>NC_056626.2:99124406-100324406 GCF_002870075.4 Lactuca sativa
CGAGATTTAAATATGCCATTGAAAAGTTCAATGAATCTCAAAAGATCTAGGAGTTTCAATTCATCTAAAACTTAAACTTCCTTTTCGTTTTTCATGGTGGAAATTGGTAAATCGTCATTTACCTACCTTCAAATATTCTGCGACTAGATTACAGCATCCCACTTCTAGGTTGTAGAGTATTGTGTTGGATCCTAGCCTTAATAATTCATTTGGGTGTTTTATTAAGGACTCAATCAACTTAACTTGAATTTTCTCCCGTTTTTTAGACGTCTAGTTGTGACAATTATGGTCTTCCCATATCCCTGGAACAAGCTTTCCAAATGAAGATGACGTTCTGAGATACGATCAAGGAAATGAGAGTCATGCTTCACTTCCTCCACCTCCTCCAATTGTTCTCCCTTCCCCACAAGTTCAAAGGCTTGAAAATTTCAAGCTCACTCAAGCCCTATTGGCAATTAAGCATGAAGATGGAAAGTCTGTGTGTGCACACTTCTTAGAGATGAAGTCGCTCATTGGTAGGTTAAGGATGTTGGGTGTCGATATCTCATAAATATTGACTGTTGACTGGGTTCTTCAGTCACTTCCTGAATCATACAGTGATTTTGTTAGAGAGTACTATATGATGGATCACGACGCGACCCTCGTTGATCTCACCTATTTGCTTATAGCTGCTGAATCAACAATGATTTGGCGTGCTGGTCAAGCAAATTTGTCTGGTGAATTAAACTCCCAAACTTCAATGGACACAGGCAACATTGGAAGTCTAGAAAGAACTAAGTCCGTGATTTTCCATTGTGATGTACCAAAGGAGTCCATTTGCTTTTATTGCCAAGAGAATGGGCATTGGAGATGAAGCTGCGCAAACTACCTGAGAGATCTAAGAGATGGAAGAGTGAAGACGTATGGCTCTACTTCATGTAAAATCCATTATCTAACTCTTTTAACTTCCTGTTCTAGATTCTTAATACATGATGTGATAAGATTACATTTTGATGTTTTGTAGGATCGAAGAAAAATAAAAGAAAGCTTATGGGAACAAGTGATCTGAATCTAATCATGAAGAAATGGATTTCGATCGCATTGCTTGAAGATTGGATTCTTAAGATACTACTTAGAGTTAGAATAGATTGTTAAGAAATATGTAATAACATAGTTTTTCAGTTGAATTGCATTGTAAGGACAAGTTTATCCACAATAAAATAAATTTTGCTTTTGTCTTATTTATTTATCCTTACAATGGCGTGTATGAAAAATTGATGTTTGAAGGTTTCTATTATTAGAAATAATGGATTTGATTCTTAATTATGTTATTTGTGAAGATGTCAAGAATTTACCAAATAGGGAGAGTTTCTCATCGCCCAAGTTTCAATTGGACAGAAACTTGGAATCATACAACTTGGTTGTGTGATGAATGAGAAACTTCATATTTGGAAATTAGACTAATTCTTTGACAAAATGTCAATTAAAGGACTAGGAGATCGAGTACACAAGATTGTACGTTGATCAAGTCCACCACAAGAGTGATAAAGATATTTGTCATGATTTACTAAAGTTTAGTAAATCTGAATGTACTTATAAGATTAAGTGTAATTCTGAGTTGATTCAAAAATGTTTCAGTGAATAGTAGAACGAATAAGAAGAATCAAGTGGGCAGAAAGATAAAAGTTTCTCTATTCTAAGAATAAGGGAGAGTACCTTTTATTGTGTTTTATGATAAGTCTTAATGATTAAGAACCATATCTCAATTGATTCTCTAAGTGAGTCTTAGTACATTTGTATGTCTAAGAAGAGGAATCGGGAATTGGTTAAATCAAGAAGTCAATCATAGTTCGTTCCAATATCGAATCTTAGAGTCATACTCCAAGATTGCGAATTGAGTGACAAGTCTTAGTAGGTTTATAACACTCAATAAATGTGGAATTAGGAAAAAATTTCTTATTCTTGCACATTTGAAATTGGTAAGTTGTGCTGTCTTGCATAAGACAAATACCAACTAGGACCAATTATGTGAAGTGTTTTCTCTTGATAAGAACTACACTAAATCTTGAATATTTGTTTTGTCTAGAAAAGTTTTCTGACAAAAGAATCATATATGTCAAGAGGTCAGTGGGAGTTTTAATGATCTTGGAAAAGTTTCACGAACAAATCAAGAATAAAACTTATCAATCATCACTGGCACACGACTTGAGGTTTACAACCTATCGTGTTGACATTATTTTGTTTCTATGCCATTCCAATTGAGTTAATTATGTATGTGAGTTCTATGAGTTCTCATTTGAATGCATAAAGACAAAGTGCCTTGATCGATGGAAAGTACATTGATATGTAAGGACAAGTTGCTAAACTACTTGGAAGACATGGTGGGCACTCGTGTTACCATAAGGCTAGAAGTCAAGAAAGTTCTATCCATATGAGTTTGGATTTGTCGCAAACTTGGTTTTGGCAAATTCACATGGATAGGAACTCATACACCATAAACTCTAAGTGTAATAAGATTCCCTCCTTCATGAAAATGACTGTGAGGAAATGCTTTCACTAAGAGAGATTTTAAGAAGATAGAAATTGTGAAAATTGTATTCTCAAATTCGATTATGGTTACGGCATCCCTTTCCATAGTTCGAATTGTGAGATCTGGCAATTAGTCTAACATTTGGGACTTATTGATATAAGTTCTGAATTGTTTAGACACACATATGAGCTATCTAAGGAAAAGGTGTATAAGTCTAAGAAGCTTAGATAAAGGCTTATCGAAGCATCTGGTATTAGAAATATGAACTTCAGAAATTCAATAGGCATTGTTTTCTAGAAGTTCAGCTGTTTTTGGAATACATGTCAAAACTAGTGGGAGCATAAGTGTTATGCGTATATGGTAATAATCATCATGATAGTGGGAGCATAAGTGTTATGCTTGTATAATTATTATGGCAAGTATTGCAAGTTAGCAATATTAATTATAGAAAAACAAAGATTCAATTTGCAAAGTTGCATGGGTTGAAAAGTTGTTTTGCTATAATTAAGGGAGAGAATATTATATTTCATTTCAAAATCTAAAGCTTAGATTGATAAATTTTAACAAATGTAGTCAAAGGATACATAGTGTGTTCTTAAATTTCGATTATGATTATGGCATCCCTTTTCATAGTTTGAATTGTGAGAACGTGAAATATAATATATTATGGCAGAAGATTGATAAAGTATCATATCTTTATGTAAGACATTATGCATCGTGTCCCATATGCTTGAGGTATAGGATTGATTGCAAATGCTATAATATTTGACCATTCTAAAATTTTCTAAATGTCTAGCGCATTAAGAGGGGAAAAGGACTAGAATCGGTTTTGAGTAAAATAATTAAACAACTATCAAATGACGATCCAAAGTTCGCTAAGGATTGGTCGCTTGTGAGTAGTTGGAAGTATGGTATTGGATGGACCATATTTACATTATTATGAATAGATAAGATTCTATTAAGAATGAGTTGTCATATGGAAAATGTGGAAATGTTCCATATTGGGAGTTGGATATTGAGAATCTATGTCTAGATTAGAAACTTTTATGCAAGAAGGATGTTCAAAGGAATGTACTTTGAATGTGAGACTTCACGTCTATGGAATTGTCTTGTAATAATTTCCGATAGAGTACTTTGTAATTTCATTGGCCAAGTCTTGGTGACTTTTGTGCTATGACTTTGCGAAAGGATCGTTACATAAAATGTTAGAATCTAGCATATTCTAGTAGTGGCAAGAACCTTGTGTTCTAACACTAATGATAAGGATTGGGAATTGTGAAATGAGCATCATTGAAAAACTTTTTCAATTGATCTATTTCACAAAGTAAGGACCATAGGAAACATAGTGTGCATGCTTTGTGCATGGGACATTGATTGTTGTAATTTGAGTAATAAGTTGATTTTATGAAACAGTAAACGATAATTAATGAGTAATCAATATGGTGGTTAAATAGAAGTGTTTAATTTACTCTCACAAGTTTGGGGCCATATAGGATTAAGTATTATTGTTGTGTTTCAGTTTGCATGTTTTGACTTCCAGAATAACTGGTTTATTCGAACCTCCACAGTTGATCATACGTTGGAAGTAGGTATGAAAGAAGACTGTCATGAATCTGTTTGTAGATTGTCTAAAGTGTTTAAAGATAGCACAAGTTTGCTACAGGTTTCATGAGTGCTTTGATAAGATTAGAGTATTGGATTAAAACCACGCTTACTTGGATCACTTCATGGATTTATCACGGGTGATTAGTGAGACGATAATATTGTATATTCTTGAAACCGAGACGTGTGAGTTGTTATTTGTTGGTCTGTTGCACATTGATAATAAGTAAACGCACCATTAACTTAGTGTCATAAAACTTATTGTTGTGTGTGATTCGATCAGTGAATGCAAGCGAGCATTTGAGTCAAATTTTATCCATTCCTTTTACCCAAAGTGGGATAAAAGTGATATTTGTGGGCCCCTCGTAGATTTAGTGATGACACCTAAGCGCTTGGCCAAGCCGGGACTAAGTTGATGTGTTCAATTGTAGTCTGTTGTTAGTCGTCATAAATTGGAAGTCGGGAAATAGTATAGAGAGAATGATTAAAATTCAAGTCTTATGTATATACGATATCTTGAGAATGGAGGAATATATAATCCTTTATCTAAAGGACACGCTATCTGATAAGATCAGAGTTGACAACGGATTTTGAAAGCTACGATTGCTAATCAGGTTCTGAAGTCATTTGGAAAATAGTTATTAGACTTATCTAAGTGGGAGACTGTTGGATTAGTGTCTAAGTCCATAACTATTTTGGTATGTACTTGACCCGATTATGAGCATGGTCCTTTTGGGTTGCCTTCACCATAGCAATATGTAGGATGAATTAAGGAGAGAAAGGTTTAATTGTGATTTATTAATGTATTATGAGAATAATATATTAAGGGAGAAATCATATTGTTTATTTAATATTAGTCAAGAATTAATTGATAATTAATTTTGTGGCCAAAAGAGATTAATTAAACTTAAGGAACTAAAATTCTAATTATAAGATAATTGCAAGAGTGGGCTAATGGACTCCATAGAGTGGAGTGGACGAAATTTATGGGGAAGCCCATAAGATTTCGTCCATGACTCTAAAGAAAGGGATCCATGGGCTGCTTAGGGCCTAAGAAGTCAAATTTAGGGTTTACTAGCTTGATAAACCTAATTGCCTAAGTATATAAGGGACCCTTATGGCCCCAAAAACGTGGTGAACTCTTAGGTTAGGGTTTCTAGAGGTTTTGGGCAGCCTCCTCTCTTCTCCTTGTGCATCTAGTTGCTTAGTGGTGTTTGTGACTCCATTAGAGGTGCAGTACTTGAGGCACTAAGCTTTTGAAGCCAATCAAAGCAAGGAATTGATTGTTATTGCAATATAACAATCAAAGGTAATTACTAAACCCTTATTTCAGTTTTTATATGTTAGATCTAGGGTTTATGGCTTTGGATATTCAATTGCATGTTCATTAGAAAAACTAGATCCAAAAGCTATTAGGGTTTGCATGTACAACATAAGAATGATGTTTTGCTCAAAACCCATCAATATTAACAAATCATAATTATCCTATTCTCACAAAAGTCTATCCAAATTGTTCTGATGCCATGCAACCCAAATAGACCATGCCAATCGGGTCAAGTACATACCAATTATAGTTATGGACTTAGAAACTAATCCAACAACTCTCTTACTCGCTAATGAGTGCTACGGCTCCCCGCAGACTAGTGACACTCTCACACAGACTCGTAAATGCTACGGATCCCCGCAATCTTACATCACTCGCTCACTCACCATGGGCTCTCCCCATGGTTTTTCCCTGATAATACAAGGAGATTACTCCCACCTGGGTCCTCCCACTCTCTCACCTTCTCACAATCTAATCATTAAGTCATCACCATATTGCATTCGCTAAACTCATGCTCCGCAATCCATCATGGACATGTGCACACACCCACCCAGATTAAACATCACTACCCCTAACTGCAATTGCCGCTACAAAACACTTTCCCTTGATACAATTCACATTCTTGAACAATTCCTCGTCCAAAGACAATTAGTTGATGGGTTCTTACTGGAAAAATAGCTACGTGGTACTCCAATTATCATATCATAAGCTCTAGTCTTAAAATAATCCAATAACTTAGGGCATCATACTCGGATACCCAGATACACCATCATAGAATCTCACACTCGCTTGCCTCAACCACTGATCTCCCTCTCACACAACTCATAACCTTGAAATAATCTACTCAAAATTGAAACACGGAGGAATCGTCAATGATTGAGAACAAGGTGACGACCATTCGAAACCCCATCCTCTTACTAATCAAAACCCATGCGAAGCTACTCATACCAACTCTAAAACTAACTAAAAAATCAATTGCTGCTCCTCCGTGAGTATAGATAACAATATATACATTGAACTGGCAAATCCCAACAATTGAAACTGGACCTTAACGAACAAACTACCTCGAACCCAACCATTGCAAACCCGAAGAGTCCATGACCACAATAAGATCCCCGACCAACGGCTACCCGCCGTGGACACACTCGTTCTTTCTTGATCATGTACAATATGCCTTATTTCGCTCTGCACCTTGCCTCATTCAATAATAAACCCAAGGCTCATATGTCCGTACCATAGATCCCCATAAGCAAATCTTCTAACCACAACTTGAACAGATTGTTGATCTTCTCGACGGAATACCCAGTTCTTCCATACTCAGGGTTCAACCTTCACTACTTGACATATCAACAGTCTACTCCCCAGACTGTTTCCACCGGTTACTCCCCACTTGAATCTTGGAACGTACTAAGTAACACTTAATGATCTTCCAAAGAAGGACCAAGCAACTCCATACATCTCGAATCTCAGATGAAATCCTCAGAACTCCCCATTGTGACTATCTCCAGTCACCCAGAATCTCGTCCGACTACACATGCAATTATTTCGACGGTCCTAGAATAGCACATTCTCCTTTTCTAGAATAATGGACTATCACACACTTCATTCTCCGAATCCTCAATCACCACCCCACTGCAAGAATCGACATAACACGGGAGACCTCACTCTCACAGTCGATCCGCTGCATAACCACGAAAGTCGTCATCTCAATATACTCCCCTTGTTTTCCTGCAATAGTTGCTGATATACGACTTAACAAACTTAAACAAGGCATACCCGAGCCCTCGTTGGTCATAGTCCCCACTGATGAATCCTTCCTAATATAGGAATGCAATCCAATTCTCTCATACAAAAAAATACTCTTGGTGCCAATATCGCAACTACCTGGTGCCTTACAGGGTCTTCTTCCAATCTTTGACATCAAAAACTTACTCACCTATCCTCTCAAAATGGGAAACAGGAACAATATAATCCTCAACATAGAACTTTGACATCACAGGCCATCGCCCGACCACTCAACTCAGACTGAAATTCTCCACTATGCATCGTCTCCATCCCTTATTTGAGTCTTGCGACTCTAACTGGTATCTCACCAGTCAAAACCCTCGAGATCTAAACTCAGATTTTCCCACCCAGGGCATACTCCATCTAAACTCAATCGACATGGCCCTCTGGCCCCACAATCTCTTATATCCACCCCCAGTCTGGACAATCATAATCGGATAACTGATAAAGGTTAAAAAAACACTCTGGTGTGGATCATGGTACCCGAACCATGTTATTTCTCCTTTTCTTGCTACTACGAACCTCCGGGATTCTCCCTAGTTCGAGTACGGGTCCTCTGCTTTCAGCAGTACGTACCCATACTACCTGCCACATCTACCCATACTTTCCACACGGATCCTATCAGATTTTCTAAGTAGCTACTCAACCTTCTCGATCACCCTTCCCATTACACATTTTCGCTCTCAAGGGAATACTCACCTCTAAACAACATACTCCTCGAACTAGAATTACTCCTCATGTTCTCACACTTCTCTGCCATCAGCTATTGAAGAACTCCTTGTGATACCAACCATCTACCTCCTGAATATCGTCATATTCACTTAGTAGCTGACTCCCATCATTCAAGAGTTCCACAAAGCACAAGTAAGCAACATTCGGGCATAGAAAAACCAACACATGAAACCAATCAAGCATGCCACTCCACTTGTTCTTTTCATGACTCAAAAAGCATCACCAAACTGAGGCGGTCCTACCTCTCATGGATCTCTAACTACTCTCCCAGATTCCTCAAATTCTTGTCTAGGTATCTCTCCTAGATTACTCCTCGACTCAAGACTCTCTCTAAAAGATTCCTGGTAGGCTTCTACTCCGTACATACAACCAAATAGTAGATAATATCAATTAATAGCATCCCCTAGGCTAAGGCATCATGAATCAGGCAACTCTAGCCCTAATTTCTGAAATACCTAGCGTATCATCTAGCATGCAACACTAATATCTCATAAACATCTCATAATACAAACAAATAATGGTATTTTGGGAAATTACCGTTCGGGCTCTGGGTGATTGTACACACTGCTCCATCTTGTTTTCTCTTTAAAACTCTTACTTGTTTTAAAAAAAATCATTATTTCTTAGAAAATTTTCTAAAATCCTCAGTTTGAGTTGAAAGATACCCGAGAGTACATCTAAATCGCTCAAACCAAGGCTCTGATACCAACTTGTTACACTGTAAATTTTCAAATAAATTTTTTTCATTTATAAAATCACATAAATATCATCAACACATCTCACAAAATCACAATATATCAAATATCAAAAACATGTGTTCATAATTATTTGAATAAAATCCAGGATCCTCGAACACAAATCCATCTCATGTGTACAATCAAGCCGACGCCTTCCTGTGATCCTGAGAAGTACCTTAAACACATAACACATAACACGGTAAGCACAAAGCTTAGGGATTTACCCAAAATACCACACACATGTCATAAGCCTCTCATGGCTATACTCATATAAGACCCTTTGGTCAATGTGCCTCAGTGGGACCCTCTAGTCCCATAACACGGATGGACCCTTTGGTCCTATCTCAACAATACACAGGACAAGACAGAATACATGATATCACACGGCTCAGTATAAGTACATAAGATTAACATATACACAAAGTACTATAACAACATAAGTCACAAAGACAATATGCACAATAAGACATATCACATTATAAACAAATAAGACCCTCCAGTCAATAATGTACTAAAACCCTCCGGTCTACAATGTACTAAGACCCTCCGGCCAAGAATGTACTAAGACCCTCCGATCAATAATGTAAATAAGACCCTTCAGTCAGTAACAAGAATAAGACCCTCTGGTCACACATAAATTACCTCACAGCTAAGTATAATGAGAAGACTCACCTCGGTTGGCGAGCAGATCCTATAAATGATGTTGTACTCCGGCCTCTATCACTGTGCCAATGCCACATTGAACCCCATTAGGACCTAAGATCAAACCTTCACATATTAGGTCTAAATATTGTCCACCAATTCCGTCCATAACTAACTCAAGCCCGTTAGGCTCACCAAGGCCCAATACCAAATGGGTCCACAAAAGTCCACTAATGGCCCAACTTTGGCCCAATTTTCCAAATTGGGCCCATCCCTCATATGGGCCTTACCCTAAAGCCCATTTAAATATTCTAGTCCACATGATTTCACTTTGATGGCCCATCCATAACCCAATCGCCAAAACCTAATAGAAAGGCCCAACTCAAGGCCCAAACAAAAATTAGGGTTTTTCACTTAAAGTGACGATTAGGGTTAAATTTTTCTCACTTAACCCATTAAGGACTTAACACATTAAGTCCATCACTCCACTAGGCCATTCACACAATGAAGTCGGACATAATTCACAGTATCAATCTAACAGTCCAACCGCCGGTCCCGGAAAAATCCAAACTAACAAAACCAAAATTAGGGTTTTCTAAACCCTAATCAGGGTTTCTAGCACAATCACAAAGCAGCCCAATCCAAGATTAAGTGTTTAGGCTCATTAGGGTTCCACTAGGTCGGGCACCACCCACCGCTACCTCGGGAGGTGGTGATCAACGACTACTCATGGCGGCGGGCAGCGGCAGCCACCATTTCTGATGGTGGGGGTGGTGGTTCCCACCAAAAAATCACACATACCACTTCACACACAATAAACACACACCCATAGCCACCTCCCGCAGTGGCTGGTGGCGGTAAAAGGTGGCAGAAACGGCGAAAACCATCACTATGAGGTGGTGGCGGTGGGTTGTTTGCCAAAAACTCAAGCATGGCCATACATTCAGCTCGTAATAACAACATAAACACACAAAGGAAACAAGAACTAGACTCCCAACCACCGACTACGAGCCAGTGGTCATCAGAATAGGCTGAAATGACAGCTCAAGGGCCACCGGTGATTATAATGGTGATTCCGTCGTCAGACTCACTGAAAAGAACGAGAGGGAGGGGAAAGGTAGGGTTGAGGTAGCTTACCGGAGTTCTGGTGGCGCACGACCCACACTCGACGAACATAAGCACTAGTCCCGACGGTCCTTCAGTGATCCCCTAATGTTTCGACATTGGTCCTGACGTCCAGCATTGTGGTGGCATTCCGATGGCGTGTTAGCTGCAGCAGTGAACTCGGTAGCATAGTGGCCGACGGCTAGGGAGCTGTTGAAGGTGGCAGCTGTGAAATGGAGTCCTAGGTTTAGGTTTAGACGATGGGAGGGAGCAACGGGTAAACCCGTGTCTTTCTTCAAACATTTAGTGTGTTTACAATACCAACCCCTCCCCACCAAATCTTCTTCAACTTTAACCCAATATTTACCTTTTTAGCCCATACTTCCATAATTCTCTTCAAATTAAATCCCAATAGTTACCATGCAGTCCCTGATTCCATAAATTCATTACAATTGAGGTCCAAAACTTACCAAATAGTCCATCCCCTCGTAAATCTTTACAAATTAAATCATGAAGTTACACTTTTAACCCCCAAAAATCCAAAATTACATCAATTGGCTCCCCAACACCCTCAACCCGCTAAATATTATTTATTTATCAAACATGATGTTACATTCAAGTTCTTTCTGAAGTAGATGGCTGAGATTGATCAGTTGAAAGCACTGTGTTCATCTTCTTGACTTTATTGATGAGGTGTTGAATTGCCAATTTTACCTCTTGATCATGAACACCTTTGTTTTTAGAAATTATCTTTTGAATCTATATCCATTCATTGTAGCCATATTTAACCAGCTCACGAGTAAATATAAATTCATTGTAGTCATAATCAACTTTCTTCCTGACCAGAAGAATCTTGTGTGATTCATTCTGAGGTTTGGTGCATCTGACTTTGATGATGGGATCAACTTGATATCTTCGACCTTGAACATTTACAAATTTCTTGTGGTTGAAATGACCATTTATCTCAGAGACTGTATTCCGTTTGGTCATATTAATATTGAAACGCCAAATATTTTTCTTGAGCATCAACGAATGCAATCGTCTAAGCAAGTTTGATACTTCAACGTTTATCTTTTCTTATTCTAACCGAAGCAATGTTTTCTAACATAATTTCTTTGACGTCCTCAATGGTCATTTTCTTGTCTTCAAATAAACCTTCCAAATCAACTGTTAACTTTCATTTCTTAGGAAGGGGGAGGGGGGGGGGGGCTGAAGAACCACCAACAGATGAGGAACTTTCAGCTTTAGTATTTTTTTGCTCCCCCTTATAAGGAAGACTTTCTTTTTCTATGATTGAGGTGATCGTTATCAGAATCAATATCGATGTTAGTTCCTTGAGGAATCTCCCCTTGAAATATGCATCAGGGTAAATAACACTTAGAGGGACAACAGTTTGTGAAATAAAATCCAAGTCAAGAAATCCTCCATACTCATCAGTCTTAGAATGATCATCAGTGTCTGGAATGGGTTGTTTATCATTCATTCCTTCAGGATAAAAGACAACCATTTTTCCTTGATTATCCTCCCTTCTTGATTTAGACTGGTCACCTTGTGATGAAGCTGTAGTCATCATTACCATATCTTGATTATTCTCCCCCCGTTTGGCATCATCGGTTTGGGGAGGAATCTCATGAGGTGGAGAGGGAGTGCATGGAGGAGGATTTTTTAGAGGTGAAGGAGGTTACCTATTTTCAGCTACATCACTTTCAACCATAGTTAGTATTTCTCCAAGAGATTGAGTTATCTTGACTAGTATGGAGAGCTAAAGGAGCACAGTCGTTTGAAAGTTTGAACTAAACTCCCCTTGAAAAGTTGCAGAAGTCTATATAGGAATTGGTATTGGACGAACAGTTGCGGGTTGAGGAAACAGAGACGCTGATCTTAGAGAATTCACATCTTCGATAAGTGGATCAACAGTTTCCACTTGAGGTGGATATGATCCGTGCTGGACTATATCTTCTACAGAAGGAGATATTAATGAAGTAGAAGTCGAGGAGAAGCGAGTATGCTACTTAAATCTTGGAGGAGAATTAGTCATTTCTTAAACAAAGGCTTATCCCACATCAGCGTCTAATTCTTCTTCTTAATCATTAGCATTATCAACATCATCTTCATTGATTCTCTCATCATCCTCTTCTCCAGAGAATGAGGTTTTGACAACATCGGGTTTTGCAACCCAATTCTCCATACTCTGGCTAAGATGCATATCTCCATCAGTGGGAACAACATTGAAAATCTTTGATGAAAGAATTGGAACTGGTATGGAGACTCCATGATTAACATTGTTACCTTCTCTGGTACAAGCCAGAATTAGTGCAATCCAACGAGGACAAGGCACATATGTTGGCTTATTGTTCGCTACGACACAGTCAAACAACTGATCGAAGAAGAGTTGAGCAAAATCTAGTCTTTTAGCCATGGCGTAAAAGATTTGTTGCCCAAATAATTTTAATTGATCTAAGTTTCCCGTCTTATGTCCAAGACATTTTCTAGTTACTCCTAATAAGTACTTCCACCCTACACAATAGCATTAAAGGAGGGTGTATTTGGTTGGGTCACAAGTAGTACCCTGAGGAGAGAAGTTATACCCCAATCTTGAACGAATAGACTTACATCTTTCCTTAGATGGGGTTTCATAATAGTTTTCTATTTAGGGAAGACGAAGAGGAGTTCGAAAAGATGCAGCATTGATAACAACCCTAGAATGAACATTTTCAATGGTTTCGATAATGGTTTGAGCATTAGAGTCAACAGAGCAAGAATATTAGAAATCATATACTTGCTTAGTTGTTTGACTGTGTCGTAGCACATAACAAAGAGGGCAGCTTTTGACGTAGTTGACGAAGTCTTCAATCCATGAGTTCTTGTACTAAATTATGATATGCAACGTTGTTTGCTTGAATGACAATTAGAGTGTTAGGAGCATGGGCGCCTTTGACCGCATTAGCATTAGGAGCACACACATGAAGAACTTTCGACATGATGAAAAATTGAGGAAGATGATGATCAAGGGAAGTTTTTTGAGAGAGAAATTTGACTTCTTGAATACATTGTAAAAGTGACTTACGAGAGAGAGAGAGAGAGAGAGAGAGAGAGAGAGAGTTCACTTAATTTGTCCTTGAATTTTCTTCCCTTTTACATAATAATGATTGGAGATATCGGAGCTGTAAATATCTCATATTTCAAGATATTGTTGCAAATCTTTATTCGCCATCCAAAAATTACCGTTGAGATAAGTGTATCAGTGAGATAAAGTGTCATTGGCATGAACTAACAATGGAAGCGGTCAGCGCATTTGAATTATACAATAAACGTATCAGAGTAGCAACTAAAATTGTAGTGAGATTTTGATGTCTCCTGATAGCATGAGTTTGAATTATCATTCATTTATATAGTATTGCGAAGTCTCATTGACATATAATTTCATATGTTGAATCGTCAACTTCTTTTATTAGAAGAATAAATGGTGAGAGTAGGATGATGCATGGAATGTTTCAATCATGATGAGGTGGAATCACCGTGAATTATAAACAAAGTAAACTTATCAAAAAGAAGTGGTTTATCTTCTCTATCATGAAGTTAAGTTTCAATCTGGAATATAAATTCACTATCACTTCATTTAATATGGCACAAGATAATAAAATAATGAAAAATACAATAGTAATAAGAGAATAAAACAAAAGAGTTAGTCAACCAAGGTAGTTTTCTAAAAGAGAATTTTTTGCAGCTTTTTCATAAATGAAGTAAAGACCCGATTTACTAGATCTTTCGAATTCAAAGTCCATAAACGAGTCTCCTTTTTCCGAGATATATGCCCTCCAATACTTTCTATAAAAGGATACATAGGCAAGGACATCAACATAAAACACAATTCACACAAATAAGGAGAGAATATGCCTTTAATCATTGAAGTATTGCAAATAGATTCCAATCTTCATGGTCACCACGAACAAGAGAAGAATAATAACCAGTCTTTGTAATCAATGAGTTAATGGGATTCAATCTTTGTAACCTTCAAGTTATGAGAGTCATCAAGACAAGACTAGAAGGTTCCATACTTTTTGATATGTGGTAGAATAGATGAGGAGAATTGTTTTATTAAATAGGTCTTTTGATCTCAGATGGGAATTGGTGTAGTAGTGAGAGCCTCTATGGAAATTAGGTTTGCCATGTTACCTAGCTTTACCTCATCCCATTACAACCGAGGTAGGATGACATAGAAGGAAGATATATATTCCATAAAAACAAGTTCAAAACACTTCTTTCCTATCTGGAGTCATTAGCATGATGCTTCTTGTCATTCATCATGATTATCAACATTAGGGAGAGAGCAGTTGGTGTTGAAGAAATGATGCATTTCCA
Organism: Lactuca sativa; assembly: GCF_002870075.4. Lineage (NCBI taxonomy): Eukaryota > Viridiplantae > Streptophyta > Magnoliopsida > Asterales > Asteraceae > Lactuca > Lactuca sativa. Next base: position 99,139,204 of record NC_056626.2, read on the forward strand.
ACACCAACTATTCCTACTCTAAAGATCCTGCATTGAAGGAATAACACATAGATCCTTTCCAAAGGAACATATCAGTTAAGATCATTATTGAGATGAAGGCAAAAGATACTGAGACATAGAGAATGAAAGTGAGGAACACATTTAGGCAATGTTAATGTTACAATATACAACGTATACTCCTTTTGTTGAAAGAGCATTAGAAAGAAATTTTGAAGCACAAAAAAGTTTTATAATAAAACAAAAGTTAGTGGAGTATGTTCAAAAATTTAAGATTGCAAAAAGTAATGTAAAGTCACAAAGCAACATTGTCCAGCACAAATATAATTAAAGCATGTAATTTAGTGTTTCTGAGTACAGTAAACACAATTGTGTTCTTCGAGTCCGTGACCTTTCTTTCACTGTAGTCAAAAAGATATTTGTAACTAGCGTCACATAGCTGACTGATAGAGACAAGATTGTTTTTAAGGCCCTTGACATAGAACACAACGTGCAACATGATAGATCTGTATTTAATTGTTCCTATACCCTTGACTGTACTTTCACTGTTATCTCCAAAAGTAAGAATGGGACCATCTTTCTCCACAAAATCTATTAGGTGGAACTTGAGACCAGTCATGTATCTAGAGAATCCACTATCAAGGTACCAAGTATGCTCTACATCCTAATGAGCAAAAAAGATATTCCAACTTTTCATATTTAATTCTTTGATAGCTTGAAGAGTATTAGCGTCATACCTATTGGAACGACTATCAAGAACATCATTGACAAGATCCATAAGTCCTTTAAAATTTATCCCTTTGTCTCCATATTTCTCCTTTTCTTCAACCCATTCTTTAGATGCCTTCGGTTTTGCAGTAAAGGATTTTGGTAGAGAGATGTTCTTTTTCTTCATGTGGGCTAGCAACTTCAGGTACATAACTTCGTAATTCTCTGAGCTTTAAGATTCTTTCTTTTCTTTACAATCCCTGGAAAAGTGGTCAGGGATACAACAGTTAAAACAGTTACCTCAACTTCTTTTCTCTGAGTTGTGCTTTCTCGCTGAACTACCTCCTTAGGGCTGAACTTTTCTGACTCCATTGGACTCGCTTTATTCATAGCGATTAAAAATAAGTGCAACACTAGCAACCAATTCATCAGTGATTTCATCATTACTCCCTTCACCTGGATCAGAATCATCAGAGTCGCTGACAAGATTGTTTTCTTCTTTTCTAGACACCAGGGCCACGTACTTTTCTTTGTTGGAGTCCTTCATGATATCCTTATGAAGAGCTTTAGTTTCTTCATAATTTCATAGACTTCCAAAAAATGAGTTGTGATCCATGAGGTTTATTTTCTCACTATTTCTTAGAACATTAGCGTGATGTTCCTAACTTTTCCCAAGAGAATCCAAAAAATTTAACACCAACTGAGAGAAATTCTTGACAATCCCTAACCTATGCATATCCTTCACCAAATAGTTAAACCTATTAAAGGTTTGAGTTAGAGTCTCACCTTTCTGAGTAAGTAAATACTCATATATCCGGTTGAGATTAGTGATGGTTGTAGCTAAAACTTCTACAATGGCTTCATAAGCTATAGTCAGCGTTTCCATCATCTCTTGAGCAAAATCACGGTTCTAAAACAGATGATAGACATACGGAAGAGAGTTTCATATTGCTTCCCTTGATTTAACATCAAGATTAATAAGACTTTGGCCCTTATCGGCATGGCTAGTCGTTGGCTTTTGTTTCAGGGGACCAAAAGGAGTATTGTTAACCATAGGCTGGAACTTGGGTACATGTTGGCCATTTTCTACGGTGTTAATCATATCAAAGTCCATGGTTTGAAGAACAACCATAGCCTTTGATTTCCACATGGAAAATTTGTGTTAATCGAAAGTAGGGACCTTGTTTAAGGTAGATGAATTAGGATAAGAAGAAGAACACATGATAACTATATTGTATCATAAACCTACTCTGATACCAATTGAAGGTTTGTATCGATCGAATAAACTCAAGTATGAATAACAAAGAACAAACAAACAAAGGAAATATTAAACATAAAAAATTGAAGTACACGTATAATCACAAAGATGATTTAACTAAATAAGACGGTTCTCACAAAGAGAACGAGGTCATAAAGATGATCACCAAAACTACACTAGGGTTTCACCCTAATGTTGATTATATATAATTACAATAACGAATATCCCACTATTTAGGAGATGTATACCTATCTAAGTTAAGGTTTGATCCTAATCACTAATATTACAGAACATATATATATATATATATATATATATATATATATATATATATATATATATATATATATATATATATATATTCTACACATACAATGTATAACTTCCTAATATAGTAATCTCCCTTAGATTGTGAAGTTCACACTAACATTGATAAGCTGGTACTGGCATTGGTGCTGATTCTGGCATTGGTGGTCAGTGTGTAGTGTTTGACTCATCAAATCATAAGGTGTGCCCTTATAGAAAATTTAATCATGAGGATCTAATTTCAGTTGCGGAGCAGACCTAAACAATGCACTACTCCGTGAAGGCCTTTATGGGCATATAATTTGCTTCATATCTCTACTTGGTGAGCTAGATTTAGTGGGCCTTCGCCACCTATGTAGTGATGCTAACGTCAATGAGAATCCATCGGAAGGTAGCTTGTCATATGTTGGACCCTCCTCCAATCCTCCTGGTAATTGATCTTTCATTTTCCTATATCCCCTTGGTTTGTTATTTTTGTGATCATGTTCTTAGAGACAAAGCTTGAATAATATTTAACTTGGTTTGTGGTTTTGTGCAATCTTCATTTAAGTCCATGGTGGGTCCAACAGACAACTTGTTTCAATTCTATGTGAAAGGGTATGGTTGTTGTATGCTTAAAGCCTGCTTGCTTAGATCCCAAATGTTTATGTTGGCTGCTGGTTTGGTTTCTTCTCAAAGGTTGATGCTGGTCTATGAGGTGCATTTGTTCATGTTTTTTCCTTTGGCAGATTTCATTCCAAAGGTTTGTGTTGGCCTTAGGAATTAACTGGGAATGACTCCTACTTGCTTTGTAGGGTGTCAAGACTCAAATGATTGTTCCCTTTGATAGGTGAAAGTCATTTGGTTTGACAACTTACTAGTTTTACTAGGTTGTTTGAATTGTGATTTTAGGACTTATAATTAACCAAGGTTTTTGTTTTGGCCTGTGATTTCGTGCTCGTGAGCTCGAGGTTGATCCCTTATTCGAGTCATTGGCCTATGTTTTTAGGTAAAAGTTGTGGCTAGCCCCCCCCCCCCCCTCTCTCCCCTATTTTTTGTCTATATATATGGACCTTGGCTAGTTGATTTTTATTAGGGTATTCACTTTTTGGAAGAGTGTTATAGTTACCCTTTAATACTTTGTTTTATGTCTTAGGACGATGAGAGTTGCATTCTGACCCTAGTCATCTAAGTCAGACCGAGATCGTCACCACGAAGCATTCAGGACTTAGGTATTTTTATTGTAAGGGAAAGGTGATGAAACTTTAACACCTTCAGACAAGTCATGGGCAAATGTTAAGGTCTTTTGGGCTAGATTGACATTTTTAGGGAAAGGTTATGAGCCTTTAAAGCCTATGGTCACATCCTTGCATCGATTTCGCTCAAGTGACGCGAATGATCAGTCCTAGTTATCACTTAGTAAATGTGTAACCTCTTATTGAAATGATATCAAGTTTGAATAATAATAAATATCTGAATTGTTTTTGAAAATTATCAACCTCCATAATTTTATTGATAATGTTCTGGAAATATCAACACAATTTAATGAGGATAAAAATGAAAAAACTTTGACATGAAAATGGGCCTAGAATTAGAGCTAAATATTAGGGTGTGATTATCCACTTCGAGTTACATTACATTTTACTTTCCTTTGATATGCCTTATTTTGTCTTTTATCCTTGCTCTAGGAGTAAAAGTGTGCAAATTATGTGTGATCCATGTCTGGAGGATTGGCATGCTATCTTGTGTTTCCAAGAAGTAAGATCCATTCTGGTGTGTCTCCACTATCTTATATGGGTCTTCCCTAGGGTTGGTCATGGTTGGATTCATTTTTCCTCAACACCCATTCTCTTACCTTGAAGCTTTTCACTCGTACACACCGATTGTAGTACTTTTCGATGAGATCTTTTCAAGCAGGTTGGCAGAGCTGGCCGACTTTCCGTTTCTCGTCAACCATGTCTAAATCTTGACGTTGTCCAACGTCTTGGAATTTACGTCCAAGTCTGTCACTTGTAGTGATCCATCCAATATTTCAGGTGGGTGCACCGCCACTTTGTCGTATGTTAGGCTAAAGCATGTTTCCTCGGTGTTGGATTTCGAGAAAGTGCAGTACGACCATAGTAATATAGGTAATTCTTCATCCTAAGCTCCTTTAGACTTCATCAGGCACTTCTTAAAGCCACTGAATATTGTCTTGATTGACACCTCCATTTGGCCGTTGGCCTGGGAATGTGCCACTGAGGTGAATCGGTGATGGAATTTCTTTTCTTCACACCATTCCTTAAAGGTACTGCCTTTAAACCGGGTTCTATTATCTCTAATCAGAATTCTCAGGGTGCCAAAATTTGTGAGGATGTTCTTCCACATGAATTTCATCATTTTTCCTCCCGTGATAGTGGTAAGGGGCTCGGCCTCAATCCATTTGTTGAAGAAGTTGACGGGGACCATCAATAATTTATCTCCACCCGAGGCAGTTAAAAATGGTCTGACAATATCTATGCCCCATTGGTGAAAAGGCCAGGGATCACAGACACTAGTTAATGGCATGGCATGTTGGTTTTTGAAAGGAGCAAAAGCTTGGCACTCTGGGCACTTTGTGGTGATTTTGGCTACTTCCTTGTAGATATCTGGCCACTATACTCCTAGGGGTAGTATTTTTCCGATGAGCGGCCATGTGCCTTAATGCACTCCAACTTACCGTACATGGCTTTCTTCTAAAAGAAATTTCCCTTTTAAATGGGTGATGCATTTTAGCCATGGTGCTAGATATCCCATCTTGTACAATTGTGTGTCATATACCACAAATTACGGGGCCTTGACCTTGACCTTCCTATCCTCTATAGGATCATCTAGGGGACCCATATAAGAGGTAGTGTATGAAGGGCTTGGTCCAATCAAGAGTTGTTGTGATGACATTAACTTGCTTGCTATCGATGATTCTCTGTGGAAGTATCTGCACTAAGATTTTCTTGGTTAGGTGATAAAAAGATTTTGATCCTTTCTAAGAGCATCAACTCTTTTTTTCCTCAAGGGATTTGGTTGATTGAAAAACTCTTGAATGAGCATGATAAAGTTTACACTGCATCCAGGTACTTTTGCATTCTTTAGTCTTTAGCCTCGTATGCGCTATTGACCTGATTGGTGATGAGGAGAGAATCATTGAGGGCTACAAGATGCTTGACTCCAACTTCTCGAGCTAGTCGGAGGCCTGCTAGAAGTGCTTCATACTCAACCTCATTTTTGGACACCTGAAAGTTGAATCGCAAGGCATATGTGATTTAATCATCACTATGGTATTTGAGGACTCTGGACCCTTTCTTTCTCGCAGATCCATCAATATGTAGCTCCCAAATGTCCTGACCTGCCTCCGGTTCTGAGGGGTCTGCTGCCATGATTGTTTGTATGCTTTTAAGTTTGTAGCAGATTTCGAGTAGGAAGTCTGCCAAAGCATAAGCTTTGATGTTAGTGTGTGGCCGATATTCTATATTGCGTTTGCCCAGTTCAATCACCCATTTTGCTAAGCTCCTAATTTCTATGGCCTCAACAGGATCTGTTTTGCTGCATAACTGGTCAGGACCTCGATCTTCTGGGCTTGGAAATAGCGCTTGAGAAGCCCGAATGCATCGATTAACACAAGCATCAGTTTCTCGAAGATCGAATAGTTAAGCTCAGGACCTTGTAATTCATGCTCACGAAATGTATTGGCAATTGTTTCTTATCCCTCTCGATGACTAGTATCGTTGATATGGACTCACCAAATGCTTTCAAGTACATTTGTAAATTTTCTCCTAGTAGGTGCTCTCCATAGCCGAGAGCTAATGTAAAGCATATTTCAGGTGTTTCAGGGCCTTGTTATCCTTTTTCGTCCATTGAAATTGATTCTTATCAATACAACCTTTCAAGGTTCAAAAGAGCTAGAGAGCGTTCTCAACCTACTTGGTGATTAATTTACCAAGCACCGTCAACCTTCCATTGATTACTTGTACTCCTTTAAGGTTGTGAGGGGATTTAGAGTCGAGGAAATCTTGTATCTTGGTCTGGTTTAGTGAAATTCATTATCTGATAGCCCAAGAATTAGCTTCTTCCATCCTGAAAGTGCATTTACCTGGATTGACTTTGATCTACACCTTCTTCAAACTTTGAAACGTTCTTCAATGTAGCAAACAATGCTTCCTTGTTATGGCTTTTGATAACCATGTCATCGACATAGACTTTGGCATTTCCATCGATTTGATTTATGATCACTTTATCCATCAGATGCTGGTATGTTGCCCCAATGTTCTTAAGGCCGAATGACATCTTCCAGTAGAAAAAGGTGTCACGATCGGTATGAAAAGCATTTTTTCTGCATCGTCTCTTCTCATCTGAACATGATGATAGCCCTTGTAGGCATCAAGGAAACACTTGAACTGATCCTTTTAGGGACTCGAATTTTTGGTCTATCTTTGGGGGAGGGTAGTGATCTTTTCGGAAGGCATTGTTTAGGTCATAGTAATCGATACAAATTCGCCATGGACCATCTAGTTTTTTCATCATTACTAGATTTTCTATCTAGGTGGGGAAAAATCCCTTTCGGAGAATGACTGCATCTACCATCTTCACCACTTAAGTATTTATTGTTTTGTTTCTATCACCCACTTGCCACCTCTTTTTTTGGTTGACGAGGACGCTTCCGGGGTTAACATTCAAGTTGTGTTCGATGACCTCACGATCGAATCCTTTGATGTTTGTAGGTTTCCAGACAAAGACCTTGGAGTATTCTCTCAGGAGCGCAAATAATCTTGCTTTGGTTTCATTCGATAGGTTGGCGCTTATTTGTATTGTTTACTCTTGATAATCAATGTGGATGATTTGTTTTTATGTGTGGCAATCTTACATTGAATTTTTGAGTCTTGCACCAATTCTGGTACAACAATGATTTGATGGCAGTGGTGTGCGCGTGGGTTAGTGGTGAAGATGGTAGCTGACCCCACGTGTGTGCTAAAGTTGACAATACCGTGGATTGTTGATGATATAGCCTATAGTTGAAAGAGCGCAAATTGCCCGAGAAAAATATTATGCTCTGTTGGGAAACGTACCAATGAGAATTCAATCATTTGTGTGATCTTTTCCTTTCCCATTGTGGCTGACTAATAGGAGTGGGAGATGTATGGTACCCAATGACCATAAACTATGCCCGGTGAACCCTACGAGTGGGCCACCTATCGGAGGTTTTAGACCTTCCTTCAAAGAGGTAGACAGCTTCCTGAAACACTATTTGTAGAGTATATCGGTGCTACTAACGCTATCTATGTATACACGATGGACTTTCATTTGATGTGTGTAGGAAATGATCGGGAGCAGGTCTTTAGGGTTACAATTGGGTGTTCTTGGGTCTTCTAATGAGAATGTGATGTTAAGTATACTTCTGGATAATACCTCAATGTCGCCCCTTGTTTCATGAAGTCCACATCCCTTGCGTGGCCTAGTGATGGTGAAGATGTCGCCCTTTTTTTCTTGGCGCTTGCCAACGTCTTTTTGAGCTCAGGCTTTCTTCTGCTCGACGTCGAACTTGGATCTCAAGTCCTTTACAATATCATAGAGGTTTCCCTTTAGTTTCTTTTCATCAATTTCTTTCCTCAACATCGTGCATTCACCAGTGTTGTGAGTTTTAATTTTGTGAAACTTACAATACTTTCTCTTTTCTTTTTTCACCTTTGGTGCCGTTTTCTCGATGGCATGTACGTCGGTTCGATAGTTTCGGTGTTCGTCCTTAATGAATAGACAATACCTCTAGGAAAAATGTCACGAATGTCGGTTGCGCTTCCCATGGCCCTTGTCTTGGCACTCTCGATGGCCAGTAATGGGGAGAGAGGCTGCTTCTTCTTGTTTTATGTACATGTTGGCAACAGCCTTTAGGTTGGCTTCTTTTCTTTCTTCACCTTCGACTAAACTAATGTATTTCTCAATTATGTATTTGAGTTCATCGCTTGGTTAGGGTATTGTTCCTTGAATCTTCTTCAATAGAGACGGGATGTAAAACTTGGGCAAAGGTGCTGGGAACAAGGAATTCCTCATGGCCTGGGACATTTCGAGTTGCTAGAGTGAATCTATTGTAATACTTTCTTATTGAATCTCCTTCTTTTTTTCATGCCATGATAGAGTTCATGTCTCCCTTACCCTTTCTTAATTACATGAAATTATTAAGGAAGAGGTTTCGTAGTTGTGCAAAGCATGAGATGCTATCGGGTCATAGTGCCTAGAACGATTTCCCCACATTTCCCAATAGTGTGGCAGGGAAGTACGTGCAACTGAACTATCTATCTATTCTCAATGTTGTCATCATCTACTCGTAAGTGTCAATGTATTCGTCTGGATCGATGGTGACATCGTACTTTGGGATGTTAGGTATCATAGTCGAGTATGGGATCTCATATTATAAGAGTTCCTGGAAGAAGGCAGAGATAGTACTCCTCACCAGGCTTTCTATGTGTCGGTATGGAAATCCATCGTACATCATGAATTGCTGAGCGTAATACGGGTTGTCATATGTCTGATTGTACATTGCGGCATGTGATATGTACGATTGTTGTTGTGAACTCATTTTCTTGTTTTGTTGCAACGGCTAGCTTGATCTTGGTTGCTGGGGTGTGTAAAGATTCGACGCATGCGACTGTTGTGCTTGGGGATTGAGATGATGTTTCGATGATAACTTTAAGATTAGACTCTTGCGTTAATATTGTGTGAGAATTAGACGCTTACGATGGTGGTGCTTGGTAAATAGACCCCTGTAGTTGTTGGATGTAGAGATTGAACATCGAAGGTTGTTGTGCGAAGAGCAGAATGTGTGACATGCCCACTATGAGAGAAAATTGATAGTTCGATATTAGGTATTTCACGGAGGACAGTATGGTACGTGGGTTCCAAGTGCATGTCCCAGCTTGCTACAACATTGATTGTGACTGAAAGCCCGGTTGTTGTAACTGTTGAGTCATCATTATGTGTGGCACAGTGGTCGTGGTTATGAGTAGATGCTCTGTGGTGATGGGCGGCGGTTACCCTAAGTTGGCTATTGACGCCACTGTGGTGTCCTCCGCGAAGCCTAGTGGTGCTTGTGCAACTAAAATTTGGGTGGAGGCTTGTCCTTGTAGTGCAGATGTTTGTGTGCCATTAGGGTCCTGGGCCTAGCAGTAGGAAGATTAGAGACCGTTAGCTAGGTCGTCCTAAAGATAGTAGCTATGATATGTTTACTGTATTCCTAGAGGGATACATTAACAGATACCAACAATCACAAATAAGATTTTGAATAGCCAAGCAAACATGTGTGACACACTCGTTCTCATTTATGATCTCAAATTGATGTAGTCGTGAACCACACATGCTTCATCAACAACCATAAACTCGAATTGCCTCATCGCCCTTCTTCTTGTAGTCTCTAATTAATGTGTCGGTCAAGTACACACGCTCCATTAACAGACATATAAAGACTTTGATCTATGTTTTAATTGATTAACATAAATTTCACATTTTGCTAATATCTAAACAAGAATTTTGTTTCGATACTTGTAAGTTAATAGTTTAACTTGATGTCAACCTATTGACCATTTTGGCAAACTCCATTAGTCCACACAAATAGCGGTCGGTGAAAAGGACACTCATTCAATGGTCATTTTATAAGCATTTTCGTTATACCTCTTTAGATGCTTAGAATGAATGATGCATAGAATTGATCCATATGTGTGTGTCTCTATGTCTCTCTCTCTCTCTCTATATATATATATATATATATATATATATACTAGCCGTTTACCCGCGCAAAGCGGCGGGCGACAAATAGTTTGTTTCGACAATTAATTTCTTTTCGATGGAGAATGATTATTTTCAATTCAATCATTAGTTTATTTTATGAAACATGTCATATTCAAAATAAAGAAAATTCATGAAATGACCAAATTATAGGGTGTTGAATATTTATTTGGATGAAAAAAGATCTGGTCAAAACTTTGGAAGAGAAGATTTATAAGAGTTTGTTTAAATTTTAATATTATTTTATTAGTGATTAGTTTAGTTGTACAATTAACTTAATGATTTGGACGTCTTAAAAAAATATTATTATTTTATTCAATTTATTTTTAGAAATAATAGGATTTGTTTTATAAGACAGTAAAGAGATATATATATATATATATATATATATATATATATATATATATATATATATATATATATATATATATATATATATATATATATATATATATATGGTGCATTTTAAATATTTTAAAATTTTCAAAATTATTAAATCATATTAATTTTCATTAAACATATAAGAACACGTGATAATTTTAAATCACTACTTAAAATTATAATCAAATAAATTAACCACCATCATCAAAGATAATCTTAGAGCCCATAGGATTTTTCAAAATCCATATGGAATTTTGAAAATCTTGTATCCAATAATTATCAAGGGTATTGGTTATTTATTAAATCGTAGATAATCCATTAGGTTAAATCAAGTTTTGCTCACGCTATCATAAGGGTTCCGGTTCCTACCATTCGAATAATTAACATTTTGTCCGTACATTTTTATTAATCACAAAGTAACTTCAAATTAATTCCAATTAATCCCACTTGAATAATTGATAAAATATTTGTATATCTCTTATAACATTCAAATTCTATTTGGTTTCATTGAGGGCAACGCAAAATGACCCAACTATTAATGTACAATCTTACTAGTTTAGCTATACATTGGACACAATTCCAATTGAACTCATGTCACAAAAGATAGTGATTGGGATGTTGCACAATTTTAATATTGTAACACCTGCAGATTCGGGCAAGTCAATTAAGCTATAAAAAGTGTTAAAAATGATTTTTTTTTAAGATTATCTAGGATAAATAATCTTAACAAAAGTAATAGTTAGGGTCAATAATTCTAACCTATTTGACATAACAAAGAAAAATTATATGAATATTATGTGTTTCATGATTATTATAATATAATAAAATAGGAAAAATCAGCTAAATCGTCCGTAAATCGTAAAAATAAGTGCGCCAATATATATATATATATATATATATATATATATATATATATATATATATATATATATATATATATATATATATATATATATATATATATATATATATATATATATATATAGACGTCTCCCCGATCCTAAAAATATAAATTTCGTATAATTCCGACTCTGTATGAATTAGATATGATTTTTATAAGATACAAAAGTCAGTTGCGCACAACGAATGTATGACGTATAACGCTACGAAGAGAATGGTTGACTTTTAGCTAAAATCACCATAAAGAAAATCGTAGTACTTTTTAAAATAAGAATTTTGAGAAAAAGAATGTCAAAAACGGAGTCCGTACGAGAGAGTTATGATTTTAGCAAAATCATTTAATTTTATAAAATATGGACAAAAAATAAAATCAAAATGAGCCGACGGAATCTAATCAAAAGTTGGAGTTCTCGTCGATAGCTACACATTGATATATAAAACGTCAAAAATGGAGTTCGTATGAACGACTTATAATTTATAATAGCATACTTACGTAATAAAATAAAGTAAAAATCATATATACATATACATATGTATATATCATTAGAAAGGTATCGACGATGCGGTTATTATAAAACTAGGGTTGAGTACGTTCGACATTAGTTTAGCACAAATATCGTTAAATCTATTTAAAATATTATTATAAAGGGGTATTTAGTCATTGAAATAACTATAAGGTCATTAAGTAACTATAGATGGTAGTTTTTGAAAATTCAATTACTATAAATAAGAGCCTCTAGGCTCTTATATTTCGGGCACCATTCTCTTGATTCAAGTGTCTTTCTCTTCTTATCCCCTGAGCATTTCGGTCCCTCATGATTCGACTTCTCTTTTTGTAGTTTTAGTATAGCAAGGTGAGTGATGAAGCGCTACAAGAATTTTTTTAGAAAGATTCTACGACAAAGTTCTTCCCGCGCTAAGTCCGGTTTCTCGCTAAACCACTTGTAAGTTAGTAAAGTATACCCTTCTTTAAGTATAACTTATATTTAAGTTCATTATCGTTAATATGAACATATAAACAATATATATGCCAAGTATCATAAATTATACAAAGTGCTATTATAATACCTTTTACTACGTGTTCACCAGATGTACTCTAAATATCCTGGCAGCTGGGCCTAAAAGATAATATTGGAAGTTGTGCCTAATAGATACATCATAATCCTAGCAGTTGTGCCTATCGTCAGCTAGCCTAATAGGTAATATCAACAGCGATGGACTTCGTTCCTATTCCTTAGTACAATCCTTATGAATGACTGAATGAAGAATAGATGATTCTTAGGGTAGATCCTTAAGAATAAAGAAGATAATTGGGATAATGATGAGTGTCGAATCTATCAAACAAATAAATCCTATTTGCACTTATATGATTTAAAAAGATTAGTAATAGTGGCAAACAGGGTCGATCCTCAGGGACTCGGTTTTAATCCATAAATACACCAAAAGAGTCATGTTTTTATTCCTATTCATAAAAAGTAAATACGAGATGATTTTTGCAAACGAGTAAACTAAAATGAAATATAATAAAAGAAATACTATAAACAAAAATAAAAACAATCCGGTTTCGAGTTATATTCACCTAATGATGCAAATTGATGATAAACTGATGTCAAATTAAATTTTAATCTAAGTTGGAACTTGAAAGCATTAAAAAGCTCTAATACTCCCCATTCACGAAGTTGTTTAACCAAAACAAGCTCTTTGAATTAAACCTTACCTTACTAACCCAGTCTAAATAAGCTCATAGAATTAGATTGAAAGGTTGTATTAAAATTTATATGAATGTTCCCAAAAACATTCAAAACTCCTCACAAGCTCGAGAGCGTAAGAATGTGTGAATATGATTTACACTAGATTTATTCAAAATAATTCAATTTAGTGTTTGTTACTTGCTCTATTTCACAAAACAATTAAGGATTTTGGAAAATAGATAACTTGAAAGATCTAACCCTAATTCAAATGGCCAATAAGAACTAAAATTAAAATCAAACATTTGGTTGAAACGAAATCAAATTCACTAGATAGAATACAAATTCAACATCAAATCATATAATCAACTACATAAAAAGGAAATTCAAACTACAAAACCGGATGTGTTAACTAAAATAAGATAAGTAAATACCACGAAGTACTAACTAGTTGATGATTGAATTAACATCAAAAGACTTATTTAGACGTGTGATCATTGATTTTTACGTGCAATGATTTTTATACAATTCCTTCTTTGGCTGCGGTTGTCAACAAGCTCTAACAACCCGTTTCGCCAGACACTTGATTAAAACAAGCTCTTTAATCAAGCTGCGAACTTACCTAACTAAACGAGTGCATCAATTAGAACTGACTCACTACAAAAGTATCAACTGAGCGATTTATAATTAAGTGAGAGCCGCATTAAAGTACAAACAAAACACCAAACACAATGAACCCTCACGGAAGCTCGGGGAATTTAAATTGTACCTACATGATTTCATAATACAAGTGTATTATTTGCTACTTCGACCAATTAAAAAGAACAATTACGGATTCAATTAATTGGTTAGCAATTCGTCATTAAAACCCTAACCGGGTTGCTCAAGCCCAACTAAAATTGTAACAAGGAAATTAATAAAAATGAGAAATCATATGGATAGGAGTGTACTAAATGTAAATAAAAATCTCACACAACGATCTAAAACGAGTCTAAATAATCAAGCTAATTCAAACATCAAACCCGGTGGTTTAGCCGTTTAAGACGGCTAAACCCCGGAAACTACAATTCAATTAACGAAAATTAAAAAATTACAAAACGAATTCAAAATATTGTTTTGATGCTTGAAACCTAATGAAAATCCTCCAGTCTCCTTCTCGTTCAGTTCTCCTTTTCCTTGTCGTCAGTTCTCTCCCCTAAAATATGTGTCCTCATAATAATAACCACCCCCAAAAACAAAAACCTGATTCGTGATTAGCCTTTTCTCATCAAACATGGGCTAGTACATCATTTAATATGGTCTGCCAAACTAGACTAAGAAGTACTATTGGGCTAATTTAAATTGACCAAAAATAGGTTGTAATGTATGAGCTAAAAAGTGGGCTGTCATTTTATTTCTTTTTTGGACAGATTTCCTGTTACTGTTCACGAGGCCTGTAAGGAGCATCAAACGATATCCAAATCCGATCTCCACCGTTCAGATTAATGATCTATCGGTTAGGAAGACACCAGTAAAATTTCAGCTCGATCGGACTACGTTTACCCCTTGATCCAGTCACTTTACGAAAGCTGCGCATTGCTGCCAAATTGCCAAAAAAATTCTTTAAATCACTTTGTTTTATTGCTTTATCGTGGATATTGTTACCAGACTTCAAATGTGGTTGCAATGTCTTCCATGTGACTTGTATCGGTACTCAAAAAATATCATTACCCGCTTACATAAATCTGCACAAATTAAGTTTAAACGAGTAAAATTGTCCAAATATAACGACGCAATGAAACATATGAAATACATACTAAATATACACAATAAATCGTGAAAATAATTAACAAAATATACTAAAATGATACGTAAAAATGAACCTAACAGATAACTTTTTGATTGTTAAACATAATAATTATATTATTATGGGTTGATAACTTTATATACTCACCAGATTTCCCAACCCAACATAGTCAATTTATTTGTATCATAGGTGTCGATACGAAGGTATATTACACTGAGTGATTATAGGAAATGTAAATCATTAGTGTAAAGGAATATAAGGTATGTTTATGTTTATGTTTCTGTGTTAACGATGACATCACAATGTTTTAATATAAATAAAATACATTTCTTCGGAAATGCTTTGATAATATTATTATCATGTTTTTCTGGGAACGAATTCCACAATATTATTCTTCAAATAGATTACTCTTATTTTAAAATAAACATAAATAAAATTTTTAAAATGACCGTGAATTTAGGGATGTCACAAATATACACTCTCTAGTTTCGAAGGAAGAAATACAACCAAGTAACACAAGATTTACTGATTCAGGATGAACACCATATAAAGTGCATAAAAGAGTTTGGGTTTGCACGCCTAGGGAAAGATAAGAGAATTTGTCATTGGGATACGACCTAGTGTGGCTTGCCATATGAAGCATAGAACTTTGATATGTATCTATTTCAACCATATCATTGAGTCTCCAGAGCATGGATTGAAATGAGAATCAAGTAACCGCCTCATCCTGTCAACTGAGATGCTTCCATTGAGAGCGGGAGTGAACCGCACCAAGTCTAGCCAATTTTTGAGATGGATGGACCCAACCAAGTTGATGACGCCATGAAGTTCTGATAGGATGGCAGGGTCAATGATGGGCAACTTCCAGGACTAGGAGTAACCGTCTGAGGAACATCTATTAGAGATTTTGCAAGATTTACTAGACTCCAAACCCCATAAGGTAGAGAATCTGGATAAAAGAGTGAATTGGCTTATCCATCGTTCCTTCTAAAAGAGAATAAAGTCCCTACAACCTAGTGCAAAAAGAAAAAAATAGATCGTGCGGGTAAAAGTTTAATAGGACCAAGCTTATGACATTTTTAGAGATGTTATTCGAAACTACAACAACCAATTTCTTTGTAATGACATCCAGAGGACGGTTTTTCAAGTTGTTAATGTTAAAAATAGTGTCTCTCCATAACCTTTTTCCACCTATTTTAAGTCTATACTACCAGTTGGAGAGTAATGCCAAGTTATGGGTTTTAGACATCCAACCCTTAGACCTCCTTTTCTCTAAGGAGTAGTGATTTCTTACCAAGCGAACTAGTAAATAGATTTTTTTTTATCCTCGATACCACCCTAAAGAAACTTTAGTAAAATTCTTTCAAGATGATCAATGATGACATTTGGAGCTTTGAAAATAATGAAGTAGTAGGTGGGGATACTTTTAGTAAAATTCTTTCAAGATGGTCAATTATGCCATTTGGAGCTTTGAAAATAATGAAGTAGTAGGTGGGGATACTTTGAGAACGAATTTTGGAAGTGTTAAATGAGCAAAAAAGGATAAAGTTTTAGCCTTCCAAGATTTTATCTTGGAGTGAAATTTGTCAATGATCGGTTTCCGATGTTTTTAAGACCCATGTTAGCTTCAACTGGTACCCCAAGGTAAGTATATGACAAATATCCTTTAAAATAACAAAGAATATGAGTCTAGCTACCTTTTGATTAAGAGATCAGATGTGTAATTGCGAAATACACAAGATTTGTTAAAGTTGAATTTCAGATCAGATGCTACGTGAAAACCTCTAAGAATGCGAGCTAAATTTGAGATATAGAGTCTACCCCATTCACTGATAAAAGTAGTGTCGTCTGCATAGAATAAGTGGGAGATGTGGGGGACCTATTAGGAAGATTTATGTCATAAAAGAGGGATTTGTAACACTCACTTTTTCATAGAGACATTCATACATTCCATTGCAATAATAAAGAGGAAGGCAATCGGGTCACCTTGAGGTGCCCTTTAGTCATGGGGAATTCATCTGTAGGGGAGACATTGACTAAACAAAGTCTCAGGAGGAGATAAGACATCCGTTAATCCAATATTTCCATTTTACAATAAATCTCATTTGTTCATAACCGAGTTAAGGTAACCACACCAATTTATCAAGTCGAAGGCTTTTTTTGAAATTGGAATTAAATAAAAATATCTTTTCTTTACCTTCCTAGCCCATAAACAAATTTTAGTTATAATGAGAGGACCCTCTAGGATGTTTCTAGCATCAATGTGGGTTGATTGTATCGAATCAACAACATTCTCGATATCCCCTATGTTTCTAAAAGCAAGGATCTTAGATTCAATCTTATCCATGCATCCACAAAGGTTGGGCAGTAATCATTAACGGTAATAGGGTATTTGAGTTTTGGTACAAGGGTAATGAAGGAGGAGCTGCACCCAGAGCGAAAATCTCATAAGTCTAGAAGTGTTTTACAAAATCCATAACATCGTATTGCAAGATTTCCCAATTTGACTTAAGGAACTTGAATATGGAACTGTTAGGTATGGGAGCTTTTTCTCCACCATAATCCTGAATGTCATTTTGAACTTCCAACAAATCAATGGGGGGTTCAAGTAAGGAGCTTTGAGTCGACAGTAACACTTTAGAAAAGGGGGTTGATTAGCTTGGACGGATGGGGAAATTTTCATGAAATTTAAGTTTGAAAAATTCCTTGACTTCATTTTTAAGATCAAATTATATGAGGTGCAGGATCTGTTTATTGAGAGGCCATGAATTCGGTTTCTACGAAACCTACTTTTTAAGGTAATGTGAAAAAAACTTATGTTTTCATCTCCGTTTATCAACCACTTGAGCGAGGATTTTTGTTGGAGATTGAGTTTTTTGATGTGATTAAGCTAAATGATCTTTTGTTTCCTGTTTCTAAGTTCATCAATTTCAGCCCTAGTTAAAGATCTTGATTCCGCAAAAGAGTCCATTTCCTCCACCCTTTTTTGTAGCTCAAGCATTTCTTTCCATTCGCTGTTACTAGTGTCGATTATCTTGATTCTGCCAAAGAATCAATTTCCTCTACCCTTTTTTATAGCTCAAGCATTTCTTTCCATTCGCTGTTACTAGTGTCAATTATCTTGATTCCGCCAAAGAGTCAATTTCCTCTACCCTTTTTTGTAGCTCAAGCATTTCTTTCCATTCACTATTACTAGTGTCGATTCTCCATTTTTAGATTATTTTTAAGAAATTATAGTTTAACAGAAAAGTACGTATCATGTATCGAATCCATTAAACGAGGAGCAAGTGTTTATAAATATAGAGGTAACAACTTCTCTAAGTAACCGGGAGTTAAAGAATCGAAACGATGTTGGGCCGAAATGTCGAGAATCAGAGCATAGAAGGATAACGGAACGATTGGAGAATTCCCTTAAGAGTGTAGTAACCAAAGAGAGTGGCTGAATGAAGATAAAGTTCGAGCGTACAAGGAAGATGTTGAGCTTACTTAGTTTGAGGCCATCATCACACATGCATGAAAATTTTCTACCTCCCATTCTCAGATCATGAAGACCAATATTAGAGATAAATCTATTAAAATCGAGAGTTGTTGTACTGCAAAATTGTGAGTTTAATATTTTGTCTACACGTTTCATTGCGTTAAATTCCCACATAAAACCTAGTTGCCAAGGTTGCGTTTTTTAGATTAGAGAGTTCAAACATGGTAAAAATGTTTTCTTATAGGTTCAACTATTCTTAAATAAAACAGAAACCAAATAGACCCAACCCTTTTAGAAACAAAGGGTGTCCATCATGGTGTGGGGCTTGTCAGCGATGTTGTGTAGGATGATTCAAGGATTCATCTGTTGGTGATTTTAGTGTCACCTTGTCATTTTAAGTAACTGGAACTAACATGTGAGCTAAGGGGCTTCATGATTTGTACTCTAATACATGTACGGGGGTTGTGTGGAGTGCATGCATGTATAAGATTGAGTCAGAAGCCGGTTCGACGACTAGTCGGGGGTCCGGGGTTTCCAAAGGGGTAATGCCCCTAGCGGGGTCCAAGGGGTAGAGCCCCTGGCTGGGGTCCCGCTTAGTCATTCAAGGTTTTAGACAAAAATTAATCTTAAATACTCTTATTGCTATAGTATTGAAGATGATCCTAAGACTTATCAAGAGGCCATGGAGTCTCATGATAGTGCCTTTTGGAAGGAAGCAATTGATGATGAAATGTCATCAATTCTTGAGAACAATACATGGGTGTTGTCTGATTTGCCTCCGGGTTCTAAACCTCTTGGATGCAAATGGATTTTCAAAAAGAAAATGAATGTTAATGAGACTATTGACAAATTCAAAGCCCGGTTAGTCATCCAAGGTTTTAGACAAAAAGCCGGTATTGACTATTTTGATATGTATGCTCCAGTTGCACGTATTTCTACTATTAGATTGTTGGTTGCCTTGGCAAGTATCCACAATCTAGTTATTCACCAAATGGATGTGAAAACAGCCTTTTTAAATGGTGATCTTGACGAGGAAGTTTACATGAAACAACCAGAAGGTTTCATTATGCCCGGTAAAGAGCATATGGTTTGTAAACTTGTCAAATCCTTGTATGGGCTAAAACAAGCGCCTAAACAGTGGCATCAAAAATTTGATGAGGTGATTTTGTCTTTTGGTTTTAAAATAAACCAATGTGACAAATGTGTTTGTAACATCCGGGTTCCCATGTATATTTTTTTATTCATTCATTTTGGGGTTTGTGGAGGGACTCGGGGAGTTGGTGCTTAGACTCGCCGAGTAGGGTCGTGAATTTTATCCGGATTAATGACCGGACTCGGCGAGCTCAGGGGTGGACTCGGCTAGTCCGCGCTGTTTATTGAAACCCTAATTTCTTGGGTTTGGGACCTATTTAAAGTCCCTTATGGCTGTCAATTGCGGCTACCAAACCCCAGAGAGAAACCCTAAGAGAGCTAGAGAATTTGTAAGGGAGAAGAGGCCATTTTGATCCTTGTGTTGGTGTTATTGCAAGAAGAAGGTGACCAGGGCAAGAGGGGGCTGAAGAGGGTGCTATTCTTTGAAGTTCAGAGCCAGAGATATCATTCTTAAGGTATTGATTCGACCCTTATTCAGTTTTGGTGATTATCTTTGGAGTTAGGATTTCTAGACCCTTTAGAGACTAGATTTGGTGAACATTTGGCCCCTTCCTGTGATAAGGCTTTGGATCTGGATCCAAAGAGGTCCAGAGACTTTAACCCTCTGAGCTTTATGTGTATTCATGGAAGGAATGAGACTAGGATGTCATGTTAGGGGTCATTTCTTCGAATAGAATTCTTGAGCCCTTGCATGAGCACCAAGATCAGAACTTTACGTCATTTACATGCTTGGGAAGGCCAGATCTATAGATTGGAGGAATGGATCTGACCTCAGGAGGTCAATTCAGTTTGAGCAGGTCATGAACTCGTCAAGTCCAAGGGCAGACTCGACGAGTAGGGCTAGGGTTTTCTCGATAATCACAAAGTTTGTGACTCGCGGAGTTGAGGAACGATTCAGTGGGTCGGAAGGGAACTAGAGGACTTGGTCCAAGACTGGACTCGCTGAGTTGGGACGAGTTGTCCCGCGATTCCCGATCAGTGTTGATTTGATGAGTGGAGGGTTGACTCAGTGAGTAAAGGGAGGACCAGGAGTGTGAAGTACACACATGGAATCGCCGAGTCACATTGGTGCACTCGACGAGACTGGTCAAGGTTGACAGTTGACTTCGTTGACTTTGGGGGTTTAATCAATGATTGGACATTTGAGTCAAGAGAGGGGTAAAATGGTCTTTTACCCTTCTGTGGGTGCCAAGAGAGGGTTGAGTCTAGTCTCGAGAGTTATAGTCATGAGAGTATTTGCCTTATGTGTTAGGCGGTGGCGAGTTTGAGATTCAAGTGTGAGGATATCTGCTTTCTTCTTGCTAGGTGAGTCTTCTCACTATACTTTACCTAGAGTGGTAACAGAGTTATATGACAGAGTTATTGTATGTTATTTATGTGATGTGTGGCACCGCATTATTTCTATGTGATTTATGTTGTGTGTATATCAGAGTTAGAACCAGAAAGTCCACAGAGCTAGGACCAGAGGGTCCGTAGAGTCAGGGCCAAAGGGCCCACAGAGTTATAGCCTTGAGTGGCTAATATATGTTATATGTGGTATTTTTAGAATTATGTGCCAGTGTATTTGTATGCTATTGATGTGTTGAGATTTATTGTGATATGTGATATGTATGATTCAGAGTTCTCAGAGTTAGGACCTTTGGGTCCATAGAGTTAGGGCCAGAGAGCCCGTAGAGAGTTGGGACTGGAGGGTCCTGTTGAGACACATTGACCAGAGGGTCAACAGAGATTATAGCCTCGAGTGGCTAATATGTGTTAGAGTGGTATTTTGGGGAACTCACTAAGCTTCGTGCTTACAATGTTTTGTGTTATGTGTTTCAGGTTTTCTCAGGATCACGGGACGGCACCGGCTCGATTGTACACACCAAAGAAAGCGTTTGTTTTTGGGGATCCTGGTTTATTAATTGATTGAACAAAAGAGTCATGTATTGTAATTTAAACAGAAAAATGAGATTTTTGTGAAAAGTGTTAAAGAGATAAGCGATTTTAAATGAAAATTTTGTTTCGAAAATTTCGGTGTTACAAGTTGGTATCAGATCCTTGGTTTGAGGGATTCGGATGCTCCTTCGGGTAAATCTGGACTCAAACTGAGGGAGTAAGAAAAGTTTTCAAAGAAATGATTTCCTAAAAGTGAATAAGAGTTCAAAGAGAAAGAGAGAAAGAGGAGTGGTACAATCAGCTAGAGCCCGAACGATGATTTCCCAAAATACCCTTACTTTTGTGTTATGAGATATTTATGATGCACTTTATGAGATATTATGCATGCTAGAGACAGGCTAGGTACTTCATATCATAAGATAGAGTGGCTTGATTTGTGATGCCTTAGCCTAGGAGTTGCTGTTATATGTGATGTGCTTTTGAGTATGTGATGAGTGAGAATATTTAGTTGGAATCCTTTTAGGAGATTTGAGTAGAGGAGTAATCTAGGAGAGATGCCTAGATGAGTACCGTGGTGCTTATCGAAAGAATAGTTAGAACCCGCAAGGGGTAGAGTTGCAGAGTTCGGTGGTACTTTCGAGGATGAGCAGAGCAAGCGGAGTTATCACCCAAAGTGAGTTCTATGTATTCTTCGATGAACGAATGTTGCTTGCTTCGAGCATTGTGGAACTCTTGATGATGGGAGTCAACTACCAAGTGAATATGACGATATTCAGGAGGTAGATGGCCGACATCATTAGGAGCTCTTCAGCAACTGATGGCAGAGAAGTGGGAGGACAAAGGAAGAACCTAGGGAGTAACCTTAGCCAGATGAGTACGCTGGCGGAGTAGAGCATTTCGCTGAGGAGCGAGGACGCGTGGAGGAATTAGTGAACGAGAAGGTTGAGCAGCTACTTAGGAGCTCCGGGATTGTCCGTGTGGAAAGTATGGGTAGATGTGGCAGGTAGTATGGGCCCGTACTACCGAAATCAAAGGACTCATGCTCGATACAGGGAGTATTCTGAAGGTTTGAAGTAGCAGATTGAGGAGTGATGTTATGGTTCGAGTACCATACATCGGAGCAGATTGAGGAGTGATGTTATGGTTCGAGTACCATACATCGGAGCAGATTGAGGAGGGATGTTATGGTTCGAGTACCATACATCAGAGTAGATTGAGGAGCGATGTTATGGTTCGAGTACCATATATCGGAACAGATTGAGGCGTGATGTTATGGTTAGAGTACCATACATCGGAGCAGATTGAGGAGTGATGTTATGGTTCGAGTACCATATATTGTAGCAGATGGAGAAGAGATGTCATGGGCTGCGTACCATGGTTCTTAGTAAAGGATGCTTGTGATTCTTCGGTTGTCCGGTCAGGATTGATTGCTGGAATTTGGACCCGATGGGGTTTTAGGCCTGAGGGCCATGATTGAGTTCGAAGAGGCATCCCTTGAGAGGGAGGTCGAGAGTATTTCAGAGTATTTTGGTAAGATGTCAGATGTAGTCGCAAGACTTAGGCATTAGCAGAGAAGGTATTTATGGGGGATTACGGTCCGAGTGAGCAATGAGCCGATGGAGGAGATGTCACCTTTTGTGACCTGATGGGTGCTATTTCTGTTTCCTGTGGGAAGTAGGAGAGGCAAGAGATTTCAGTTTTAGGTTTAGGAGTAAACCCTACGAGTTGGCATTGATGACAGTTCTTCCACCAGAGTATCAGGCAACATGTCTGCCGCAAGGAAATGATCTACCATGAGCAGGTAGTCAGTGGGGACTGAGATGGTCAAGGACCCCATTACACCCTAATTGAGTATAGTAGGGCGTGTGGTAACGGTGTCAACGGGTAATCCAGTCGAGTATATCAGAGCGGTGGCTCTTCTGTCTATGATGAGTATTGAGTATGGTAGTGGAGTCCCTATTCTTGTGATGATTCATGTGTTGGAACGGGGGTTGAGAAGTCGAGGATGGGGAGTATGATGATTTATTGTTTCAGTCTAAGAGTCAGTGATAGTACTAGACAGTTGAGATGTTCGGTATTGGGATGGTACGAGACTTTGAATGGCCAAAGGCAGTCGAAATGAGGAGTTCCTAAGGATTTCATCGGAGATTTAGGGTAACTGAGGTTTCTTGATCTCTACGTGGGGAGATCATTGGGCGTTGTGTGGCACCTTCCAAGCGTCGATGCGATGTTTCTGGTGCAAACTGTATGTGGGGTAGATTGTTGAAGCGTCAATTGGTGATGGTCCGAACCCTAGGTGGGGGAGAACCGGGTATTTTTTTGAGGGAACCAGAGATTTGTGCAAGAGCGGTTAGGGGTTGGATGCAGAAACCCGCGGCTCGAATTCATGAGACT
The DNA here is from genome assembly GCF_002870075.4 of Lactuca sativa. NCBI lineage: Eukaryota > Viridiplantae > Streptophyta > Magnoliopsida > Asterales > Asteraceae > Lactuca > Lactuca sativa. The sequence continues at coordinate 99,162,894 of NC_056626.2, forward strand.
GGGGTCATTGGTGATCAAGCAAAGGTGCAGAGCGAGATAATGAATGTGGTATATGTCTGAGAAAGGGATGGGTGTCTCCAGGGTAGGTGGCCAATGGTCAGGAATCTGGTGATGGTCAGGGCCGTTTCAAGTGGAAGGCTCGTAATGATAGTATGGGCAGTTGAGAACTTCTGGGTCGAAGTATGGATTGTTTATGCCCTTTTTTGGGGTGGATAGAAGATTTCGAGCAGCCAACTCACGGGCCGGTATGTGTATTCTTGCTTGGATTTTGATCAGTAGAGGAAAGGATTTTGGAGGATCATCAGTGTGTTCTGAAGCGATAGCGCTTTCTTTGTATTCCAATTGAGTGTTTGGATACACTGAAGTTGTGCATTGGGTAAAATGAAGATTTAATTATATGGTTCAGAGGAAATGTATTGTTGTATCTATATGGTGCTGGGAGTAAGAGATCAGTGGTTGAGGCAGGACATTGTGATGTTCTGTAATGGTGTTATGTGGTACCTGGGTATAATGTCCCGATCTCGGAGTTATTTAGAATCTTGAGTTTGAGACGACTAATGGTGTATCATGTATCTACGGTTCCAATGGGAGACCTTCGAGTATTGACGTCAAGAGGGATTATTTAAGGAAGTGGATCTCCACAGAGGTAGGTACCTTGTTATAGCAGTTTCCGCCAGAGTCTGTGATGCATATTTGGGACAAGGGTGTGTAGCTATCTATGAGAGTCTACGGAGCATGAGTTAGTGGACGTAGAGTGGCATTGTAATGAGAATGAGAGTATGGGGTGAAGCTACGGGGAGACGTAGTATTCACTAGTCAAAGGGTGTTGTGATGCTACGGGGAGCTGTAGTATTCACCAGTAAGAGGGTGTTGTCATACTACGGGGAGCCGTAGTACTCACAAGTCAGAGAGAGGGAATAGTGGTACTACGGGGAGCCGTAGTACTCACTAGTCAGTTGGTGTTGTGGTGCTACGGGGAGCCATAGTACTCACTAGTCAGAGGCTGTTGTGATGTTGCAGGGAGCCATAGTACTCACTAGACGGAAAGAGAGTGTGATGATGGAGTGTTCTTCGATCAGTGTATGATGCAGAAGAGTTTTAGGCTTGAGTAGCCCTAGTATTGAGTTTTGGAGCCTGGTGGTTGAACCAAGGGCGAGACTGGGGTCTCCATCTCTGTCGGGAATCAATATATTCTGTTTTGAGTTGTGATTGTCGCAACTGGAGAGAATTGGGATAGTGGTCACGGGGAGGAAGTTAGTGAGATATTTTGGATCATGTTATGGGTGACCTTTGGAGGTTCAACTGTGGAGTCAAAAGCTGACATGGTGCTCAGTATCGAAGAGGGATATGAGAAATGAGCTAGAGCTTATCATGGTGATGTCTGAGGACACTTCAGAGCGAGCAAACGATTCAGACGCTCGAGGACATGATCCGGACATGTGTATTAGATTTTGGAGGGAGTTGGTACATTTACTTACCCTTGGCTGAGTTGTCCTATACAATAGCCATCTTTCGAGCATTGGTATGCCCCCTTTGAGCTGTTGTATGGGAGGAGGTGTCGGACTCCCATTTGCTGGGGAAAGGTAGGGCAACGTGTGATGGGTAGTCCAGAGATTGTGCTTCAGAAAACCGAGTAGATTCAGCAGGTCAGACAGAGGTTACTGACGGCCCAGAGCCGACAGAAGAGTTATACGGATAGTCGACGGTCAGAGCTCGAGTTCTAGGTCGGTGACTTCGTACTCCTGAAGGTATCTCATTGGAACGGAGTGATCTGGTTCAGGAAGAGGGGAAAGCTGGGACCCCGATATATTGGCCCGCTCCGAGTGATTGCGTGGGTAGGCAGGGTAGTCTACTAGTTGGAGTTACCGGCAGAGTTGGGCCAGATTCATGACACTTTCCACGTATCGCAGCTGAGGAAGTGTATAGCCGACGAGTTGGCAGTGGTACCATTAGAGGATCTTCCGGTGGATGCGAGCATGATATATGTTGAGAGACTGGTGGCGATTAGGGATCAGAAGATCATGGTTTTGAGGAACAAGGAAGTGCCCTTGGTGCAGGTCCGGTGGCAGCATCGGAAAGGGTCAGAGTTGACTTGGGAGCCGCAGCGAGAGATGCGCGAGCAACATCCAAAGTTGTTTGTAGAGTAAGACTTTGAGGACGAAGTCTGATTCTAGTGGGGGGAAATTGTAACATCCGGGTTCCCAGATATATTTTTTTATTCATTCATTTTGGGGTTTGTGGAGGGACTCGGCGAGTTGGTGCTTAGACTCGCCGAGTAGGGTCGCAAATTTTATCCGGATTAATGACCAGACTTGACGAGTTCAGGGGTGGACTCAGCGAGTCTGCGCTCTTTATTGAAACCCTAATTTCTTGGGTTTGGGACCTATTTAAAGGCCCTTATGGTTGTCAGTTGCGGCTACCAAACCCCAGAGAGAAACCCTAACAGAGCTAGAGCATTTGTGAGGGAAAAGAGGCCATTTTGATCCTTGTGTTGGTGTTATTGCAAGAAGAAGGTGACCTGGGCAAGAGGGGCTGAAGAGGATGCTATTCTGTGAAGTTTAGAGCCAGAGACATCATTCTTGAGGTATTGATTCGACCCTTCTTCAGTCTTGGTGATTATCTTTAGAGTTAGGGTTTTCTAGACCCTTTAGAGACTAGATTTGGTGAACATTTGGCCCCTTCCTGTGTTAAGGCTTTGGATCTGGATCCAAAGAGGTCCAAAGACCTTAACCCTGTGAGCTTTATGTGTATCAATGGAAGGAATGAGACTAGGATGTCATATTAGGGGTTATTTCTTCGAATACAGCTCTTGAGCCCTTGCATGAGCACCAAGATCGGAACTTTACATGATTAACATGCTTGGGAAGGCCAGATCTATAGATTGGAGGAACGGATCTGACCTCAGGAGGTCAATTCAGTTTGAGCAGGGCATGAACTCATCGAGCCCAAGGGCTGACTCGACGAGTAGGGCTAGCGTTTTCTCGATAATCACACAGTTGGTGACTCGCTGAGTTGGGGAACGATTCAGTGGGTCGGAAGGGAACTAGAGGACTTGGTCCAAGACTGGACTCGCCGAGTTGGGACGAGTTGTCCCGCGATTCGCGATCAGTGTTGATTTGATGAGTGGAGGGTTGACTCAGTGAGTCAAGGGAGGACCAGGAGTGTGAAGTACACGCATGGACTCGCCGAGTCACATTGGTGCACTCGACGAGTTTGGTCAAGGTTGACAGTTGACTTCGTTGACTTTGGGGGTTTAATCAATGATTGGACATTTGAGTCAAGAGAGGGGTAAAATGGTCTTTTACTCTTCTGTGGGTGCCAAGAGAGGGTTGAGTCTAGTCTCGAGAGTTATATTCATGAGAGTATTTGCCTTATGTGTTAGGCGGTGGCGAGTTTGAGATTCAAGTGTGAGGATATCTGCTTTCTTCTTGCCAGGTGAGTCTTCTCACTATACTTTACCTAGAGTGGTAACAGAGTTATGTGACAGAGTTATTGTATGCTATCTATGTGATGTGTGGCACCGCATTATTTCTATGTGATTTATGTTGTGTGTATATCAGAGTTAGAACCAGAAAGTCCACAGAGCTAGGACCAGAGGGTCCGCAGCGTTAGGGCCTAAGGGCCCACAGAGTTATAGCCTCGAGTGGCTAATATATGTTATATGTGGTATTTTTAGAATTATGTGCCAGTGTATTTGTATGCAATTTATGTGTTGAGATTTATTGTGATATGTGATATTTATGATTTAGAGTTCTCAGAGTTAGGACCTTTGGGTCCATAGAGTTAGGGCCAGAGAGCCCACAGAGAGTTGGGACTGGAGGGTCCCACTGAGAGACACTGACCAGAGGGTCAACAGAGATTATAGCCTCAAGTGGCTAATATGTGTTAGAGTGGTATTTTGGGGAACTCACTAAGCTTCATGCTTACAGTGTTTTGTGTTATGTGTTTCAGGTTTTCTCCGGATCATGGGACGACACCGGCTCGATTGTACACACCAGAGAAAGAGTTTGTTTTTGGGGATCCTGGTTTATTAATTGATTGAACAAAAGAGTCATGTATTGTAATTTAAACAGAAAAATGAGATTTTTGTGAAAAGTGTTAAAGAGATAAGCGATTTTAAATGAAAATTTTGTTTTGAAAATTTCGGTGTTACAAGTTGGTATCAGATCCTTCGTTTGAGGGATTCGGATGCACCTTCGGGTAAATCTGGACTCAAACTGAGGGAGTAAGAAAGGTTTTCAAAGAAATGATTTCCTAAAAGTGAATAAGAGTTCAAAGAGAAAGCGAGAAAGAGCAGTGGTACAATCAGCCAGAGCCCGAACAGTGATTTCCCAAAATACCCTTACTTTTGTGTTATGAGATATTTATGATGCACTTTATGAGATATTATGCATGCTAGATACAGGCTAGGTACTTCATATCTTAGGACTAGAGTGGCCTGATTTTTGATGCCACAGCCTAGGAGTTGCTGTTATATGTGATGTGCTTTTGAGTATGTGATGAGTGAGAATATTCAGTTGGAATCCTTTTAGGGGATTTGAGTAGAGGAGTAATCTTGGAGAGATGCCTAGATGAGTACCGTGGTGCTTATCGAAAGAATAGTTAGATCCCGCGAGGGGTAGAGTTGCAGAGTTCGGTGGTACTTTCGAGGATGAGCAGAGCAAGCGGAGTTATCACCCAAAGTGAGTTCTATGTATTCTTCAATGCCCGAATGCTGCTCGCTTCGTGCTTTCTGGAACTCTCGATGATGGGAGTCAACTACCAAGTGAATATGATGATATTCAGGAGGTAGATGGCTGGCATCATTAGGAGCTCTTCAGCAACTGATGGCAGAGAAGTGGGAGGACCAAGGAAGAACCTAGGGAGTAACCTTAGCCAGATGAGTACGCTGGCGGAGTAGAGCATTTCGCTGAGGAGCGAGCACGCGTGGAGGAATTAGTGAACGAGAAGGTTGAGCAGCTACTTAGGAGCTATGGGATGGTCCGTGTGGAAAGTATGGGTAGATATGGCAGGTAGTATGGGCCCGTACTACCGAAAGCAGAGGACCCATACTCGATATAGGTAGTATTCTGAAGGTTCTAAGTAGCAAATTGAGGAATGATGTTATGGTTTGAGTACCATACATCGGAGCATATTGAGGAGTGATGTTATGGTTCGAGTACCATACATCGGAGCAGATTGAGGAGTGATGTTATGGTTCGAGTACCATACATCGGAGCAGATTGAGGAGGGATGTTATGGTTCGAGTACCATACATCGGAGCAGATTGAGGAGCGATGTTATGGTTCGAGTACCATACATCGGAGCAGATTGAGGCGTGATGTTATGGTTAGAGTACCATACATCGGAGCAGATTGAGGAGTGATGTTATGGTTCGAGTACCATATATTGTAGCAGATGGAGAAGCGATGTCATGGGCTGAGTACCATGGTTCTTAACAAAGGATGCTTGTGATTCTTCGGTTGTCCGGTCAGGATTGATTGCTGGAGGGGTTTGGGGCAGCGCCCCAAAACCTCACCGAATTTTGCATGTGGGAACATAATGGAAAATTCAATTTTTTGAGGGTGATTATGGTAAAACTAACGAAACTCGTTAGTTTTTGGTAACCCTAATCCGGATTAATATTACTTGCTTTCAAAGCAACTAATGACGGCCCAACCCTAATGAAACCCTAATCGTGTTTAGTATATAAAGAACTCTTCCTTTCCAGAAGGCAGAAGTTCTTTTTAGCTCTCGTTTTTCATCACACATTCACAAAACCCTTTAGCATAATAGCTTACGTTTTCTGTGCCTAGAAACGCAGGTGTCCACTTGGATTATCCTAGGATGAATTTCTTGTAACCCAGACATAGGATAGAAACATCAGTTCGGAAAGTGATATCACGATCCAAGCTGGTATTCAGATCTCCACCGCAAACCCTAATTTTCCCAACATCGTCGTGGGGGAATGGGTAGTTCACCCGATGGTGTAAAAGCTCTTGTTGGCGGTCATCCAAAGAAAATTAAATGTGGCTCCTATTCTCTCTTCCATGTTCCTTACCGTGAATAATGGAACCTTTCAATCTTAACCATCATCACTATTTCTACCCACCACCATATTTTCCCACAAAAACCCAAATAAAAATGTATTTGAAAATTTCTGAAAACTAGATTTAAAACAACGAACAAAAAAACTACAGGTACCAATAACATTAATCAATGGTCCATGAGGCTATCAAGATATTACAAGTAGCATTGCCATGAGTAACATTCAACCTCTGGTTTACAATTTTGTAATATTACAATTTTATAATTCGGTGCATTCTAGGTTTAGGAAGAACATTCCCACAAACAGTATGCACAAAATTTTTCTCTAAAGACAAAACAAGTGCAATTCATAAGCCATAACAATGTGGCAACTGCATCTTCTGAACAGCTAGCCTATCACAGCGATGTAATCATCTACCGAAGCACAACGTATTTTATAGAGAGTCGAACTGGTTTTTATATATTGAGCAGCAGTCGGCGATAAAAAAAAAAAAATAATAAATACATAAAAAGCAAAAGAAACAGAGTAGACCATGAGGAAGAAGGAGACGAGATATGTTGTTTCATTTTTACATTTTCTTAATAAAAAAAAAAATACGTGTCTACATCTATTTAGCATCTTTTGGTAAATACTTTTCAAAGTGCGCTAAAATATTTTTTTATGCTTACCATGTTTTAGTAAAAAACTCTTTCAATCACCAATCAGATTTACACTTGGTGCAATCTACAACCACCCTCTTGTTCATTGCGCACATAAATACACTATATATCCCGCAACTTATAACGAGTCATCCATCTCACATAAAGGTCGAAAATACAATCTTTTGATTGGGCATCTTGATGTAATCTCAATGTTTCTGATTTTCATATAATTTCTCAATCATGTACCTAAAAATGTCACTAGCAACTTTCTAGTGTCATCTTAATAAAATAATCTTTGCCTTTATAGGGATATGTGAATTACAGAGGACTACACAAAACATTAATGGAATATAATTGGCATTAGCAATCAATCATGGGAAAACAAATAAACAGGACTTAACTGAGTTTTGACAACTTGATACAACTTTGAATCTTGATTATGAAATCTTGTTACAAATCAAAGGGTAGAGCTTTATTATTCTTTTGAGTTTGATAAATTTTTCTTTTGGCATTTGTTCTTGATCCATTTGATCCCATTCGTTGTTCCACTCTTCAGTTTCTTGGCTCCTTCTTTCGCTACTGAATTAGCTCTACCAAATGTTGTTGAGCCTTTCTTGTTGGTATCGTTGTCCTTCTTTATATCAACCTTTTCTTCTTCAATGGCGCCGATCCCACCTGCACCCCATTGATCTGCCCAGCTTGGTGCGTCACTAGCCATGGCTTATATATGATCCTAGTCTTTATTAGATGAAAAAAAAAATCATTAGCAACTTTTAACATATAAGATGCATATAATTAGCAAGAAACATGTTATCTTTTTAAGGTTTTATCGGATAAAAGAAGATCAAATACCATAAAAAATATCAATATTTTTACCCACAAAGGAAAATAACTTCCCAATTATTTGTATCAGATAAAAGAGAACAAATAATTTCGAAACGACTATCTTTTTTTTTTCGGAAACAAATACACCTATTGAGAGACCCACAAAGGAAACTGACTTCACACCTCATTCACAACATTAAATATGAGGTAAAAAAAAGCATAGGACAACAATCCTTTTATTCAAATACACGTAAGGAGACAGTGAGAGGGAGAACTACATGTATATCTATTCCAAAATTATTCATTTACAACAAATACAATAACCAGTAAGCTTATCACACATACATATACAGTAATCTTATCACACATATATATACACCTAAGGGAGGAGATAATTATATGTGGAGATATCTTCCAACATGATTAATCACAAGAAAGATATCAAAATATCATTACCAGCAATTATAACTTACACATACATGCTTAGAAGGTACCGGGAGAGAGAGAGAGAGAGAGAGAGAGAGAGAGAGAGAGAGAGAGAGAGAGAGAGAGAGAGAGAGAGAGAGAGAGAGAGGAAACTTAAGAAATGAGTTTGTGGGGGATATCAACGAGAGGTTTGTGCAGCAAAGTTATTTATTTTTATATAAAATAAGTAGAATAAAGAAAAAGAAAAGGAAAAGGAAAAGGAAAGGAAAAGGGGAAAGGAGGGGCATGTGGGTAGCTAGGCTGTCCAAGAAAAGATGCCAACTCTCTCTTTGTGAGTGTTGTGTTACCATCAAATGAAGCAATGCCCTATTGGCATTTATTTGATTTGTTTTATTTTTATAGGGAAATCTCGTAATAGTCCCTATATTTTGGACTTATCGATAAAAAAATCTCATCCGATTTTTGTTTTTGCAATTTAATCATTCACACGAGTAAACATTTGTAAAAGAACTCTGGCTAGTGTCGGTTTTAAGGCTATCCGGTGTGGTGAATGGAAGACGTGTGGGAGGCTGACATGGAGCCCCCCAAGACGCGTGAACACTGGCCTTGGTGCATTGATTGTGGCGTGGATGCGAAGACGGATGTATAAAGATGATTTGATTGGCCGTTTGACTTTTTCGACCGTTGGGGGGAGCGTGGGACTATTTTCGACCGTTTATATATAAAAAATTAAAAATTTAATCATTCAATTACTAATAAATTTCTCTATATATAACATTCGTTTTACATTTCAAACACACACACTCTTTCAACACAAACACACATATTCAACAAAAAAGTATTCCTTCCTCACAAATTTCTATGGATCCAAATCAAAATACTTCACCAACCCCAAACACTCAAAATGATCCATTAGCAAATCTTAGTTATATGCGATTGATAACATATCCAATCCAACAAAAACCCCTGTTTAACAATTTTTCATACCACCCACATTCCTACCAACAACATCAACCACCACAATTCAATCAATCCCGATTTCAAGCCTTTCAACAACAAGCTTCTTCGCAATTTCAACCTCAAACTTCTCAACGTCAACAACCTTCACAAATATCTCAAGTTTCATTATCTCAATTTCAACCTATAAACCTCGACAATGAAGACGACGACGAACGGGTTGTAGAGCACAACCATGTCGTAGAAGGCAAAAAAAATCAAAAGATCCAAGGAAAAAGAAAATTACGCAATGGACCGAAAAGGAAGAGGAAACATTAGCTAAAGCTTGAATTTTCATATCAGGATGTCAGCAACGCACAAACGAGTCAGAGTTTTTGGAAACGTGTTTTAGACCACTTCCACACATTATTAGGAAGGCAAACGAGCCGGACATACGACTTGGTCAATACAAAATGGCGTGACTTTCGAGCGGCTTGCATCAAATTTAACGACGTATTTGACAATCTTAAAAATATGCATAGAAGTGGCAGCAACGATTTCAACATTTTATCAACCGTGTTATACCAATTCAAAATTACCAATAATGGTAAACCGTTTGTCAACCAAAAAGCGTGGGAAGATTGTCATTGTAACATTCCAAAAATATGGTCCCAAAAATTTCATTTTTATATTAACTAAAACGATACTCCAAAACATTATCCATACAACCCAAATGAAAATAAGTATATCAACATCGTAACAATCAGAGTGATATCTCAAAAACGGAATCCATGTGGTGTGTGCGATGCAGTGAACCCAAGCTCATCCCATTCGAACCAGAAGTACCTGAAACATAAACTGAAAACCGTAAGCGCAAATCTTAGTGAGTTACCTAAGATACCGCATACCAAACATATAACACATAACGGGCCACGCCCAAATAGTATAACGAGCCCCGCCCTAACTCGCATAATGGGCCCTACCCTAACTCGTATAACGGGCCCCGCTCAATGAGTATAACGGTCCCCGCCCAGTAAGCATACAATCACATACAAATACTAATGCCACACAGAAAATGAGTATTCTAACAAAACAGATCATGGGTCGGCATTGGTGTCATCGACCCCGCTATACATGGTGAGGAAACTCACATCGACAGCTGAATCTCACTAAAAAAATCATGGGTTGCTGGTGCAATGAATCCCCGAGCTAAACAATACCAAAACAACACCTAATTAACATTTGGGTTCCAATTCATAACCATAAATCCATACTTGGGGTAAAAAGACAATTTTACCCCTAACCTAGCTTGGTCTCAAACCAAGGACCAAACTCGCAATCTAAAAGGCCCAAAAGCCCAATAATTAACCAAGTCCTAATTATGGCCCAATTTTCCAAATTGGGCCTAAACCCCTTACATGAGCCTTAGCCTAAATCCCAACCATTTTCCTAGTCCAAAACACTTGCACTCAGATGACCCAATAAGAACTCAAACTCCAAAGACCAAAAAGGAAGCCCAAACTCGAAGCCCGAAATGAAAAATTCTACCTGACTGAATATGTGGGACGTACTTAACTGTACGTTAAGTGTACGCACTATTTGGCTTGTACGATGCGCGTACACACTTGCACGTCCAATGTACTCATCCATTAAGCCAAACTCTTCATTAAGCTCTTAATGCTTAAGTCCACAAGTCCAAACCACAGATCTGAGTCCTAATAAGTGTCTAGAACCATAAATTCACAGACTTGGTGACTTTGCATGCCCCAAAAAAACGCAACATTAAGATATAGCATTATACTCTCACCAAATGGACATAACCTCATGCATTGTTGATTCTAAACCTTATATGTGACAACTTTTTGATTCTAAAACCTCAAAAACACCAAGAGTGGCAACTTATAGCTCCTAGAGTGGTATCAAAACACTAGATCTCGTTCTTGGGGCAAAAAGGGGCCAAAACTCACATATAATAGATCGGAGCCATAAGTAAACAAGTTCATAGCTTTATACCTCAAACAAGATGGAAATAAAGTAAATGATCAAGATTCGCAAACTCTTCCTTGATCCACCACCTTACACCAAGCTTCTACTTCTTGAATATGGATCAAAACACACCAAAATGGACACAATGAGCTCAAAACACAAATGAGAGGCTTAGGGTTTCGAATGTGAGGCTAAAGGGTTAGAGGAGACTAAGAAATAAGGGCTTCATAAGCCATAAAGATGAATATATAGTGTCCAACCCCGAAATTAGGGTTTTCATTAAGCACACGTACACCCTGCGTACATGGTTGTACGCCCCGCGTACGTTTCCGAAATCCTGTCTAACCCTCGCATGAGTACGCTAAGCGTACCATGTGGTATGCCCCACGTACTCGCTTCACAGCTTGTACGCTAGGCATACTACGTGCTACGCCCCACATACAACACAAGGACGAAAATGCATTAATCAACACACAAAGGAAAAAATTGAACATACCAAGATTCCAAGTGTTACAGTCGCAATGGTCCAAAATGGGTCCTTTATCTGGATACAGCGCATTCGGGATCTACCACCGGCTCCAACAAAAGGTTGAGAACGTCCGAGTCGGAAATTGGTGTTAGCCTCGACCTCAATGATGAGTTCGATGCCTACGAGGGGGAGGATCTACCGGGCGTCCAACTTCGTCGACCACCAGGAAGGGACAAAGCGAGAAAGGGGGCGTCTTCAAGCGGAAAATTAACCAACGAGGACGCACTAGCATAGAAAACAGACAAAAACTCTAACTTTTTTAGAAAGAAAATTTGAATCAAAGGAGGAAGCTCGTCGGCGAAAAATGGCACTCACCAATCTTCAAATTTTAAACACGGTGTCGCAACCAAATCTCCATCCGGAAAAGTTAAGGGCGTTTTTAAAAATTCAAGAAGAAGTTCTCGACAAATATCACAACTAGATTCTATGTTTTTTATGCTTTTTAGTAATTTAAGTTTAATTTTCTATGTTTTTTTTTATTTTAGTTTAAATTTTCTATGTTTTTTAGTAATTTATGTTTAATTTTCAATGATTTTTATGATTTTTTAGTATAGGTTTCATTTTCGATTTTTTTTAGGTTTAATTTTCTATGTTTTTTAATTTAATGTAATGTGGTTTCATTTAATGTAAAATATTTTATTATGTTTTAAATTATGTTTTTATTTAATTTAATCATAAAAAACGAAATAAAAAATAAAAAATAACAAAAGAAAATTATGGAGTGGCAAGCATCTCCAATGTCTAGTGAGTTGGTGACGGGTTGGTGGTGAAGCTGACTTGAAACATAGATGACAACGTTTTTTCGGTGAGTTGGTGATGACTACACCCCATAGCCTACGGGTTAAACTAAAAAAAAATAATTTGTATGACTTTTTCGTTAATAAAGTTAAAGTTAAAAAAACTTTTCTGAAGATTTTTTTTATATATACTAAATTTATTTGAAGATAACTTATATTTATTTATTAAAAAACTCAAAAACAAATATAATTTTTTTAATTAAAAAAACAATAATGACAATTTATATATAATATTTTTAAATTTTTTTGCGATTCTCTTTAATAAATATTATTACGATAATCATAAAGATATCATTTATATCATATATAACTTAAGAGTATTTTATTGATTTGTCGCAATAACTTTATTTCTAAGCCAAATATTACTGCATTATTGAACTTTTACGTCTTTATATAAAACGTTTACCATAAAACTACAATTTACGGGTCATCATTGACATAACTATAGCATTTTAGCTAACAAAGTTGCATTTATATTTATATAAAGACAAAACTGCACAAATGGTCCCCGTGATTAGCTGAAAATTGTCACTTTGGTCCAAACTTTAAACTAGCACTAGAAGTCCAAACTTTTTATTTTGTTACGAGTTATGTCCAACTTGTTATGAATTTTTTAAAATTGACGGTTTTGCCCTGTGCAGCATCCCCACCCTCTCTCTATTATAAAGAAAAACATCACCACCACCGGTTAAACATTACTGCCGCTACCGCCACCAGTTGCCACTGCTGCCACACAACGATCACCGGAGCAACAACATCTCGCCGCCACGACAGAGATGTGGATCTTGTGTTTGTTCGGCAAGAAAAGGAGAGATAAAGAGGGTGAAAACAGATCTTACTTTAACAAGCTTAGGAGTACTAGATCAACATTTCAAATACGGTAATTTAAATATCTTGGTGCAATATATATATATATATATATATATATATATATATATATATATATATATATATATATATATATATATATATATATATATATATATATATATATATATATATATATTCAAATGAGTGAGATCATGTTGGCCATGTATGTTTTAATGTTAAACAAGTTGATAGACAGTTGTTAAGCTCTATTATTGGCACAATAATCCATATTAAATTATAAAAATTTACATTTGCAAAGTTGTTCCAATAAAATGATAGAGAAAAGTTAATTAACAGTAAATTGGAAATAATCGCTAAACAGTTAAAAATGTCATGATAATATACAGATTTCTAACTTGTTCAATGAAAATTAAAGAAGAAATCTAATCAACTTCGTGTGTTTGGCATGTTATTTGAAAAACTATATTTAAATTATAAGATAGTTTATCGATAAATTATTTCAAATATCTTATGATAAAACAAACTTATAAGATAGTATATAAGATATGATAAATCCTTTTTAAGGGCAAAAATCAACACACATACAAACATACAATTTTACTTCCACATTACTTGAATCGCCCTCCATTTCAAAGAAACACATTTCAAATACACAATGATATCGTTAAGTCACTCTATGATGTAATAAACTACTCTAATTATGCATGTCAAAGTAGCCTTGAACAAAAAACTCTCTCTCTCTCTCTCTCTCTCTCTCTCTCTCTCTCTATATATATATATATATATATATATATATATATATATATATATATATATATATATATATATATATATATATATATATATATATATATATATATATATTCCTTTTTAAAAGTAATTTACACGTTTCAACCTCTATATTATGAAACATATGTCCAACCTAAACATTACATGTTGTCATGTTCTGGTTCACCTACTATGCGTGGAAAATTATAAGCAATTCTAGCTTCACACACATATACACACACACATATATATATATATATATATATATATATATATATATATATATATATATATATATATATATATATATATATATATATATATATATATATATATATATATATATATAGAATCAGTCTCATCTACATATCTTTCTTTTTCCGCTCTTACATTCTATCATACCGGCTTGGCCGGATAAAACCTAATCTTAAATGATTATATTTCGAAAATATATAATCATATATGATTCTACATGTTTTTACATACATGCGTAATCATAATTGATTATACATAAATGTCAGTTAATAAAGTGATTAATGATTATGGTGATTGGTGGCAAAAAAGGTGGTGGTGGTAAAGGCATCGGTGGTATAGGTGACGAAGGTGGTAGTTGTAGGTCTGTTTGTTGGCAGAGGTGGTGTTGGTGGTAATATCGATAATGATTGTTGTTGGGGAAGGCTGCGAAGTAAAACATAATTGAAAGGCGTTGGATAATCATTTATGATTAAAAATCTTCCGTCATGCCTGTATGCCAGAACGTTAGAACGACAAATGTGATATATGTGACAGATGTTGACTCTTAAAATCTCTATTTTTTCATAATCTCAATGTAACCTTCTTTTATATATATATATATATATATATATATATATATATATATATATATATATATATAGAGAGAGAGAGAGAGAGAGGTAAGTTCAATTGAGAAAAATAAAAAAGGTTGAGAATGGAGGAATCATTCTCAGCCACTTATTTATTTTTTGCCGCAAAAACCTCCGTTGTACCAGCTGAAATGGATAAGGAATACACATGTGTTTCCAACAAAACATGTTCCTTAAACTATGCTAATAATTACCTTAAGAACACAAGGAATAACATGGTTTTGCGGAAATGGATATGGAATAACAAGTTATTCGGCAAAATAAATGTGTAGCTGATAATGATTCTCCTATTTTCAACATTTTTTTTCTCAATTGAATCCTCATTCATATATATATATATATATATATATATATATATATATATATATATATATATATATATATATATATATATATATATATATATATATATAAGAATTCTATAATTTTTTTTTTCTTTTAAAAATTTTCAATGCAAATACAACAAATAAATTTAGTTTCCTTACACGATATTACAAAAAAAAAAAAAAAAAAAAAAAAAAAAAAAAAAAAAAAAAAAGATAATAACAGAATCCGTTTTATCTTTAGATTATTCCTTAGATAAATGAGCATTTTTTGGCAACATGACTTCGGTCTTAGAATCATCATCCAATTTAACTACAAAAATGACATCTCTCTCCACTTTCTTTTGAGTCTTTACCACCAAATACGAGTGAAATACATCGCCTTGCATTCTTTTTTTCTAGCCCTTATAATTTGCATTGGTTCTTTTATAATTTGAGAAAGTAAAAGATTATCAAGAGAAGTATTTGGGTTTGTATTAGGTTTTGTGTTTTCTCATCTTTTGAGAATGAGTCCTTTAATAAATTTATATTGATTGATTTTATATAAACATATGATGTTATGCATTGTTGTTCTGAGCGTATTCAATGAATTTTCCCAGCTCCCAATTTGGATCGTTTAGTGCCTGGTATACAATAGCAATCAACATACCCCAGATTCTTTGATTGTCTAGCTTTGGTTTTCCTCGTTCCAACAACTCATAACGACTTCTAGTAATTATACGATTAATGATCTTATTGTATACTGTCACACACCCGGCCGGCCGAGGTAGTGGAACATGCCAGGTTACGCGACTAAGTTCATAGACTACTGATAAACTTAATTTAGAACACAAGTACAACAATAAACAAAAAACAACATTTTTATTTCATCTTTAAGTTTGAATATACGGTTCTTACAAATAATAATATAATATATCAATTGCCTTAAACAGACAGGGACATAACAAAATTAGTAAACCAAATTGCCTGAGTTACATGACTATCCGTTGTCTGAATTTGCGTGATTACTAATTCCCTGATAATACATTTAATTTTGAGAGTCAACACAAGGATGGTGAGAGTTATAGGTTTTCTGCTAACAACAATAATGAAATTTTTATAAGCATTCAAAAAGTATTTTCTTTATAAGTAAAACATATTTAAATAGGCTTTGAAAAATCCAAAATGTGTGTTGGTATAAGTAAATTCATGCTTAAAACGGTTTTGAAAGAATCAAGTTTATGAGTGCTGGTATGAGTGAGAGAGATTCGAGTTAATGTTTATAGTGAGTTTTATAACTGTAACGCCCGTGTTTCTAAACTAGACATTAATGTTGATGTAATAGTCTAAATTAACCTTTATAACTCATTTTGAAATAATAAGAATGTATTATTTGAGTATTATGTGTTTTATGCTTAATTGTGTAGCTTAAATGAATTAAGAATAAAAATAAGCATAAAAAATAAAATGTTTCCGAAAATATAAAGAATGCCGAAATCCGAGTTATAACGAAAAAGTTATGATCTGTCAAAGTTTCGCGACAGAGCCGGCACGACACTACGCGACATAAATAGTGAATTTACGATAGAGCGATATTTAGTCTTAGTGATTTAAACGAAATTCATAGAATATGTTAAACCGAGAGCGTCCATAAAAAGAATGTCTAAATCTTACTTCGTATGAGGAAGTTATGATTTTTCGAAGTTTCGTCTTAGCGGTATGCAACCCAAATCTCGAAATTGAGATCGAGTGATATTTGGCAAAAAACAATCTAAACGAGAATCGAAGATCTCGTCGATAGTAGTCCAACGGTGAAAAGAGAGACGAAAACGGACGTCAGATAAAGAAGTTATGAATTTCTAACGGAGTTTTCCTGTCCCCGCCTACTAAAAATAATATTATAAAAAATAAATTCAAAATTAGCCGACGGAGTCTAAACGAGAATTGTATAGCATAATCTCACATACGCGTGGATATAAAGAATTTCGAAAACGGAGCTTGTATGCGAAAGATATGAATTTCTGAAGTTCTGGGCTCGAACTTCCACCTCTGTTAGAGCTCACGACGTGAGCATAGTGTTCACGACATGAGCAGGTGATGGACGTCTTCCATGGCAAGTGGCCATGACGAACGCAGTGATATATTCGAGCTCACGACGTAAGCATGGTTTTTCAGACCCTATAAATAGAAAGCGAACCCAGTCGTTTAGGGTTGCCAAATCTCTTCTCTCTCACTCCATATTACCTCGATTTACGTGCAAGTTATACCTCTGAAGCCCCGATATCATCCCGACACCCGAAGCGAGTCCCGAAGCCCCGAAGATCCCAAGAAACAGAGTTCCCGAGCCGATGTTCTGCCCGCGAGAAGCCCGGTGTGTGAAGAGATCACAGTTTCACCGAAGAATACTACACTTAGAGCCGTAGTGTTATCTGATAAACGTCTTATCAGGTGAGTGCATAGTCCCTTTCATATACACGATTTTAATACAAGTATTGATTAATATATTAGGTATATGATATGAGTAAGTGTGTAGTTGCTTTCTGATAATACACATATATGAATTATACTCTATGAAATACGTGTTATGTGATTATACACTATTTGTTATGTGGTATGAGTATTGAATGAATATGTTATACATGTTTTAAGCTGTATATAAACAAGTATATTTTATCTACAAATATGTTGGGTAGAACATGGGTAAATAATGGTGTGTGATGAAATAAAAATGACGAGAGGCCTCGATTTGATTGTGATCTAGTCGTCCAACAGAATATGGATGACGACCACAGACTTTTCTAGACAGTTCAGTGGAATGCTGGCAGACTCATAACCTATAGGTGTAAGGAACGTGGGTGTTCATTTGTTGTATACTATCCCTCTCATTGTTGCCTTAGGACATTCATTGCTGAGGAAACCCCTTTGTAGTACTGTCCGTCCCGATGAAAATCCTAGATTAGGTCCCTTGTAATAGTTGTTGTCATAGGGACGTAAAGTGAGGATAACGGGAATGGTTAATCAGGTTATTTTTGGTTTGTGAAATTAAATATAACTATTTATTATGGGTTGAAAACCCTATATGTTCACCAGGCTCCCAAGCCTGACCCACTTAGTTTTTTTGTATTACAGGTAGTGGCGCAAGAGCATAAGTTGGAGAAATTGTGAAGATGTTTTTTGGTTATAGACCGGTAGTTGTATATAACTGTGTAAGGTCTATGTTTTATTGTTTATGCTTTTGTGTCTGTATCGGAACATGACATCCCGAGTTTTATATATATAATGAAAATACATTTCTCTAAGAAATGCTTTTGATAAACCTTATTTTATCATGTATTGTTTTGAGGTCAAATTCTGCAACTCTTTTAAATCAATGGATTTACTCTTAAATTATTTTAAAAGCATAAATGAAAGAGGTCTAGTCTGGCCGTGATTTTGGGGATGTCACAATAACCGAGGTATGTGACTAAATGTACCCTACTACAAAGCTTCATTGGACATCGTAGTAACGATTGTAGAGACATATCACCCACTTGGATTGATCGGTTGAGGTTGTAGCTAGCAACCGTAAGTGGGGATGTCAATCCCGTATAGATCTATACATATGTATCTCGCTCCGAAGATTAATGGTTATAGTAGTGTGGGTATGCTAAGTGATTAGACTCAACTAATGAATATAGTCTCACTAAAAAACCCTTAACTAAAAAGTATGTGAATAGCTCTCAACCCTAACTTAAAAATGATCAAGTTCTAGGCATAATGAATCGTCTAGTGTTTATAAAATTCGAGCATAATTGTTATTCATGTATAGTTTAAGGCACTAGCTTTTATAAATGAAGTATGTTTCTTGTCTAAATTTTGTACATATGCATGTATTGTTCAAGTCCTTAGGAATACTACAAAGTTTTATAACATGCATTTTATTACACACAATGTGACATAAAAATCATATATTTTTGTATCATGTAGCATTTGTTGTGTGGACTAGTTATTTCACAATAAAATATTCATAATACGTATACGAAAAGTTTATACTAGTTTATTTGTAGCAATATGTTAAATTGTTAAATAACATTTTTATAAACTAGATATATTTTGTATAAACAAAATATATAGGCACATGTGTTCACCCCCCCCCCCCCCCCCCCCCTACCCCCATCCGAAATAATTAAAATATTAAAATGGGTTGTAAGCACTCACCTTAAAGTGCGGTTAGCGAGTTGTTTTGAGTATTGGATGCGAGAACCGGGACTTATTGTCGTGAACACGATACCCTCATAGATAAATTTGATTTCCTAAGGAAATATTAACAAAATTAATATGTGGAAGGTATTTGGTATTTTAGCTAAGTAAAGGACCCATTTAATAATTTCCAAAGTTTTGTTAATCCAAAATTTATTTAAATGAACTTTAATTAAAAATTAAATTTGATATCTTCCAAAATTTTATTTAAATTAAATTTTATTTAATAGTTTCAACAAAATTATTTAATCTGAAGTTTATTTAATATAATAATTAATCAATATTTTCTAAAATAAATTTATTAAATTGTGATATTAAAATTTTGGGTTTGTTTGAAAGAGTTTTTCCATAATAGGGTCGGTTTTGACAAATTTGAGGTTTCAATGATTAGGACTAGTTTTGAAAACAAAATGTGAATGGGGTTTGAAGTATTAATTTGGCATGTGAGTTTGGTTTACATAACAGGAGGTATATTACCTCCTGTTCTCGTCGACCAACCATAAAACGAAAACAAACAAAAGAAACGTAATGGCTACCTGTGATCGACGAAGGGCAAGCACAAAGGAGTAAGGGGTGTTTGGAGGAGATTTACAGTAGTGATGGAGGCCGAAGGAGGTCGCTGAGGGCGGTGGCACAAGGCAGCAGTGGTGCTGCTGTGAAGATGAACGAAGTCCGGCAACCTCCTGCTGCCGGTTTTCTTTACTTTCTGGTAAAGACGAAGATAGAGGGGGATGGAGGACTTCACAAAGCAGCAACACCGCGGAAATGGAGGGTGGTGGAGGTGGTTTACAGGTGGAAAAAGGGTGGTGGCAGTGGGGTGGCGATGTGTGGTAGCCCTTGATTGGCATTGTTTTTCTTACTTACTCTGGGAGAATCCGATGAGGGGGAGGGCTGGGATGATGTTGGTGTTGAATGGAGGAGTTATAAGGTGGTGTAGGGTGAGTTTAGGGTGGTACAATGGTGGTGTGTAGGTGTATGTTTACCGAGATATATATATATATATATATATATATATATATATATATATATATATATATATATATAGAGAGAGAGAGAGAGAGAGAGAGAGAGAGAGAGAGAGAGAGAGAGGGATGAGGGGCTGAAGTTGTGAGTGAGTTATGAGGTTGCTATGGCTCTCTGTTTATAGTAGGAGAGTGTACATTAATGCAAAAGAGGCACCATACCCAATCAAGTGTAAGACACACAACCTTAAGCCATGCTTGTCTTTTTGAGTTGGAGTGTAAGCCTAGTGGGTCATATATAAGGTTCCACACTCATTATTGCTCGAAAACACACAAAATCGAGTGTATCGGGATCTGAATGTTGATATATTTTTTTGAACGTGTCGATAGACAGGGTTTAATTCAACGATTTAAAAAACTCAAACGGATTAATTTTTTGAGTTGCAAAACTCCGGGAAATCGTGTTTAAAGTTTCGGGTCTAAATAACTTGTAACGCTTGATTTTTTGATTTTTGCAAATATTTTTGCTATAAATATTTAGAGTATGAAATTAAATATTAGGTTATAGCCTGATCCCAAAAAGCTCTCGGAATTTCCATTGGAGGTGTGTAAGTGCCTCAACTGATAGATTCATTTTACGCGATTAAAGAAATCTAGTGTTTTACTATATGTTTTCTTAAAACTGTCGAATCTTTTACATACGAACTCGTTTTGGACATTCTTTATGTTTTCGGAAACATGGGAGCATGTACTTTTTAGGGTGTTTAATATATTGTGTCAATATTGTTTTGTACTAAAATAGTCCATAATGTAACGGGTTGGGCCTATCCACCCGAGTATTAATGTCTTTAGGGTTAGACTATTTATAGTGCATGCATGCAACATTTTTAGGGTTACCAATTGTATTGCCCTACATCGCCTTTACAGAGAAGTTCTTGTTGAACTCTTCTAAGGCTTTGATAATATAATCATTCGAAACTTTTTGATCAATTGTTCTTCTTGTTTTGATTCACTTCTTTGTTAAAGGATCTATCGATCTTAAGTTTATTGTTTCTATAATTGGTATCAAAGAAGGAGATTGTGTAAACCATATGCAATTCTTCCGTCGAGTGTAATTAGGGTTTTCCGCTTTTGTTGGATCTTTTGTTGTCGTCTTCATCATTTTCATCGATTGTAGACGTTGGATCTTGATCCTTATTTTGCCCTAAACTCGATTATCGTTTTACACATCTTATTCTTTATAGGTTTTTGTGAATCAATATCATGCAACTAGAAGATCCTCATACTTTTTCCTTTCAATCTATCCATCAACATTGGTTCTACTACCAGGACCCCTATTCTCTTCCCAAAAGACTATGAAGTCTGGGCCTTACACTTCGAAGACTACCATCTGGGTATTGAAGACCATGGTGCAACGATATGGCAGGCTATGACTCAGGAAAAGTTTACATTTTCACGTACAAAGGAGGAGGTCATTACTTTGGCTTAGTAGAATATGCTTATTGTCGATCATAAAGATGTTCCAAACGATGAAAAATATAAACTAATGAGCAACATCAAGGCCTTTAGAATCATAAGTATTGCTCTTCCCCTAGATACTTTTTGTCTGGTGAGTTCGTGTGTCATGGCTAAGGAAATTTGGGATAGGCTAAAGGAGCTCTACTCTAGCGATGCAAATCTGGAACATTCTGTCTAGACATTGCTTCTATTGAAGTTTGGTGATTTTATTCAAAATCCAGAAGAGACATTAGATCAAACATTCAATTGTTTTAATCATCTCTTGAGCAGGATGTTAAAACACAAGATCAACCGTGAACTGATAGAGCAAAAAGTCACGTTTATGAATGGTTTGAGGTCTGAATGGAAGGCAATTGTTTCAACAGTAAAACCCCATGAACAGTTTAAGAATTATACTTTGGCGAAGCTGGTGGGAATTCTTAGGTCCCATGAATTTGAAGTAATGAAGGATGGGAAGATGGTGTGTAGCATGGGCTCGTTAGCCCTAGTTGCGAAGGGTAAGAAGGTTGCAGAAGAGGACTCTGAATCTGATCTTTCAGACTGTGAACTCTTTAAGGAAGAATTTGCTTTGATGATTTCTAATCCCAAAAGGTTTTCCAAAAAGAACTTTGGACGTTTCAAGAACATGAACTGGCAAGGAATTCATAGTTCAGATAATGCAAGGGATGATAGCTTCAAAAACTCCCAAGAAGATGAGGAGAAGCAAGAGAAGAAACTACTGGGATATTCAAGTTACGATTGCAACTACCTTCATGGCAAGAATCACTTTGCCAAAGAATGCATGCTGAGGAAAATGAGTGAGAAGCAGGAAGAAGAGAAGTATGAAGCTTACTATCTCCAAAAGATAGAAGAGCTTAGAAAGAAAAAGAGTGATGATAGTGCTAAGCCTGCTTCGATTGTACAGGAGGATGTTGATGAGTTTGGATGTGTTGAAGTCTGGTCAACAGATTCATAAGATGAAGAAGTTCGCAAGCCCACGCATGGTGGATGTTTCATAGTGAAGTCTGAAGTGCCAGAGTACAAGAGAAGATGTTTGATGGTTCGTAGCGATATCTCGGAACAAAGGGGATACGAAACTAACGAAGGACAAGCCTCAGACAAGTGAGACAACTGCTTTGCTGTGAGACCTGTTTCTAAACAGGTGAGTGAGTGCGAGAAGTTCATCAGTAAGGTCCAATCCATACTCCAGTCTCTTAATATTCCTGTCAGTCGTTACGAATCCGAACTAAATGATTTGAATTATACTGTCTCTAGTTGTAGTGATAGTTTAAAAAGAACACGTTTAAGTAATTCTAACCTAAATGATCAAATCAGCAGGGTAACAAACAAAAGTGAAGAGAGATGGATGTGGATAGAAAAGTTGGAGTTAGAGCTGACTAGGTGTAGGGATGATGTTATTTATTTAAAACGAGACAATTTAGCATTGTTAAAACAAAGAAATATTTTCTGTTTGATTGCAAAGCGGTTATATTTTAACATTACTCAACTGCATATTAATTGTGAAATAGGCAAGAATATACACAAAATGATTTTACCCTTTCCTGAATTGAAAGAGGATGAAATCGATGTAGAATGCTACAAACGTGAATCCATTGTTTCCTCTGACGATGTATCTGATTCATACAAAGTTGTACTTGACAAAATTGAAGCGTACATTCAGTCCAAAGAACACAAAGATATGCTAAAACAAATTTTGAATGAGAAATATAAAGAGCAAATTAAATCTGTTACTGTGAAAAAATTTGAATCGTTATGCACAAAATTAAGTTTAGAAAATTCGTTTGACACAGAAAATGTCTCTGAATTCGATGAAAGTGACATAAGTGAAATTTATGTAGAGGATGAGGTAGATTACTCTAAATTTGTAAAAAGTGAACCTGAACCAAAGAAAAACCTGATCTATGAAAATTCAGTTGAGTTTGTTCGTATTTGTGAAAATAAAGGTTCAAAGGTTTTAAAAGAAAAGGCAACAGTTTTTCCGAATGTCCAAACTGTTCCGAATTAGGTTTTTGCAACTTCTGGACTGAACAAAAATCAAACCTCAGAACTTTTGTCACTTGTAGATGATGATAATGAAGATGGGTGCAAAGAATTCTTTTGGTCTGCTCCTATTGACAATGCAGATGATACCAAAGGTCTTTCTAAAATGACCTCTTGGAAAACGAAGGGGAGATATGTTGCTGAACCATTAAATTCTGTTAACCCCTGTTTTGATAAAGCTAGTCCGAGTGGTGCCAAGTATGTCCTAAGTGAAACATCTTCCGAACAGACAGGCACCCCTGTTAGAAAAGAGAAACCTAGGACTAACATTCATAAGTCAGCTGAGAAATTGATAGCTAATAAACGACAATTTAATTCTAGATATTGGAAAAACTTGCAAGAAAGAAAATGCTTCTGAAAGAATAAGAATTCCATTCAAATTTCTGTTAATCCAGAAAGATCTTCAAAACAAAATATGAATTCTTCTCCAATTCTGAAACTGATTTCAAATTCTTTTTCAAAACCACAAGTTTTAAAGTCAAAAAGTTTTTCCAAACCACTAGTTCCAAAACCTAATGAAAAAATCAATTTTCTCCAAAAACAGTTGTTTCAAAATCTGTCAACACATCGAAAGATGTTAAGGGCAAATGAAAAGTTGTTTCGGAACCTGAAATTTCATTCAAGGAATCCGAAACAAATTTGAAAAAGGAGGAAAAGAAGATCATGAAAAAGATTGCCATGCAACACATAGAAGCTAAGTAAAGACAAAATCATTTTAAAATGAATCCCAAAGATAAGAGGATTATTGTTTTCAAAATCACGAAATGAGAAACTTCCACTTTGATAAAGAGATCTTATTTGGTTGACGAAGCTATAGCTTTTCCTGTTCCTAAGAGAACCTCACAAGGACCCAAACAACTTTGGGTTCCTAAATCTCTCTGAATTTTGTAGGTGAGTCATGACGAACAGTATCACTCGAAATGGTATATTGACAGTGGTTATTCGCATCACATGACTGGGAGGAGAGAATAACTAAGGGAATTCTGATCACTGAAGGACGGAGGCAAAATAAAGTACAGAAATAATGTTATGGGAGAAATCAAAGGATATGACATGATCACAAATGGTGAATTTTCCATTCGGCAGGTACTATATGTGGAAGGCCTGCAACATAACCTAATTAGTGTGTCCTAATTGGTTGTTGGAACTGATTTCAAATTTTCATTTGATGACGATGGATCAGAGATAATTGAGAAGAAATCCAAAACAGTACTTCTAAAGTCCAAAATAAAAGGTGAGATGTATTCATTGAAAGTGAATCCTATCACAGGGAAGCCAACTATTTTCCTCCTTACGAAAGCTTCTTCGGATGATAGTTGACTTTGGCACCGAAGGCTCTCGCATTTAAATTTCGAGGATATCAACAAACTCGTACTTGGCGATCTTGTGTGAGGATTGCCTCTTCTGAAGTAGGAGAAGGAACATCTATGTGCAACACGTAAACTGGGAAAGAAAATCCACAAGAGTCATTTGAATATCATCAACAAGAAAGTGATCGATCCACTTGAATTACTACATATAGATCTTTGTGGTCCATTTGCAATTGAGAGTATTGGTGGTAACAAATACATTCTAGTTATTGTTGATGACTTTTCCAAATTCGCTTGGGTTTATTTTCTAAAACATAAATCAGATGCAACTTCCAAGCTTAAGGACTTCATCAAGCAGATCGAGCTTTAACTATGAAAGCTAGTTCAAAACATTCACTGTGATAATGGTTTAGAATTCAAAGACCAAGTGTTTGAAGAATTCCTGTCTAAAAAAGGAGTTGCTCATAAATTCTCTGCTCCATACATTCCTCATCAGAATGGTGTCATTGAAAGACAAAACAGGTCTCTTTGTGAAGCTACAAGGACGATGCTATCATTTGCGAATCTTGCACTTAACTTCTGGGCAAAGGCTATCAGAACTGCTTATTTCACTCAGAATCGATCTCTCATCAATAAAAAAATTTCTTTCACTTCGTATGAGATTCTAAATAAACGTAAACCTAACGTCAATTTCTTTCATGTCTTTGGTTCCAGGTGTTTTATCTTCAACTCTAAAGAGAAACGGAAATGGTTCGATGTGAAAGCAGGCGAAGAGATCTTTTAGGGGTACTCTCTTACTTCGAATGCATATAGGATTCTAAATAAAAAGTCTAAAAAAGATAGAAGAAACCTATTATGTCAAGTTTGATGATAATTATCTAAAGAAGTATTAGAAGGTTCATTGTCAATCTGTGAAGAGTTTCCCATGACAAATCTGATGACGATTCCTCTCTCAAACCTTTATGAGGAATTCATGAACCTGTTTGATGACCTAGAAAAGGCGATCTCTTCAGAATCTAAAGTAGTAGATACTAAAGAAGATGAACTCAAGAAGATCATTGATGATGCAGCTAAAGACCTTGAAAAAGAGCCACAAATTCTGAATGCTTCTATAGTTCCACCTCAAGTTACTCATGCTCCAATTCAGGAGGAGTGTTCTACTTAAACCTCCACATCGAGTACACATGTTCAGGGGGAGCATTCAAATCCCAAAGTCAATAATGATATTCCGATTCTGGGGAGCATCTGATTCCAAACGTAGAGCCACATGCAACACTCCAGGAAGAGAATGAGAGTGAAAATAATGACTTAGATGCTCTGTCGAAATTTGAAGATCTAAATGCAAATTTGGATCCATCCTATGATATGAAATATCCTCTTTTCACAAAGTGGACCAAATATCATCCTAAATCCCAAGTGATTGGAGCAGCTTCTTCTGGTGTTCTCACTAGAGCTCAACAAAAAGCGAATCAGACTGCATTATTTTCCAAAGTGGAATTTTGCATGTTTAATTCGTTCATTTCTAATATTGAACCAAAAACTTTTAAGATTGCTCTCGATCATTTTGATTGGGTGCAAGAAATGTAGGAAGAGCTCAATGAGTTTGAGCGCAATAAAATTTGGAGGCTGATTCCAACTCCGACAGATGCATCAATTGTAGGTTTGAAATAGGTATTTCACAATAAGCTTGACAAAGAAGGAAACATGATCAGAAACAAAGCACGGTTAGTTGTTAAGGGATAATGCCAAGAGGAAGGCATAGACTATGAAGAAACATTCGCACCAGTTGCAAGGCTAGAGTCAGTTCGCATTTTTCTTGCCTATACAACTCACGAAAATTTCGAAGTCTATTAAATCGACGTCAAATGTGTGTATATGAATAGTGAATTAGAAGAAATGGTCTATGTGGAACAACCACCAGGTTTCGTGAATGAGAAATATCCAACTCATTGGTATATTTTGGATAAACCGGTTTATGGTTTAAAACAAGCTCCACAAGCATGGTATGAAACTCTCACTCGCTTCTTAAAACTATCTAAGTTTAAACAAGGCTCGGTCGACCCAACCTTGTTTTGAAAGAAAGATGGTGACCATCTGATCATTGTCCAAATCTATGTTGATGATATCATTTTCGGATCTACTAATCCTAAATTAACTGCTAAATTCCAAAAATTGATGGAAACTAAGTTTGAGATGAGTTCAATGGGTCCTATTAACTTTTTCTATGGTTCAAATATTAGACAGAGTCAAGAGGGCATATTCATCAGCTAGGAGGCTTATACAAAAACCTTTCTTGCGAAATTCAGAATAGTTGGAGATTCAAAGGTCAAGGTTCCAATGGCATTCAGAACAAAGGTTACATCGTCCTTTGACAAACCTGCAACTGATATGATTTTGTATCGAAAAGTGATTGGATCTTTAATGTATCTAACATCGAGTCGGCCAGATATTATGTTTGATGTTTGCTATTATGTTAGGTTTCAAGCGAATCCTCGTGAACCACATATGACTGCGGTGAAGAACATTCTTCGATATCTTAAGAGAACCACCTCATTCGGAATTTGATACCCTTCAATTTCTGGTTTCTTTGTGCAAGGGTTCTCTGATGCCGATCTTTGTGGATGCGGTCTGGATCGTAAAAGTACAACTGGAGGATGTCAGTTTCTAGATTGCAAACTCGTAAGTTGGCAATCTAAGAAGCAAACATGCGTCTCCTTATCTACCGCTGAAGCTTAGTATATCGCAGCCGCCTTATGTACTTCTTAAGAGATATGGATTCAAATTCAACTTAGAGATTACAAAATAAATATGAAAAGGATCCCCTTATACTGTGATTCTGAAAGTGCTATTCGCATTTGCCATAAACCAGTGCAACATTCCAAGACAAAACATATAGCACTGAGGTATCATCTCATAAAGGATCACACAGAGGATGGAAATGTCGAAATTCACTTTGTGAGATCTGCTGATCAACTAGCTAATATCTTTATGAAGCCTTACCTGAACAAACCTTCAATCGAATTCTACAAGGCTTATGAATGATAGAAGCTGATTTCGTTCCGAACACAGCATAGTAAAGTAAATCAGTGTTCTTTCTTTGAACCGCTCTAAGCCCTCAGAATCATTCGGAATCTATACTTTATGTTCCAAATGGTTGCGAACCCTCAGAACGATTCGGAATTCACTATTCATCTAAAGGTTTGGAAGTTTTTGTATCCTTTGTATATTAAGTCTATTCCGACTGATTCTAAATTTACTTTACATTTTTGTATTTGAGTTTATTTTCTGTTTTTATTTCTTTTTCAAAAAATTCAAATATCACAAAAATATTTTCTTTATTTTTTTGTTTTTATTTCTTTTTCAAAATATTTAAAAATCACAAAAATATTTTCTTTAATTTTCTATTTTTATTTATTTTTTAGAAAAATCCAAAATCACAAAACATTTTCTTTATTTCCGTTTTATCTTATTCAAAAAAAAGTCAAAATTACCAAAAAAAAAAAGTATTATTTGTTATTTTGTGTGATGTTTTCAATATATATTTAGATGCGGGTATATATATGTGTGTGTGTGTGTGTATATATATATATATATATATATATATATATATATATATATATATATTATGCTTTTAAATCAGAACGATGGGAAAGGTTTGTAATTCTGAATACTTTGTACTAGTTGAGTGTCCCTAGAAGCATGTTGTTGCATGTTGCCCAAAGCCTCTGAAACTCTATGTTTGCAGCCTTACTAAATCGATAACACCAATCGTTTCTTCCCAAAGTGGTTGTAAATTCACATAAGTCATTGAGCTACATTACTCTTCTCACTTGAGTTAAGAGTTCACTGTTTGGTTAGTCTTATATAGCAGATGTACATTTTCTCTACGGAACCACCTCCTTTATTTCTCCATACTTTTCACTTCCATAACCGTAACCCTCGAGACTCTTAGCAATTACCACTGAGGTTTATGGTTACACAAAATTTGTGTTTATGATCTTAAATTCGTTATCACCTCGAATTGAGTGAAACCTAATATCCGAAACCAATTTCTTAATTGACGGTGAACAATTAATGAGTTCTAGATACTTTCACCACTGAGTTGACCAGTAAAACCTTTATGGTTTGTACCCTGTATGTTTGAAATCTCAATTTTTTTTATTAATCTTTACGAAAAGCTCTTAACCCAATACTTTTCTTCCCAAAAGATCCAATTTTTATTTTGAGATTTCTACATTATCCACCTACTTAAATAATTGCAAAGCATACTTGTTTTAACTACACCGGTCAGACAAGTACTTCTTCCAGACTTTCGAACTCATGTTGAGATTCGGAATTTGGTTAAATCATAAGCCACCCTATAAAGCCCAAATGAGAAGAAGCCTTTCACTGTTTCTTAACAAACAGATGATCGTAATTCAACGGGAAACCACATAGACACTACCGAGTCTCTCTTGACTCCGAAGGAAGAGATCGTTGCCCGGGATCCAACTGCTTTATGTTGATTTGTAATTGACATCACATATTCCCGCATATATTTTGTTTTATTTCTTTCCCTTTGGCACACTCTTGCACAAAACTCGTAGTGATTTTTCATAATATGTTTCATAACTCCAAACGGTTACTTTCAATTTCGAGAACAGGTTATGGCAATTTGCTGTTTGATTACGAATGTGCAGAAGTGAAACGGTGGATTACCAATGGATAAGATTTCGAAAAAGGTGCGCTCTTTTCAAAAACCGTAACGTCACACCTGTCAGTTATGTCGCCTGATACACGTACAATTGACACACTTTTCTAGGCACTTTTATCAGGATATGGAAACGTCAATCATGAATTTCTCTCTCCACTTATACTGCATAAAAAGAAAATCAACGTTTGCTTTTCTCTTACAGCTATCAAAGGATTCAAAATCTCCGGCGAAAATACCTCTTTCTCTCTGTACTATTCATCATCTTCTCTAACGGTTTCCATGGCTAACTCCTCTGAAACTCCATTTGTTGCTGAAAAAACCGCTTCGTCAGTTATGTTGAACATCAACCCCAACCAAAACCTCATCGTGGATCTCGATTCATCTAAGTACTGTAAATCTATCAAGCCAATGACCGATTGTCTCCGCTATTCTCCATTGTTTCAAGCCCTAACAATGGTTGAGAATGTCCCTTTGGTCCATCTATCCAAGGCATTCTCCACTGAAAGCTACCAACAAAGTGAAGTTGTGATCACGTTAGAGGTTGATTCTCATAAAACCTCCATCTCCAAGGCCCGATTTAGCAGGATGTTAGGGTTTTCTTCCACAAAGGGTTTAGTAGTCCCGGGATCAGTTTCTTCATCTGTGATTCTAGAGATGTTCTACCAAATGGGTTATTAGGGAAATTTGTCTCTTCTATCATAGTTCCAGAAGCCCAACCTTCCTCCTATGTGGAATGGGCTTTTCACTCTTCTGTTCAGAAGCTTCTCAGAGCGGGTTACGGGTTCGGACAGTGCCAACAAGCTTTTTTGTACTATCATCTACGGATTATACTCTGGGATAAACTTGGATTATGGTTAAATCCTTTGGGCACAGCTAGTTCAGATCACCTTCTTCACAACTTGGCACTCGAAGATTTCTTGTGTTCGATTCTGGTCAGTTATTGTCAAGAGAGCTATCACTTGCCTCAACATTCCGGTGATAGATGATTCTATAATGGCTTCTATTCCTATTTTTCATACTCAGATGTTCATCGTCTCTAATCCTACGGTGTTCGATTTTGTTGGGCTCTTTCGGAGTCTATGCTCAACTACGTTCCAGCCGATAATGTTATTATCAACGATTACAGAAAGAAGCCTGCCTCAGGTCCTCGTCCTATGCCCAAAGATTTACGAAGGGTACTTAAAGAGGGAAACGAGCCTAAAAAGGGAGGAAAGCGAAAAGGGAGAGTTGAACCTTCCGAGCCAGCTCAAACTCCGAAAAAGAAGGGAAAAAAGGCTGCTCGCAAACCACGATCTCCATCTTCGGTCGCTCAAGAGGATTCCGACTCTCACACCCTTTCGGAGATTCGGAGGACCGAACAAGTTCAGAAGGAAACTACGGAAACTGTTGCAACTTCACAACGAATGGTCTCGGAGCCTATTTCTACTCAGTCTACTGTGAAGGTAATTTATCTGATTCCCACTTTAGTTGCTTTACCAGATGAGACGTTTCATGTTCCTTCTCCTCCACCTTCTCCTACAGCTACTTCTACACCTATCACCATAGGTCACTGTCCAAATTTATTTGTTGGGGTTTTGTAACCATAGATCTCGATTGCTCAAACCACTCCCATATACACCAAATCCACCGCAACAACCACCACTACTACGAGTTCCCTTCAAGTGTATTTCAAAGTATCTGATACGGGGGCAGTTGCTTTTGGTGTTACCAGTTTTCCAAGTTCTTCCACAGTCTCGCCCTTAAGAGATGATGATCCTGATATGATCTTTGGTGATGATCGGGATGAATTTCAAGATTTTCACTACAACAAATTTGTTGTTCATCAGGAGAGTGATGATGATGATGATGCACCCATGACGAAGGGGCAGTTCAAGGCCCTTAATAAAAAATTGGATACTCTGCTCGAGTCGTCTAAATCTTCGTCCAATAGTAAGTATTCCTTTGAGGCTCACAAAGCATTGATTGAGACTCTCACCAAGGAGCATGCCAAAAGTCTTGTTGCATCCACAACAGCTGTTGAAAATTCTGAAAAGATAATTCGTGAAATGATCGAAAAAGTCAAAAAACTAGTTGCTGATGTTACTCACTTTATGGCGGATTTTCGGAGTTAAAGTAATGTTGATGGTCTTTCCTTAGAAAGGCGTAATTCGATTTGGGAAACGATGCAAACTAAACCCAAGGTATATAGGACCTTTTGATATTCTAGCAAGAATTGGTTCTATCGCATACCAACTTAAGTTGGCTCAAGAGCTAAGTAATGTACACGATGTTTTTCACGGATCAAATCTCAAAAGATGTCTATCTGATGACACTATTGTGGTACCTGTCTATGAGATACAAGTCAATACCAAACTCATCTTTGTAGAAGAACCTGTCGAGATCATGGATCGAGAAGTCAAACGATTAAAGTAAAGTCGTATTCCCATAGTGAAAGTTCGATGGA
The DNA here is from genome assembly GCF_002870075.4 of Lactuca sativa. NCBI lineage: Eukaryota > Viridiplantae > Streptophyta > Magnoliopsida > Asterales > Asteraceae > Lactuca > Lactuca sativa. The sequence goes on from NC_056626.2 coordinate 99,195,052, forward strand.
ACTCTTTATGAGGACCCAAATTTACTTGGGAACGTGAAGATCAGATGAAAGAAAAATACCCCTAACTATTTGACAAAACCCCATCCATGAGATAAATTTTGGGACGAAATTGTTCTAACGGGGGAGAATGTAACACTAGTCAAAATAGGTCAATAACAATCACATGTGATTATTCCAATCATGTAATGTGATGTCGTTAAACTAGTAATGTGATAAACTTACTATGTAGTTCATGATAAATTATAATATAAATATGAACTTTCTTTATGATACAACTCAAAGTATACGTCCATACGATTCCAAAAATATAGGGAACCTCTGAATTTGACTTCGCATGAAGAACTTATGATAAACCGAATACCATAAATCTATATAATAATAGGAATTTAAAATAGACTTAGAGTTAGCTATTGGAGTCTAAAAGGGAGTTGTAGTACTCGTAAATACCTACATGTTGATATAAAGAGCGTCAAAAATGGAGTTCGTATGCGAGTGTTACGACCTTCTAAAGATACAGCTGTCAGAAACCCTAATATGACTGAGCTCATGATGTGATCAAGTTGGCTCAAGACATGAGGAGTCAAATTGCCACATTTTGGACCTACAAGGTGCGGGGCGAGGCTACGAAGGGATAAGTTCTAAGCTCACAACGTGAGCAACAATATCTCACGACGTGAGGAGTCATATGGCCACCTTCCGAAGCTAGGGACGCAAATGACAAGTCTACAAAGTAACCAGCCATGGCTCACGACGTGAGACTATATGGCTCACGACGTGAGAGGCCAAAAAAACTTCCTATAAATAGCCAGTGTGACCTTAGCCAATCTCACACCAAAACTTATTTCCTTTCTCTCATTTGCTGAAGGCATATCACTTCTTGAGCCCAACGATCTCGAACCGCTGATAGTTTCTGCTTAGATTACATAAAATCACGCTACTAGGGTGAGATTCAAGGCCCCACTTTTACTGTTTTCGGGGGAAAATGCATGGTAAATATTGAATACAAGTTAATACTATATTTATATGATAGTACATTCATTAGTCAGGATATAATTAATTTGTATCTATACAACTATTGTAAACTTGTTAGCATGCTATTGTTATAGAAATGTACTAATGTAGATCTCGAGTTATACTTACGATTATATATATATATATATATATATATATATATATATATATATATATATATATATATATATATGTTTTGTACGATATAGTTCCAGAGTTATACTAGAAAGTTCTATATGTTAGTTGATAAGTATGTTGTTATTGTTGGTTTTATGTCAAGGTAAAACCATATGTTGCTATTATTGGATTTATGTCAAGATAAAACCAGGAACGTTATATGTTGTTATTATTGGTTTTATGTTATGATAAAACCTGGTTTTTCCTCAAGTTATAACTGTTGTACTGCCTAAAGTATTATGAATTTAGGAGTAATGTTAAAAGCAAAGTCTAGTAACTTAGGGTTTTAGACATGGAAATGCTTTTGTTGTTAGAGCTATAGGAAGTCAACTAAGTCTACATGAGTTATTATGTTAATCATCTAAGATTGGGGATCTTAGTGAAAGTCCTTTGACCTGTAACCGTTAATCTTGTGTTAGCGAGGAAGTCGTGTATGAATAATATACGTGTTGACAACCCCACTCGTGGTTGCTAGCTACAACCCAACTTAAGCGAGTCATGAACTATCCTTCTATTTTTTTCTAGGATTGATGAAGCGTTCGGTATTGAGTATATGTTGTGGAAATCCTCATGGAAATCATAAGTGGGTTGTCCTCATGCAAAGCATGAGTGGAATCTATCAGAGGCATTGTATGTCATAGTAGCGGTTACAGACTCATTGTAGAAAATTGTTAGAAACATTATAATTTGTCTTTATATAAGTATAAATGTTAAGTATAAGTTTCCCCATACTTATATCCTAGGTACATGGAACGTTTAGGTATATCACTTATTTGATAAGTAAACTATTATACCAAATATATCTACTAAATGTTGGAGAGTCAAAATGATACTTTCAAAAATATACTTTTGAACCTGGAAATTGTATTATTTTTATATGGAGTCAAACCTATGGACTCACAAACTTTATGTTGATGTATTTTCAAATGCATGTGTTTTCAGGAACTTGATAAAGCTGGTATGTTATTCGAACAGGAGAAGTTTTATTATTACCCTTTCTGTTCATTAATAAGTATATAATAGTTGGATATTACGTAATAGGTTGTAGAAAAACAATAATGTAACTTTCAAGCATCAATAAAGGTATGTATTTTATAAAATTCTTAGTACTGTTTAGTGTATGTTATAAAACTATGATACAATGTATGACGTTGCACCACCTGGTGTTTTTGCCGATGGCCGGGGTGTGACACTCGTTTCATATGATCTCGGTTCGACAACATCTTGCGGAAAAACTCAAACCAGTTTTCACCATGCTTAATCATATATAGGGTGTTTTGGAATCTGTTACTCTTTCGAAACAAGGGGAGAAGCTAAGAAACTATCTAATGAAGAACCCAAGAAAACAACTGGTGATGATGGTGGTGATTATGGTGAGTTCGAATACAAATCACAACCAAAACTAAAAGATCAGAAGGGTAATGAAGCTTTTGGATCTAAAGGAAAAGGTAAAATTGTTGATGACGATGATGAAGAAGAAGAAGATCTATCTGAAGGGGCAAAGCTAAAAAGGAAGAAACATGACAAAGAGCTTGATGAGATTGAGCGTGTTACTAAAGAAACTGAAGCGACTGAAATGGAGGCTAGTGATGCACAAGTCACACTTAAAACTCAGAAGGCCCTCTTCCCTTCTTGGTCCATGGAGAGGATTCTAAACGAGGCAATTGATAATGTTGGAGATAGTTGTCTCTTTTGACCTTGATAAATCTTCGCAATCTCAGCTTGATTTTACGATCACTCCGAATGCATTTATGTTCCGGTTTTTGACAAGATAGATGAAGCTCCTGATTCGGATAATGATGTCAATCACTCGCTTTTCTCCTTTTATCTTAAACACGGAAAGCCCCAATATCAGACTTGGAGTTCGAAGAAGATTGCAACTATGAAGTTTTTTGGGCCAGTTGAAACAGAAAGCTTTATCAACGTTCGATTCAAAGCTGTCTGAGGAGTAGGGAGCTCGATCTTTGAATTCAGTCTTTAAGATTTGCCGTGCCTAAATCCATACGATTGGATTTCATTGTTCACTCTTTTGTCAAAAGATGAACAGAGGTTCGAACCAATAATGGAACACCTAAAAATAATGTTGGTCTCCTACATTCAAGAAATTGGCAAAATGGATGTGGAGATCACAACTGTGCTCAGAAAGAAACAAATTGTCCAACCCAAAGAAGCTCTAAATTATATCAGCAAGAGGAGACTTGGAAAAATCCAAATGGATAACTGGAGTGCGGCATTTCAACTCCAAGAAGGCGAGAAAGTTCAGAAGTGCTTGTTTTACTTACCAGACAAGCATCTTTATTCTACATCCTGTCTGAACTACATCTTGGGGATTACAGAGCAATGCAAAGCGAATGATGCAGCCTTCACATATATGATCAAATGGTATATCATAGCTCGCAACACTTTGCTTAGATTAATGCTGAAGTTGTTCAAAGTCCAGAAATGTCAGCCACATTGAAGAATCTACCATCCTTAATTGACACAAAGGGGGATATTATTGGGGTGTTTAATATATTGTGTCAATATTTTTTTGTACTAGAATAGTCCATAATGTAAAAGATTGAGCCTGTCCACCCGAGTATTAATGTCTTTAGGGTTAGACTATTTATAGTGCATGCATGCAATGTTTTTAGGGTTATCAATTGTATTGCCCTACATCGCCTTTACAGAGAAGTTCTTATTGAACTCTTCTAAGGCTTTGATAATATAATCATTCAACACTTTTTGATACGTTGTTCTTCTTGTTTTGATTCACTTTTCAGTTGAAGGATCTATCGATATTAAGTTTATTGTTTCTATAGTCCTATAAGGTTTTAGTGTTTGCATTGCTCCTAATTGCTTAATAAAAAATTTTAGCTTTTCAGATGCATTACCTAGTGTTGCAGTTTGAGTTGTTTGATTTATTTGACAGTTTACACATTTGGGAGTAAGGTATTGTTTGACATCTTAAAATATTTAAAATGAACTCATTTATTTTACATTAGACGCACTAAAAATGAATGAGTTAAATTACAAAAAACATTTCTGTTAATGAACACATCTGGGATGTCACATTACCTCCCCGTTAAGGAAATTTCGTCCCAAAATTATTAAGTTCTAGGCTTCTTTGTGCTATTATTAAGTCGTTCCACTAGTGGAGGAATCGTCACTGAACAAATTTGGATACTTTTGTTTCATTTGATCCTCGTGTTCCCAAGTAAACAACGACCCTCTACGGGAGTTCCATCGGACTTTTACTAGAGGTATGTGGCTTTGCTTGAGGCTTTTGATTTCTCGATCCATGATCTCCACCGGTTCCTCTACGAAGTGAAGCTTAATGTTGACATGTATCTCATCGAGTAGAATGGCGAGGGTCTAACCGGCTAGACATATTTTGAGATTACAAAATGTGGAAGGTATCATGAACCTGACTGAGTTCTTGAGGTAATTTGAGCTTGTAAGCTACTGGACCAACCCTTTCCAGGATTTCGTATGGTCCGATGGAACCGGGATTTAGCTTTCCTCGTTATCCAAATCTGATGACGTCCTTCCATGAAGAAACCTTTAGCAGGACATGGTCTTCAACCTTGAATTCCAATGGTTTGTGTCTGATGTCAGTATAACTCTTTTGTCGACTACGTGCGGCTTTTAATCATTCCTTTATCTGAACAATCTTTTCCATTGTTTCTTGAATGATTTCTGGAGTAGTAATAAGTGTATCCCCAACATGTTTTCTAGCTAGTTGGGTGTCACCAACCTCTGCCCAGCAGAGTAGAGAACGGCATTTGTGTCCGTACATGGCCTCGAATAGAGCGGCCTTTATGCTAGTGTGTTAACTATTTATATGAAAATTTGACAAACTGCAAGTGAGTATCCTATGCATTACCAAAGTCTATCAAACAGGAACATATCATGTTTTTTATGGTTTGTATCTTCCTTTCACTTTGTTCATCCGTTTGAGGGTGATATGAAGTACTCATGTCTTGTTTGGTTCCTAGGGTGGTGAACTTTGTCCTATTTGGCTTAGGTTTTTTTATGCATATGCAATGACTTTATTTTTTTTTGCATCAATATGCGTCCTAATCCTTGTTGAGGGGTGTCGCAGTGTACCACAAAATCTTCTATTCCCTCAAGAAGAGACAAAATATGCAGACTTCACAACAATTGCTTCAATTTCCGAAAGGAACACTCTTGACTGTCTCCCCAATCGAACTTTTTGTCTTTTTGGGTAAGTGTAGTGAGAGGCTTGGCTTTTTTTGAAAATTTCTTGATGATTCTTTGTTAATAGGATTCAAGCCTTAGGAATTGGCATATTTTAGTTATTTTTGTTGGTGCTTTCTAATTCTTAACCGCTTCAATTTTTGCGGGATCAACATGAATCCCTTTACAGCTGAACACATGGCCGAGAAAATGTACGTCGTTAATCCGAAAATCACATTTGTAAAAACTTGCATAATGGTTCTCTTTTCTTAACAGTTCTAGAATTAAATGCAAGTGTTGACCATGTTCTTCCTTGGTTCGTGAATATATCAACATGTCGTCGATGAAGACGATCACGAATTTATCCAAGTAGGGTTTACAGACCCGATTCATAAGGTCCATGAATACGGCTGGTGCGTTGGTCATTCTAAAGGGCATAACCATAAACTCGTAGTGATCATATCTTATTTGGAATGTCGCCTATGGAATATCTGATTCTCGAACAATAAGTTGATGGTAGCTGGATCTTAGGTCGATCTTTGAGTAGTAGAAGTATCCTTGTTGTTGTTTGAACAGGTCATCGATCCTTAGGAGTGGATACCGGTTTTTGGTGGTGAGTTTGTTCAACTCTTGATAGTCAATGCATATCCTTGACATATAGCTTTTGGAGAACTTGACATATAGCTTCTCCTTCTTTAGAACTTCCAATATTTCTCGCAAGTGCTTGCCATGATCCTGCTGGCTCTTTGAGTAAATCAGAATGTCATCGATGAACACTATTACAAATCTATCAAGGAAAGGTTTAAAAACTTGATTCATCATATCCAACTGCTGGAGCATTAGTCAGTCCAAATGACATAACCAAATAATCATAGTGTCCATATCTTGTTCTGAATGTGGTCTTCTCAATATCTTTCTCTCGCACTTTCAGCTAATGATACCCTAACCAGAGATCAACTTTCGAGGAATAGCTTGCGCCTTTCAATTGATGAAACATGTCATCAATTCTAGATAATGGGTATTTATTCTTCATTGTTTCTTTATTAAGCTCTTTGTAATATATATATGCACATCCTCATGCTTCCATCCTTCTTCTGTACGAATAATACTGGAGCTCCCCAAGGAGAATAACTATTTCTTATGAAACCTTAGTCCAACAACTTCTAAAGCTACATAATTCATTCCTCCATCTCCTTCGATGATAATTGGAATGGTACTTTCGCTATCAGTGTGATTCCTGGTAACAAGTCTATTCAAACCTCTTCTTGTCTATTAGAGGTAAATCCAAGAAGATCTTAGGGAAAGAATTCCAGAAAGTCACACACCACCGATATTCATTCCATCTCCTTCTTCTCCTTTTTCATATCGGTTACGAACGCTAGATATGATGTACATCCCTTTGTTAAAAATGTTTTCGCTTTGATTATCGAGATGATTCTAGATTTTACTCGATGTTTGTCCACGTACACCACAAATGATTCTCTTCCAGAAGGATTCACTCTCACCATCTTCTTCCTAGATAGTATCTCGGGGTCATTCGTACTAAGCCAATCCGTCCCTAATACTATATCAAATCCATTTAAGTCAATGGGCAATAATTACTCGTGGAACTTATTTTCATACAGGTCAATCACGATGTTCCTAAGGCAGTCACTAACAGGTATGAATGTGACACTAGCTACCTTGACTATTAAGGCATTATCTAGTCTATCCACATCCAATGCTAGTCTTCGACCAAATTTATGCAATATAAAGGAGTAGTTAGCTATGAAAGTAAACAATATATTGGTAGGCAAATCATTTATTAGAAATGTACCTAAAATGACATCTACTTCGTCCTTTGCTGCTTCTAGAGTCATCTGGAATGCTCTCGCCTTTGGCTTTGGTGACATGTTTGGCGTCGTAGCCTCTTTCTTCTTTGGGCAATCCTTCTGCACATGTCCTCCCTCCCCACAACTGTAGCCAACTGTCTTCTTGAATGTACACTCGTTAGCATAGTTTCCTAGCCTTCCGTACTTGTAACAGGCTACCTCCTCACTAAATTTTCCAAAGTGCTTCTTTTTGCACTTCTCACGGCATTTTGCTTCACCTCCTCCTCCTACAATTTCTTGCAACCAAACTTCGAGAATATGATTTTATTGTTGGGTAATGATGATCCCTCAAGCTTTCTTTTTTCTCCTACATCCGCTCTCTCTAAACCATTTTCCATTAATTGGATCTCCACGTTCTTCGCTGCCTAAATGGCTGCCTTCAAAGTCCTTGCTTGTTTGACAATTGGACCAAAGTCCGTTCGTAATTCTTTAAAAAAACTTATTGTCGAAATAGGGTGTGTATATATTTTTCTTCTGGTTACCACAAATATGGCAAGGAGCGACACTATGTGAGGGATTGTTGTCAGCAGGCCATGCCTATGTGTCCCATGATTTTTTTACCATTACGAGCAAGTGGCCCATATGAAGGCCCATTGTCCCTTACTTACCGCCAAGACTATTCAAGCACTAGCTACTACTACTCCTAGGATCACGGATTGGCGCCAAGGTAGGACGGAGCCCCCGAAGGCTCGGGGTCGTGCTTTCCAATTTACGGTGGAGAAGGCCAGGGCGGCGTCGGACATCTTAGCCAGTATGTTTCCTATTATTATTCTATCAGTTATTTTATGGCATGCTTATGTTTAAGATTCTGGTAGTTACCTTCTTAGTAAACTCATTGCCTGCTCTTATGCTATTTGACTCGGGTGCTAATTGGTCCTTTGTATCTCAGTACTTCCATATGGGTTTGGGTATGACTCTTGGAGAGTTGGAGTATCCATTGGGGGTTTCTTTCACCAACGAACATGGGGTTTCTAGATCGAGTGGTTGAGCAGGTTTGGTGCTATGATTAACTATGAGGGTCAATGCATGGTAATTTGAACACCAAGTGGAGGAGAACTAGTTATCTATGGAGAGGGTACCAGGATTGGGTCAGGTTTTTGTTCTGTATTCAGCATGGTTGTTTGGGCTATGTTGTGTATGTGGTTGATACACGGATTGAGAAGGAGGTTTCAGTTTTGGATTTACCTGTTGTTATAGAGTTTGTTGATGTGTTTCAAGGAGTTACCCGGAGTACCTCTTGAAAGGCAGGTTGAGTTCGGGATCGATTTAGTTTCAAGTGTGGCTCTGATTCCTAAGGCATTGTACACATTGGCACCACCTTATATGTAGGAGTTGTCCTCACAACTTCAGGAGCTGTTGGGCAAGCAGTTTATTGGATCGAGTAGTTTGATGAGGGGAGCACTGATTTTTTTCGTAAAGAAGAATGATGGTTTACATTGGATGTGCATTGATTACTGTGAGTTGAACAAGTTGGCGGTGGAGAACCGCTACCCACTTTCGCAGAATGATGATCTCTTCGATCAATTGCAGGATGCATCTTAGTTCTCCAAGATCTATATGAGTTCGGTATATCATTAGATGAGGGTTAGAGAGAAGGACATGGAGAAGACCGTGTTTCAGACTCGTTATGGTCATTACGAGTTCGTGGTGATGCCATTTTGGCTCATTAATGCACCTGTTTCATTTATGGATTTGATGAAACGGGTATTCAGGTTGATGCTGGATTGATCAGTCATTGTTGTCATTGATGATATCTTGGTGTATTCGAAGACCAGAGAGCAGAATGAGAAGCACCTTCCAGAGCTTCTCAGAGTTTTGAGGTGAGAACGGTTATATGCTAAGTTCTCAAAGTTTGAGTTTTGGTTACGAGAGGTCCATTTCCTGGGGCATCTTGTTAACTGAAACATCCCAAAAACATAGTCTGAAAATTTCGTTTAATTTAATAATAAAAACCATAGTCAATAAACCTCATATAAAAATCATAAGAAATGTATCTTAAAATATCATAACAATTGTCAAGTATATCAGAGTATAAACATCCCAGGCTGAACAAATGGTGTGTGCACTGCAATCTTCTCGAGATCCTCTTTTGAAAACTGAGTACCTGAAACCAAAACTGAAACTGTAAGCACGAAGCTTAGTGAGCTCCCCCAAACTACCACATACCACACAATAACATATAAACAAATATTAGGCCTTGCCCACTGCATCGGACCGAAGTCCGGAAATTGCATCGGACCGCAGTCCGGAAACTGACTAGGGCCTTGCCCTCTGCATCAGACCGAAGTCCGGAAACTGCATCGGACTGAAGTCCGGAACTAACTGTATCGGACCGAAGTCCGGAACTAACTGGGACCTTGTCCCCAGCATCGGACCGAAGTCTGAAACTGCATCGGACCGAAGTCCGGAACTCACTGAATCATAACATAGCATAACATGTTAACTAGCATGAACACATATACTGCATACTGCATCGGAACAGAGTCTGGAACACATAACACAAAACATGTCTATATCACAAAGACACCAAGCATATTGAACTACTGCATCGGACTGAAGTCCGAAACTACTGCTAACTAAAAGAGCCGTCATTGTGGTCGTAGACCCGTTCCTACTGGAAGGAAACTCACCTCACACTGCTGACATCCCGTAGACACAATCTCATACTGCTGAAGTCCCGCAGACTCATCCTTAGCTGCTGGATGACAGATTCCCGAACTGTCAACACCAAAATAACACCCAATTAATAATTGGGTTCTAACACATAACTATAAATACATACTTTGGGTAATTACTACATTACCCCTAGCTTGGCTTACCTAAGCCCAAGGCCCAATCCATAGGCCCAAAGTCAACTAGGGATCAAAGCCCAACATATGGCCCAATATTCCAAATTGGGCCCAATCCTTCATATGGGCCTTACCCTAGAGCCCAACTAATTACTCTAGTCCATTTGATTATTCTTGGATGGCCCAACACCAAGCCCAAGTGAAATTAGGGTTTCACATAAAATGATAATTAGGGTTTCACATAAAATGATAATTAGGGTTAAGTGTTTCTCGCTTAACCCATTAAGGGCTTAACCCACTAAGGACTTAATCCATTAAGGACTTAATCCATTAAGTCCATTATTGCTTAAATTAATTTCTACCAATGATTGTTATTTAATATTTCACTTATTAAATAAGTGTCGTGTGTGTCCTGATAACTTCTCAAATATTAGGATTTTCTCAATTAGTCCATTAAGGACTTGATCCATTAATTCCTTTATTCTACTAGATAAATGGCATGGAATAGTTTGGGCTTAATTCACAATCCAATCCCAATGGCCCACAAGTGGGCCAATAAGTCTAAGGCCCAAAACTCGTAATTAGGGTTTTCCACCCAAACATGGCCCAATAGGCACAAAACCAATATCTAACCTCATTAGGGTTTGCTAGCGGGGCACCACCCACTACCACTTCGGGTAGTGGTGGTCGATGGTGGCTCACGGCGGTGGCCACCACCTTACGGTGGTGGTTTACTTCATTTTCATTATTCCAAATTCAAATTACATTTTACAAGGCTAAATCTCAATAACCACACACACACACACATACACACTAAACTAATCTAAACATACACACACAGCCACACCATGGTGGCCGGCGGTGGCTCGCAGCAGCAGCCACAACCTCATGGTGGTGGCAGTGGCTATTCACGCCTTTCCGGCTAAACAAGGCACGCACTCATATACTTCAAACTGCATACAATGCTCCAGCCACCCACCTGGCGGCTCAAGGCAACGTCAGAAATCATTTTGGGATGGCAGCCACCACCTTACGGTGGTGGCGACGGCTTCTTTCATTTCCCCGACAAGCAGCAACTCCCCCAAACTCGTCTTTGCTCAGAATCGGGACGCAACCACCACTAGGCGGTGCATAACGACGACAACAGCAGCACCATCGGCGACAGCAGCAGCTCTTACAGCAGCAGAAACGACGGTGGTCTCCGTCTCACGTAAGCGATGCAACGACCACACGCCTTGGTGAAATGCCAGCAAGAAAATAAGAAGAAGTCGTGAGCAGAAAAGGCGACTCGTTCACGGATCACGTAACGACGATGCCCACGGTTTCCCTCATCGAACTTCGATGGCTCTTTCGGGTGCACGACGCCTCCTGCGGCTTGGCTGTTGGAACGGCAGTAGGTGGCAGCGTCAGAACTCCATCTGGTCGGAGCGCAAGAAGGAAAACCGGTGATGGCGGCTGGAGGAGTAGAGGGGGTAGTGCCCGACACTTCTTTAGGGTTAGGGTTTACAAATGAGTCATCGGAATATATATACTCGGTCCTTATTAAAACTTTCCCATAATTACAATCCTGGTCCCTCCTTCCTTCTTTTCCTTCAACATAAGTTCATATTTTACACTTTTAACCCTGCCTTCCGCAATCTTTACAAACTGAATCCAAAACTTACATTTAATCCCTAATCCCATGAATTTCTTTCATAATAGATCCCTAAATTACCAATAAAACCTTAAGCCTTCAAATCTTTTCAATTTAAGTGCATTAATTACCAAACGTACCCTGACTTCTGTAATTATGACTTTTACCTCCTCGAAACTAATGCCTTGCTTAATTATTATTCATTTTAGGGCTTCTATACATTTATTTATTTATTTTATAAACGGGGTGTTACATTAACCAGAACGAGATTTTGGTCGACCCGGTCAAGATTGGGGTTGTTATGCAGTGGGAGGTTCAAAAATCCCTATCTGAGACCAGGAGTTTCTTAGTATTTCCAGGATACTATCAGAGATGAATTCAAGACTTCTCCAAGATTGCAGTACCCCTCACTTTTCTAACGAGGCAAGGCATGGATTTCCTATGGGGGACTGAGCAGCAGGCTGTATTCGAGACTTTGTGGTGGAAGTTATTTGAGGCCCCAGTGTTGACCCTCCCCGGGGGTGTGGAGAATTTTGTCTTGTATTGTGATGTATCCATCACTCATTTAGGGGTGGTGCTTATGCAGTGAGGGAGGGTTATCGCTTATGCTTCTCGGAAGTTGAAGTCGTATGAGGTTCATTTTCTGACTCATGATCCGGAGTTGGGAGCAGTAGTGTTTGCTCTCAAGATTTGGTGGCATTATCTGTATGGGGTCCATTATACCATCTACACGAATCACAAGAGTTTGAGGTATCTCATAAATCAGCCGAATCTAAACATTAGGTAGTGCAAGTGGCTTCACATGGTCAAGGATTATGACTGTGAGATTTTGTACCACCCGCCAAAGCAATTGTGGTTGCTGATGCTTTGAGCCGCAAGACGGATAGTTCCACTATTAGGAGAATTTGTATGAGGATTTCTATTGATTCTCCATTGTTAGGTATGATTAGAGAGGCTAACGTTTAGGGATTCAAGAAAGAGATATGGAAACAGGAGCGACTCAGAGGTGTGATCGACAGGTTTTCTACCAACAGCCGAGGATTATTGACACGGTATGGTCAAGTTTGGGTACCACATTTTGGTAGGGTCGGGTAGGCTGTGCTGGGGGGAGGCTCAAAAGTCTAGATTTTCGATACATCCTGGAGCCACCGCAATGTATCGAAATTTGCGACTTAGTTATTGGTAGTTGTGCATGAAGCGAAAGATAGCCTGGTATGTCGAACGGTGTTTAACTTGTCGGATGGTCAAAGTCGAGCACCAGAGGCTGCATGGAAATATTCATCCTTTAGAAGCTCGCATATGGAAATGGGAACATATCAACATGGATTTCATCACCAAGTTGCCTCGAACAACTAAGGGATTTGATGTGATTTGGGTGATAGTGGACCGATTGACCAAGAGTTCCTACTTCTTAGCCATCCATGATAGCTCATACGCCGAGTAATTGGCCAATGTTTATGTGTTTGATATCTTCATCCATCATGGTATTCCATACTCCATTGTATATGATCAGGATGTTCGGTTAACATCTCATTTTTGGCAGAAGTTCCAAGAGGAACTGGGTACTAGGTTACATTTTAGCACTGCTTATCATCCGCAAACCGATGGCCAAAGTGAGAGGATGATTCAGAAACTTGAGGATATGTTGAGAGCTTTTGTCATAGATTTCAGTGGGAGTTGGGAGTCCTACCTACCTCCGGTGGAGTTTCCTTACAACAACAACTATCACTCCAGTATCGGTGCACCATCGTTTGAGCTTCTATGTGGGAGGAAGTGTCGTACCCTAATCTGTTGAGGAGTGGTCGGTCACAGGGTTATGGGAGGGACTGAGGTAGTCCTTCAAATGTCAGATCTTATTCAGTAGATTAGACAGAGGCTACAGCCAACTCATAGTGAGGCAGAAGAGGTATGCTGACAAGAAATGATCTGAGTTGGAGTTCCAGGTTGCAAACATGGTTTTGCTAAAGGTATCACCCAGGAAGGGTGTAATATGCTTCAAGAAGAGGGGCATGTTGGGGCCCTGGTATATTGGTCAATTTTGAGTGATCTCCATGGTTGGCAAGGTAGCTTACAGGCTGGATTTTCCTAAGGAGCTCAGTCAGACCACAACACCTTCCATGTTTCACATCTTCATAAGTGTATGGTTGATGATTCACTAGTTACTCCTCTTAATGATGTTCAGGTTGATGATCATCTGAATTATATTGAGAGACTAGTTGCGATCTTGAAACAAAAGACAAAGCCCTTGTGCAACAAGGTGGTGTCTTTGGTTATGGTTCAATGGAACCATTGGAAAGGTTCTGAATGGATGTAGGAACCTGAGTCTAACATACAGAATCATTACCTTGAGTTTTTCACAACAGGGGACTTCGAGGATGAAGTCTAGTTAAGTGGGATATAATTGTAACATTCAGTTCATGTGAGCAATGATGAAGTTTAAAAATTCAAGGTTTTAACCCTACTCACGACGTGAGGTATGTATGTCACGTCGTGAGGAGATTAGTGGAACTGCGCACCATCTTTTTGTCTCATGACGTGAGGCCAACCTAATGAAAAAACCCTAAATTTAGGGGTTTTTACTTTCTATTTAAAGGAAGTGAGGGCTAGGGTTAGCCTACCTCAGCCTCCTTGCACTCCCCTTTGAAACCCTAGCATCCACACGTGATCTATAGCTTGTTGTGGTGATTTTTAGCTACGAAGAAGATGAGGAAGAGCATCTAGTCCATCATTTTTTCATTCAAGTCTCTTCATCAAGCATTCTCACACCTTCTGGACCTTTTGTAAGCATCAAGTTCATTGCTTTATGAGTCCATAAGCTTAGATCTAGGTTTTTATGCTTAATCTTTCATATACAAGATGATGTACTTGTTGAAATCCATAAAGTTGCCAACTTTATGGATCTCTAGTGTCCCTTGAATAGTATAGTTGCTAGATATGGAATATGATTGAGTTTTAGGCCTCTTACATGAGATTTGGTGGCATTTCCTTCTTTTTTCCCTAGTTAGTGTTTGGGACATGCATGTCCAAAGATCCATAATTTTTATGGTGTTCCGAAGTAAATAAGACACTATGGAAGATTTGGTTGCTTGGCCAAAAAAGGATTAAGAGCTTCATTAAGAACTTCTGATCAGAGCATTTTCACGACGTGAGCATAGGGGGTATCACAACGTGAGGGTGGTGTTCCTTGACTGATTTGACTTATTAGGTCATTACGTGACCATTAGGGGTCACGACGTGACTAACGAATTGTAGGACTTTTGAGTGTGGATTGATTTTGACTTTGACCAGGGTTTGACCTTGTTTGACCTAAGGGTATTTTGTGTGTTTTGAGTTGTAATTGAGATTGGTCATTATTGATGAATAGGTGACCGGTAGAGCTGATATCCAGAGCAGTGTCATGTTCAATAATCTTTTCAGACTGAGAGGTGAGTTTTCCTCACTGTACTTGTGGGTCGAAGTCACTAAGGCTGGCTCATGAGATTTGATATCCAGGTATATTAATTGATGTTGTGTTGCGTATACGGTAGATCTGTATGATTACGTGATGGTTACTAATACACATTAGACTGGTTGAACTGTATGATTACCTGTATTAATGCATATGTGTTAGACTGGTAGATCTGGAGGACTACCTGTATTTGTTGGCCATTGATTGTTATGATATATGTTAACGTGTTATTTTCGGTTGGGTTGAGGCGGTCTTGCTTTGTACTAAAGGCCAAGGTACCCAGGGCGGTCCGGATAGAGTGAAGGCCTGGGAGGTGGTCCAATCATGCCAAAGACCATAAGAGCGGTCCAGATAGGCTATAGGCCCGTCGTGGTGGTCCAGCCATATTGAAGGCTTAGGGAGCGGTCCAGATAGGTTGTAGGCCCAGTGTTGCGGTCCAGTAAGGCTGTAGGATCATATATACATGTTGTTATTTGTATGGTTGTGTGTGGTACTTTATAGTAACTCACTAAGCTTTGGTATATGGTTTAAGTTTATGTTTCAGGGACTTCTGATGATCGGCGCATGGAGAAGCCATGATCGTACACATCCTTCGGTGTTATGTTTCAAACATTTATGATACATTGGTCTTAGGAAATGTTTGTATTCTGATACTTGATTTTGAGATGGGTTTGCTTGAAAACAGTAACTTCCTTTAAATTAAATATGAAACATTTTATCGTGTTCTTTGGATGTCATATATATATATATATATATATATATATATATATATATATATATATATATATATATATATATATATATATATATATATATATATATATATATATATATATATATATGAATAATTTTACTTTTATTTATTCATAGAAGATTTCAATCGTCAAATGAAATACATACCAAGATCATGCATCAACAAATAGATGAGGATAACGGCTCTCTATGTCGCTTTCTATATCCAATGTGAGGTTTTGCCCTGCCGAATGTTTCCATCGCACAACACTAAGTCAATCATCTTATGTTATAATTTCTTCCTCTTGTGGTCAATCATTTCTTCAGGCTATTCTATCTGCCTTTTATTCTCATCAATCCTTAATTCTGAAAGTGGAATCATATTGGGATCTTCTCCCAAGCACTTCGTCAAGTAGCAAACATGAAATTTGTTATGGATACCTTCGGGTTTAGGTGGCAATTCAAGCTTGTAATCTTGTGTCCTAATCTTTTGAAGTACTTTGAATGGACCAATAAAGTGAGATACTAACTTCCCATGTTTTCCAAATCTGATAAGTCCCTTCCATGAAGAGAATTGAAGTTGCACTTGATCACCGACCTCAAACATTATAGGTCATCGCTTCATATCTACATAGCTCTTCTGATGACTTTGAGCACCTAGAATTCTTTCTCGAATGATCTATACTTTATCAGTGGGTTGTTGCACCATCTCAGGACCCGCAAAGTGTTTCTCTCCTGCTTCTAACTAACCAGATGGTGTACGACACTTCCTTCCATGCAATGCTTAATAATGAGGCACCTTGATGCTTGAGTGATAGCTATTGTTGTAGGTGAATTCCACTAATGGTAGGTGATCATCCCAACTACCATTAAACTCTAAAGCACATTCCCGCAACATATCTTCAAAATTTTGAATAGTTCTTTCACTCGTCCCATCCATTTGAGGATGATAGGCAGTACTTAAGCACACTTTCATGCCCATTTCATTTTGCAGACTCTTCCAGAATCTGGAAGTAAATCGACTGTCACTGTCGAACACGACTGATAAGGGTACACCATGAATTCTGACAATCTCCTTTACGTATGTGTCTTCCAATTTCTCCATAGACCAGTTTTCTCTTGCAGCTACAAAATGCGCACTCTTTGTTAATCGGTCTACTATAACTCAAATCATACCATGGCATTTCTTCGTCCCCGGCAACTTAGTTATGAAATTCATGGTAATGTCATCCCACTTACCCATGGGAGCTAGCAAAGGTTCCAATATTCAGCCACATATGTTGCTACATCGACCATCATAGTTGGTCATCAATAATAGGGTGTCAGATCCAAATACATCTTGGTGCTTCCTGGGTGTATAGAAAGCATGGTTTTATGAGATTCTTCCATGAGAAGATCTTGTATTCTTCCCATCTTCGGCACCTAAATATAACGTTTGAATAACTTCAACCCTTGATTGTCCTCTTCGAACACTAACGTCTTGCCTAGAGGTTCTTCCTTCTTTGCATCTTCAGCTAAAACTCTAGTCTGAGCTTCTTTGATATTTTCTATAATTTTTGAAATTTTCTCGATCTTCAACAATCTACCTCTTTTCCATTCTGCATTCATCTTTCTACTCAAGGCGTCAACTTTGAAATTTTCTTTACCAGGGTGGTAAAGTATCTTACAATCGTAGACTTTCAATAGCTCTGACCATCATCCCTGCCTCATATTTAATTCCTTTTGTGATTTTATGATCTATAAATAGTTTGCATTTGGTTCCGTAAAGACAATGTCTCCATATCTTTATGAAAAACAACCACTGATGCAAGCTCTAGATTATGTTTTGGATAGTTTTGCTCGTGGGTATTCAATTGTATCGAGGCATAAGCTACTAATTTAGCTCTTCGGGTAAGGACACATCCTAATCCAACCCCAGAAGCATCGCTGAACACTGCAAAGTCATCAGTTCCTTCTGGTAGGACGAGGAATGGTGCTTCACATAACCGCTTCTTTCATTCATCGAAAGCCTTTTCTTGCTTCTCGCTCCAAGTATAGGTAACCCCCTTTTTGGTCAGGCTTGTCAGTGGAGCCGCAATAGATGATAAATTTTGGATGAATCTCTAATAGTAACCTGCCAATCCAAGAAAACTATGTATTTCAATGGGACTCTTTGGCATCTCCCATTCATAACGGCTTTTATCTTTTTTGGGTCAACCATTATGCCCTTTTGTCTAACCACTTGACCCAAGAAGTGTATCTCTCGAATCCAAATGTCGCACTTGTAGAACTTTGAGTACTGCTTCTCCTTCTTCAAGACTTCTAGTACTTCTTGGAGATTTTTACTGTGATCTTGATTGTTCTTAGAGTAAATCAAGATGTCATCTATGAAAACTATCATTGACTTATCGAGAAAATGTTTAAAACTCGATGCATCAAATCCATGAACGGTGCGGGAGCATTTGTTAGTCCAAAGGACATAACAAGGAATTCATGGTGTCCATCCTTGTTTTAAAGGCTGTCTTTTCAATGTCTTGCTCTCTTATCTTCAAATAATGATAGCCTAACCTAAGATTAATATTGGAGAAGAGGGTTGCTCATTGCAATTGATCGAATAAGTCATCTATTCTACATAGGGGTTATCGATTATTTATCTTAGACTTGTTTAGCTCTCGATAATCAATGCACACTCTCATCGTACCATCCTTCTTCTTTACAAAAAGTATGGGAGCTCCCCAGGGTGATGAAATAGGTCTTATAAAACCTTTGTCCAATAATTCCTAGAGTTACGTCATTAAATCTTTCATATCTATAGCCACTAAACAATACTATGCTTTCATAATTGGCATCGTTCCTGATAATAAGTCGATTATGAATTCTACCCGTCTCTCTGGTGGTGATCCTGGTAATTCATCTGGAAATACCTCAAGATATTCACGCATCATAGGTATATCAGTTATAGCATTCTTTTCCGTCTTCACTTCGACTACGTATGCCAAGAATGTTGTACATCCCTCGGTTAGGCATTTGTTGGTCTTCATCATTGTAATGATTCCAAACTTTACTCTACTCTTATCTCCATAAACGACGAATAGCACTCTCCCACAAGGTTTGATGCGCACCATCTTCCTTCTGCATAAAATCTCTACGAGGGTTTCAACCGACCAATCCATGCCTAGAATTATGTCGAATTTTTTTTAACTCAAAGGGAAATAACTTTTCACGGAATTCGTTCCCGTTTAAGTTAATAGTTAAAGTTTTTTAACCTATTTTTAATAGTTACATTCCTACCACCGATTATTTCTACCATAATGGGGGTACTTAGCATATGTGGTGATAATTTAAGCTTTCTACCAATTTCATGTGATATAAAGGAGTAATCTGCTCTCGAATCAAATAAGATATTGGCAGTAATTTGATTTACTAGGAATGTACCCGAAGCAACGTCAGTTTCTTCCTTAGCTTCATTAAGGGTCATTTGGTAGCTTCTACCCTTGGGCTTTGCTGGAAAGATCATTGGGGTTGGGTTGTCAACATGTGGACACTCAGCCTTCATGTGCCCTTCTTCCCCGCAAGTGAAGCAAACCTTTCCTTTCACTTGGAAGTTTGTAGAGATATTCTATGGCTTCTTGCATTTGTAGCAGGCGACACAGTCGCTAAAATGCTTCTTCTTGCACTTGTCACACCACTTCCCTTCTTGGTTGCTCCCATATGTTTTTCTTGACTTTGAAAACTTCTTCTTCTTACTATTATTGTTTCCCAAGAATCCATCAACTTTTCTCTTCTCAGCAACCTCAGCTCTATCAACGGTCCTCTTCTTAATCATGTTCTATACAAACCTTGAGGCACAGATAGTTGCCTCAAAAGTAGGGGTCAGTTTAACTAGCACAACATAATCCCATGGCAATCCTTTGGAGTACCTATCAATCTTGGTTAGTTCGTCATGCACCAGACGCAGAGCAAACTTCATTTTGTCAATAAAAGCATTGGTGTACTCGTCAACTGTCATGCTTCCCTTTTTCAAAGTTAGGATTTGGTTGTCCAACTTCAACATGTCGTCTACAGGGCATTATTTGCACTTAAAGTGGCTCAATAACTCTTCCCACATCAATTGCAATGGCTTGTTAGGGCTTAACATTTTCCCCAATGGGTCACTACACCCTTGAATTTGCTTATAGTGTGGGTGGTTTGCAACTTGCCAGTGCAACCGCATGTGAAGAAATCTAGCTCCATTTCTGAAATCCAGTCCATGACTCCAATTATATCGTCTTTCCCACTAAGAGATGACTGCTTGCAATTAAGGAAGTCCTTATACTTATAGTAGCCTTTAGGTTCGCCATTCCATCAGATCTCTGAGACTTCTGGAGGAAGGAGTGGTCGTTGATGACTTTCCGAGTCATCATTCCCTTCCTGAACCATTGTTGGATGAGAGGGAACTGGTCCATTGTTTACTCGCCCAACGACTATTGGTTCGTTGACCACTAGCTCTCTGCATCTAGCATTCATTGATCGAGCAGATCTTGCATCATCGATCGTGCTTTATCAATCATAAATTGATCAGTTCCTGCTCTGGCGTTCTGAGTTGCTAGACCTCCTTCTTTAGTGACGACTCTACCGCTCCTCGAGATCATCATGTCGTTCTATACCCATAGAATATGAGTATTTTATAATAGTATTATTTTACATAATATATACACTTAGCACATAATAGCAGTTAAGGCATCTTTCTAAAGCTTACTAGTGCTTCTGTCTATACTAATTTCAGGCATCTATCATAATGCATTCTATCACATAGCTCACCTTTCATACTTAGCTTCTAAGTTTAAGTCTAAAAATCTATCAAAATTCTTAGTTCGCTTAAACTAATGCTCTGATACCAACTATAACATCCCCTTATTTTCATAATCAATTAAAAATATTTCTTTACGCTTTGAGTTGTTGTGCTGCGGAAAATCCCAATTTAAAACATTAAGATGGCATAAGTTATTTCATTTTATTAAAATATATTGGATGTCACCATTAATATCCAAACATAGGTTACATCATAAAAATAAAAAGGTCCTAAAATACTAATACAAACACATCTCTTATTTCACTCAACATCCTAACTAGTTTCCAGTAGTCTTAGTTCTGCTACATGTGATTCTTATAAATTGAGTTGGTCGGGTTTGCGAAACATGGTGAGATGCATATGGTTTTCAAGACCATAATATACTAATGATAATATATAATAACATTCCTACATACAAACATTATAAGTGTATATGATATAATATAAGACCACCTACCCTTCCCAATTGATTCTCATAAATCCTAATTCAACGATCATCTAGAAGAATCACATTACCTGATGAATCGTTTGAGCAACTGCTTGACTACACAGCTAGGGTAGTCATTGGCCAGTGTAAATCATATAAAGGCAATGAATGTTCAAAGTAAATGATATATATGATATCCCATTCTACCTACATATGTGGGTTATAAGTCCACACTAGCAATGTAATTCACTAGACCACCTAGAACAGTTAAGTGTTATCATCTGCTATGGTTGATGACCCATAAATGCTTTCTAGTTATCTAATCTGGACCCACCATTTATGGTCATCCAAAAAGAGGAGGACTACTACACTCCGCTTTGATATCACACTCTACCCCATAATGAAACCTATCATTTTTTCGGCCTATTTGAAACTAAGTACCATTTATAAGCCTATGACTAACCCAGACCATAACTTAAAGGAAAATATGATTTACAACACAGTCTTTAATAAGCAGTACAATTATTTTATACAAATAACACATAATATAATTAATGCAATTAGCATTTAATATATACTTTTATTAAATTATGCTCTCGAAAGTAACTACGCACTCACTTGACAAAAGTATGTGATTTGAGGTTAGGGCGGTGCATCACCTTAACACTTAATCCTTTCAAAAAGACCTAGATGTATATAGCAATAAGTCTTAGTCTATTTTCATATTTCTTGTTACTATAATAATGATAGTAAAGATTACTCAATAATCTCAATGTCTACATCAAGATCTACCAAATAAGGAATAACCAGGTAGGTTCATATCGGAGGTATGGTCTATTTGGTATATATAGTATATTGTTTGGAAACCTCACTTTAAACACAACACTAAATCCATCCTATACATCACTCCCATAAGTAGATCAATTTGTATAAGGACTTAGAATCACTGATAAAATCTTATTTGTAGGTTGATAATAATGATTATAATTATAAATATAAGTTACACTTGTATTAAAATAAATGTAGCTTAACTTATAGTTATAGAGTTGTCTAATGACTCTGGTAACTGCACGGGCAGTACTTTGACCTGATAGCTTCAAATTCTCTGATGCTCTGATGTCGCAAGGCCTCACTAAAGTAGTCGGGGACGAGGGAGTAAAGGGAATAATGGGTAAAAGAGGCTCCAGAGAGTTCTGGATCAAAGGTTGTCAGAAAATGGCTGCAAAACACTTATATATATATATATATATATATATATATATATATATATATATATATATATATATATATATATATATATATATATATATATATATATATATATATAAGGGGAGGCATGCCACACATCTTATATGTGTGTGTGTCGTACCCTTGGTCGGAAGAAGGTGATGTGGCTTGCGCTAGGTGGTGACGCTTGGCAAAAAATCAGGTGGTGTGTTAGAGGCCTTCCTGTCACGGTGCGCAGAATTTTTATGTTTTTTTTTTTAATTCATATCTTCTTCATACGATCTTCATTTTTTACGTTCTTTATTTGTACGCGTAGCTATCAACGAGTACTATAACTTTCGTTTAGACTTCTTCGACTATTCTCAATTTATTTTTAAAGTTATATTTTTAATAGGCTTAGACTATTAAAATTCGTATAAAAATCATAACTTTTTCATACAATATTTGTTTTCGACTATCTTTATATCGATGGATAGGTATTCATGAGATCTCCAACTCACATTTAAATTGTTTTTCCTAACAGTCGGATGATTTCAATTTCGGTTTCTGAGTCGCACACTACTACGCTGAAACTTCAAAAAAAATCATAACTTCCTCTTACGAAGTCAGATTTAGGCATTCTTCATATTCACGTGTTTCTTTTTTCGACTACCACGATTTTTGTTTAGATTATTTATCTAGAGTAATCTTTTATTTTTAATTTATATTTTAGCCCAATTTATCACATTTCGACGCAAGATTCCACATAGATATTATATACACCTAATATCTATAGAATTCACACACACACACACACACACACACATATATATATATATATATATATATATATATATATATATATATATATATATATATATATATATATATAGGCTTAGGTTATTTTGTTAACACTATTTATTGTGTTATTGTATTAATCATTGTGGGCCAATGAAATATGTAATATTTAAATGAAAATAATTTTCATAAAATAGATTTCAAATAAATGAAAAAGTTTTCACATTTAATGAAAATGGATCAGGATGGGTATATGTGTACATTTTCCCTCTCCATTAAAATAGGAAACTGCTCCATTTTCATAACTTCCCCCGCATAATCCCTACAACTACGCATAACTCCGGATTCCACTACCCTCTGTTTTGGAACACGAAATCAATGAAAATCTTCTATAATCAACCAAAAATAGCAGTATATTGTGTTGTTTTCTTAGTATAAAGTGTTATAGTATTAAAGATCGTTCAAAGAACGTGCACTGTGATCATTCGAAAAAATAAGAAATTGCAGTAGAATGAGAAATACAAGGACGAGTTCTTTCAAATTGAAATTTAAGAACACACAAGCAACGGTTTTGAATCTAGATGAAGACGATGATGATTTCGTTACTCCGCCTAGAGGTATTTTTTTTTAAGTTTTTTTAAGGTAATTGTTTGAGTACAGAACATTCTTTTGGAATTTTTGAAAAATGAAGTAGATGCATGTGGTTGTTAAGTTCGTTTAAGTAACAAATAACAAAATTCTGTAAAAATGGAGTATTTTTTCGTTAGGGTTTTCTGAAATTGGGGATTTTCTACACAAAATTAAAATTTTTACAGTACAGATATTGGTAATGTGATTCTTGCAGAAATTGTGTTTGTTATTGTGTATTTTGTTGTGTTTTGTAACAGCGAGAATCGATGTTGTTTCTGTCCTGTATTTTGTTTAGAGATATGTTGTTGTGGTTGTGATGTAAGTCAGACTACATGATATTCTGTAAGAAGTAAAAGGTTAGTTATTGAAATGCACTCTTCCAGAATAGTAACTATGTAAAACGGAGTGAATGTAGTTGTTGTTGTGGTAATTTAGGGTGTTAATGTTTTCTTTGTTATCGAAATTTTTTCTAGTATTTTGAGATATTTTTTAAAAAAATGCATACATCTTTCAAGGTCTTTATGTTATGATAGAATCTAGTACTATAATGTTGTATTGTTTAACTAATTTGGTATTTTGGTTTTTATAATTTGTAGTTTTATTCCTATTATTTTGATGTTGCAGCTTAGTTGTATGTATGGTGTGTATGTAATTCTAACATAATTAGTTTAATTAAATGTATTAAATTCGTAAAGAATGTGTAACATGTGAAGGGGATGTAGTAGTTAAATAAGTCTAAGTATCACACAATCTTTAAAAATTAATGTTAATATTGGGATTAATATTGGGTCTTTGTATATGTGTTTGTTTCTCTGTGTTTGTTATTGTGATCTGTGAGGATTTAGTGTTATTGTAGTAAAGATGTGGTTTTAATTTTAACATAAAAATTATACTTATGTTTTTCGCGTTCTTACAGAATGAACAAAAGCAAAATTGTAACAGAAGCACTGTAACAAAATTGTGTTTTTGTACATTATACGTATTAGCATTCTGATAGAATTTACTCCTACTAATTATAATTCTAGTAGAATCATTGTAAAATAGTCATTGTAATAAATTTGTGTGTGTCTATGTTCATTCTATTAGCATTCTAATAGAATGTTGTCCTAAAAATTAAAATTCTAATAGAATCATTGTTAGGGTATGTGTGTACATGCTTACTTAATTGTAACAGAAGTAAGTGTATACTGGGGTCATACAGATTGGAATGTGACTGTTTAATATGGAAGATTGCTATTAACTAAATGTGTATGTTTTTGTTACTGAGAAGTTTAATGAATTACTTTTTTTAAAATATTTGGTTTTAATTCTTGTAGAAACATGTTTTGAATTTGTGTTTCATCCTTACAGAATGAAAAGTTGTATAATACTTTTAGTTTTTATAAGTAATGAACTATGGCTGGTTACTTTGAAAACTATTATTAACTAACGTTAATCATTCATATCATTAGTTGTTGCAGAAGCTGATCTAGTCCCAATTAATGTTGATACTTCAAGCCAAACAAAGGTTAGACAGAACTACCGTACCAGATCAACACCCGTTAAAGAGAATATCAGTACTCAACGTACAAGTAGATTAAATTTTTTTGATTTATGAAGGAAAATAACAATAATTTTAGAAAATGTTGATAGCCAATATGTATTAATTGTTAATTAATGAAGCAGAAGGTGGCGGAAGTGGACAAAATGATATGAAAATTGTTGGATCAAGCAAAACAAAGAAACAGAGGAAAAAAAAACTTCAAAATCAGAACATGGAAAGAACAATGTTGAATGTGGTAAGACAGGTTAGATAATAAGTGCATGTAATTAATGAGTTCAACTATATGTTTCTGATATGGCTAATATATAGTTTATTATTCTATTGAAGTTGTATTTTACGATTAGTAATTGTTTTTTGTGATATAACATATTTTAACAAAGATAAGAAAGACACAATACAAATTGACAACACAAGTGTTAGAAGTCTAAAAAGGAAGGGTTCTGATAGAAATACACCTGTTAAGGACAAGAAGAAATCGTCGGATGCAAGTGGTGAAAGGAAAAAACCAAGAGGTTTAAATGAGATTTTTATGGAGAGAATTAGTGGGTCAAAGAAAAACAATGAAAAGACTAATATTGGTGTGGATATGGAAGATAAGGAAGATGTTGTAGAAAGGAAAAAGGTGGTGCAGGATGCACATTCAAAGAAAAGTCCAAAAAGAAAGAAAGGAAAAGTAGAACATGAAAATGATGAAATCAAAACAATGGAGGGGAAGGTCAGAAAAATAAGCAAGGACCATCCAGAAGGTTATAGAAGACTTGCAACAAGGATGACTCCTGGAAGGATAAGTTCAGCTGTGAAAGTAATGCCACCCTCACAGAAAAATGGGATTGTGTCAATGGGATTTGATTCACTTCTTCATATTGACATAGACACTACTCCGGGTTTACTTAACTACTATCTGTTAGATCACTATGATCCAGATAGTAGTCGTCTAGTTCTGGAAAATATGGTCATAATAATTACGAAAGACACAGTGCATGAGATGTTGGGTTTACCAAATGCGGGGGAAGACTTTCTGAGGTTGAGTAGTTGTGATAAGGATAATGAAGTTCTACAAGAATGGAAAGGCAAATACGACAAAAAAAGGCTCAATGGTGAAGAATACCTGAAAAGGATCAAAAACACAAAGCAAGACAGTCTTATGTTTAGGCTGAATTTCCTGACCCTTTTCATTAACACATTTGCTGAATCAACTTTGAGTGGTACAAATCAAATTAATGTTGTGAATAAGTTGGTCTTGGTAAATGACTTCTCTAAAATTGATTAGTGCAAGTATATCCTAGATTGTTTGGTAAGCAGAAAACAACTGTGGAGAAGAGATGATAAGACATGCTATTATAGTGGACCTATACTAGTTTTGACGGTAATATTGTTGTGTATATTAAATATTTACTTTATTTTATGACAGTAATATGTATAATTAATTACTTAATGAAGTTTAATCTTTTTTATGTAGCTGGTGTATGTATATAGAATGAAGTTCACAGGTTTGAAGATAGTGAAAAGGTTACCGTTTGTTAGAAATGTTACTGGTTCTTTACTTGCAAAAATAGAGAAGATGGAGATTAGTGCTGGCGGGTTTGGTAGGCAGTTACCGGAAAACTTTGAGGATATTGGTGATGATGATGGAATGGTTGATGAAGATGATATGTTGGACGGGATGATGAGGGATTATGGTGACGAGGAGGTAAGCTATAAATTCACTAAGAATTCAGAACAATATTTCTTTCATAATTGTAAAAAATGATGGTTTAATATAAAACATAAATGCAGATGTGGCTGATTTAAATTGAATGACTTGATTTATAGTTATTGATCGATTTGGAACATTAATTTTTTTAGAATATTAATCATGATATGTTAATATAAAACTTACAGGCATATGTGGCTGTTATCAAGCATAGTTATGGAGTAATATTGTCTGAAAAGAAGAATATTGAAAAAGCTCTAAAACATGGAATTGAGAAATTCCCAGACAGCTTGAGCTTGAAGGAGTGGTGTGAAAAAAACAAAAATTGTTCAAAGAAGTTAATAATGCAGAGAGTGGAGGAATGAAGGACAAGGATCCTAGTTTTGATGATCATTGTAACAAAGGAGATGTAGATGGTGGTAAAGAAGCAGAATTCTCGTCAATTAGAGGATTGGTAGTTGAAAGGGAAAAGAAGGATGATGGTGGAGGTTTCAGTACACCTCAAATGGATAAGGTAGGTAATACAGATAATCTAACATGTTCACAATTCTTGGAGAATCCTAAAGTGTTGGCAACAGCAATTAAAATGACGAATGAGGCTGTGTTGGAAAGTTATAAAAAAGAGAAAAAAAAAAAAGAGGAAAGAAAATCATGGAAACAGTTGAGGTATGTGAGGAAGATGATGACCATGGAAAAAGGGGGAAAAGAGATCAAAAGATACCTGTATATGGAAAATCACCTTTTGTTAAAAGGATTGTTAGAATGAGTGACAAGGTGAAGAAGGATGCAATGTCGTTATACAACTCAGTTTTTGCATCAATAATACAATTTAGTGATTTGCTTTTAAAATGTGTTGTTATAACAGTGATCATTTTATAATTGTCGAGCAGGGAAGAGATATGGAACATTGGTAGCGGGCATGTGTTGCATCAAGGATTCGCATATCATTTTAAAAGCAACACGTTTATTCATGCGATAATCATTGACTGTTGGTCATCATTACTCAACAGAATGGAGGAACTCAGGGATGTAGGATCAGTTTCTAGAGTATTCTTTGACATAAATTTTTTGGTAAGTATTTAAATTAAAATTAGTTCCAGTTGAATAATATGTGTTTTATTGATTGGTTTATTAATCTGCACAGGCAGAAGAGATACTGGGTGGATCATTGTCACCTGAAAGAACTCAAAAATCATTTGATTCGATGTTGAAACTCCACCTTAAAAGTCTACCAAAACAGGAAAAGCTGAAGGATATTGGACTGGTGAATTAATTAAACCTTGTTTTTTATCAATTACAACCATAACATACAATATTATCTTATTGGACCAATATGTGTTATGTAACAGGTTTTCTTCCCAATAGTTGATAAAAGCAAATATTATCTTATATGCTTTGATCTAAGGATTTCAACATACTACATTATAGACCATGTGATCCAAAATGGTTCTGTTGAGGAAATCTATGGAATAAAACATATTTATGTGGTATGTTGAAGCTTTATTCTTTGAATGATTTAAAATACATGAGTTTAATATTGAATTGTAAAATGATTGTTTTGTATCACAGAAAAAGTTTCTTGGAAACTATTTGAAAACAGAGAATTACCAAAAGTCAACAGCTTTCAACAAGATTAAAGCTCGTGTAATGAAAATGACATGGAAAGTAGAGAAAGAAGGATCAGACTGTGGAGTATATCTTATGAGGCATATGGAGTCATATATGGGGGAAAATGAAGGGCGTTGGGATTGCGGTTTTACGGGAAAAGTACAGACTGGTTTACTTGCATTAAATAATCTACGAATCAAATACATGGCAAAGCTTATGAAATCAGAGTACAACAAACATAAAAGTATGTTGGAGAAAGATGCAGAAGCATATGAGAGGCTTGATCCATTGCAGATATTGGCTATGATGAATGAAGTGAAGGAATTCAGGGAGAAGCAGAAACATGGAAGGCGTTGATTTTAAGATGGGAGTGTTATGATGTTAGGATGGTTGGTTTTGAAAGATGCTTGGTAGTATGTTTGGTTTAAGTCTATGTTTTTTTATTTTGATCTAGTATTGTGTGTTTTGGGGTAACAGTTTATCATGGTAGGGTTGTTATGTGGTGTAAGACTTTTGGTAACATTATTTGTTTTGGTCTAACTTATTTTCTTGGGGAACAACGTTGATGTGTTTTATTATGTTCTAGAATTGTTTGTTTTTTAGAAACAGGTTAATGTGAATGGTGTTTGTTGTAGTAGAATTTATTTTTTGGTAACTGTTACTACTTGATTGATGTTGGAATGTGTATATGGATATGAAAGCTATCAAAATATGCAATGTGTTGGAAGATGGTTTGTAATGTACAGGTAAGTTTAGTTTATAAATCATACATTACGATATGCATTTGTTGTGGTAGTTTGATGCAAGTTAGTGTAGACAGTTTTGGTATATGTAAAATGTTTTAAGTATAATTACATGATATTCTGATGGAATGTATATGTTTGAGTATAAGTGGTAGAATGTATGAAGATTATGATTTACTATGATTGTTTCAATGATATGTCATATAGGATACAAAATAGTCATGTGTAAGAATTGTTAGATTTGACTGTACATAATGTTCTGGAGGAATATAATAGCTTATGTTACAAATGGTAAAGTGTAACAAAAATGAGTTGTTGAAAGATGGTTTGTAATGCACATGTATGTTTTGTTTTTCAAGAATAATATGTGTATATTTGCCCTGTCCATTAAAAAAGGAAACTGCTAAATGTTATGTTTACAAGATATTCTGACAGAATATATGTGTTGTTTTGCAAGTGGTAGAATGTATGAACATTATGATTTTCCTTGTTTGTTTCAATTTTGAATTTCAGATAAGATGCACATTAATCGTGGTAGAATGTATGAAGGTTATGTTGTTACATGTTAGGATACTCATTAATGGTAGATAAGAATTGTTACAAAATATGCAAAAGTGTATAACAATGTATGACAATTTTATTAAATACAATGAAATTTGTAAGCAGTAAAATAAATAAAGATGAAACAAAAAAGTATTAATGTAATATAATATTAAAAGAAAAACTACATATAAAGCATACTACTTAGACAAGTTTTTTAAGAGGAAAATTTCGTTTATCATGGTTAGCCATCTGTTTACATAAAGCACACTTTCGCTTAGGCTTCGAACCAACTTTTTGCAGCATTTATTTTTTTGATTTCAATCTCTTGACATGACTGCCTGTTCCCTTATTACGAATATCTGATGGGTTGTCAATATCGGGAGCATCATTAGTTAATTATACGCCTATAATCTGGTTGTAGAATGCTTCTCTTGTTGGCATCTCAGGGGCTGGACAATCATCTACACATTTTTTCTTCAGCTTATTCAACTCTTCAAGGTATGACTTTAACTTCGATGCATCATGGCTTAAAAATGAAACACAACGATCTATGTTTGAAAAAATTTCAATAGCCGTCATGTCAGAGTTAGAGTCTAGTAAAGAATTAGAAAAATGCCTTTTAAGCAATTATGTTGGAACAACATCCCGACGCCACCGTTTCATAATGTATTCTTCAGGAATCTGTTCAATACTATAGAACTTAAAAACACAAAATACCGATATGTTCAAAATGCATGCAGGTACATTTGTATAAACCATCTGTTGTTGAGTGTGTAACCTGGAATATGTATGAAAAAATATGATTTTCAGTAGTAAAGTATTGTTGTGTGATTAAAAAAAATAATTACGCATTGGTAAAGTAATAACGTACGATGTATTGGTTATCCTCTGTAAGATGATCGTAATGGTATTCCTCAAGTTTGTCATCAACAACAGGACTTGATGGTTGGTTGCCTTGTTGTTATGTTCTTTTGCTTCTCTAAAACAATAATATTGTCAACACAATTATTAGAAGTAACAATCATTTCGAAACAAGTGTTATCAGAATCTGATATCTCTTTTTGCACCTGATAAAAAATTTTACGAGTCTAAACCTTTGAAGCATGTGCTTCAATTGGACTAGATGTGATGAATCTAGGAAGTGTTGTAGCAGTATTAAAGTCGTTGACAACTTGATTACGCCTTTGTCATTCCATAACAACCTCAAATGTCATCATAAACATTAAAAGATAAGAACCAGTAAGGGTATTGTTCTGAAACGACCGATTTTGGCCTTCCGACAATGATGTAGTTCTCATAAGACCAGACATCGGTATGTCCTTGAAAAATGCAGGTACCCAACGTCTACGCAACCCATACATCTCTGCAACCACTTGTTATTTGAAATGTTAAACTCATTTAAACAAGATTTCCATTCCTTTTCAAAATCATGTGGTTCCAGCTTAGAATTCCAAATTATAGAGTGAAAACGCTTTCGAAAGGCTGAGTTTGTGGCTAGTTGCGATGTTATCTGAAAAAAAAATATATGTTAGTATAATATAAATAATTGTGCTGCACAAGGAATGCAGGGTCTGAATGGTGTAAACTATGAATTCCAACAGAATGTTATTTAAAATTCTTAAAGAATGTATCTTAAAATCTAGCAAAAGCCGGTAATGAATTGTAGTTGTGGCATAGATTTTGTTCTGAAATATTTTATTTCTAATTGAATAATATGTGCTAACAAGGTATACATAGTGAGTTTGGGTTGAATATAAAAAAAATATTGACCTCGTTTGGAAGTTTTTTTGTAATATGCCACATGCAAAACCTATGTGCTGACATTGGAAATACCTCATTGACAAACTTATTTAAAGTTGGATCTTGATCTATAAGAACAAGTGTAGGTTGTTGTTTGAATGATTTCAAAAATGCTCTAAGCTGCCAGGAGTAAGAACTAGCATCTTCTCTACTCAAAAGTCCAGCGCCAAAAGTCACACATTTCTTATGATTATCTATCCCAGTGAAAGGTACGAAAATCATATCATATCTGTTTAAAAATATAAAACTTGGTAAGCGTTATTGGAATCAAGAAAAATTATGTGAAAAGATTGCAAAATTTAATAATACTTATTCATGCTGAATGTGGCATCCAGAGACACAACGTCTCCAAAAGCATTGTAGTTGTACTTTGCAGTTTCGTAAGCCCAAAAAATCGAATTCAATTTTTTCTCAACACCTCTAAAATCGAAAGAAAACTTGGGATATTTTTTTTCCTCTCCATCATCTTCAATACAAGGAATTTTGGCATCCGTGGCACCTATGTAAGAATTGAGATTTCTTGTACTGTTCTTGAAATCAGAAACCAACCCACCTCGAATGTCAGAACCACCTTGAAGTCCGGAATACAATCTATGTGCTCTTGAGGCACCAATATTTTGTTTTGACAAATTATGAATAAGCATCTCCTTTGAATAATCAAGTTTCCTCTTTGTACGAGACAAAAACATATTGTCCTTACCAAACAACATATGATTATGTTGTTTAACAAATTCAGCAACATTATATTTATTAGTACCATGTAGTAGAATAACAACAATTTTCACTTTGCATTCGCACCTAAATGAGTCTTTCCTTCTCTGAATCTTATTATGTTGAGGGTCCAAAGTATCCACTTTAGCGGTTGTTGGTTTACCTTCCCGATTGCATAGCAAATGTCGTTGTGTGGTAATGCCATATTCGGTTGTTCTAAATGGTCCAAGCCTGACATCAAAACCTGCTAATGATGCATAATTGTAATACATTGATAATGTTGTTGTATATGAATCAAAAATTGAATTGATTTTAGGTTTGATGTTGTCTGAAACAACATGAATCCAATACGTTGATCCACCAGGAGAGACATAATCATGTGTAACATGATATTGTTCTGCATAAAAGAAAAATTAAAAGAGTTTCAAAGAATTAATCTAGTTTATTAAAAAAAATTATTATATACTAACCTTTCTGAAATTCATTGTTATCATCGTCTATAGTATAATCTACCTCATTATCGTTGAACTCGAATTCATTTTCTGCATCTTTTAATAAGAGTATGTGTAATGGATACGTAAATATATATAAAAAAGAAAAAATACTTAAAATACATCACCTGGGTTATGATTACTAGATTCACCGAAATGATATTCGGAATTGTCATACATGTGATCTTGAATGTGTTCTAATGGATCCTCATCTTTGCAAGTGCATGTTACGCCAAAACACAAAAAACTAGAAAATTTCAACATTATTATTATACAAACTAACACATATTAAAAACTTATAAAGTAAATTCACCTAAATTTAGATTGCTACCCTCAGATATTTGAAATTCGACATTATGTAGAGAGTCATGATCCCGTAGCCCGAAATTTTCATACTCCTTAGTAAATTCATTTTGATCATGAATATGATTGTCACCAACTGATACTGTATCATCCATCAGATAAGTAATAGCACGATTGAACACCAGTTGATATGAGAAAGCAAAATAAATGCAATATTACAAAATTTGAGCCAATTCAGTATATATTAAAAAAGGAGAAACCGTGTAATTGATATGTAACTAAAAATGCGTGATATCTGTATTCATTGTTATCAAATATTTGGTTTTTTAAAAATTTTAGAAAGATTGTAAGGATAATAATCAACACAAAATCGTTTTATTCATCATGATATTCTAAATATTTGACATATTCAACTTCCAAATATAATAAATTGCATATATATGACTTCAACACATCATGCGTTTTAAATTAAACTTTTAAAAAATCAATTCTGCAAACTTTAAAAAAAATTAATTGAATATACAAATGATTTCTGGTTAGTTATGACATAAACGCGTATATGAAATAATCAATTAATATCACAAACGTGTTATTCTGTGAGAAAATCACAAACAAGATCTACAATAAAAATATTTTTCACACATTTGTTCTGTATATTCTCATACAACTTAACATAGACATACATATACCACAGTATCATGATACAACAATCTTATTCTGTAAAACTATATGTGATAATAATAACAACAAATTTATTTTGCTCCTGTTTGATCTGTATATTGTAATACAAATTAGCATTCTGGTAGAATTTCATCCAAACAATTCTAACAAAATCGTTGACTAATCAAAATGTAACAGGAAATTAGAAACACTTATTATATACAAATAATAAGCATTGTGTTTTTTTTAATGTATATTGTAATCAACAGTTACATTATACTACTTTGGATAAAAAGAATTGTGTTTTTGTTTGTTCTGTACGAATAATAAAAATTATGTTTTGTATCGCACATTCTTACAGAATGTGTACATATGACATTAAGTACAACACAATTTACGAAGAACTGTTATATCCAGAAACATTAGAACAAAAATACATTTACAACAACAACTCTGTATTCATATGATAAATAAGAAAATGTATGGAATTTTAATCAAACTCAAAATGAGAATTACTAATATTAATTGAATGAAAACATAAACTTACAAGGATAACCCCCTATAATTCATGAATCCATATCATTATTATACTGAAATAAAACTCCATAAAATCCGATAACACTAAATTGAAAACATTATTGATCAGATCCTAAAATATGTTGACGAAGTAAAAATCTACTCTCTGTTTACCCTTGCTTGAGGACAATTCCTCCTATCATGACCAACACCAAAACAAATCCCACATCTTCTTATTTTCTTCCGATCTTGATGCACTTGGCATTGATTGACATTCCGATCATTGTTATCAGAAAAGTCCTTATTGTTATCAATATAATCTTTGTTCTGAAAAACAAAACAATAAAATTGAAAACATGAATTTCATCACTGGAATATCGTAAAGAACAAATATGAGATTAATCATATAAATGATTATTCTTAACTATGAATATACAAAAATTTATATGCACATGATAAACGATACTTCAAATATATATATATATATATATATATATATATATATATATATATATATATATATATATATATATATATATAATTCCATGAGCAACATACCTCCATTAACGAACTATCAGAATAAGAAAACTGCTCTGAAGATGATGAACTATGAATCTGCAATGGATTGAAACGTATACGATATATATATATATATATATATATATATATATATATATATATATATATATATATATATATATATATATTATTTTCGTTGATAAAATGCATATTTAATAGCTTGATATTTAAGAATTTGATTGATATCAATCAAAGTTTAATTAACTGGGAAAAAATAAATTATATTGCAAGATTACATTAATACCCTTTTAGAATAATTGGTCCACATTTGTCTATACAATAACACAATACTTAGTTTAAACAAATGAACCTATCTCTCTCTCTCTCTCTCTTTCTCTCTCTCTCTCTCTCTCTCTCTCTCTCTCTCTCTCTATATATATATATATATATATATATATATATATATATATATATATATATATATATATATATATATATATAATTTTACTTTTATTAATTCATAAAAGTTTTCCAGCATCGAACGATATACATATAGATTCTTAACTATGTCTAGCGAGAAACGCAATCATTACATTCTTGCCACGCCATGGTACTCTATCTGCTCCAGCAACCTACTTTGGCCACCACGTTGTGGCACCCATATACCCTCGTCGTGGAACAAAGTATGTTGTTATTCCTTCTGACGCAGATCAAACGCCACACCTTAGATAGCTACTCTTCGCGTCACGGTTCCGGTTTGACAACAGTCATTGGCTGTTTTTCTTCCAACCTTGGGACATTTTTGTCTCAACTTCTATCCTTCGTATCTTCGTCTTTTCTTACCCGTTTTGGATGTCTTTTATATCCACACGAAGGTGGGAACATGCTCTACACATCTATTAAGCCACTTCTTATTGGCTTAATACATGTCTTAAGCTATTAAGTCATAAAGTTTCCTAAAAAGCATAAAATTCTCATTTTACCCTTTTGACCAAAAATGCATTTTTTTTCATGCATTCTTTCACTTGAACTTACTCATATATCATCTTATTAGTGACTTAAACTCTTACTGGCCATTTTCAAGAACTTTAAACTTCATAATTTCATCGTTGTCTCATAATTGACCAAATTTCCCTTTTGGTTCATATTTGACTAAAAGTCAACTTACTATAAATTTGAGGTGCTTAGAGTTGGTTTATGCGATGCCCAAAATTGTTGCTAGAAAAATATTGTTGTTGCTTTGGGTTAGGTACAGCTTGAAAGGTGCTTCCACAATGACTCGTTTGATGGGGATAGTGCATAGTTGAATTTGGCACAGTAGGTGTAGAACCCAAAATTCCTGCAAATTCACTTTAAGCATTTGATGGAGTACCTGCAAAAGTATTACTACTAGTAGAAAAGCTAGAACTACCCCCCCCCCCCCCCCCCCCCCCCCCCCCCTCTAACTACCCTGATTATTATTTCGCCCTGTACTCTATTTATTTTTTTTGTTCCGGGTTGATTGACATTAAAATATAGGGTGGCTTGTGTGGCACTTCCCAAATCGGAACCGGAGTCGGAGTTCTATTCATGAGAATCATGTAGGAGAGCATATTCTTAGCTTCCATAAAAGATGGGAACGGTTTTGTGTTGGTAATCACGTTGACAATTCTAGGATAAAATGGTGGCAATTGTCATAAGATTGCATGAGCACACTTTCATTGATAGTGGAGTCAACTTGCGCAAGAGCATCGTCAATGTTTTTTAGGGCATGACAGAATTTCGTGATAGAGGAGGCATATTTTTTGGTGTTGCGGAATTGATCTTAGAGTTGAAGCATTCTTGACATCTTGTTGTTTAAGAAGAACTCGTCTAACTTGTCTCATAGATCTTTTGCAGTGCAATTATCACTACAAACAAATTGCAACAAATTTGGGTAACGGAGGAATAAAACCACAATTTAACACCCGAGACTATAGAGTCCCACTCTTCATCTTCATTATCGGATGGTTTGGACTTTCCATTGATGTATCCCAAAACCTTTTCACCCTTACAAATGTCAAGAAATAAACGACGCCATGACTTATATTTGGAGCCATCCACCATAAGTTTAAAACTAAACTCTTGGTGCACATTTGTAATAGAAAAGACCAACCGATGAGATATCAGAAAAGTGGTTGATGATTGAGTTGGTGTTGACATAGACCCAGAAAAACAAAAAAAAAAAAAAAAACTCACGAAATAAAAGACAAAATAAACATCGTGAAACTTATCACAGGTAGAAGGTTGTAGCCTTCGTAACAGATTGTTCTAACGAAAATCAAAGGGGACAGCGGAGCATGCAACTCGAGAGTGAGTGCACGAGAGCTTGAGAAGATGAGTGGTGGGTGAAGGTTGTGATACCATGCTAATTATGTGGAAAAAAAAAAAAAACAACTTGTTAGGGTTTCTGTATTATTTCATTGCAATATATATTGTATTTAAAGTAAGGATCGTATACTATATCAAAGTTTAAAATACATACAATATTATCTAACACCGAGATCGACCAAACTATCCAGCCGCTGCTACATGTAGGATTTGTCGAGTCCCAGTCCGTCGAGCCTTATAGTCCCTCTTGTGACTCTTAAGAAACTGTCATAAAAATTGCCATGGAACCTCAAACTGTCACGAAACTGCCTTTAATTGTTGTTACTAAATGACTTTGTGGGCAGGTAGGATCTACATCGGATCCAGGTCAAAATTTTCCAACACAAACGAAGGTTTCAAAGGACTGGAAGCAGTAAGGAGGGGTAAGTTTGTGGTTCAAAGAGAACAACAGATGGTGAAAGCCAATCTGGTGAGGGATACCATGGTGGTGGCAGAGCATGCATCACGTTTTAGAGCGATAATGGAAGATGAGGTGCCATTGTGTACCCTTTGGGCTTTGTATAATGGGTTGAGCTAAAATCCTTTGGGCCAAATCTTATATGGCCCTTCAATTTGAAAGGAGTAGTTAACTAGTTGTCAGTTGTGTATTAATTCATTTGTCTGGATTGGATTCATTTATCTTAACAGAAAATTGATCGTTGGGAGTGTATGGATTAATGTTGTTATATCGATTCGAGTAAAGGTTTTGATGTGTTTTATAAATAGTAATAATGTTTGTTAATATTTCTTATTTATAAGTAGAAATGTACCTGGATATGATTTAATTAGATATAATAGAGTATATTTACGGATTGGAGTGTTGTATTTAATCTTACTTATCAAGATATATAAGTTTATCTGTTAACCAAGACTTATATAATTAGAAGATGAAGCGAATACTATTAGATAATGTATCTTTTATATGATTTGTACTACAGCCGATTTGAAGCACGAAGAGGATGCCTAAACTCGGGATTTCCGGGTGGGATGATATGTTGAAGGTCATTACTTAGATACCGAGGTGACTACCTGTCTATTTTTAACTGGGTATACATTTCCTAAGTCATTTTTTTTATAAAAGAGCATGCATGTCATGTTATACACTTAATGCTGCATGAGTTCTTACATGCTCTTGAGGAGTTTTTAACCGAATAATGGTTATTAGAAAAAAGTATTTATCAATATGGGGTAGTTTGAAAAGTATTTACCAAATAATGGTAAAAGAGTTTTGAGCGTTATTTTTTAACAATAAATAAGTAAATAGATAAAAGTGATCAGGTTACAATTTTTTTAACTAGTCATCTCGCCGGTTTTCTTGCCGGAAATTACATAACAGAGGAAACAAAGCTTAAAATGATTACATCATGTATGTACAACACTTCCCATCGTTGCCTGAATCAATGTGAAGAAATTAACTCAAATAAATGCTACCTAATCGTTGTGTAGTAGCCATGTAATCTTAATGATTTCGGCACTAATCCGGTATGTTTTCTCAATCATGGAAGCAGGTGGTGTGAACTTTGGTTAGTAGAATTCCCTCTGGAAAAACAATAGTCGTAGCATTCATATATACAACATGTAGTTAGGTATTCCTTTCCTCGTAAGTGTTGACAACTCGCCCATGTATTGGGTCGGGCCTGAGTGTTGTACTACTCAATCGTCACAATCGTTTCAGGTTTGATCGGAGATGGAGGAGATGGAGGAAGACGGTGTGTGAGCTCTATTGCAATACTGCATTTTCTTAAATATCATGTTCCATCCTCAAGAAACCCTTTCTTAACTTCATGCACTATCTGATAATCTTTTCCGTCGATCTACCCGATACCCCAACTGCAAGCACCCGATATAGATAAGAAGTTACTAAAGTGTAGAACTAAAAATCAGAGAAACCGATTTGATTGGTAACAGAGAGTCGGAGACGGGTTGTTTTTGACGGCCTATTTGTCAGGGCCGATTCGTCTTTGACTTGAACGTTTTAATAACCATGAATGGAAGCAACCTTAATTTGTAATTTTTACATCAAACATTAAGGAATTTCTTTAATTTAACACGTTGTTTTTTCCAGCAAAGAATAATCAGTTGGATAGAAGATAGAAAGAGAGGGTGATGGAGAGATCTGGATAACTCTATACTGCCTTTTTCCTTTCAGTATGCCTTGTTACCACCATCAGCGCTTCACCGACGTGCATCCTCACAGCAATCAGCAAACTTGCAAAATTGATCATAATGGAAGGGTTTACAACGGGGTGAAGGAGAAAGTCAAACCTACAAGGGACGTTGTTGTTTATTATTACTTATGTAATATGTAATTAATATCAAATAGGAGTGCAAGTAAATTTTACTATACTTTCGTAAATACTTTTTAAACAACGAGTAATTGGTAAATACTTTTCAGAATCACTATGGTGTGGTAGAAAACTCGCTCTTGAGGCACATTAATATGTATATGATCATTGGAGATAAGGGATTACCGAGTAAGTCCAATGGTAAGCAAACGTATCTAAAGATTTATTTTATGGGATGGTGTATCACCTATATTAAGATATATTAAGAGTTAAGACACTTTGAATATAAAAGTTAGATAGTGTCTGGTTGATGAAACATGGTTGGACAAAACATAGAATTGAACATGTCATTTTTAAAAAGTGTTTGATATGGATGGAAAATAACTAAAGTTAGTAACCAAATCAATGAGACTAATTTTAAAATTTTGGTCTCATTCTAAGAGATGAACCACATTTATCCCCCATTCTTATCGACAAAAGTTTCCTTCAATATTGATATAGCAACATATTTCATCGGCATATAACCTCTTCATCACCATCACAACCTGTTTGTCGATACGCTTATCATAACCTTTTCATTCATTGATATATTTATCACAAGTATAATCCAAGATTGATATCATAAATAAATTTGTTGTATCCATCAAAATATTTAAAAGGATGAATCATCGATTCGCATGTATAATTCATTTCTTCTCTTCGTTTATGGATTTTAAAATTATAGTCAATCTTCGTTCATGAATATTGGTACCAGAGTGACTTTTTCGTTTCTGATCTTTTACTATAAAAGATAGTCTCTAACTTATAATATAAAATTATAAATAATAAATACATTTTTGTAGATACACCTTCTTGGAGGTGATAAGTGGAAAACAAGAAAAGAGAAGCGGAAGAAATGAATATGTGTACATAACCCATTTTTTTTTAAATTGGATAGTTATGTTTCAACCTCATCTCTCGAACTGGTTAACTTTTGTGTGGCACATCATGCTATCCCAAACATACTCTCTTTAAAATCAACAAGGTGATGTGGTGATGTAATGAAGTAGCCATTTGCACCAAGACTGATAAAGCCAAATTCTGAGATGGCTAATCTCCTTTCTAGTAACAAAATTTAAGAACACAAATTGAAACAATTTTCTTCTCTATTAATTTGATGCAATGGACAAGCTATTTATAATGAAGGAATTAAACTACCTAATCTAGGAATAGGAAACGTGAACATGTTACTGGAAGTAAATGGGTAACATTAAAGTCCTAGGAAAAAGGAAACATGATCTAACACTATCTACATGGAAAGAAATTAGGAAAAAAAAAAAAAAAAAAAGTCATCTGTTGGGAACGTATCAAAGACATATATGTAATATTATGCAATTTAAACTAAGAGTTGATTTGGGGAGGGATGTAATGTTTGTCATCAATAACTTTATTCCAAAAGGGTATTCTTGTTAAGAGCAAGCTTATCGCTGGTTCAAACCGATTTGAGGTTCGAGACAAAATAAAAAATAAGACCCTTTACAATAAAAAAATGGTAAAAAAATCAACCCCGGGGATATTTTCAGGGAAACAACAAAATGACTAAAATCAGAAATCAGAAAAATAAGAAATCTATTTTCAAAATCATGAATATAAGGTATCAATTTTCAGAACCTGTAAAATCAAAAATCGATTTCCAGAATAACGAATACAATATTTTTTTTTTTAGAAACCAGTAAAATCAGAATGAAAAAATTAGACTTCAGAACTCAAAATTAGACTTATTGTTTGTTTGTTCAGAAGAACCATGCATTAATCAATCAAATAGAAATCGACATTCAAAATCTAATATTCACTCTTATATATATATATATATATATATATATATATATATATATATATATATATATATATATATATATATATATATGTGTGTGTGTGTGTGTGTGTGTGTGTGTATGTATGTATGTATCGATTTTATGAAACATTATTGGAGATTTATTGATTCATTCTAGTTGACTAAGTGAGTACCATAAGGAAAAATAAGGAAAAATGTAACGATTGTTTGTCATCAACAACAAGATGAGTAATCATATATAATTAGAAGATGTTTAGAAATGGATCCCTAGAAATTGGAGGTCATGGTCCATCGCCCATGCTGCCCCGCCCATTGGCACGGCCCTGGAAGTCACTAGCATTACAACATGATCCATCTGGTAATGTTCGTTTGTCATCAACAAGATGAGTAATTTTTAAATGTTACTTGAGCATTTGTAGAATTCTCATGGAGAAATTGAGAGTAATGGAGCACTTGAGGTTCATGGAGCATGTGTCAAAGCAACAGATCATCCAAGAAGGCGTTGAATCATCTGAAAAAGGAACGGATCAAGTGTCAAAGGAACGGATAGCCTTAAAGGTGGTTTGGAGCAACTTGGAGCAACATGTTACGCCATCCATGTTGAAGTTACGCCAAGTAAGAGGAGGTTGTGCCATCTAGGAACATGTTGCGCCATCTAGGAGCATGTTGCGTCATCCAGGAGCATGTTGCGTCGTCTTTAAGGGAAGTTGCGCCATGAGGGAGAAGTTGTTCCATGTATGGACATGTTGCGCCATCTTGGTGTTGGATGTCTCATGATGAGCCAAGTATGCTACAAAGTCCTTTATAATGCTCAGAAGTTAGTGATGCTCAAGGAATACACCATGTTGTGTCACCATGATGGATGTTGGGCCACTAGTATTCATGATATGCCACTTGTGCATCATGATACTCCATTATGGCTCAAGGTGCTCCATCATGTGTGTTGTTGTATGTCATGAAAGAATGTTCTAAAAGCTACTTTATAGCTGATTGTGATTGGTAGGCACCATTCATGGGCCTATGGGCTAATGGGCTTCGCCCATTAGGGTTTTAAGTTTGATCCCTCAAGTATAAATAAGGATGCATTTTAAGTCATTTGAGTGTCTTGTATTCTAGAGTGATAGGCAAATCTCTATGAAATTGTACTTATAACCTCTGTTTGAGAAATCATAAATAAAGAATACTCCCCTCCTACTCGTAGACATAAGTCAGCTTGTGTAACGCCCGTGTTTCTGGGCTAGGTATTAATGTTGATTTAATAGTCTAAGTTAACATTTGTAACTCATTTGGAAATAATAAGAATGTATTATTTGAGTATTATGTGTTTTATGCTTAATTGTGTGGCTTAATTAAATGAATTAAGAATAAAAATAAGCGTAATAATAAAATATTAGATAAGTCCAATATCTATGAAGGAAGTTGTAGTGGCCGTGACAAGGGTTCTGGATATATAAAGAATGTCGAAATCCGAGTTATAACGAAGAAGTTATGACCTGTCGAAGTTTTGCAGCTGAACCGACACGACACTGTATGACATAAAATACGAATTTAAGATAGAGAGATATCTAGCCTTAGTGATCTAAACGAAAGTCGTAGAATACGTTAAACCGAGAGCATGCATAAAAAGAACGTCCAAATCTGACTTCGTATGAGGAAGTTATGATTTTTCTAAGTTTCGACTTAGATGTATACAACCCAAATCTCGAAATTGAGATCAAGTGATATTTGGTCAAAACAATCTAAACGAGAAGCGAAGATCTCGTCGTTAGTAATCCAACGGTAAAAAGACAGACGAAAACAGACGTCGGATTAAGAAGTTATGATTTTATAACGGAGTTTTCCTATCTCGGCCTACTAATAATAATATAATAAAAATAAATCAAAATTAGCCGACAGAGTCTAAACGAAAGTTGTAGAGTATAGTCTCACATACGCGTGGATATAAAGAACGTCGAAAAGGGATCCCATATGAGAAAGTTACACAATATTGAAATTGGGTATGTCGGTGTACGCTAAGCGTAATGGAGTACGTCTAGCGTACCCTATACTCGAGTGCATGAGTCTATAAGCAATGATGCCTTAGGCATGATCCGAAGCATACGCCCAGTGTACCCTATGTACACCCAGCGTACTACTTCTAAAGGGAGTACGCCTAGCGTACTCTGAGATTACGACCAGCGTAATCCAATGTTCAACCCCCTATAAATAGAGGTCGTGGGCAGCCGAGTTTTGTTCCTCATTTCTCTATCTCTCTCTCTCTCTCTCTCTCCCGTTTTACCTCGTTTTACGTGCAAGCTTTACCCCCGAAGCCTCGATATCATTCCCGAGACCCGAAGCAAGTCCCGAAGCCCCGAGGATCCTGAGAAGTAAAGTTTATGAGCTAAAACTCTGCCCGCGTAAAGCCCGGTTTTGGAGAAAACGTCCCGGTTTTATCGGAAAATATTATTTTAAGAGACAAGGTGCTGTCCAATCATCGTCTTATCAAGTGAGTGTGTAGTTACTTTCTTCTTACACATAAATACGAAGTATTTTTATAAAATACGTGTTATGTGTTTATATGTTACGTGTTATTTGAAATGAGTATCGGTTGAATGTTTTATACATGTGTTATGTTGTATGTATGTATGTATATATATATATATATATATATATATATATATATATATATATATATATATATACAAAGATGTTGAGTAGAACATTGGTAGATAGTGGATGTGTGATGAAATAAAATGATAAGAGGCCTCAATGTTGTTGTTGATCTAATCATCTAGCGGAGTATGGATGACGACCACGGACTTTTTGTAGACAATCCAGTGGAACGCTGGCAGGTTCATAACATGTAGGTGTTGTGAACGATGTGTTCACCGGTGTACTCTATCCTCCTCATGGTTGCCTTTAGGACATCTATTGTCGAGGAAACCCCTTTACAATAATGTCTGTCCCGATGAAAATCCTAGATTAGGTCCCTTGTAATAGTTGTTGTCATAGGGACGTAAAGTGAGGATAACGGGAATGGGTAATTGGGTTATTGTTGGTTGGTGAAATTAAATATAATTATTTATTATGGGTTGAAAACCCTATATGCTCACCAGGCTCCCAAGCCTAACCCACTCAGTTTTATTTGTATTACAGGTAGTGGCGCGAGATCATAAGTTGGACAACTTGTGAAGATATTTTGTT
Source organism: Lactuca sativa (assembly GCF_002870075.4). Lineage (NCBI taxonomy): Eukaryota > Viridiplantae > Streptophyta > Magnoliopsida > Asterales > Asteraceae > Lactuca > Lactuca sativa. Next base: position 99,239,583 of record NC_056626.2, read on the forward strand.
TATACGCCAGTAGTTGTGTATAACTATTGTAACGCTTATATTATGTCGTTTATGCTTTTGTGTCTGTATCGGAACATGACATCCCGAGTTTTGATATATAATGAAAATACATTCCTTTAAGGAATGCTTTGATAAATTTTATTTATCATATATTTTTTTTGGGAACAAATTTTGCAACTCTTTTAAATCAAAGGATTACTCTGAAAATTATTTTAAAAGCATAAATTAAATCGGCCTTTTCTGGCCGTGATTTTGGGGATGTCACACCTTGACCGGACCATGTAAATATTGTGTCTTGTATACTTTTTGTTTTTCTAGTTATCCACTTTACTTCCTAACAAGTGGTATCTGAGTTGCGGTTTGTGTTCCTATGATTGAAGATGTTTACTCACAAGTTTGATTTGGAGAAGCTCAATGGTTCAAAGGACTTCACTTTGTGGAAGGTGAATATGAGGGATCTTCTGGTTCAACAAGGATGCGCAACGGTACTAGAAGGAGAGGAAAATTGCCAAAGGACATGGCAGCTAAAAAGAAGGTGGAAATTATGATGAAGGCACATAATGCCATTCTGTTGAGTTTGAAAAATGAAATACTAAAGGAGGTCGTAGATCAAACAATTGCTTTTGGTCTCTATGAGATACTTTGTGACAAATACCAGAACAATTCTCTGACAAACAAGTTGTATCATAAGCAAATGTTGTACACTCTTAGAATATCTGAAAGTACCTAAGTGAAAGATCATCTGGATAACTTCAATCGCATCATCTTCGATCTACAAGGTTTTGATGTGAACATTGAAGATGAAGATCAGACACTCATTATCTTATGTTGTCTTCCGAACTCATATGAGAATTTTTTTTGATACCATGCTCTGTGGTAAGAAAACGGTCACTGTGAATGATGTGAAGGATTCTTTGATGTCCAAGGAACTGAAAAGAAAAGTTTCAGTTGGAGAAGAGCTGTCTAATTCCAATTTGTTCGCAAGGAAAGGAATGACAGAAGAAAGGAAAGGGGGAAACAAAGGGATATCATGTTCAAAACCAAAGTCTAAAGGTTCATCAAATGTGAAATGTTATAACTTCAAGGAGAAGGGTCACTTCAAGCGAAATTGTCCACAGCTAAAAAATGGAAAGTTCAAGAGTGAATCAAGCAGCAATAACATTGTTTTTATGGTTCAGGAGACTTCTAATGAAGGGGACGATGGCAAGATACTGACTGTAAGTACATCAAGCTCTACAAAGGCTTGGGTCTTGGATTCTGGAGCATCCTATCACATGACGTACAATTATGACTAGTTCGACCCCTTCAAAGAGTGGAATGGAATAGTTAAGATGGGTGACAACTAGGTGAGCAGTATCAAGGGTAGTGACATTGTGCAAATCAAGATGCACAATGGATGATCAGAAAGTTAAATTATTGGTATGTTTCGGAGCTTCAAAAGAATCTAATTTCTCTTGGCACTCTGGCTAAGAATAAGATAAGGTACGTTGGTGGAGGTGACTGGGTCAAAGTCACCAAAGGTGCATTGGGTATAATGAAAAGGAAAATGAATTGTGGAGGGATTTATGTCCTAAAAGGAAGTACAATTATGGTAACGGTTGGCTATCTCTAAATCCTTGAATAGAGGAGATGACAAGACAAATTTGTTGCATCGTAGGTTGGGGCACATGAGTGAGAATGGCATGTAGTTCTAAGTAAACAAGGACTTCTTGGTGGAGAGGCTATGTAATGTCCCAAATTTCAAACCAAAATTTTCATTTACAAATAAGTATTTATTCAGATTGCAACTTCAAAGATCTAGATAAAACCATTTGATTCAAAAATATTTATCATAGTATCATCAAAAGTTATAATGCATGGAAATCTCCAATGGATGCGATGTAATCGGTCTGTGCCCCTCCTTTAATATAAGAAAACCTGAAAACATTTAAACCACAAATCATAAGCACAAAGATTAGTAAGTTCCCCAAAATACAACATACCATAGAAATGGGCCGAGCCCAACACACATATAAATGGGCCCATCCTACTAATGCAAATAGGCCCAGCCCAACATACATATAAATGGGCCAAACCCAACATATAATAAATGGGCCCATCCCAACATCTAATAAATGGTCCCAACCCAACATACACATGTAAGAGTCACAAAGACAGCTACTATCATACACAATATAGTGAGAAGACTCACCTGAACTACTCAACAGAAGCTCAACAGCTACCTCAGCAACAGAACCACCAACCCAAGCTTCCAAAAGCAAAACCGAGACCAGTCCTTAGTCAAATACTCAATTCTACCCAAGTTTAACCAAAACTCAAATTGGTTAAAAGTCAACGGTCAAAGTCAACATTCAAATCAACTCATGTGACCCCTACCTTGTGGAAATTCCTTTTCCACGTCGTGGTTACGTCAAAATAAAATAGATGTATTGCACTGCGACACCGCGTTGTCGGTCTTTCTTGGCCAAATAATGGTTACGTCCAGAAATATTTTTCCTTCATTAAGAGCTTAATCCTTAAGGACCAAAACTCATATCATCAGATATGGTTCCTAATAGCTTCATAATGGATAGAGTTTCCAACTTTATCCATTAGGATGGTCCAAACAACCAAGATCTAGTCTTTAAGTCTCAAAAGGGACCAAAAATGTATCTTTCTCAACTTAATCCATTAAGTCCAAGTCTCCAAATTTATATCTAAGTTATATGATGTTTAGAAGGATAAACTTTCCAACTTTATCCATAACAATGTCACAAACTTTCAATATCTAAACTTTAATGCACCACAATAACCTAAAGGACCAAGATAACTTGCATGGCTAAAAGGGGAGGCAAAAGATCACAACTTTCATAGTCCATGAGGTCCAATAAGTATTGAAAACTAATCAAAAGATGTTGGAGTCCACTCAACTCCAAGATCACCCATAAAATGGACCAAAAGTGCCAAAAACTACAAATGAAGAGATCTAAAGAACTAAAGAGCAAGATAAGAACTTTATACTTACAATAGTCCATAAATGAAGTAAATTTGACGGATCTAAACTTGAAAAAACATTCCTTGCAACCAAAAGACCCTTCTTGATCTTTAAGCTTCATCAAATATAAGCAAATGCATCCTAAAGAAGAGAGAAGAAGGAGGAGGAGCTCAAATCTTGAAGATGGAGGCTAGGGTTTCTCCTAAAGATATCTAGATGTGATGGAGGCTAAGAAAATAACCTAAAACATGAACTGTTGCCTTTAAATACCTTGAAAACCCTAAATTTCATGGGCTTGGGTTGCCCCAGTTGCCACCTCATGGCAATATTGCCACCTCGTGGCGGTGGGTTTTCATCCAAGTTCATTACAACTTCAAATAGTCATAACTTCTTCGTTTTAATCTCATTTTTGGCAATATATATACCTACGTGAAGGTATTTACATAGTTTTCTCCAATTAAATTTGACTTAAATGATACCAAACTAAATTCCTTAATTCATGCAAGAGGTCCGAAATTCCCATTTCATCCTTTGGTTCCAAAACACGAATCAAGGGCTTGGATCTCATAATCAATATTATCAACATAAAATAAGGTCTCAACTTTATTTCCTTGAATCCCAAGGTCTTTACATGATCAAATTACAGTTCACAATCCCGAAATAGAAACATCTCGAAACTAGATATTATAGGCTACTAGAAAGATAAAGTTTTATGAAGCTTCCATCAAGAGAAAGCATCGTAAAGTGAAGTTCAGTATCAGTCAACACATAAGCAAGGAAATTAATATATCCCATTTTATGCATCTTTTAGGATAGTTATTATTAACAGTTAGCACCATATTCATGAATTTTCATGTGTATTAAATAATGCCCAAGTCCTATTTATTGTTAGATGTTCCATATTAGTCATGGTTTTATGTCATTTTAAGATAATTCGAGTGACGCGGTACTTTGAGAACAGCTTTGGATGCGTCTGATGGATCATTGGAGCTAGGAACTTATGAAGGATGTTAAGGAATGATCGGAGGCAACTCAAGTCAAAAAAAATCGAACATTTTGTGTGAAAACACAAAATTCGATCGTGCTTCTTCAGAAATACGATCATGTGAAGAGTTCGAAGTTAGATTGTCTTATTTAGAAGTCTCATGAAGAAAGGGAAAAAATTTGATCGTATTTTAGGCTCATGAAGAAAAGGAAAAAATTTGATCATGTTTAATCCTAAAACACGATCGTGTTAATGGTTCGAGGTTCCCAAATCTTCAAAAATCAGTTTAATGCCTAACACGAGCCTCGCACAATCAAAATCCTAAAAATTTCGCTCGTGCTTTATAAAGATTCGATCGTGTTTTCTTGTTTCTTGTTTTGGTAGTTTCAGTCTTGCATATAAATTTGACCACTCTGATTAGTTTGAAGCCTAGATGTTCCGAGACGACGAAAAAACCTTTTCAGATGATTTTTAGGTGATTTCCGCATGTTCTCATCAATTTATGAAGATCTAAAGGTTATGGATCATCTCAATCATTTAGTTTAGTAAGATTTAGCTATTTAATGTCTCTTTTTACTATTTTAGATCACATTTTAGCCATGTCTAGCTAAACCCTAGATTTGAGTTCTGCATCGATTAGTACTTTTCATGTAATCAATCATTAGATTTGGTTTTTGATCTGTGATTCTATCTAGATTTTTTAGTTTTACACTTAATGAATGTTTGATTTTAGTTCTTTTAACCTGGACACCTAATTTAGGATTAAATCATTATAGTTAATCAGTTGATGGAATCTATAATTGTTCTTATCATCCGGTAATAAGTAACAACTATCGGATTGGTTCTGTGTTGGATTTAACTCTGATATAAACAAAACTTTAATATTTTTACGCTTTCGAGCTTGTGAGAAGTATTGAATATTGCTTGGAATTTTATACAGATCATAATGTTGCTTTTCTAAATTTAATTAAGAGTTTGTTTAATTAGATCAGTAAAAAATAGGGTTAATTGAAAGGCTTGTTTTTGTTAACTAGTTAGGTAAAAGAGAATGTACTAGAGCTTATTAGTTGTTCTTAGTACCAGTTTAGATAGAACACGTTTTCAATAATTAGGTTTATGTTAATTGCACGATTAGGAAAGTCGCAACAGAACTGAATTCATTTTTATTATTGAATTTCATTTAGTTATTTTCACTTCTATTTTAGTGTTAATTATTAATCACAAATCCACCTTTTATTATTTTCTGTTAAATGACTAGTATGTACCTTACGCAAAAATCATTAATCATTAGGCTGTGTCCCTGAGGATTCGACCATGCTTCCATGTGCTATCCTTTAGTGCATTTGAACAGTGGAATTTTTTTTCTTAAGACTCCCACGACAGTGTATTAACAAAAATCCTAGAATACGTTCACTCATATATGTGGGGTCCTGCACCAGTGAAGTCTTAAGAACGATTCTTATACTTTGTGACTTTCGTTGATAATTATTCGAGGAAGGTTTGGTTATACTTTCTGAATACTAAAGATGAGGTGTTTGGGAGGTTCAAGGAGTGAAAGAGCATGGTTCAAAAAAGGATTGGAAATCAGGTCAAAACATTAAGGACTGGAAATGGGGTGCAGTTCAGCAACGCTCCATTTGATAAATTTTGCAATATGTACAAAATGTATAGTGAGGCACTGCACTTAGGGTGGCAAATCGGGCCATCGTGTCACACCCCAAAACCGGAACGGCGGAAACGTTCTGGGGTGGATGACGTCATGTCAAGTATCACAACACATGCATTATAGTAATCAAAGTACACAACCATTGCATTAATAGTAATAGTTTTACATGGTTTACATTACAATACAGCAAAGTAATACAAGTAATATAATAGGTGCAGCTCGGTACTAAACTGTCTTCATCAAAAGCTCCGGAATGTACCTGTCTCAAGCTGACCTGAGAATACAAGTTATTTGAAAAGCGAGTATCAGCATTTTTTACAAATGTTGGTGAGTTCATAAGCATTTAGTGTCATTTTATCCAAATAACTTTAATAAAAGTAGTAGTTTTAGAGTGTCCATTACATTAGTGTCTTTTCCAGAAAATCCTATATTTTCTTTAATAAAAGCAGTCTTCTACCAAGACTGGACGGAGTAATGTGGTAAAAAGTGGTTTTCCCTTAATCGCTATCACTATCAAAATACAGAATTTGATTATTAAAGAAAGCAAGAGAATCAGGGAAATAACATATGCCTCAGCAATGAAGACTGCTGACTAAGGCAAAGGAATCATAGACTCCAGGAGAGTATCGAACAAACAACACGCCTGGCTCAGTCTAACAAAGAGAGACACAGACCCCAGACGGTACCAAATAAAAGGTACAGCTGGCAAGGTCTAAACAGAGAATACAGACCCCAGACAGTATCAAATAAAAGATATAGCTAGTAAGGTCTAAAAACAGAGAATACAGACCCTAGACAGTATCAAATGAAAGATACAGCTAGCAAGGTCTAGAATCAGTGTGACTCTGAGAGTGGGTTTCCAGCATACAGTGTAAATTACTGGTGAAATACCATTACCTTAAGGCCATGAATTATAAGGTAACCTGGGATACTCGTAACCATACTAACCGACACTAAAGTACCTGACACCCTACAAGCGTCTATAAAATATGACATTTTTCACCCCTTGGCTTGGTAGGTCGTGGACTGTAGCTAGCAGTCAGGGTGCGGGGGTGTCAATCCCGTATAGATCTATACACACAATGTCCGCTCTCCCTACAGGAGACTCTGGTTACTAACTAGAGGACAGAGAAGGCCGTGTCCCGAAGATGCATCCCAAATAGTGGGTAGTGTGTTTCCAATATAAATGTTGAACTAGAGGTAGAGACTCATAACTGAACTGACTAGAGTAAACCTATATGTCTATGCTCGTATACATAATATATAACTAATGAATCAAACGACCTTCGGACGGACATCCGATCCCACCATACCACATCTCAACGAAGAAAAGGAAATAGGGCGAACAAACCTTCCTAAGTCCTTCAATCATTATTTATATGCATCTATACAAGCATAGGCATACATCCAACTACGCTTGAGTGTGTAACAAGTGGAGACATATCGTTAAGTATAACCAAATCGTGATGTATAAGCGAATCATGTGGAATAACCAAATTGTGAAGTATAAGCGTACAGTGTGGAATAACCGAATCGTGAAGTATAAGTGTAGAGTGTGGAATAAATTAATCGTGAAGTATAAGTGTGCAGTGTGGAATAACCGAACCGTGAAGTATGAGCGTACAGTGTGGAATAACAAAATCGTGAATTATGAGCGTACAGTGTGGAATAACCGAATCGTGAAGTATAAGCGTACCATATATAAGTGTATCACGAAGTAGAAGCGACAACAAGTGAAGTAAGAGCATCTAATAGGCATAAGCGACTACAAGTATAAGCGTAATAGAGGAAATAACAAGTATAAACGCATCACAAAGTGAAAGCGTTATCAAGTAGGAGTTTAAACTAAGAGAGAGTATCAAAACATGGAAGAAAACCTTTATACTTGAGAAAATCACAACTTGGTATTCTTTGGTAAAATAAGTTTGAAAACCTTTAGAAAGTCTTTGGAAACTTTTCATAAACCTGTTTAAAATGAACTTTGATAAAACAGTATAAGTAAGAGTTTTGAACAAATGAAAACCTTTTGGAAAACCATTTATAGTATCCTACTTGGTAAAACAGTTTATAGTGTGGTAAATCCTTGTGCATGCGGGTTATCAATCACATGTGATTGATATGATAACTGGCATGTTTAACTTGTATTCCCCCCTATAAAACATGTAAAAACATTTAAAAGGTTCATTCAGGGATATGAACTCACCTGGTGTAAATGGATCCGACGGAGGTGCCGGTTGGGTGCTCGGTGTCAAGTAAAGACTTGGACACACTTAGTGACCTATTTAACATATGATAACATATGTTCACATACAATTAGTACATTTAATACTAATTAAACAAGTATACGCTTCCTAAGTGCGAAAACACTTTTAATTAAGCGTTAGGGGTGTCCCGGGTAACCTTTAAGGGTGTGAATGACTTAGGAATGGAGTTTACTCTTCAAGAGTAAACTCTATACACTTAGTTTACGGCCATGGGACAACTCCCCATGAGTTTACGGCCGTAAACTCATGGTGAGGGGTTCTAGGATGTTTGAAGGCCTTATATTGTTCGTGGAATTTTGCTATGTTTAAATCTAAAAGGTATGAATGGATTTAAGGCTTTTAAAGGGTCCAAATGGGAGTTTACGGCCCATGAACCACTCCTATGGGAGTTCACGGCCGTGAACTCCTATACCTTGATTTTATGGAAGTTTAAGGCCCTTATTTCAATCCTAGTAATTATTCAAGGCTATAGGGGTGTTTGGGGTTCCAAGAGTGCACTCCCTTGGAGTTTATGGTCCAAATGACCACTCCTTGGGAGTTTACGGCCGTAAGCTCTTGGCTTGGCCGTGAACTCTCATGCACCCCTTTAAACTTTGATTTTAAGCCCTTTTTTCAACCCTAGCATTTTCTGGTGAAGGTATAAGGCCATTTAGGGGACATTTACTATCATTTGGCATGGTTTGGGGGTGTTTACGGCCTAAGCATGTGCTTGGGCCGTAAACTCCTTTTTACCCCTCATTTCATTGTGTTTAATTGCTCCAAACCCGAAATAGTAAGTCCCTAATTTATGTCTTAAGCCTAAGGGTGGTTTGGGAGTGTTTTTGGGGCATTTTTGCAAGGATAAGAGGTGTTTACGGCCTAAGCATGTGCTTGGGCCATAAACTCTCTTTTATGCCCTAAAACTTTGTGCTTTGATGTTTAAACACTCCTAGATAAATTCCCTAACTAGTATCCAAGCTCAAATAAGGAAGAATCGGGACTTTTGGCCACTTATTGGGTGTTTACGGCCTAAGGAGGCTCTTAGGCCGTAAACTCCTTTTCCTTGTCCTTTTCATGAGATTGTTGAGCTATAACAACAATAATGCATGTTTAGAACAAGTTAGGGTTGAAGGTCTTACGTTTAGGAGGCGGAAATTCATGGTTTTGAGTCGAAAACAAGCTTTATGAGAGAGAGTATAGAGAGAGAGTGTAAAAGGGGTGGAATGAAGTCCATTCCCCCTTATATATGGGTTGGTGTTGGAGCTCAGTGGTATTCTAACCGATACTGCCACTAGACGGGGCTTTTGGTCGCACCCGATTTAGTGGTCGTAATAAAATTTAACCTATTTCCAAAATTAACATGGATATGTAACTTAAGTGTTTTTACTTTATTTTATCATGACGATAATGACATAAAATATAAATAAATAAACATTTATTTATTTTACGGCCTCAAATTAATGGAACTTTTATAACGTGGAATATTCCGTTAACGGTAACGGGGTAATGTAACGGAATAAACTTTGGGCTGTCACATCATCCCCCCGTTAGAGGGAATTTCGTCCCAAAATTCAAGTCTAGGCAAGGTAATAGGTATGAATGATAGAGGCAGGAGGGTACTTCCTATTCGGTTTGTCCTCGCATTCCCAAGTGAACTCTGGTCTATGTTTGTCATTCCAACAAACCTTCACCTACGGGATGCGGATTTCCGTCTCGTGTAGTTAGCGAGTTCCGACTGGTGTATCTACGACGTTAGGGTTCTCAATGGTCTCTACCAAGATGAGTGGGATACGAAGAGTGACATCGGGTAAACAGATATCGAGTCTAAGAAGTGGATCGATCGGGTGTGAAGCTTGTGGAATATCCGAAAGTAGTAGTGGTCTGACGAGGGTTGGACCAAATCTCCGCGAGGATTCTCAGATGGTCCTAAGCTCTCGGAAGGGTAGAGATTTTCAGTACTTAGAACATAGTGTACTTCTATGGTAAGATCACCACTGGCGTGATCGCCATTCCGAAGTTCCTAACGTTCTCTCCCATACTGGTAGCGTAGTCCTTCAGGTTGGTTCTTAGGAAGCTCGGGTTGTCCTTGGTTTCGCATTTTCCTGTCAATTGGCTTTTAGAGGCTTTCTAGGTCGTCGAATGGGTTGGGTGACTACGGTATCTTTTTGTTATAGAGTGTCTATCTCAAACTCGTGCAAAATGAACCTGCACTTCTAATGCTTGAGATATTTCTAACGGAAACCCTTAGGGTCGAGGAGACAGGTTTTCACTAGACGAGTGTTGGACTACCTCGGGAGGTGGTTCTACTATTTCTGCGTGAGATAGTATTCGTGGAACACCTAATAGTCCGATGAATCTCTAAGACTTTGGTTTATTCTAGTGCGGAAAGTGCATGCTCCTGCATAACCCCTCGACTAACACCAAGGATGGTGTTAAGTCTATAATCTCTCCGGGATCCGGGTCATGAGGCTTAACGCAACTACTTTTGCTTTTTGACCAAGTATTCTTGGCTGCAGAGGTTATCCTGTGGTTCTCGGTATTCTAGTGTTTACTTCGGAGAATGAAGTCTATCGTCTACAGGGCGACGACGATTTCCTCCATGCGAGAGGGTGGAGGGTTATAGGCACTACTTGTCTGTAACAGGGTGGACGAAGTGCCTGAGTAATGCGAACGTCTACTACAACTACTCTTCCGAAGGTTTTGAGTTTCCCCGGTCTAGGTCAAATCTAGTGAGTACAGGTTCCCATCACTCGGAACTTTAATCTCTTTACTAACTGAGGGTGTTAGCTACTATGTGGACTTAATCGGTATCACAGCAATTTCGGATCTATGGTCATTATAGTAGCTCAACCCGCAGTGGTTCTCTTGACTCCAGCTCCTATTTTATGGAATAGGATGAAGGGCTTTACTATGAGGTTCGTGGTAGAGCTTATACTTGTCTTAACCACTAATACTTGGTGTATGCAAGCCGTATATAATTGAGGTCGGCAGGATGTTCAGTTGTGCGACTCCACCCCAGACCCACAACCCAATGAGGAACAGGGAGTAGGGAGGAAACACACATCTTAAATCTTTTTGATCTTAATTATATACCACCTTTACGCCTATACCTGGTTATAGTGGTCATTCCGATGAGTTCTATTTTCTGGTTTCACGAACCTAGTGTGCGAGGTGCGAAGGGTCTTTCTGGGGGATCTACGAAGTGTGCTTCGGGTGGTTATTGTCTTCTGGAGTATCTTGTAGTGTCTTTCGCTTCGGTTTCCATCTGACTAAGAGGGGTCGGTCAACAGCGCACGGTACCCTTTTCCGGGTACTTCGGAAAGTTTGAGATAAGAGGGACGACTGACGGATCGCATTAGGTTTGATTATTTGTATTATGTTTAGGTTCGGAAGAACCTTTATTTGCCGATATGGCTACAGAGAAAGTTCTTTTTACACAGCACTAGGGATGTACACATGGTTGCACTACGTCAAACCATGATCGATAGAGTCGTCGAAGTTAGCATACTTCGACATGATATAAAATGAGGATCGATAGAGTCATGCGCCAAACAGGCACACAAGTTCTAGGCGTCTCAGGTTTCGTCCTACATATCACTACCGCGGATACTCGGACCGATAGAGTCGACGCGGAACTATAAAGAGTCCTAAGTGTTTCCGAGTAGAGTATCTTTTCATGAATGGATTCTCACGAGGCATTTCCATGATCGCCTAACATATACTAGTCATGTATAATTAAGGTGGGGAGGACGGTTGACTGAGCGACTCCGCCCTAAATCCACAACCAAACGAGGAACAGGAAATGAGGCGGCATTCACTCACTCTAGGTCTATCCATCTTAACTATACGTGGCCGTAACATATATGTTTAGCCATTATAGTTTTACCTGATGAATTTTTTGTTAAAATTTTATAACAGTGCTGCGACTTTCGCCTTAATGGGGAAGTATTTACATTTGAATTAGCCTTTTAATGTTTTCGGTTTAGTTATCTGAGATCGAGAGACGTACCAAAATCTACAGGGTTCCTTGATGCTTCTCCTAAGCAGTAGATTTAGGCTCCTCCTGTTTCTTTGTTGTTTCCTTCTGTTGGGCAATCCTTCTTGAAGTGTCCAATCTCACCACATAAACGGCAAACTGGATTGGTCGTCACGTTGCTGAATTATGCAATACGCTCCACCGGAGTTCTACATACGCGAGCAGTATGCCCCTTCATGTTGCACCTAGCACAATAGAGTTCTCGACAGCCACCATGATGGTGGTAACTACACTTGCTGCAGTGGGGAAGGTTTCCTAGGTATGGTCTTCTTGAAGTCAGAAGGGAAGGATTGACAGGGGTATTGACTGCCTCAGCTCGTTGCCCTTCGGAAGGTCCTTGAGCCGAGGTACCTCCCTCCTCGATCTTGAGTTTTCTCTTTAGTGGATTCGGTTGAGGTTCTTGGGTGGCTGGGTATGTAGGGGTTGGCTGTTGTTGTCCATTGCTAGGATCGGGATTCCCAACAGGGCCCTTGCTAACATTGGCGTTGTTAGCATTCAGGTGAGCCATGACAGCTGCTACGGCTGCCGAGACTGCAGCTTGGAACGTAGCTTCATCGAATAGGAGAGTAGGTTTCTTGCTTGCGGACTGGTTACGCTTCTTCGGTGGCATGGTTTTTCTACACGGAAAGAATACATGATAATGAGAGACGACGGCTAACCCTGTACATATCTGTCCTGACTGTATTAGGCGTAAATTTTTCCCGTGCCTCGGGTACTGGTTGTCTGAGTGTCGACCTACATCCCTATGATGTAGTCCTGGTGTACAAGGTAGGAGTATGAATATCGGAAAAAGGCCATAAGATGCGAGTCGTTCCTACTACGTTACCTTTATACTGGGAAGGTTTCACTCTCCGGCCTGGAAAGATTTGAGAACAGTTCGGAACGAAACCGTGGAAAGAGAGGCTCATGAAGACTTATGGCTAAACAACCTCAATAGAGGTGTGGGGATCCGCTCTAATTGTGTAACTGGCAACGGGAAATGACGATTTTACCTAACACATAGTGTGAGTAGTGTAACCACTAACTCACTAAATTTGTATTATTTTATGGGTGTATTAGTGTGACGAACACGAGGAAATGACACTTCTCGGGTTCCATGTACTAGCTCCCTCTGCCTGCCTCGTATCTTTGACTGAAAATCGGCGTTGGTTTCCTTTGGGTAGTTACCTAGGGTTCTTCTCTTGTGAAGACATATTGAATTTCTATTCCGCCTTACCTCCGAATCCAACTCTAGGTGTCATCACTTCATGATGGATGACTGGAAATTTCAGAAGTTTAGGCGAATTTCTCACCGATGTCCCCAAAAAGATACAGGCACTTGGTGAATTCAATAGTCTCAACCCAGTTCATTTATTTCCGAACAGGAAATCTTCTCAATGAACCTCTTCTAGGTCTGCATCAACTCTTCTGTCAAGCACTGAAGTGGATAGGGTTATCTACAGGGTTCGTGCGAGAATGGAAATGTCTAAAGAATCCAAAAAGATTATTAACATTTCACTGGATGATCCATATCGAGTCCTGCTACGATTACACAGGGTATACAAATCATATATAGCTTAGATCCGATAGGCCTTCGAATATGTGATACTACCCTATATCCACATCCAAACAAGGAAAAAGAAGTAGGGCGAAACCACACATTCTTAGCCTATAGGATCCTTATTATATATAACCTTGGGAGCACACCCTCTGTAATTGTAGGTATATCAATAAGGATCTTTTTAGTTCTTCACACAAGGTTAGTTATGGATCCTAAAATACCCCTATAGTATTTTAATTTCTTGTTTGGTTCTTATCTTCTGAATATGGTTCTGGGATTAGTGTGAATCTTTTAGTATTCCAAAATACCCCTATAGTATTTTAAACTTTATGTTTGGCTCTAGCATTCCTAGTTGGTAAGTTTCAGACCTGTTGCAACACCACCATCACTCCCAAGCACACGTTCATCGCATCTCGAATAACTGTAGTTGATTAGGTTACATTTATTCCAGCTTACGATTACATAACTGCCCAGGTTTGACGGTAATGTTCAACATCCGAAGACTTTTATTATTGTTCTTCTTGTGATACTTGTGTTCGAGTGTTTAGATTCTGGATGTTCTTATACTTTGGTAAAATATGGTTATATTTTAAAGTATAATTCTTGGTCAGAGTGTTTTATCCCTTTGTATTTATAGGTTGTATATCTTTTATGAATTGATATACTTAGCTCACTATAAACAATGCTCTGATACCAATCTGTCACACCCAAAACCGGAACGGCGGAAACGTTCTGGGATGGATGACGTCATGTCAAGTATCACAACACATGCATTATAGTAATCAAAGTACACAACCATTGCATTAATAGTAATAGTTTTACATGGTTTACATTACAATACAGCAAAGTAATACAAGTAATATAATAGGTGCAGCTCGGTACTAAACTGTCTTCATCAAAAGCTCCGGAATGTACCTGTCTAAAACTGACCTGAGAATACAAGTTATTTGAAAAGCGAGTATCAGCATTTTTTACAAATGCTGGTGAGTTCATAAGCATTTAGTGTCATTTTATCCAAATAACTTTAATAAAAGTAGTAGTTTTAGAGTGTCCATTACATTAGTGTCTTTTCCAGAAAATCCTATATTTTCTTTAATAAAAGCAGTCTTCTACCAAGACTGGACGGAGTTATGTGGTAAAAAGTAGTTTTCCCTTAATCGCTATCACTATCAAAATACAGAATTTGATTATTAAAGAAAGCAAAAGAATCAGGGAAATAACATATGCCTCAGCAGTGAAGACTGCTGACTAAGGCAAATGAATCATAGACTCCAGGAGAGTATCGAACAAACAACACACCTGGCTCAGTCTAACAAAGAGAGACACAGACCCCAGATGGTACCAAATAAAAGGTACAGCTGCCAAGGTCTAAACAGAGAATACATACCACAGACAGTATCAAATAAAAGATATAGCTAGTAAGGTCTAAAAATAGAGAATACAGACCCCAGACAGTATCAAATGAAAGATACAGCTAGCAAGGTCTAGAAACAGTGTGACTCTGAGAGTGGGTTTCCAGCATACAGTGTAAATTGCAGGTGAAATATCATTACCTTAAGGCCATGAATTATAAGGTAACCTGGGATACTCATAACCATACTAACCGACACTAGAGTACCTAACACCCTACAAGCGTCTATAAAATATGACATTTTTCACCCCTTGGCTTGGTAGGCCGTGGACTGTAGCTAGCAGTCAGGGCGCGGGGGTATCAATCCCGTATAGATCTATACACACAATGTATGCTCTCCCTACAGGAGACTCTGGTTACCAACTAGACGACGGAGAAGGCCGTGCCCCGAAGATGCATCCCAAATAGTGGGTAGTGTGTTTCCAATATAAATGTTGAAGTAGAGGTAGAGACTCATAACTGAACTGACTAGAGTGAACCTATATGTCTATGCTCGTATACATAATATATAACTAATGAATCAAACGACCTTCGGACAGACATCCGGTCCCACCAGACCACATCTCAACGAAGAAAAGGAAATAGGGCGAACAAACCTTCCTAAGTCCTTCAATCATTATTTATATGCATCTATACAAGCATAGGCACACATCCAACTATGCTTGAGTGTGTAACAAGTGGAGACATATCGTGAAGTATAACCAAATCGTGATGTATAAGCGAATCATGTGGAATAACCAAATCGTGAAGTATAAGCGTACAGTGTGGAATAACCGAATCGTGAAGTATAAGTGTACAGTGTGGAATAACCGAATCGTGAAGTATGAGCTTACAGTGTGGAATAACCGAATCGTGAAGTATGAGCATACAGTGTGGAATAACCAAATCGTGAAGTATAAGCGTACCATATATAAGTGTGTCACGAAGTAGAAGTGACAACAAGTGAATTAAGAGCATCTAATAGGCATAAGCGACTATAATTATAAGCGTAATAGAGGAAATAACAAGTATAAACGCATCACAAAGTGAAAGCGTTATCAAGTAGGAGTTTAAACTAAGAGGGAGTATCAAAACATGGAAGAAAACCTTTATACTTGAGAAAATCACAACTTGGTGTTCTTTGGTAAAATAAGTTTGAAAACCTTTAGAAATTCTTTGGAAACTTTTCATAAACCTGTTTAAAATGAACTTTGATAAAACAGTATAAGTAAGATTTTTGAACAAGTGAAAACCTTTTGGAAAACCATTTATAGTATCCTACTTGGTAAAACAGTTTATAGTGTGGTAAATCCTTGTGCATGCGGGTTATCAATCACATGTGATTGATATGATAATTGGCATGTTTAACTTGTATTCCCCCTATAAAACATGTAAAAACATTTAAAAGGTTCATTCAGGGGTATGAACTCACCTGGTGTAAATGGATCCGACGGAGGTACCGGTTGGGTGCTCGGTGTCAAGTAAAGACTTGGACACACTTAGTGACCTATTTAACAAATGATAACATATGTTCACATACAATTAGTACATTTAATACTAATTAAACAAGTATACGCTTCCTAAGTGCGAAAACACTTTTAATTAAGCGTTAGGGGTGTCCCGGGTAACCTTTAAGGGTGTGAATGACTTAGGAATGGAGTTTACTCTTCAAGAGTAAACTCTATACACTTAGTTTACGGCCATGGGACAACTCCCCATGAGTTTACGGCCGTAAACTCATGGTGAGGGGTCCTAGGATGTTTGAAGGCCTTATATTGTTCGTGGAATTTTGCTATGTCCAAATCTAAAAGGTATGAATGGATTTAAGGCTTTTAAAGGGTCCAAATGGGAGTTTACGGCCCATAAACCACTCCTATGGGAGTTCACGGCCGTGAACTCCTATACCTTGATTTTATGGAAGTTTAAGGCCCTTATTTCAATCCTAGTAATTATTCAAGGCTATAGGGGTGTTTGGGGTTCCAAGAGTGCACTCCCTTGGAGTTTATGGTCCAAATGACCACTCCTTGGGAGTTTACGGCCGTAAGCTCTTGGCTTGGCCGTGAACTCTCATGCACCCCTTTAAACTTTGATTTTAAGCCCTTTTTTCAACCCTAGCATTTTCTGGTGAAGGTATAAGGCCATTTAGGGGACATTTACTATCATTTGGCATGGTTTGGGGGTGTTTACGGCCTAAGCATGTGCTTGGGCCGTAAACTCCTTTTTACCCCTCATTTCATTGTGTTTAATTGCTCCAAACCCGAAATAGCAAGTCCCTAATTTATGTCTTAAGCCTAAGGGTGGTTTGGGAGTGTTTTTGGGGCATTTTTGCAAGGATAAGAGGTGTTTACGGCCTAAGCATGTGCTTGGGCCATAAACTCTCTTTTATGCCCTAAAACTTTGTGCTTTGATGTTTAAACACTCCTAGATAAATTCCCTAACTAGTATCCAAGCTCAAATAAGGAAGAATTGGGACTTTTGGCCACTTATTGGGTGTTTACGGCCTAAGGAGGCTCTTAGGCCGTAAACTCCTTTTCCTTGTCCTTTTCATGAGATTGTTGAGCTATAACAACAATAATGCATGTTTAGAACAAGTTAGGGTTGAAGGTCTTACATTTAGGAGGCGGAAATTCATGGTTTTGAGTCGAAAACAAGCTTTATGAGAGAGAGTATAGAGAGAGAGTGTAAAAGGGGTGGAATGAAGTTCATTCCCCCTTATATATGGGTTGGTGTTGGAGCTCAGTGGTATTCTACCCGATATTGCCATTAGACGGGGCTTTTGGTCGCACCCAATTTAGTGGTCGTAAAAAAATTTAACCTATTTCCAAAATTAACATGGAAATGTAACTTAAGTGTTTTTACTTTATTTTATCACGATGATAATGACATAAAATATAAATAAATAAACATTTATTTATTTTACGGCCTCATATTAACGGAACTTTTATAACGTGGAATATTCTGTTAACGGTAACATGGTAATGTAACGGAATAAACTTTGGGTTGTCACACATCGTGCCGTGTTTTTGTCTGACACGACATGACACAACAAGGTTTTAAGTAACACAAACACAACATGACACGGATTCATGTTTTTTTAACTAACATGACACGACATGACACGACAAAGATAAATTAAAATAAAAATTAGTTTATTTAATTAGTACTTAATCATATATATCATGACATACATGACAAAACACAAAAAACACAATATACAAATGCTAAATCGTGTCAATTTCGTGTCGAGTTTTGAACACGAATACGACACGACGTTGCGTTTTTTACACTTGACACAAAACGACACGAACATGAATTTGAATTTCAATTTCATCACAATTTCGTTTCGTGTCGCGTTATCAATTGCCACCCCTAACCGCACTATACGGCACACGCCACATCAAAATTGAGTGGTAGAACGGATGAACCAAACACTCATGCAGCGTGCTAGGTGCATGTGGATATTTGCTATATTGTCCAAAAAATTATATGTGTAAGCAGTTAACACTGCTTGTTATTTGGGGAACAGATCACCATCAACTATTATAGACTTGAAAAATCCTCAAGAGGTATGGCCCAACAAACCCTCTGACTATTCTGGTTTACATATATTTGGATGCCCCATGCATACTTATGTGAATTATGGTAACCTTGAGCCAAGGGAAATGAAGTGAATATTTCTAGGATGTGTGACAGGAGTAAAAGGTTATCAACTGTGATGTACAGAAGAAGGAAGAACTCCTAAATTTATCATGATCAGAGATGTAACCTTTGATGAATCCTCCATGGGTAACCAATTAGCAGGTGATACAATCAAGAATGGAACAAAGACCATGGTGCTAAACATAAGGTGGAGTTTTCATCTCAAACTCCAGACAGAGTTGTGATAAGTGACAAAGAGCAAGGTGACAACAAACAGGCTAGACAAGATAAAATCCAAGAGCAACCCATGGGTTCTTCGTCTGGTGGTGTTGATGTCGGAAGGAATGATGATTCTATAGCAAGGAGGAGATCAAAGAGGGATATTTGACAACCTAGTAGATATGTGGGATGTGGAAATTGTGGTAACCTTGACTCCATTGCTTTTGCTTTAGCAACTCGAGAAGACATTGACACTGAGGAGCCCCAATTGTATAAACAGGCAGTGGTGAGTAAAGAAGCAACAAATTGGTTGATGTCCATGAATGAAGAAATGAAATTGTTGAAGAAGAATGAAACATGGGATCTATTTCCATTACCGAACGGAGAAAAACTAGTGGAATGAAAATGGATCTTTAAAAAGAGGGAATAGATACCAGGAGTTGAAACAGCTAGGTTTAAGGCAAGGTTAGTGGCGAAAGGTTTTTCCCATAAAGAAAGAATGAATTATCACAAGGTGTTCTCACCGGTCATGAAGTACAAGACAATTCAAGTTCTTTTGGCCATGGTGAGTGCATTTGATTTGGAGCTTGAACACCTTGATGTGAAAATTGCATTTCTTTATGGGAACTTAGAAGAGAATATTTATATGTCCCAGCCAGAATGGTTCCTTGATTCTAACAAGGATCATGTATGTTTCCTAAAGAAATATTTATATGGTTTTAAGCAGTCTCCAAGACAATGGTACAAGATATTTGATTCATTCATGATCTCGCATGGCTACACTCGAACCAGTTTGACAACTGTGTTTACTCAAAAGAATTCTCACCAGATTCCTATATATATATATATATATATATATATATATATATATATATATATATATATATATTGTTATATGTTGATGTAATGCTCATCACAGCCAAGGACATGGCTAGAATAAATGACTTGAAGGCAACCCTAAAGAATGAGTTTGAGACGAAGGATTTGAGAGCAGCAAAGAAGATACTAGGGATGGAGATTCAAAGGGATAGAAAACCAGGCGATTGTGTATTTCTCAACAAAAATACGTTAAGAAGGTTCTGCATTCTTTCAATTGTGATCAGTCCAAACCTGTTGGAACTCCTTTGGCGGCTCTTTAAACTTTGTCCAAACACTCTACCCACAACTAATGAAGAAATGAAGTACATGATCAGGATTCCTTACTCTAGTGTTGTTGGAAATTTTATGTATGCAATGGTCTGTACCAGACCTGATTTGGCTCATTTACCTAGTGTGGTAAGTAGGTTTTTGAGCAATCCAGGGAAGTCTCATTGGGAAGTTGTCAAGTGGATCATGTGATACTTGAAGGTAATGACAGATGTTTTCTTGGTATTTGGAGCTAATAAGAAAAGTGACATGGTCGGATATGATGACTTTGGTCATGGTGGTGATTTGTTGAAGTGCAGGTCACAGACGTGTTATATTTTCTCTTTTTTCGAATGTGCCATTATTTGGAAGTCAACATTACAAGATATTGTTTCTTTTTCTAGTACTAAATCCAAGCACATGTTTATGAAAAAAGGAATAAATGAGGAGATATGGTTGCATGGGCTTATTTAGAGTCTTGGTATGAAGATGGAGAAGCGTGTATTATACTATGACAATCAAAGTGCGTTGAATCTTGAAAAGAGTCCTATGTATCATGAAAAGACGAAGCATATTGATTTCATATCGAATTTCATTCGTAACATTCTAGAAACAAACAGGTTCTCAGTACTAAATATTGATACCAAGGTGAATCCATCATACATGTTAACAAATTTGTTACCCATGGAGAAGTTCTAACTTTTCTTGGACTTGGTTGGCCTTCAGGAAGTAGGTCCCTTCAGGGATGAATGGCAGTAAGGAAGAGGAATTTCTTGTTTAAGTTGGATTTGATAAGATATCAAGTCAAGGTGGAGATTGTTAAATGTGACTTGAGCATTTAGAGAATTCTCATGGAGCAATTGATTTCAATGGAGCACTTAGAAATCAATGGAGCGCTTGAGGTTCATGGAGCATGTGTCAAAGGAACAAATCGTCTAAAAATGCATTGAATCGTCTAACAAAGGAACATATCAAGTGCCAAAGGAACGGATCGTCTTAAAGGTGGTTTGGAGTAACTTAGAGCAACTTGGAGCAACATGGAGCAACATGTTGTGCCATCCATGTTGAAGTTGCACCAAGTAAGAGGATGTTGCGCCATCTAGGAACATGTTGCGCCATCTAGGAGCATCTTGCGCCATCCAGGAGCATGTTGCACCATCTAGAAGGTAAGTTCTGCCATGAAGGGACATGTTGTGCCATGAGGGAAGATGTTGTGTCATCTTGGTGTTAGATGTGTGATGATGAGCCGCGTATGCTACAAAGTCTTGTATGATGCTCAGAAGTTGGTGATGCTCAAGGAATACACCGTTTAGTTCCACCATGATGGATGTTTGACCACTAGTGTTCATGATGTGCCACTTGTGCATCATGATGCTCCACTATGGCTCAAGGTTCTCCATCATGTGTATTGCTGATACACATGTGTTGTATATCATGGAAGAATGTTGTAGAAGCTACTACAAGGAAGATTGTTATTGGTTGACACCATTTATGGGCCTATGGTCCAATGTGCTTGGCCCATTAGGGTTTTAGGTCTGATCCCTCAAGTATAATTAAGGATGCATGTTAAGTCATTTAAGTGTCTTGCATTCTAAAGTGATAGGTGAATCTCTGTGAAATTATACTTGTAACCTTTGTTTGTGTACTCATAAAGATGGAATACTCGCCTCATGCCTACGGATAGGTCACCTTGTCCGAACCACACAAATATTGTGTCTTGTGTACTTTTGGTTTTGCCAGTTTTCTGTTTTACTTCCAAACAGTAATCATTGTTAAACATAGGATAGGTAGTGTTTGACCTTTACACAAGTGAAAGTTAGATTATGAAGATTATAACTCTAATCATTATCATATTATAGTTGGATGTTGGATTGGTTGAGAAGGTGGTGGAGGAAGGGCAAGGAAGATAGTAATCCATCTAGTATAAGATAATAATGGGGAGGTGGATGCAATTCTTTGGAGAATTGAATATGTGTATGTATGTATGTATGTATGTATGTATGTATGTATGACTCTCGTAATGTTTCCTATTAAGATAACATTAGACAAATACATATTATATAAACTAAAATTTTTAAAGATATATTGTAATTAACTTTTATAACTTTTTTCATCATTTTGTTTATAGGATCTTGCTATAAAAACTTTCAAAAAAATATTCCAAATACTCTCATAAAAGACTAAAGAGTAGTTGGATACAAAGTCATACTAAGTATAGTTTTCAGTTTGTATAATATACTTTTTTATCCATTATAATAAAGTATTTGATATTTTTTAACGATAATAACAATGTATTTTATTTTTACCTTTAATAGCAATGTACTCAGGCTTTGAGCAATATAATTCATAAAATTTTCAATCCAATTCAAAGAATCACATTGCATAAATAAGGTTTATTCTTACAACATTAGCTTAATTATTAAACATCATCAACCATCTAAAATTATTTAAGTTATTAGACAAGTATCAAACTTGGAAAGTTAAAATCCTTAATTAACGGGAAAAAATTAAAGATTTTTTCTTAAACGGGAAACCTCAAAGACACACATATGATGAGTTTTTCATTAATACTTGCATAAGATTGCAACATCACCTATGGTAACAAATCACCCAAGCCGCCAACAAGGAACAATGTCATTAGGATCCGTAGAGAACATATGTGAAAGTCCCTAACACTTTTTAGATTATTGTGTCTCATATAACTTGAACTAAAAAAATGTATGATTCTTACCTATGTCAATTTTAAGTGCTATACTTTCTTTGAGAAGTTTTTGGCCTTTTGCAAGTAAAATGAGGAAAAGGGATAAGTACATAATATATAATAAACTTAACATTTCAATGGCTTAGAGAATCTATAAAAATAAAATATTCAAATATTTGAAAACAAAAGAAATGGAAAGAACTCCACAGACCTTGTTTTGCTAATCGAACATATAGCCCTCTAATAGCAAATTTTGCAATAACCACGAAACAACATTGTTATAAGTTGTCCATGCATGCATAAACCTCTACTAAACACACCGAAAACTCTATTCCAATAGAAAAGTTCGCAATAAACCACAAAAGTACATTGTTTATGTTGTCTTCATGTAGTATAATAGTTGTTATCCCATAGCCGCATTCACCTCTGATGAATTGGTTTTCCTTTAAAGCAGAGTATATCCCACTCCCAAATTCACCTTGACAACATCTGCACGGGATTAACCTACACAAAATAAGTAATTATCTATCAAACAATTATACACAAATTGAAAGATGTTTTGTTTATTTTTCATCATTTCCATTTTAATTTTTTTAAAGTTTTGTTTAGCATTCATATTTTAATAAACTTACAGAGTTGCAAATTGGGTCATTCCCATACATTGATTCATCTCTTCTTTTTCTTCAACAAATCCTCATTTGATACATCTTTGGTGAAGTCAATTTAATAGGGGGTCTTTTTTATAACTAATGTATTTGTTCTTCTTGTATAAAACATGGACTTATAATGATCTTATACAACTAAAATGATAATTTTAGTACATTTTTGTAAATGGTAAAAATAAACCATTTAATGTCTATTTTGTTAATATTTTACACTTATTATCCATAAATATTTTATGAGCATATAACAAATTCACATGAAAATCAGTAACAACAAACACATTAAGTAATGAAATGGAATCAGATAAGTTCATGTTTTTGTCAATCTTAGCAGTTGATCTGTTGGGATCATCAACCCTAAGATTCAATTTGGAAACATCAGCAATCTCCTGGAGTTATGACTCGCAGCTTTCATATGTTGACTGGCTCCAAAGTTAACAACCCACTTTTTATTATTATCAAAAACATTTTTACAAACAATACATGTCATATTGGCATTACCATAAACCTCCCTAGAAAAGTTTGTCATTAAGAAGAGAAAGGACTTTAGAATATTGTTCACTTGTAAGAAAATGTTGATACATCTTATAAACAGGGGCAGAAGAAGAACTGGACACATCACTGGCATGAGAAGCTATAATAGGAACAATTTATGAAGATTTGTTAAACTCGTTTCTAGGTTAAAAATATTTTAGATAATCAATAAGTTTGTAACATTTTTCAATAATGTGGCCCTTAAGACCATAATGATTACACTGAAGGTTTTGATTTCTTCCTTTAAACTTTAAGAATCATTAACTGTTCCAATCATATTTAATCAACAAGAACACATAAGATGCACCAATCAAATTTAACCAACAAGAACACATAAGACTAATTACACAAAAGAGACAATAACAACCGAAAATATTTGGAATTTTTTAGCCTAATATCATAAATCCACGAAACACTATAACTCAACTTAGATTCATAGTCATATTCGACCGGAGCAAAGTGAGCGATAAATATGGATAACAAATATCAACAGATAGCAAATACACAAAACAAGAACCAGCAAAAAAGCACACTAATAACCCAAGAAGAACCCAAACATATAAAATCAAATATAATCAAAAGACTTACAGTGATTCCAAAAAGCAAGCTCAACAAGCAGCAACATATTTTTGTTAGATCTAGTTTACCAAACCAGATCTAACACTGAACAACACCAAGGACATTCAAATGCCACGAGTCGTCTCAGTTAATAGCTACTCGTTTTCACTTCTTTTAACATTGAACGATCAAAGAAACGTTGGCCGTTAGGATTAACAAATCATTAACACTAATTTTTACAACTAATCCGATCACTTAAATTTAAAAATGTGAGGAAATAACTACTGGAGATGACAACACTAATGACCAACAAAAAAACCCTAGATTTGACACCAATATGAAACACAAACTATGAAAAACAAGAAGAATCATTAGACACTAGATCTAGACACAACTTGAAACCCTAGACCTAAAAAAAATAGAAGGAAACTATACAAAATGAAATTTAAATTTTTGACGAAGACGAATCATGAAACGAACATAAAAAGTGAGCCAAATCTAGCTTTGGTACCAGCTAAAAAGACCAAAAACAATATACAACATCAATAGTTCTCTGTATTAACACAAAGAACTAGCTCATTGTAACGATACTTACATAGACAACATCACTACATAACACTCTCACTCTTTACAAATAATCCTCACTACAAAACACTATCCTAATCTAAGTTCATCTATCCTAAAATAATAGAACAAAGTATATACAGAAAACTCAAGTCCTATGAACCCTAATTGAAGAACCACTAAAACAAGAGCTATAGAGAAACCGAGAGAAGTGTGTTGTTGTATTAATGTGTATTTTGATGAAACAACACAATTAATGTGTGTGTATGTGTGTGTGTGTTTCTCTCTCTCTCTCTCCATATATATATATATATATATATATATATATATATATATATATAGAGAGAGAGAGAGAGAGAGAGAGAGAGAACTATTATTAATGGTTTTCCAAAGAACCAAATATTTTTCCAAGTTTTTAGAGCTTATTCTTTATAAAAAAAAAATCTAAATTCATAACTTCACATTGTGAATGCTAAAAAATAAATTATATATTTTTTGGATTCACCGTGTCAATTTACATTCACATTGTTAATCTGCACATATTCACAGTGTGAATTTGACGAAAAAAAAAGTAAATTTTTTTATAGAATTTAATATCATTGGAAAAATGATAACAAGTTATGAATTTCTATATTTTTCGTTTTTTTTTTTTTTTGATAAAAATAGGCTCTAAAAGTTTTTAAAAAAAATGGTTCCTTGATTCCAGCTAATAATGGTTTTTTATTGAACCTCACTATATATATATATATATATATATATATATATATATATATATATATATATATATATATATATATATATATATATATATATATATATATATATATATATAGGGTTAGTTCATATGAGACCATCATATTTTGTGAGACATGGTAACACAATCTTAGCCATCCATTTTATAGATCAAAAAAATATTTTTAAAATGCAAAATAAATAAATTTTTTTAATATTATTTTCGTCATTTAGATTATCCAAAAAAATAAAAATAAATAAATGAATAATAAAATTACCATTTTTTTCGAAATAAACATGAAATAATCTACTTGAATATTATATTGTAAATATTCAAATCGAATTTTAGAATATTAGAACATTCTAATAGAATATTCTACTATAAATGTTCAAACAATTCTAATAGAATATTAGAATATTCTAATAAATCTAACAATTCTAGTAGAATATTAGAATATTAGAATATTTTAACATATCTAACAATTTTAATAGAATATTAAAATATTCTAACACTCTAAAAATTTGACTTAAATATTTACTGCAATATTCACATATATTTCGAAAAAAATAGTAATTTTTTTTTTATTTTGTTATTATTTTTATTCTTTTAGATAAATTATATAACGAAAATAAAATTTAATTAAAATTTTGGATTTTTCCTTTTATTTTGCATTTTTACAATTTTTTTTTTTAATTTTTTGATGTCCAAGATGGATAGTAGGATCGAGTCTCAATGTCTCAGAAAATTAGCATTGTATCAAATGAACATATATATATATATATATATATATATATATATATATATATATATATATATATATATATATATATATATATATATATATATATATGGCTAGGTTATAATGTGGATGAACAACTATTGTGCGAACGTGTGGACAGTACTATTCTATGAGAATTACTAAGAGAATAAGTTGTTTAGTAATGCAAATACGTTCAACCTTACAAAAATGTCGTCATTTTCATGCATTTTCACTAATTCTTATTCATTGTAGTTCTCACACATCGTTTTTCACTCATTTTCATTCTGACAGAATACGACTCAATAAACATTCTGACAATATTCTAACAGAATGAGAATAATAATAAAAAGTATATAAAATCCTTATAGAAGATTTAAGTAGTAAGATTCTATGATAATGAAAATATTTATGTAAGATTGAAAGTATTCATATTATCAAACAACATATTTTTTTGTCATTCTCACAGAATAGCACTGTCTACACGTCCGCACATTAGATGTTAATCCACATTTGGAGGGAAATCTCCATGGATCCAAGTAATATCCACCCACTTAGACTGGAGGGAGTTGGAGGGAAACATCCCTCACTTTTTGCGGGCCACACCACTATTTTCCTCACTTTCGTTTCCCTCACCTAAAACCTAAGGAATCGGTAGGAAGCTTCCCTCACTATTTTAGTTTTATTTTTTTAAATAAAATTAATTTATTTTTTATGATTTATAATTTTTAAATTAAAAGCAACCAAAAATTTTAATTAAAAAGAAAATGCTTTTCATTAGTTAAAATAAAAGTTACAAAAAACCTAAGATTTAAAAAAGTTGAAAATTAAAAAACAAACAAAAAAATCAAACAAACCAACAACAACCTATGGAAAATATTTTTTTCATAATTTTTTCCCTCTTCATTATTACGAGCTCGAGAGTCGGACCCGAGAGATGGTCGGTGTTTTCCATCAAGAACTTCATATCCTCCATTTCTTGTCTCTCCGTCCGTTCCTTCTTTCTTGCTTCTTCTATTTTTTTGTCGAATGCCAAACGTTCGGAGAAATTAAGATTATATTGATCAAACGACGTTGTTATTTTCCGCATTTCGTCAAGGTCAATGCTGAAATCTGATGCACCCGAAGAAGTCCCTTTTCCCTTCCTCTTTGCTTTGTCCCTATCCATCGGTCGGACAATTTCTTCTAGCTCGAGTTCGTCGTCTTAATTTAAATCTAGACCAACCCGAGCATCAGAGGAAGTTGTGTAACCACTAGAGCCCGTTTTCGTTCACTTTGATTGTTGGACTCCAAAAATAAAATCTTGCTCGTATTTTTTCCACCTAGGACATCGAATCAATAAATTCCAATAATCGTGCCACTTGAATGGTTTTCCAACTTCCTCAAGGTAGAATTGCAAAGCTTCTTGAAGTATTTGATCATCGCCTTGGTCGCTTTTTCGGTGGGTTTTTAGGTTGTTGTACAACCCGTTTATTTTTTAAACCCCCTTTGCTATTTCTCGAAACTTCGAATTCAGTTGGTGTTTCATACGATAGTCGTCACCTTTTTCTAGCTCCTCCTGAAACCGTTCTAACATACGTAACCAAAAATGCTCTCTCGGTTGTGCATTTCCATGAATCGAATCCTCAGAAAGGTCAGCCCAAGCTTTTACCAAAACTAGCTCTTCTTGTGGAATCCATATTGTCGGCTTTTGTCTCCCGGTTGTGCAACACCCTCGCGCGCTTGTTTTTTCCCTTTACATCGTTGTGGGGGTGGTGTGGGTTGAGTTTCGGGAACCATCTCTTCTTCTTCCGAGTCATCCAACTTATTGACAATTTGGAATTTTTGTTGGGTTTGGATTTGAGTTTGGGGTTAGGTTTGGATTTGAGGTTGATTTAACGAATATTGATCGGGAAAAACAACAAAGTTTGAAAACATTTGCGGAGTAACATTTGGAACTTGGATCGGGTGATATTGTCTAACATTTTGGTATTGAAATTGTAGTGGAGATTGAATGGGAGCATCGAGTTGGGGACAATAAACTCATTGTGATGATGAATCGATAGCAAAAATGTTTCGAGTACAGGTGCTTAAAATCGAACCATGATTTTTTTTCCTTCAATCGGAAGTTGGGGTATGATTGTCGGGATTCATTTTTTTTTTTTTTTTTTGAAGAAAATAGAGGGACTAGAGGTGTTGTTTTAAATGTTGATTGAAGGTAAATAGTTGGGGATTTATAGATATTTAAAAAGGTAAAAAAAAAAACAAAAAATAAAAAAATCACTTTTAATGCATATAGCCGTTTGTAAAAAAAGAAATTTTTTTTTCACCATTAACAGCGGCTACTTCAAAAAAAAATTGCCCAATAATCGACGGAGAGAGAACGCTGCAAACCCTCCCCTCTCCGGTTCCCACACCACCGTTTCCCGCACCGACAGTTCGGTGTTCCGTTGTATGGGAATCGTCCCGCTCCCCCTTCCCGCGATGATTCCATCCGATCTTATAAAGTGGATAAAACGTGTATGTCCAAACACAACTTCTTAATAGAAACGACCGCAGTCCGCTTTAATAACAAAGCACTACATTCAGCCCCTCCTTACCAAAATTGTTATATTTAAGCTCCCAAGAATATTCACCAAGACACCCTCAAACTATAAGGCTTGAGGGAATGGACTCGCCATCCCTCTCTCCAAGCAATTCTTTAAATATAAAACACCACTCCCTATGATTCGTCAAGAGAAGGGTTAAAAAATGGTCGCCAAGTAGCTAGCGAGAGGAGAGAGGAGAGAAAAAACATATTGGTGGATTTTGATTGGTTTATATCTATTGTTTTCTTTTTTTCTTTTTTTAAAATAAACCCTATTAATTTAACACACCACCACTGCTTATGAAATGCTAAGAAAAACATGCTAGAGAGTTGGCATAAAAAAATCATATGGCAATACAAAAAATGATGTAGCGGTATGCTAAGGGTGTTACCACTCCCTTCAGCCTAAGAGATAATCACAAATATACCACATAAGAAATAATAGGGATAATGAATTGAAAAGGTAACAAACTTTCGACTTTGTTCACATTTAGTTACTAAATTTTTTTTCATTCTCTATTTGTCATTGAACTATTGAAACTGTTCATATTTCACCCTTATGATCGGTAACAACCGGTCATAAGGATAAAATATGAACAGTTTCAATAGTTTAGTGGCAAACATATAATGAAAAAAAGTTTAGTGACTAAATGTGAATAAAGTCGAAAGTTCGTTTCTCTTTAAAAAAATTCATTGTTTAAATGTGAACAAACTTTCTCTTGTATTATGTTTTAGCAGATTATTTATTTTTGTTAAATTCTAACAACATTTATTGATGAAGAAATCTATGACATAAAAAAACAAAAGCCCAAAAAATATATTAAAAAAACGAAAAACCGAAGCCGAAATCAAAAACCAATGGTTTGGTATTTTCCAAAATAAAAAATCAAAATTACCAATCTGATTTTGGTTTAACAAAAAAATGAATCATTCTTACTCATAGTTATCAAGAAATTGTGTTTTGTGGTCAGAAATTATGTTGTATTTTGAAGAAAAAAAATAAAAAAAACTTATTTTTTTAAAATAGTTATTTAAATATGAATTGTTTTTTTTTTCTAAAACATTTTAAAATTATGAGTGACTTTTTTGAAAGAAAAAAAATAGCGTTATTTTAATTGTTGAATATATAGCTATTTTTTCTAAAAAAAATATTTTTGTGAAGGTAATATGGATGTGGTTTGGAACACTTCATAAAACATGTTAACGGTCTATATGTCTAATTAAATAATCATAAATTTCAATAACTATTCAAACTTTTTAAAAAAATAGAATCTCAAATATAAATCAATTATGCGGGTAATTAAAAATATCTAAAATTTAAACAACTTGTCTTTCATTTTCCATATCTTTTTTAATAGTAAAATATACTAATATGATGTATGTCAGTACATGATGTATAACAATATATATATATATATATATATATATATATATATATATATATATATATATATATATATATATATGTATCAATGTACGTATGTATTTTTTTATAAACAATGTATATGGTTTAATATATGTCATTTTATATGTTGTATTGTTTTATAACACAAAATTCATATATATAATATTAGGATAATTTTTATACATATAATATTGCATAGTTTTATAACATAAAACTTATACGTATAATGTTGGTTTCGTTTTTCGTTTTTTATACCTTTTTCGGGTTTTTTTTTTCATAGATTTCTTAATCAACAAATGTTGTTAAAATTTAACAAAAATACATAATTTGCTAAACCATAATAAAAAATAAAGTTTGTTCACATTTAGTTGTTGAATTTTTTTGATAGGGAAACGAACTTTCAATTTTGTTCACATTTAGTCACTAAACTTTTTTGTATTCTCTATTTATCACTGAACTATTGAAACTGTTCACATTTTACCCTTATGATCAGTTGTTATCGGTCATAAGGGCAAAATATAAACAGTTTCAATAGTTCAGTGACAAATAGAGAATGAAAAAAAGTTTAATGACTAAATGTGAACAAAATTGAAAGTTTGTTACCCTTTCAAGTATCACAAAATAATATAACCAATGATAAGTTTGAAGATACAAAGTGATATTTCAACAATTTCCCTTCGCAACTATAGACCAAATGTTCTAATTAGGTGCATCTACAAACTATAAAGTAATAACAAAAATTCTTACAAACACACTAAAGAAAGTGATTGGGTCGAAAATAAGCATTGCCCATTCCGCATACATCCAAGGAAAATACAATCTTGGGTGCATCTATAAAGTTATAACAAAAAAAATTTCAAACATACAGAATCCACATTGTGGTCAACCTTATTTCTCGAGGAATATCCTTAGTTCAATCCATGTGTAACCTATGTCAAAGTGGAGAAGATTCTAAAATACATTTTTTTTCATGGAATGCCCTTTTGCGAGTAGCGTGTGATGTTTGAAACTATGTTTGTGTGGTTTTTCGATTACAAATCCCAATTGCATTAGGCACTGTGTCTTTTCCATGGCGAAGGATTTTCAAGAATATATAAAAAAAATATGTGATGATGGCCATGCATTTTATCTTGATGCAACTTTTGACATGCTCGAAACGATATTATTTTGAAGAAAGAGAAACAATGCCCGATAAAAGAAATGGATCTAATTTGGGCAATGGTCTTCTTGTGGGTAAAATTTAAGAGTGAAGACCTATTCTTTATGCTGGAAAATTTGATGTTTTTCGCTAAAGGGCGTCTTGTGTTTAATAATCACTTCTATATCATAACCACTATATTTGCATTTAGAACACATTGATTAGATGCAAATATTCAAACTTATTTGTTAGATGCATATATTAAACCTTATTTGAATTTTTTTTTAATACCTTAATATACCATTATCATTTCCCAACAAAACTATTAAATTCCCCTTTTAACTACGCTAATCTTATAGATACTATAGTTATTACACAAAAGAAGATGCAACGTGGGGTTCTAGGCTTATAGCTAGCTAATAGCGTTAAGTCCCCAACAACTATATTCCATAAAAGACATCACAAACTAATTCAACCAAACTCGATACAATTATTGTTACATTTTACATTCACTTACTTTTCCTACTCATAGACTTCGATTTCTTCATTTTCTTCCCTTTCTCATCAAAACTACTCCACGCATACCCAATCGGTACACTAAACGGATCCGCCACATGTGGCGGTCCCACCCTATTCGTCAACATCCCCGACCGACTGCCGCCCCTCGACAACCACGTTGCAGAAGAGGAAACAGAAACAGAAGCCCGAAGGGCTTCTGTTTCTGTTTCTGTTACTGTCACCTCATAATCATCGTTCTCATCTCCGCTACTGATAAAGTGGCGAGGACTGGAGAATGGTGTGAAGAACTGTTCTTCTGGCGGTTGGAGGTCGACAAATTTTGTAAACGTTATTAAAACACGGACGGTTGGCACCACGGGAATCGCCACCTTCATATCGGAAAATTTACAACCATCAAATCAATTGAAATAAAAGTGAGAATCAAAAGTTGGTCAATGTAGTACTATGTGTTTGTAGGATCAAAAAAGGGAAAGTGAGTGATGGTGAAATAGCTTTAAACATGTCTTTGGGACATATGAATTCATGAATAAGGGCCCCACTAAAAGTACTCTTATTTTGGTCCTATTTGTCTAGTTCTTTTTTGGGAAAGACGTTGAAATCGATATTACTAGTAGTAAAAGAAGATGCTTAGTGGTGATTCCTAGTAAATCAAAGAATATAGTAAGATAAGAAAAACAAGACGTTTTACTTTTAAGTTATTTAAGTAAATAATACTTTGAAAATTTAGACTGTTTAATATTATTTTTCTTATTATTAAAACATTATATTTATAAAAATATGCCCAATCATAATATTGAGAATTATCGGCTGAATACAAGAAAAAGCAATGCGCTTTCCTCCACTTGTTTATCATAGTATTTTACTATAATATTGTATTTCAAATAACCAAATTTATTTATAAAAAATGTCATTTAAGAAAACAAATTGAAAACATAATACTATAATATAAAGAAATCAATGAATATATGTTATATTATTAAGTTTAACCTTATTTAACTTAAGAGTAGCTAGTTTGAGATTTTGTTGGTGAATTTACTTTTGTAGTTAATATTATATTTTATAATAAAGTATTCATATTTAAATATTCTGATTTTGTGGGACCCATCTAGATTATTCTAATCCGTGATCTGATGCATGAAAACCAATAAAATGAAAACAAGTACATATATTTCATTAATTCTTCCAACGGAAAAAATCTTCATAATAAATTGAATTAAAAAAATCCATCTTTATCTTTCAATTTCAAAAGTATAAAAATGGTACATTCTTGATGATAATAAATTGGTAACTACTTGCTATTTAAAAAATTGATTTTTTTATGAAATTGTTAAAATAAAAAATATTACAAGTTCATAAATCAAAAACAATATTTTATTTCAAGAATTTTGATGCATAGATATTGATGAGAACTATTGGATCACGCATGGCTATATATGTTTTCAGATGATATCAGCGTATAGTGGGTCCCATGTAAATGTAGTTTTTTGTCTTAATAGTATCAAAAAGTGTTTAATTTTAATTACTATAAAATGAAATAGTATCAAAAGTGCTTAAATCCAAAAGAGAAGCTAAATCCATCCAGGCCCCTATGTCCCCTTAAGATCTGTTTTTTTTATCTTTGGAATGTAAAATGACGAATTTAGCCCTTACCTTTACCGGAAACGTGCCTTGTGGAAACTTCGTCGTCAGCAATTCCCTCATCCGTCTAACAGCTTTTACTTTGTTAGCTAAAATGTCTAGTAACGGAAGCAGCTCTTCCGTTTGTAACGGAAAATTTTCCGTTAACCAAACTGACGGCCGTAACGTTTTAACGTACTCCTTCTCTTTTGTCTGTGGTTGTACCACCGGTAACGGCGGCATCGGAGGCGGAGGAGGTGCTCGTGGACGACGACGTCGTTCGGGAATGATGTCGACGCTTTTTCTTGACACGGATATCACTTCTCTATCTCCGCTCACGAAGCTACTGTGTCTCCGGCGATCGGAGACGCTGAAACGTGGATTTTCGGCGACGAGAAATCCGTCATCGGAGTCTTCTTCAAGCTCTAGTGGCATGATCTGTTCGCTTCCGGCTATGTCGCTATCACCAGCGGCAATTTTGCGTGATCTGAAACTGAAATGTACGTTGTGGATTTCGTAAACCCTGGCTTTCCACTCGCCGACACTTTCGATCTTTTCTTGCCTCCTCCAATTAGTTCTGGCACACAATTCCGCTTTCGTTACGTCCATTCCTGGACGGTAAACGCTCGTCTGAGCACAGAATCCGGCGATGTCGGAATCACTTAATGGAGATCCGGCATTTTCGAATGCGTCGAAGATTTTACGATCATCGTGATTGAGAACAAGCAACGAACCAGACGGAATGTCTAAATTCCGATCACCGTCGCCAAGGAAGAGAAAACTCTGATTCGCTCGTTGAATTTTCAAGCCGTCATAGCCAGCAAGCGAAGTATCTGCTCGTAAATTACCGTCTCGCTTCCAGATCTTGTAGGTGTCTGACGGCGCAATCTTCCCGACGAATGGAACAATAGAGCTCTCGAAGTGAAAAGAGATCTCCATATAGAAATCACGCATACGGCGGAGGACGGCAAGGAGTCGGGGAAGACGACGGCGCCACTTCGACCAGGCAGAGACGTGGTGGTACTGGACGAGAATCGCAACAATGTCCGTACACCGGCGACACACAGCCTCCTGCAACGCATTCCATCCGTCTGCGTTTTGTAGAGACACATCAGCACCGGCGTTGGCAAGTGCACGTGCAGCGAACGCGTCATTTGTCCTGACCGCGATGTGTAGCGGAGTCTCCCTCTTCGGATTGTCACGCCGATCGAGTACGGCGGCTATTTGGTCGGAAAGTCTCTCTTGGTTTAAGGAGTCTGACTCCGAGTGAATCCTCGTCGGGTCGGCTAGCCGGGGTAAAGAGGCTACAATACGTGAGAGGGTTGTGTGATCACCTACTGCAACAGCATAGTGGACGGGGCTATGGGAGTATTCGTCGGGCTTAATAGTTTCCGGCGACACCTCCTTCGCCTTTTTGGCCGCCGGTGAAGATTTCGACATTTTAATCTTTGAAACCGTCTCTAAAAACCGGTGTCTGAGAATCTGTAGGACTTGAAAGAAGACATAAACAAAATGGGCAGTTTCGTCTTTTTGTCTACTATCCAATCGGCGCGCCTTTTCATAATTGCCTACACAGAAGTGAGTATGATAAATTAAATTAAATTAATAAATTGAGTTTCTTTATGATTTTTGAGAATTGAGATCACACACATTCTCTTTCTTTTTGTCGTTTAGATTGTTTATTTCATTTTTTGTCATTTTGGTTAATTGCAAATGCCAAATAAGTCCATTGTAACTTCACCTCAACAGATATTTCATCTGAATCCTTTCATCTATTTGTTAGACAGAAACAGTGTTTGAGTTCACAAGTTAAAAGATGGTTGTGGCAGTGGAAACGACGAGCACATACACATGACATCATTTATTGAAAAGGAGGGGAGTCTTTTGTATTATGTCCAATCTTGGAATTATATATTTGTTAGTTGTTACTTGGACAGATATAAATGCGAAGAAAATATACTTTGATAAGTGTATGATAATAAAAGGAAATAAATAAATAAAATCTCATAACCAAATTTGGCTAAAAATATTCTTAAAAACTCACCTCCAAACAATCCAAAACCAACCCAAATAAACGAATCACACCTGCTAATATTTGTGAGACTTGTGTGATGTGCCACTCGAACCCATACAACAAAACCCGAACTCCTTAATAAATATGTTAGTTAGGTTTAGAAAGTGTAGTGATCAGTATCGGGGTGTACAGTTGATAAGTATATGGAATCTTGCATATTCCAAACATCATTGAAAATCTCTAAAAATATATCTTCAAATTTTAAAAAGAATAGCAAATATTCTTTAGTTACAGAAAAGACGCATTCCAAAAGCTAAACAAACTCTTTAAAACTTAGGTTCTAAAAAACTCGTCATGACACCAAGACTTCTATTTACTGCTAAATTTTACAAAATGTCTCTTAAATCATATATGTATATAAAAATGAATAATATCAGAAAATATATAAAAAAAATTATGAATTATATAAAAAAACTGTTAAGTCACGTCTTACAAACGGTGTGGCTCGTCACGGCTTGTAAAAGTTTTAGGTTTGACATTGCCACCAAGTATGCGTATACCATTATTTAAAACCTTGATAAAACAATAACAAATCGCATTAGCATCAAATCATTGATTTCAAATAATGTCATGCATCATGTTTCTAATTCGAAAATCAAAGTCAATCTTAAAGTCCAAATGTCCTACAAATGATGATTTTGGAGCCTATATGAAGTTAGCACATATCACACTAAACACTCTCAAAACTCCACCCACTATGTAACCATCACACATGTACCATATGAGGGATAGTAAATCTTACATGCATATGAGGCCTTCTAGAATTCAATCACAATCAATTCTAAGAGTTTTAAATTGGGTATCCAAGTCTCAAGTGGCCACATAAGTCTTAAAGTCATCCTAAAGTGGATACACATGATCAAGATCAAAAATTATTTAAAAACATAGAAAGTTTATCCCTATTTAGAAATTTCATAACTGACATATATTACATATAGTATTCCATATAATGTATTACATGTCATTTCGTGAATGACATATATTACATATAATATTCCATAATCGAAGGAATTTTCAAAGTTCAATATATTAAAGGACATGTGTTCGTAGGTAACGAATTCACCTAAATGTGTAGATAATCATCTATCTAGCTTAGCCAGTTGTAAGGAACTTCAAGATCGCCTACATATTACAAGATTAAATCATTAACAATAATCAACCACTAATTAACTAATTAACCTTAATAAACTCAACAGACTCATAATTAACTAATTAACCTTAATAAACTCAATAAACTCATAACGATTCTTAAGGACTCAATACATGAATCTATGGAAGCATTTAGAGCAATTAAAATATCCTTCAAAGCTCCAAGGTCAAGTAAAATTTCATGAAAACTCTCATGTTTTTACAAGGCTTGTGGGAAATAGCAAAGGAATTACATACCCCATGTATTTCATATCAAACCAATGATTTCTAGCAAAAACTCAAAAAATAACAATTATAGCTTACTTAATTGGACTTAGGCTATCCAACTCCAATTCTAATGAATTAGATTGATTAATTAGAGTTTAAAACACTATTCAACCACATATGTACAACATGATTAACATCACTAATCTGTCAGTTAAAGGATGATTATCATCAATTCGAATGAAAACTTTAAAAATCAAGACACGACTAATTGATTTAGTTTTCAGCTATTCTTTACAATTAGGATGGATAAACTGTGACATCCTCACTTTCACGTCCAAAAAAAACTGATTTGTTTATGCTTTATTTGAAAATCAAAATATCTTTTTGAAGAAATATGTTGCGGAATTTGTTACAAAAAATATGATAAGTAAATTATCAAAGCATTTCCGAAGAAATGTGTTTTCATTATATTAAACACGTTGGGATGTCATTGTCAATACAGTACATAAGCATAAACAAAAATAGTACAGGTCTTACAACATCTATTATTCTAAAGGCCTATAATACATTGATCTCTCATCAGATCGTCACTCTTGTGCTCTATGACCACTACCTGTAATACAAGAAACTGGGTGGGTCGGGCTTGGGAGCCTGGTGAGCACATAGGGTTTTCAACCCACAATAATTTAAGTTTATTAACTTCATCAAATCAATCAACCCGATTACCCATTTCTCGTTATCCTCGCTTTCTGTCCCTAAAGCATTTAAATTAAGGGACCTAACCTAAGGATTTTCATTTGGATGGACAACACTACTTAGGGGATTCCTTAGCATTATATGTCAAAAAGGAAACCATGAGGGGGAGGGAGTACACTTGGTTACCACGTAGTTTAAAAACACCTACATGTTGCGAGCCTGCCAGCATTCCACTGGACTGTCTAAAATAGTCTGTGGTTGTCATCTATACTCCGCTAGATGACTGAATCATCTTAAACATCGAGGTCTCTCATCATTTATTTCATCATCTATATCATCTACCTATCATAATTATATGTATAAAATACCTATACAGTTTAAATCGAATAAAACATGTATATTTTGTTCATCCAGCATAGATATCAAGAACACAAATAATATGCACACATAGCACGTAATTTATATTAAATACTTCATATCTATGTGTAAGATGAAAGTAACCATGCACTCACTTGTTAAAGTGACGACTCCAAACTTGGGCATCGCTTCGCGTCTAACAATTTTATTTTCCTTCGACGAAACCTAGTATCATTATCACTAGATTTTAGCCAAATATTTATTGCGGCTAATTATTAGTCTAGATTTATCATTAACTCAATGTTTACGAGCGATATTGTTTTTCTTGTATTATATAAGTGTTAAACAATACTTTTCAACTACTATGTACAGACAAGGGCCAGACATGAAACACCGGAGGGCAGGACCATTTTGGCATTAAAGCTGTTCAGAAATCCAACAACCCTATGCAGCCCTTCAAACCAGATTTCTCATACTGTGAGCAGTTAAAAGGTATTATATTAACACGTTGTATAATTTATAATACTTAGCACATATATTGTTTATAGGTTCATAATAACGATAACGAACTTAAACATAAGTTATACTTAAAGTAGGGTAAGCATAACTCACTTACAAGGGGGTTTTAGCTAGGAGTCGGACTCTGCAGGGGCATAACTTCTGAGCCGAAAGCTCTTCTTCTCGGAGCCTTCTGGCACTCCGGGATTCGCCTCTAACACTTGGGAAGTGTTAGGGGAGGGGAGGGGCTAAGGAGGGTATTTGAGAGAGAGAGAGAGAGAGAGAGAGAGAATGGGAATGGTGTGAGAAAATTAGGTGATTTACGTCTCTATTTATAGGCTGAGAAATGGGAGTACGCGGGCCGTAACTTCGAAGTACGTTGGGTGTGCGAAAACCGACGTTGGGCGTACACGGGACAGGTATCTCAATCCGGTGTGAAGCCGTGGAGAGAAAGGAAGGGTCCACATCTTGCCACTTGTCAGCCTCACATCTAACCCATAATTTAATTAACTTCTAAGTTCCATAACTTTCGCATACGAGCTCCGTTTTTTACGTTCTTTATATCCACTCATAGCTAGCAACGTAATCTACAACTTTCTTTTAGACTCCGTCGGCTAATTTTGACTTTATTTTTGAGGTTATATTTTAACAGTCTTAGACAGATAAAGTCCGTTAAAAATTCATAAATTTGTCATCTAACGTCCGTTTTTATCTATATGTATATCGTTGAGCTCCTATTAACGAGATCTTCGATTCTCGTTTAGATTATGTCAGCTAAAAATCGATCAATCTAAAATTCGATTTCTGTGTTGCATACTGTTATGTCAAATCTTAGAAAAATCACAACTTCCTCTAACGAAATCAGATTTGGACGTTCTCTATATGCACGCTCTCGGTTTAACATATACTACAACTTTCGTTTAGATTGCTAAGGCTAAAAAGTATTTTATCGCAAACTCACTTTTTACGACACACAGCATCGTGGTAGTTTTGTCACAAAACTTCGATAGGTCATAACTTCTTCGTTATAAGTCGGATTTCAGCATTCCTTATATCCCCGAAATCCTTGTTGCGACAACTTCAACTTTCTTCATAGATATTGGGTCTATCTATTATTTTATTTTGACGCATACTTTTATTATTATTTTATTAGATCGTTATAAGCACGTATATTGCGCATAAATCACATAAATCACATAATACTCAAATAATTCTTCTTCATTACTTCAAAATATGTTACAATTGTTAACTCAAACTATTACATCATCATACTAATGTTTAGCCAGAAACGTGGGTGTTGCATAAACCTACCTATAAAGTATAACTGAACCTTATTTGTCTAACTACTTTAACATCTAAATATCTCGATGGTAATCAACTCAAGTTGACTCAAAAACTACATTAAAAATCATAAATCCACCATTAATCTAACTAGAGGTTTCAATACCATAAATTGAACTTTCTGTTGGATTTTGAGCATTCTAACACTCTTAAGTGTACATGCAACCCTAAATACCTTGGATCTATGTTTTCTCTATTATACATGCAAATATGAACATCCAAGGTATTATACTAATCTAGCATACAAAACAATGACTATAACAAGATAGAATACATACCTCTTTGATGTAGAATGTCATCATGAAGCTTGAGTGCCTAGTGCCCCAAGTGTGACACCTCAAATGGTTCACACAACACCAAATACACTTGGAATAACTTGAGAGAAACTTGAACACTTCTAAAATCGGCTAGCCCTTCTCTTCCTAACTTAGTGGCCGGTTTTGTCAAAGAATATGATCTTATATAGTTGTTACAATTAGGGTAAACCCTAATTGTCATGGATTTTCATTTCCTTGGATTCATGCGTTCAAATACACCATGGAGCATCCATGGAGCATCTTATGGGTTTTAGCCCAACTTGACAATCCATGGAGCATTAGCCCACTATACAAGTATGGGTGATTTACATAATCAACCCTTATATTTAATTAGTTTTCTTTTGATAACTTAATTAATTCTAGATTAATTCTTGATCAATATTAATTAAATAATCTTATTAATATATTAGAACTTATAATATATTAACAAACCTTAAGTGTTATTTCTCTCATTATAGTCTATCCAAAT
Organism: Lactuca sativa; assembly: GCF_002870075.4. Lineage (NCBI taxonomy): Eukaryota > Viridiplantae > Streptophyta > Magnoliopsida > Asterales > Asteraceae > Lactuca > Lactuca sativa. The sequence goes on from NC_056626.2 coordinate 99,280,262, forward strand.
GCATGATGTCATGCAACCCAAATGGACTATGCCGGGTCGGGTCAAGTCTTACCAATTATAGTTATGGACTTAGACATTAATCCAACAGTCTCCCACTTGGATAAGTCTAAAACTATTATTGCGTATGACTTCAAGAACCGACTGGCAATCGTAGCTCTCAAAAGCTTCCGTCGAACTTTGACCTTGCCGATGATCTCTGACCTTTGTCAATGACTTTTCCATTAGATAAGGGATCACATATTCCTCCATTCTAGATATCATATGGACTGAGATATTGATTATAAATCATTCTCTCTGTCCATTTGTTGTTTCCCGGTTTCCGATTCATGATGACTGACTGATTGAACAGATCAAATCAGTCATGGCTTGGCCAAGCACTCACGTGTATCATCATTAAATCATCGAGGGGCCCACAGATATCGCTTTTATCCCGAAGGTAAAAGGAATGGATAAACTTCGACTCATATGGATTGTTCTGCTACTTGTTTAATCATACACAAAGACACGTTTTATAACATCGAGTTACCAATGCGGTTTCGTGCAATCAATGTATAACCAACTCATAGTAACAACTCATATCTCTAGGTTTGAAGAATATAAGATATTATCATCTCATGATCACTCATGATAAAATCCATGAAGTGATTCAAATGAGCGCGGGTTGAATCCAATACTCAGAACTTATGAGCACTCATGAGCGTTGTAGCACAACTTTGTCCACCAACTTGGACCTCTACAAGACAACCAATGACAGTCTTGATTCATATCTACTTGCAACATATGACCGACTGTGGATGGTTTGAATAACTTAGTCATTCCGAAAGAATAACCTAGTTTATTCTAGAAGTCAAAACATGCAAAATGAAACACAATAATAATTGAATCTAATATGGTATTAAAACCTATGAATATAACTAAAACACTTTCTATTTATCACCATACTGATTACTCATTATTCATTGTTTCGGTTTTATCAACTTTATACTTGAATTAAAAAACACTAGTTGTCCCATGCTCCAAGCATGTACACTATGTTTTTCTAAACAATAGCTTTGCCATACACCAAGTATGCACTCTATGTTTATCTATGATCCTTACTTTGTGAAATAAACCAATTGACCAAACTTTCAATGATTCTAATTTCACACTCCCAAATTAAAATCTTGTTAGGCTTTAAACTTAAATGCACTACCCTCTTGCAATGAATGTGTACAAAGTCACAAAGACTTGTCAACAACCATTACAGGGTATTCCAATGAAGACCTACTCCATGGACGCAAAGCCTTATGTTCAAAGTATGCATTGCTTTAAACATGCTTCTTGCACTAAGTTCTTTTTAATCTTACACAGATTGCTTCTATCTATAGAGACAACTTTATATTCCCATTTTGACTACTACTTCTAAACAAGAGTTGCCTCTTTTCAGACCATGTCAATATGGCCCTTCCAAAATTCACACTATACTTCCAACTGTCCTTGAGCAACCAATCTTTGGTAAACCTTAGATTATCCTCGACAATTGCTTAATCACTTTAGTCATATCCAATTCAAGACATTTTCCTCCTTAATACCCAAAGTCATTTGGAAAATTCAGAAATAATAAATATTATAGCACAAGTAATCGATCTTGTACCCAAAGTAAATGAGACACGATTCATGATGTTTCACATAAAGACATGGTTCTAGACCAGTCTTTTGCCATAATAATTTTTTGTTTGCCATATTCTCAAAATTTTACTATGAAAAGGGATGTCGTAATCATAATCGAATTTTGAGAACACAATATATAGAATTTTCTTAAGTTGAACCAATCCAACATGAAATTCATATATATATATATATATATATATATATATATATATATATATATATATATATATATATATATATATATATATATATTCTTGACTAAAGGTGATTAAAATCTCAATATAAGCTCTTTAGAATGATTATAAACTCTATCTAAGCTTTTCATAATTGAAATGAAGTATAATTTCCTCTCCCTTAATTATAGCAAAACAACTTTTTCAACCCCTACAACCTCACGAATTGAAAATTTTTGTTTTCTATAATTAACATTGCTAACTTGCAATACTTATCATAATTATCATGCTCCCACTAACATGATGATTATTAGCATAACACTTATGCTCCCACTAGCTTTGACATGTACTTAGAAATCAGCTATTGACTTTTTTACCAAATTTCAGATTTCTGATACTAGATTGCTTTGATAAGACTTTATCAAAATCATACACCTTTCATTATATAGCTCACATGTGTGTCTAAACAATTTCAGAACTATGAAAAGGGATTCCGTAATCATAGTCTTAATTGTTTAGACCTTTGCTATTTCTCATAAGTCCATGTTAGTGTGCCTACTAACAACTTTGAGAATGCAAAGATTACTATCTACTTACAAATCTACTTAATGGAAGTGTTTCCTCACCATCATTTTCATGAATCGGAGAGAAACCTTATGACACTTAGATTTTTATGGTGTATGAGTTCCTACCCATATGAATTTGTCAAAACCTTAGTCACAAGACACAGATAATGACAAATCCAAACACATATGGACTGAACTTACGCAATTTTAACTTCTTGCCACCTGGCAGTACAGGGCCTGCCATTGCTTCCAAGTTGTTATGCAACTAATTGAGAACTCTAAGAACTTATATGCAAAGCCAACTTTAACTGGAATGGACACAGAATATGTCAACACGATAGGTTATAAACCTCAAGTCGTGTGCTAGTGAAGAACCTCAGGTTTTATTCTTGATTAGTTCTTGAGATTTTCAAGACCTTTAAGACTCCCACTGTCCTCTTGACATATAAGACTCTCTTGTAAAATATTCAAGGGATAGTGCGGATTCTTTATCAAGACAAACACTTCACACAATTGGCCTAAGTTGGTCTTTGTTTTATCCAAAACATCACAACTTATCAACTTCAAATGTACAAGAGTATGACACTTTTACTCTTACATTTGACACGTGTTTTTAAACCTTTCTTTAAGATATGTCACTCAAGTTACAGTCTTAGAGTATAACTCTAAGGATTGTTTTGGAACGAAGTATGACTCATCTTCTTGATTTAACCACTTCAACAATTCATAACTCCTCTTCTTAGCTATCAGAATGCACTTAGAGGATGAATTGTGATAAGGTATCTTAATCATTAAGATAATCATATATCATAAAGTACTCTCCCATCTTTTCAGATTTGAGAAACTTTTATCCTTCTGCCTAATTTGATTCTTCTCATTCGTTCTACCATACATCGAGACTTTTCCAATGATTCATAATTATACTTAGACTTATAAGTATAACCATATTTACTAAACTTTAGTAAATCATGATGAATAGTCTTATCGATTATTTGTGGTGGGCTTGATCAGTGCACAAGGATGTGTACTCGATCCCTTAGTCCTTTACTTGACTCACACATCCATGTGAACAAGTAATTAGTCTTAATTTTCCAATGCTTGAAAGTTCTCATTAATCATACTATACAACTTGCATGATTCCAAGTTTCGGTCCAATTGAAAATTGGGTGATGAGAAATTTTCTTATTTGGTAAATTTAGACACTACCACAAATGAAAGAATCAAATTCATATTTCCAATATTGTTATCAATGGAATCATATAAGCAACATCTTTTTTTTCCACAAATGTCATTGTAAGGATATTCTAAAATAAATAAAATTAAAAACTTTTCTTTTAATTTACAACTTTGCGGAAAAACTAATCCTTACAATGCAAATGTATACGAAAGCTTGTTGTTATCTATTCCTAAGCAATTTATCATAACTCTTAAGCACCTACTCAAAATTCTGATCATTGAACCATGCGATCGAAATTCATCTTCGCGATAAGAATCAACATACTCTTTCTTTAAGTTTCTTCACTTTTCTTTGATTCTTACAAACATCAATATGTGACCCAGTTACATCATGTATCAAGAATCTTAGTATAGAAACTTAGCAGAGTTAGATAGTGGATTTTACCTGAAGTAGGGTCACACTTATTGACTTTAACATCCTTAGGTAAAATTGGCAGCTTCGCAACTAATGCCCCTTCCTTTGGCAATATAAACATATGGACCCTTTGGTAATGGTACCGGTACTATCACATACTTAGCTTTTTCTCTTTACCATTTGGTCAACCGAGTTGACTATGACCGATCCCTTTCCATTGGGAAGAGAATGTTTTTTCTGGATTTCCAGTGTCTTTATTGTTAATGTCCATAAAGTTTTAGGAAGTTGATCTTAGCAAATAGATAAGATCATTAAGGGTCTTGTCATAGTCTGTTTCATAGGAGTCCCAAAGGAACTCACTATGTGACTTAGAAAGTGATTGAACCACCAACTTTCTCAAGTCTTTGACACCCAACTCTCCCGGCTTGTCAGTATGTGACTTCATCTCCAAGATGTGAGCACACCTAGACCTTGCCTTGCAAATACAGCTTGAGTGAGCTTGAACTTGTGGGATAGGGATGATAATTGGAGGAGGTGGAGGAAGTGAAGTTCCAAGAATTTGGGAAGATCATAGATGTCTGAACTATACATCTTTTGGGAGATATTCAAGTTTAGTTGATTTAAAGTCCTTAATATAACACCCAATATGAAATATTAAGGCTAGGACCCAACAACCTATTTATAACTGGAAGAGGGATGTCGTAATCCAAGTTATAAAATAGTTGAAGGTAGGTAAATGACGATTTACCAATTTCCACCATGAAAAACGAAATATAATTAAGTTTTAATTGGATTTGAAACTCCTAGATCTTTTGAGATTCATTGAACTTTTCAATGGCATGTTTCAATCTCGAGTGTGCCCTTCAGGATTTGTGATTGGGATGCCGAGGATCACAAAACAAGGTGTGAAATAACCATGCAAAGTACTTGGTACTCTTAAATGTTTATCACCCAACCGATGTGTCGGTAAACCACACACGCTCCACCGGCCTATGATTAAACTTTAAGAAACCCTTTGCCTACCTTGTTAAATCAAGCTAGTGTGCCGGTAAACCACACACGCTCTACCAACCGACTTAAGCAAAGTGCAAAGTGTAATTTCATGGGTTAGCACCTTATTCACATTTTCCTAAGTAACTAAGATTGGGAATTTATAAAACGTTTAGTTACTTAGTATTTATCATTAATACTTTTAATGAAGGGAGAACTTATAGTCTTTGTCCTACTCGTTCAGCTAACGACCCTCCACCAGTCAAGGAAGCGGTGGGTGAGAGTGGACACCCATTAAATTGCCATTTTATAGGCAGTAACCTTATACCCCCTTATAGACCAGCTTCGTGAATGAGGCCTACTAACGGTAAGACTGGCTTTTACTCTTATACATATATATAAATATTATTAACTTATAATATTATAAAGTATAAGGATTGAATTTTAACTTTTAAAATCCTAAGGGCTTAACTTGGAATTAAAGTATTCATAAGAGAAAACTTTTCAAATTCCAAAACTTGAGGGAAAGTTTTGAAACTATTCAAAACTAATTAATTCCATAACTTATGTGTTTAAAGTAGTTTAATTAAAAGACTCTTCAAGTTCCATAACTAGAGCACAAGTTATAGAAGACATTGAACTAATTAATAAAAAAATAACTTTTTTTATTGTAACTTATGGAACTAATTAAGGTTATATTTTTTTTTATTATTATTTAATGAAGAGACTCTTGAACCTCCATAACTTGAGGACAAGTTATGGAGTCATAAAACCATTTAATTAGAACTAGAATCTTCATTTTGTAACATTTGCCAACATTTATGAGTTTTATGATTCTTAAATGTGACTTTTCATATAACTTGGGGACAAGTTACAAAAAACACACTTTGGAATCAACTCTTAGATTAAAATGGATTGAAATCAACTATTTCACACAACTTTTCTATTAATCTAAGAACAAGATAATTCAAATCATCAATCTTCAAGACATTAGCATGAACATACAAACTAATACAAATCTTGAAATTATGACAATTATCTTAGAAATTGGATTAGCATGAACATTACCACATCAAAAACAAGTTTATAAGTTCAAAAACATCTTAGGGTAATGTTCCTAGTCCAATTCCAGCCAAAACAATCAAATATATGTTGTCAGGGGGTCCAACTCGTCGAGTGCACGAACCAACTCGGCGAGTCTACTGTGCAGACAACATCAAAACTCGATTTTTCAGCTACTTTTGCAAGTATAACGAGAAAACAAACATAGGCTCTGATACCACTATTGGATTTTGAGCATTCTAACACTCCTAAGTGTACATGCAACCCTAAATACCTTGGATCTATGTTTTCTCTATTATACATGCAAATATGAACATCCAAGGTATTATACTAATCTAGCATACAAACAGTGACTATAACAAGATAGAATACATACCTCTTTGATGTATAATGTCCTCATGAAGCTTGAGTGCCTAGTGCCCCAAGTGTGACACCTCAAATGGTTCACACAACACCAAATACACTTGGAATAACTTGAGAGAAACTTGAACACTTTTAAAATCGGCTAGCCCTTCTCTTCCTAACTTAGTGGCCGATTTTGTCAAAGAATATGATCTTATATAGTTGTTACAATTAGGGTAAACCCTAATTGTCATGGCTTTTCATTTCCTTGGATCCATGGGCTCAAATACACCATGGAGCATCCATGGAGCATCTTATGGGTTTTAGCCCAACTTGACAATCCATGGAGCATTAGCCCACTATACAAGTATGGGTGATTTACATAATCAACCCATATATTTAATTAGTTTTCTTTTGATCACTTAATTAATTCTAGATTAATTCTTGATCAATATTAATTAAATAATCTTATTAATATATTAGAACTTATAATATATTAACAAACCTTAAGTGTTATTTCTCTCATTATAGTCTATCCAAATGCATGATGCCATGCAACCCAAATGGACCATGCCAAGTCGGGTCAAGTCTTACCAATTATAGTTATGGACTTAGACATTAATCCAACACTTTCATCCATATGCATAAATCCAAATCACATAATTGAGATATAAAAATGGTCAATTTGAAGTTTTATTGAATCAAATGGATGATTTAAAAAGTTGGGACTTTGAAAACACCATTAAAACTTCATAAACTAAGTTTTGTCAAGGAGATAAACTCAGATATATTAGTGTTAGAAACTTTGAATTTAACACTAAATTTGGATTAATCATTACATTAAACTTGGATTAGTCATTATTTTAAATATCAAAATTAGGACTTGAGGATACATTGGAAGTTAAAAACAAAGAGATGGGATAATGGATACCTTACAAACTTCTCTTAGATGATTTGGTGCTACGATTAAACTAAAGGTTTAATTTTACCTTCTAAATCGAAATTCCTCTTTAGAAATTATTTCCCTATCTTTCCTAATTCTCATGCATTCAAAATATAGAGTGAAAAGGAGTTGGGGATCTAGATCTCATTTTTTTCAATATTTTGCAAGTTTGGTCCCTTAACTTCCTAATATTAGAGTTTGCTTAAATTAACACCGAATTAATATTTCCAACTCAGTACTTCTAACTTTTACCCTAGAATGTTAATTTATCATAATGAAAATGTTTTGTGCCACATGTCATCTTCTGCCATCATTTGCTACATGTCATTTTCTAAAATTTTATGCATTTTCTATTTTCTACTTGGCATTTTCTGTTTTTCCACATTTCCTTATAATTTAATTAAAAGTTGACTCTATATTGTTATATATGTAACGTATTTGGCATTAATTTGGCATTTATGTGATTCTATTAAAATCTCACATTAATTTCTATACAAACATTTATTTTTTTTCCTATTTTAATCCATCACACACTTTTTATACAACTAATCTTCTATAAGAATTACAAATTTATACATTTTTTATGAAAGAAATCATGATATCAATCACAATATTTATGTGGAATTATCATACAAAATATAGGACATAATCATGTATATATATATGATTTCCTAATTATTATAATGTAATTATTTGTATCTGAAATTCTTTGCAAAAACATAATCAACTACTTGTGCATCTACACAAGGCTAGCAAATTGATTTTGTGAAGTATAATTTTTATTGTGTGTTATGTGTGTATTTTTCTTAAATTAGTTGACCATTTTGTATAAATCAGTTCAGTAAGTCATTGACTCCTGTTGATGTAAGTAAATTGTTCGAAGACTTTTGTATGTTGGAATGCATACATGGAGTTCGATAGAATGTCTTAAAGAAAGAACTCTTGACATCATTGTAGTAAAAATCTCAGTTATATCATCTTACTTAACTGAAATGCGAGTTAATGCAGGGGGTTTCTTTTTTATGTTTTTGTTTTTTATGGCGTCATTTTCTTTTTTATAACACTTGATTTGATTGGAGTGGAAGTTTAGTATGGTTTTCTAAAAAAACGATTTAAAATCACCAATTGGTTTTTGCCCCTTTTTGTTCATTTTTTTCATGTTTGATAGAGGTCGTGTTTGGTAGGGTAGTTGGTCCATTGTTTGTTCATTATGTGGTTTTCGAGTTTAAATTTGCCACTAATTATATCATTAGTTTTCAATGTTCATTAGGTTGTTTCTTTTATAATTGTTGTGATTTTTCGGTCTCAGTTATATCATTTTACTTACTTGAAATGATTCTTGCCAATACTGCAAGGGCATTTCCGTCAATATCCTTTTTCCCCTTTTAAATAATCTCATCAGCTCTTTATATATTGGTTTGAAAATAGCAATGTACTTTTTCCGTGACGGAACTCGCATAATATACATGCCTCATGTTCCTTTATATGATTTAATCGTTTTTCCAATTTTTTGAAACCTCCAGATGTTGAATATAACATATCCCATATGATAGGTGAAATTTTAAAATCAAGATTGATAATAACAATCACTCCAATAATGTTTGATGATTTTACCAACGTACCCTCTTAATGATCAAATGAGCGTATCTGTCCTACATAGTCGGGTTGTTTATTACGTGGCACAAGTCCGATTAATTAACTTACTAACATGTTTGTGTAGATTGTAAAATAATGTTGATTATACTGAGATTGAATAACACTCAATTTAAAATATATTAATATACATAATAGTCTATTTCCAGGCTTTGATCCTTAAACCCATTTTCGTTGTTAGTAATTTAAGATGTGCTACATTTATTGATCGATATTTTTATATGGAAACTATATGCAGTAATTTTTATAAAGTTAAAGTTGATGTATTTGAACTTGTTTTGTTGTTTCATGTTTCTAAACGATTTAAACCAAACACCATCATTGCGTCCAATATCATTGTATTTACTAGAGGCACACTAAAAGCCTTGCCGATTTTTGCTATATATGTTTTTTTTTTTATATTTTAATAAAACTATTTATACATGCAAATATTTTCACATCTTCTATGGCTTTTTTATAAGTATTTGTTTTATTTGTCTTTTGGTTAATCCTGACTCTTGTATGGATTTTACCTACTTTTTAATACCTATAAATACATAAACATATGTAATTTATTATTTATGTGTTACTATGTTGCTGATTACAAAAGTTGTTATTTGTTATGTTTATAAATAAATATGTAAGTAGTTATCACTTTAGTCTTTTGGTTGCATTTAGTAATATTGTTTTATTAATTTACTAATTGTTATTTATAAATTAATATTAATATATTTCTTTACAAATTTTTATTTATAACTTAGTCATATGACATCTAATGTTATATTAAAATAAAAGTTTTTGAAAATTTATAATTCATAAACATTGTTTACAATATCTTAATAATTTTGTTTTATAATATATATTGAATTACTTACCGATTAATCATTTTGTTTGTATTTATGTATAATTAATAAGTTTACATAAAAATATGATAAACTTACCGATACTAGATCTATTTTCCTATACTTGAATACTTCACTTTTCATTATATTGGGTGCATATATGCGGAAATATTACATTAATAAAATATTTAATATTTATAATTTTATATTAAACTTTTATTTTTAATAAATCCGTGTAACAAGCTAAGTTAAGTCATAGTCACCTCTAATCTCCGTAATTAGAAATTTTGGCCTTTACCTTTCTAATTTTCTATTATTTAACTCCAAAATGGCTTTTTACTTGTTATTTTTAGTATCTCATCTTCTAATTCAAACCTAGATACTAAACTACTACGAATTAAGTCCACACTTGGTTATTTGAATTTAATCATGTGTTATTCCTTAATTTATTCTCAATTTTGATGTTTTTGACATTAACTTTCCCCTGTTAATTAAATCAATTTCTACTTTAATTATTTTAAATCTGCTAAATTTGAAATTTAAAATCAATTTTATATATATATATATATATATATATATATATATATATATATATATATATATATATATATATATATATATATATATATATATATATATATATATATATATATATATATATATATATATATATATACTCATACGTTCAAAATACAAAGAGAAAAAGCGTTGGGGATCTAGATCTCATTTTTCAATATTTTGACTTCCTAATACTAGAGTTTGCTCAAATTGACACCGAACTAATATTTCCAACTCAATAACTCTAACTTTAACACTAGAAGTTTAATATATTAACAAGAGATTTTTTTAATATGTGGTCTAATGACATATATAAGAAACATTAATTCAAGTATTAATTATAAAAAATATTATCATAATTAAATGTGATAAAAACTAATTATATGTAATATTATTAGAATTAAATGTAAAAAATACATTAATTATAAAGAATATTATTTATAATTAATGTTTATGATATTTAATTATGGTAATATCCCTCATAATTAATACTTCAATTAATATTTTTTATATATGTTCATCATGGCACATGTTATAAAAACCCTATTAGTAATTTAGGTAAAAGTCTAATTAGCTATAAGTTAAGTCATAGTCACATCTAATCTCTATAATTAGAAATTTTAATTCTTTACCATTTTAATTTTTTTTATTTTATTCCATTATTGGATTAGACGTTTTAACCTTATATATATATATATATATATATATATATATATATATATATATATATATATATATATATATATATATATATATATTGGATTAGGTGTCTAAGTCAATAATTAAATTAGTATAATCTTGAATTATTAACAAAGTCCTTTTAGGTTGCCCTCAAACCTAGTAATTGAATAGAATGACTTTTAGAGAGGGAGACTAATTTATTGATTTATTACATGATTAATAAGTAGCAATAAATGAATTTATTATGGAAATAATATATTAATTAAAAGTAGTAATATTTAATTAATAATTAATTAGATTTATTTTATGATTAATTGTATTAATTAAAAGTGCAATTGTTCAATAGTTTAACAAGAAAGAGTCCAGAACCTTCCTTGGAAGGAGGTGGACAAAATGAGGGTATTCCAGAACATCTAGAATATTTCTTGCAAATAAATAGGAAGCTGGATAATTACCAAATTTAAATAAATATTATTTTATTAATTTGGGGTTATCTAGGGTTTCCAAGTTGCACTATAAAAGGATCCATTGAGCTATAATTTTCGGCTACACAACTCCTTCTACTTTAGAGATAGCCGAAAGTTGACATCTTTTCTTCTCTCTCAAAAGCTTCTTGTTGCTAGTGTTGGGTGTGAACCATCAGATGCAAGACATTTGTGTTGTTAGCTTCCAAGTTATTGAAGAAATGATTCTTGATTGTTTACTACAACAATCAAAATGTATGTTTTACGTTCTAAAATTTTCGAAATTACCTAGGGTTAGTGTGTTCTTGTTGTTCAATAGAATGTTACATCAATAATGTTATGACTTAGAACTTTAGGTTGCATGTACCTGTAAGTGTTAAAGACTTATACGCGTTAATACATGTAAAACCCATCAATGGTATCATACCCTATGTGTGTTTAAGAATTGAATATACATTGCTTGAACTTGAACAAGGAGGATAAACAAAATCGTCATTATGTTTCGACACCATGACGTGGTATCTTCTACCAAGACGTAGTGATTTGCGAATTCGTGTTCTTTTTCGCTCAACCACGACGTAGTGGATGATCAGATTGCTAAAATAGGTTTTTCTTACATTCAAAAATTGATTAGGATAATTACCTTAGATAATGTTTTTAATTATGTAGAACTGAATAATTATCTTTTCTAATCATATATCCTTATCTTGAATTTATGATTTATCCTTGTGTTTTAATTATATTTAATTAAAGGATACAAATCAAAAACATAATTGGTTTATTTTAAATTAAATTAATTCCTTAATTTCGAAAATTTAATTTAAACCTTGTATTTTTGAAAAATTTTAAAATACACCTTATATATATATATATATATATATATATATATATATATATATATATACATACATACATATAATATTAAAAGTTAATTACTATATGTATAAGATTAAGTCAGTCAAATTGCTAGTACACCTCATTCACGAAGTCATACTATAAGGAGAGTTTAAGGAAGCGACCTATAAAATGACCGTCATTGGGTACCCATTCTTACCCAATGCTCTCTTGTGTGTTGGAGGGTCGTTAGCCGAACATATTTTATAGGACATAACTTCATTAATAAGTACAATGACATAAAATGTAACTAAACATATTTTATAAAATCTCACTCTTTGTTACTTTAGGAAAATGTGAAAAATATGTTAATCCATAAAATTGCACATTATACTTTATAGTAGTTAGTGGAGCGCGTTTGGTTGACTGACACGTTAATAATGTCTATAAAGAGTAATAATGGACATCTTGAAAATTATTGTTGATTAATGGAGCGTGTGTGGTTAACCGATACATTAAAAATGAGATGATAAATGACATCAAGAGTGCCAAGCTAATTTTTATGGTTATTCACATATTGTTTGTGATCCTCAGTATCCATGACACAAATAGAATAGCATAATCTGAGATTAAAAATGTCATTGATAGGTTTAATGAATCTCAAAAGATCTAGGAATTTCATAGTTCGAAATTGGTGAATTGCTTTTACCTACCTTCATAAATTTGCAATAATATTACAACATCCCTCTTCTTAGTTGTGAATTGTTATTTTAGATCCTATCCTTAATCATTTATTATGGGTTAAGATATTAAGGATAATTGTCATCTAACTAAAATTGTTCTTCTTTTTCTCTATAGATGTCTACCCCTGTTGATGCTTCTGCTCCATCATCTTCTACCCACCACTCGGGTTTCTCCCTACTCTCCATCGTCTCCAAAGTGACTTTTAATGGCTCCAACTATAATGGTTAGATGCACAACATTAGAATGGCTCTTCTCTTTGAGGGCAAAGAATACGTCGTTGAGGAGAAACTCATTGAAGTCGATGAAGCTACTATTACTCCTGGACAACTAGCCTCCTATAGAAAACACAATGACGATGCAACAAAAGTTGCTTGCATCATGGTCACCACAATGACTCCTTGCAGAGGTTCTATGGGGACTATTCGCATTTTGAAATGAACAATGACCATGTGGAAAAGTACCACAAGAGATCTCGTCAAGAGAAGTTTAAAGTGGCCAAGTCCCTCATGGCTTGCAAAATGAAAAAAGAAGAGTCTGTCTGTAACCACATGCAGAGAATGCAAAGATAAGTGGAGCGCCTGGTTAAGATCAATATGCACTTTGATGAGGAGTTGGCCATTGATATGATCTTAAACTCCTTGCCAAGTTGTTATGATCAGTTTATATTAGCTTATCGTTTGAACAACTTAGAAACCACATTAGCCCAACTCCACAACTTGCTACAAACAAATGAGTTAGGATTAAAAGGGAAAAATGTGGAATGGTGAAGCCATTGTTGGCAGGTACATACATTATTCAAACTAATAACTCACCATCTACTCATTCTTGGGTCCTTGATACAGGATGTGGATTTCACATTTGTTCTAATTTGAAGGGGCTAAAAGAAAGTGAGGAGGTGGAGCATGGAAGGATGAATCTGATCATGGGAAATAGGCGATCTTCTCATGTTACCAAGATATGGACTTATCAGCTCGAGCTTAGTAGTGCTGTTAGGATTAGTTTAATTGATTGTTGCTACTCATCAAAAATGATGTGAAACATTATTTCATTTCATGCATTGTTTAGACAAGGTTTCACAACGCTTTTAATGATTTGAGTGGTTCAATTTTAGTTTACAAAAATGGTGTTTTTTATATTTGAAGCTTTACCTTGTAATAGTGTGTATGAAACTGTGACTTGTGTTGATAGCTTAGGCAATAGTGTATTTCATATTGATTCATCTAAGGGTCTAGAGAAAGCATGATTGTGGCATTGCCGTCTTGGGCACATTAACAAGAAACGTATCGCCCAACTCCAAAAGGATGGAGTCTTGGAATCTTTTGACCTAAGGTCAAATGATGAATGCGAATCTTGTCTTTTAGGCAAGATGAAAAATCACCCTTCAGTGGATCTTGTGAAAGAGGTGAGGGTTTGTTGGACCTCATACACACAGATGTGTGTAGACCCTTCAAGTCCACCACTAGAGATGCTAATCGATTTTATGTAACATTTACATATGATTATAGTAGATATGGCTATGTTTACTTAATCAAACATAAATCAAAAACCTTTGAAAAGTTCAAAGATTTTAAGCATTTAGTCGAGAATCAATTAGGCAGGAAGATAACGAAGCTCCGATTTGATAGAGGATGAGAGTATCTTAGTATCGAGTTCCACCACTACCTCAAGAAATGTGGAATAGTTTCACAACTGACTCCTCCTAGGACACCACAACTTAATGGTGTGGCTGAGAGGCGCAATCGAACCTTGTTGGATATGGTTGGTTCCATGATGAGTCGAGCCACTCTTTCCTTTTTCCTTCTGGAGGTATGCCTTAGAGACATCTGCACATATCCTCAATCTTGTCCTTACTAAGATGGTTTCCAAAAAACTGTTGGGTTTTGAGCATTCTAACACTCCTAAGGTATACATGCAACCCTAGAAACCTTGGATCTATGTTTTACTATGATACATGCAAATTTGATTTTCCAAGGTTTTTAACCTATGTATCATACCATGGGGAACTTTTAAACATAAATGCTAGAAGAAGAACATACCTTTTGTAGTTTGGATTCCTTGAAAACCTTGTGAGCCTAGTACCTCAAGCGTGATGCCTCAAATGTCTCACACAACACTACAAATCTTGGAATAGACTTGAGAGAAGTTCACTAACACCTCAAAATCGGATAGCCCTCTTGTTCTTCACTTAGTGGCTGATTTTTCTTTCCTTGGAGCTTCTTATATAGTTGTAGCACAAGTAGGGTTACACCATGTAAACCTTAATTGTCATGGATTTTCATATTCCATGATCCGTGGGTTTGTAACCTCCATGGATTATCCATGGAGCACCTTATGGGTTTTAGCCCAATCCATACAAACCATGGATCATTAGCCCACTATATAAGAATAGATTATTTACACAATCAGCCCCATATATTTATTTAGTCTCTTTTTGATCACTTAATTAATTCCAAATTGATTCTTTGATCAATACTAATTAAATAATATTATTAATATATTAGAACTTATAATATATTAATAATCCCTAAGTGTCCTTTCTCTCATTTAGTCTATCCAAGTGTTGCAATGCCATGCAACCCAAATGGACTATGCCAACCAGGTCAAGTACATCCCAGAAATAGTTATGAACTTAGACACCTAATCCAATAGTCTCCTACTTGGATAAGTCTAATAACTATATCTGCAAGAATAAATTCAGGAACCGATCAGCAATCGTAGCTTTTTCAAGGTCTTGCGGAACTAAGATGATGATGATGATACGCCATTTAAGATAAGTGATCATATAATCCTCTATTCTAGATATCAGCTGAAAAATACATGGAACAATGTATTACTTGTTGTCCAACAGTTTGTTTCCCGATTTCCGATTTGTTTGACATAGAACTTAATTGAACACATCAACTTAGTTCTGACCGGGCCCGATACATGGGTCAACACAAAATCATCGAGGGGCCCAGATATCGCTTCTAATCCAAGAAGGAACAGATAAACTTCGACTCATATGCTTGTTCTACTACTTGTTGAATCATACACAAAGGCAAGTTTTATAACATTAAGTTACCAATGCATTTTTGTACAATCAATGTATAACCAACTCATAGGAAACAAGTCATATCTCTAGGTTTGAAGACTTATATGATATTACCGTCTCACGATCACTTGAGATAAATTCCAAGAAGTGATACCAGTGAGCGTGGGTTGAATCCAATACTCAGAACTTATGAGCACTAATGAATGTTGCAGCAACTCGTGCTATGTCCCATACCTTGGACATCTACAATCCAGCTTCATGAAAATCTTGATTCATATCTACTTCCAACATATGACCGACTGTGGATGGCTTGAATAACTTAGTCATTCGGGAAGAATAACCTAGTTATTTTGGAAATCAAAACATGCAAAGTGAAACACAAGAATAATCGAATCAAATATGGTCTCAAAACTTTTGAATATAAATAGAACATCTTTTATTTATCACCATATTGATTACACATTATTCATTGCATATTGTTTCAAACTATCAACTTTATACTTGAATTAAAACAATAGTTGTCCCATGCTCCAGGCATGTACACTATGGTTTTTTTTTCCTAAACACTAGTCATGCCCTACACCAAGTATGCACACTATGTTTTTCCAAAAATTAGTCATGCCATACACCAAGTATGCACACTAAGTTTGTCTATGATCGTTACTCTTTGAAATAGATCGATTGAACATAATTCCAATGATACTCATTTCACAATCCCAAATCCTAACAACAAATGCGAGAATTCCAAATTCCTACCATTTACCTAAATCTGTTAGATTCTAAACTTATATGCATTGGTCCTCTTGTAATGATTATGCACAAAGTCACAAAGACTTGTCAACAGACATTACAGAGTATTCTAATGGAGATCAACTCCATGAATACGAACATTCTTCTTGGATTAAGTTTCCTAATCTTACACAGATTTAATGAATAACTTCCACCTATGGGAACATTTCTATATTCCCCTTTTGACTATTACTCCTGAACAAGAGTTGACTCTTTTCAGAATATATCAATATGGTCCTTCCAAAATTAACACTATACTTTCAACTGTCCCTGAGCAGCCAATCTTTGGTAAACCTTAGATTGTCCTCGACAATTGCTTAATCAAATTAGTCATATCTAGTTCTAGTATATTTTCCCTCTTAATGCTCTGGGCATTTGGAAAAATTAAGAACAAATGAATATTATAGCACATGCAATCGATCCTATATCTGAAGCATATGGAACATAAAGACATGATACTAGACCAGTCTTTTGCTATAATATTTCTATTTCTATTTGCCAAGTTCTCATGATTCAGATTATGAAAAGGGATGTCGTAATCATAATCGAATTTGAGAACGCAAATAATGGACCCATATATAGAATTTCCTTATGTTGAGTCATTCCAACATAAAATTCATATATATATATATATATATATATATATATATCCTTGACTAAAGATGATTAAAACCTCAATCTAAGCCTTTAGAATTGAAATGAAGTATAATTTCATCTCCCTTAATTATAGCAAAACAACTTTTTCCCAATTGAAACCTTTTGTTTTGTATAATTAACATTGCTAACTTGCAACACTTATTATAATTACCATGCTCCCACTTGCATGATGATTATTAGCATAACACTTATGCTCCCACTAGCTTTGACATGTACTTAGAAATCAGCTGGACTTCTAGAAATCAATACTTTATTGACCTTCTTACCAAAGTTCATATTTCTGATACGAGATGCTTTGATAAAACTTTATTTATCAAAATCATACACCTTTCCTTAGATAGCACACATGTGTGTCTAAACAATTTCAGAACTATGAAAAGGGATGTCGTAATCATAGTCCCAATTGTTTAGACCTTTGTCATTTCTCACAAGTCCATGTTAGTGTGCCGGTTAACCACACACGCTCCACTAACGACTTTGAGAATGAAAATATCACAATTGCTATCTACTTAAAATCTACTTAGTGAAAGCGTTTCCTCACCATCATTTTCATGAATCGGAGAGAAACCTTATGACACTTAAATTTTATGGTGTATGTTTTCCTATCCATGTGAGTTTTTCAAAACTATAATCACAAGACAAGGTTAGTGACAAATCCAAACTCTTATGGATTGAACTTGTACAGTCTTAACTTCTTGCCACCTAGCAGCACAAGGGCCTGCCATTGCTTCCAAGTTGTTATGCAACCAACTGAGAACTCTTAGAACTCATATGCAAAGCCAACTTTAACTGGAATGGGCAAAAAATAGGAATATGTCAACACGATAGGTTATAAACCTCAAGTCGTGTGCTAGTGATAAACTATAGGTTTTTCTTCTTGATTAGATCTAGAAGCTTTTTCAAGATCTTTAAGACTCCCACTATCCTCTTGACATATATGACTCACTTTCCAAATATAGAAGAGATAGTGCGGATTATTTATCAAGAGAAACACTTCACACAATTGGCCTTACTTGGTCTTTGTTTTATCCAAAACATCACAACTTACCAATTTCAAATGTACAAAAGTAGGACACATTTTACTCTTACATTTGACAAGTGTTATAAATCTTTCTTTAAGATATGTCACTCAAGTTACAATATTGGAGTATGACTCTAAGACTTGTTTTGGAACGAAGTATGACTCATCTTCTTGATTTAACCACTTCAACAATTCATGATTCCTCTTCTTAGCCGTATGAATGCACTGAGATGTCCTTAGAAGACCAATTGTGATATGGTTTCTTAATCATTAAGATGATCACTAAACATGATACTAAAGTACTCTCCCATCTTTTCAGATTTGAGAAACTTTTATCTTTCTGCCTAATTTGATTCTTCTCATTCGTCCTGTAATACATCGAAACTTTTCCAATGTTTCAGAATTATACTTAAACTAGTAAGTATAACCATATTTACTCAACTTTAGTAAATCATGACGAATAGTCTTGTCGATCTTTTGTGGTGGAACTTAATCAATACACAAGAATGTGTATTGGATCCCTTAGTCCTTCACTTGACTCACATATACATGCAAACAAGGAATCAGTCTTAATTTTCCAAAGATGAAAATTCTCATTCATCATACTATATAACTTGCATGATTCCAAGTTTCGGTCTAATTGAAACTTGGTTGATTAGAATCTTCTTTATTTGGTAAATTTAGACACTACCACAAATGAAAGAATCAAATTCACATTTCCATTATTGCTAGAACCATACAAACATCAATTTTTCATAAAATGCCATTGCAAGGAGATATAATAAAATAAAACAAAATTTTATTTATTTATAAATGCGGAAAAAAACTTTTCCTTACAATGCAACTTTAAATGAAAACTATGTTATTACATATTTTCTAGCAATCTATCATAACTCCTAAGTAGTAACTCAAGAATTTGATCTTCGAACCATACAATTGAAATCCATCTTTGCGATCAGATTCAAAATACTCTTTCTTTAAGTTTCCTTCCCTTTGTTTGATCTTGCCAAACACCAAATGTAACTGAGTCACATTTTGTATTAAGAATCATCAATAAGGAACTTAACAGAGTTAGATAATGGACTTACCTGAAGCAGAGTCAAACCTTTTTGATTTTTCCTTTTCTCTTAGATCTTTCAGGTAGTTAGGGCAGTTTCACAACCAATGCCCCTTCTCTTGACAATGAAAACATATAGACTCTTTGGGAATGGTACACGGGACTATCACAGACTTAGCTTTTCCCTTTACCTTTTGGTCAATCGAGTTGACCAAGGCCGATCCCTTTCCATTAGGAAGAGAAAGATTTTCTGGACTTCCAATGTAACCATTGTCAATGTCCATGGATGTTTGAGAAATAGACCTTCCACCCATATTTGCTTGACCATTGCGCCACATCATTTCTGACTTAGTAGCAACAAGCAAATAAGATAGATCTATTAGGGTCATGTCGTGATCTGTCACATAGTAGTTCTTAATGAACTCACTATATGACTCAGGAAGTGACTGAGGAACCCAGTAAATAGCCAACTTCCTTGGGACAATGACACCCAACATTCTCAACCTGTCAATGTGTGACTTCATTCCTAAGACATGAGTAAACACAGGTCTTCCATCTTTATGTTTCATTGCTAGTAGGGCTTGAGTGACCTTGAATTTTTCCAGTCTTCGAGCTTGTGGGTCGGGGAGAATAAATGGAGGAGGTGGAGGTAGAGAAGTATGATTTCCATGAGATTTGGGAAGATCATAGTTGTCTAAACCAGACATCTACAATGGGAGATATTCACGTTAGTTGATTTAAGTCCTTAATAGAACACCCAATATGAAATATTAAGGCTAGGACCCAACACAATATTTTATAACTTAGAAAAAGGATGTCGTATTCCAAGCTATAAAATATTTGAAGGTAGGTGAATGACGATTCACCAATTTCCACCATGAAAAACAAAATAAATTATTAGGTTTTAATTGGTTTTGAAACTCTTAGATTCTTTGAGATTCATTGAACTTTTCAATTGCATGTTTCAATCTCGAGTGTGCCCTTCAGGTTTTGTGACTGGGATGTCGAGGATCACAAAACAAGGTGTGAAGTAACCATGCAAATTACTTGGTACCTTTAATGTTTACCCCTCAATCGATGTGTCGGTTAACCACACACGCTCCATCGATACTATGATAAACATTAAGTTACCCCTTGCCTGCCTTGTTAAGTCCACCTAGTGTGCCAGTTAACCACACACGCCCCACTAACTGACTTAAGCAAAGTGCAAAGTGTAATTTCATGGGTTAGCACCTTATTCACATTTTTCCTAAAGTAACTAAGATTGGGAATTTATAAAAACATTTAGTTACTTTATATTCATCATACTTTTAATGAAGATTTAAAGTCCTTGTCTTACCCATTCGGCTAACGACCCTCCAC
The DNA here is from genome assembly GCF_002870075.4 of Lactuca sativa. Lineage (NCBI taxonomy): Eukaryota > Viridiplantae > Streptophyta > Magnoliopsida > Asterales > Asteraceae > Lactuca > Lactuca sativa. Next base: position 99,301,251 of record NC_056626.2, read on the forward strand.
TGATCAAGGAAGCAGTGGGTGAGAGTGGACACCCATTAACCTCCCATTTTATAGGCAACAACCTTATACCCCCTTATAGACCGGCTTCGTGAATGAGGTCTACTAACGGTAAAACGACTTATTCTTATACATATATAATTATTATTAAACTATAATATTATAAAGTATAATGCTTGAATTTTAACTTTTAAAATTCTAAGGGTTGGAACTAAAGTTTTTAAAGTGACTTTACATGTTCCAAAACTTGAGGGCAAGTTTTGTAACTTTCAAAGCTTTTCATCTTTCATAACTTATGAGTTAAATGGTTTATTAAAGTGAGTGACTTTTCATTTTATGTAACCTATGTGTTTCTTTAATGGACTTTCAAAGTGTGACTTTTGGTAATCCATAACTTGAGGACAAATTATGGATTCCATTATAACACATAATGATCAAGAATTAAACTAACAAGCAAGGTGCAAATAATTCCTATGATCTTCTAAACTCATAAGTGTATGAATGTTCATATCAACAATTTCAAGAATCATAAATAAACTATACAAGACTTGAAATTTTGATAATAGCCATTGGAGATAGATTAGCATAACCATTACACCATCTAAAACAAGTTTTATATGGCCAAAATATATTAGGGTAATGTTTCTAGTCCATTTTCAGCAGCAAAACTCAAATATCTGCATTCTAGGAATCCTACTCGTCGAGTGCACAAACCTACTCAACGAGTAGGATGAATTTAGTCATTGACTTGTCAAGTCCCCCCATGGACTCGGCGAGTTCATGCGGCAGAGTGCAGAAAAACTGAGTTTTTTTCACAATTTTGCATCAAGTATCAAACAAACAAGCCTAGGATCTGATACCACTGTTGGATTTTGAGCATTCTAACACTCCTAAGGTGTACATGCAACCCTAGAAACCTTGGATCTATGTTTTACTATGATACATGCAAATTTGATTTTCCAAGGTTTTTAACCTATGTATCATACCATGGGGAACTTTTAAACATAAATGCTAGAAGAAGAACATACCTTTTGTAGTTTGGATTCCTTGAAAACCTTGTGAGCCTAGCACCTCAAGTGTGATGCCTCAAATGTCTCACACAACACTACAAATATTGGAATAGACTTGAGAGAAGCTCACTAACACCTCAAAATCGGATAGCCTCTTGTTCTTCACTTAGTAGCCGATTTTGCTTGCCTTGGAGCTTCTTATATAGTTGTAGCACAAGTAGGGTTACACCATGTAAACCTTAATTGTCATGGCTTTTCATATTCCATGATCCATGGGTTTGTAACATCCATGGATTATCCATGGAGCACCTTATGGGTTTTAGCCCAATCCATACAAACCATGGATCATTAGCCCACTATATAAGAGTAGATTATTTACACAATCAGCCCCATATATTTAATTAGTCTCTTTTTGATCACTTAATTAATTCCAAATTGATTCTTTGATCAATACTAATTAAATAATATTATTAATATATTAGAACTTATAATATATTAATAATCCTTAAGTGTCCTTTCTTTCATTTAGTCTATCCAAGTGTTGCAATGCCATGCAACCCAAATGGACCATGCCAACTGGGTCAAGTACATCCCAGAAATAGTTATGAACTTAGACACCTAATCAAACAAACACCTCACGAAATGTAGACAGGGAAAGTTCCCTCATTAGCACATATCAAAGTATGGAGTTGTGAAGATGTCGTTAGACGGGAGACTCATGACAAGATAGAATCCAAAAGTGAGAGATGTATTTTCATTGGCTACCACAAAAGTCTTTTGGATATTTGTTCTACAGGCCTAGTGAAAATGTGGTCTTTTTTGCATGAAGATGAGTCTTTCGCGAGAGAGAGCTCATATGCAAAGAGGACAGAAGGTGCACAATTTACCCTGAAAAGATTCAAGAGACAACTAATGAACGAACCTTAGAAGACACTAGCACTCAACCAGAGGAAGAAATTCCAGTTGTGACAATTGATAATTCATTACCTCTTCGTCGTTCCACCAGAGTTAGCATGCCACCTAGGTTCTTTGGTTTCCATATAACTTCAGATGGTGATACGTTTATCAGTAATCAAAAACTGATAAATTTGGATGAGCTAGCTAACTACAAGGAAGAAATGGCAGACCCTGAGGCTACTAAATGGAAAGAGGCAATCGACAATGAGATCATGTCCATGTATGAAAACCAAGTTTGGAATTTGGTTGATCAACAACATGGTCAAAATACATTTGGTTGCAAATTGATCTTCAAGAAGAAGACCGACATCGATGGAAATGTGCACACTTTCAAGGCACGACTGGTTGTGAAGGGCTTTACTCAAACCCAAGGGGTTGACTATGATGATACATTCTCACCAATGGCTAAGATAAAATATATTGCGATAATGCTCACCATAGCTACCTTTCATGATTATGAAATTTGGTAGATGGATGCAAAACCACTTTCCTTAATGGGAAGTTGGCTGAAGATGTTTACATGAGTCAGCCAGAGGGTCTGTTGATGTAAAGTTTCCCAATAGAGTATGTAAGATTGAGAAATCCATATATGGATTGAAACAAGCATTTCGCAATTGGAATCTTTTCTTCCATGAAAAAGTCAAAGAATTTGCTTTTTCTAGGAGTGAGGATGAGTCTTGCGTATATGTATAAGCTAATGGGAGTATAGTACCTTTTATAGTGTTGTATGTTGATGATATACTACTCATGGGAAATGACATTCCAACCTTAAAAGTAGTGAAATCTTGGCTTAGAAAGTGTTTTGCTATGAAGGATCTAGGAGAGGCTGCCTATATTCTCGGGATAAGAATTTTGAGAGATAAAAAGAACAGGCTAATTGGACTTAGTCATAGTACATACTTGGACAAGGTACTAAAACAGTTTAGTATGGAAAATTCCAATAAAGGAGAGCTATATATTCAAAGAAATGTTAAATTGAGTAAAACTCAAAGCCCATGTATGGATAAAGAGATAGATGATATGAGTCGAGTCTCTTATGCTTCGGCCGTAGGATGGATCATGCATGCTATGCCATATACTTGCCCTGATGTATCCTTTTATTTAAGCATGGTTGGTCCCTATCAAGGAAATACTGACATAGCTCATTGGACAACAATTAAGAATATTCTCAAGTATTTGCAAAGGATAAAGGTCATGGTTCTAGTCCTTGGTGGTAATAATATGTTGAGAGTGACTGGATATAATGACTCCAACTTTCAAAAAGATAGAGACAACTTTCGTTCTCAATTTGGTTGGGTATTTGCATTGAATGAAGGAACAGTTACTTGGAAAAGTTCCAAGCAAGACACAATGGCTGAACCTACCTGTGAATCAGAGTACATAGCGGAAAGTGAAGCATCAAAGGAAGAAACAAGGTTGAAGAACTTCATTGGAGATCTAGGAGTAGTCCCAACCATTCAGGTACCAATGGAGCTTTTATGCGATAATGAAGGAGCGATTACTTTAACCAAAGAACCAAGAGATAATGGAAAAATCAAGATATCGACAAAATATATCATTATATCAGACATAGAGTTGAAGAAGGTCATCTCGTGGTAAAAAGAAACTCGTCAGAAGATAATCTTGCAGATCCTTTTACAAAGGCTCTATGAAGGATTAAGCACAGACAACATGTTAGGAGCGTTGGATTGCGAGATGACATTAGTTTTAGTAGTTAGATGACTAGTTTGAAACTTGTAACCAAATAAATGTAATTGACTTTTGGTGATTAAATAATAGAGATTATTTATGAGTTTGTTTACTGCCTTTGTCAATTATTTATTCTTTTGTTCCGTTTTGCATGTTTACTTCCCGAATAATTTAATTATTCAAATTCCACAGTCACTCATACTTTGGGAAGTAAGCAGTGAATTAATATTGTCATGAACTGGATTGTAGATTGTCTAAAGAAGTTAGACATAGCAATTGTATTGCTACAACATTCACGAGTACTTAGAAATGGAGATTTAAGTATTGAATAAATCCACGCTCAGAGAATTACTTCATGGATTATATCACGAGTAATTCTGAGACGATAATATATTATATTCTTAAAACGAAGATATATGAGTAGTAATTTACAAGTCGGTTGTGCATTGGTGTTGCGTAAACGCAGCAGTAACATGATGTTATAAAACACAGTGTCATGTATGATTTAGTGAGTAAAGGATACAAGCATATAAGTCGAAGTTTATTCATTCCTTTTTCCCTAACAGGAAAAACGATATCTTTGGGCCCCTTGGTGATTTGGTGGTGACTTATAGTGTAGGGCACAACCAGGCCTCAATTGATGTGTTCAATTTGAAGTTTTATATCTTCGCCACAAATCGGGAAATCAAGAAACAAAATTTTGGACAATGAGATTGATTCTAATCTATGTCTCATGTCTATATGATATTTAGTAGAACGGAGAAATATTTGATCACTTAGCTTATGACCAATGTCTATTTAATTCAGAGTTCAGCAGTTGGTTGTGGAAGCACTCTTTGCTGTCTAATTTAGAAGTTATACTGGTAATTGCAGTTATAGACTTATCCAAGAGGGAGATTGTTGGATTAGGTGCTTAAACCAATAATTGAATTAGTATAATATTGAATTACTAACAAAGTCCTTTGGGTTGCCCTCAAACCTAGTAATTAAATGAGATGACTTTTAGAGAGAGAGAGAGATTGATTTATTAATTTATTATATGATTAATAAATAGCAATAAATAAATTTATTAATATGTTATGGAAATAATATATTAATTAAAAATAGTAATATTTAATTAATAATTAATCGAAAATGAATTAGATTCATTATATTAATTAAAAGCGCAAGGATTAAAGTGAAATTGTTCAATAGTTGAACCAGAAAGAGTCCAGAACCTTCCTTGGAAGGAGGTGGACAAAATGAGGGTATTCCAGAACATCTAGAATATTTCTTGCAAATAAATAGGAAGCTGGATAATTACCAAATTTAAATAAATATTATTTTATTAATTTGGGGTTATCTAGGGTTTCCAAGTTGCACTATAAAAGGATCCCTTGAGCTATACTTTTCGGCTACACAACTCCTTCTACTTTAGAGATAGCCGAAAATTGACATCCCTTCTTCTCTCTCAAAAAGCTTCTTGTTGCTAGTGTTGGGTGTGAACCATCAGATGCACGACATTTGTGTTGTTAGCTTCCAAGTTATTGAAGAAAGGATTCTTGATTGTTTACTACAACAATCAAAATGTATGTTTTACGTTCTAAAATTTTCAAACTTACCTAGGGTTAGTGTGTCTTTATTGTTCAATAGAATGTTAGATCAATAATGTTATGACTTAGATCTTTAGGTTGCATGTACCCTTAAGTGTTAATGATTTATCCACATTAATACATATTTAACCCATCAATATATATAACGTTAAAACGTCTAGCCGAAATAGTGGATGTTACAATTTATCACCACCCCCGATTCAATACGAGTTAATGGAGAGGACATTAAGTGGAAACCATCATTGATATCTAATCTTACTGATTGGCCTCTTGATATTTTTTATACATCCTCTCATACAGACTTTAACAATTTGCCAATAGTAGTGATACGTGGAATTTCATCAATGTTATACTATATTATAAAACATATTAGTCATATGTTGAATTTTAAAAGGTACGAGATGAACAACTTATTGTACAAATTAGTTATGCATAAACAAAACATTTGATTGCCAAAAGTTTAAAGACTTGAATCAAACAAAGTTATTAAGAAATTAAATCCGAAACAAAATGACAATTTTAAAATATTAAATATATCTATACAAATTAATTTATATTTCTTAAACTAGACATCAAAAATAATTAATTTACATAAAATGTATAAACATACAATATAAATATAAGTTCCAAACATAAATATTTTATTTAAAATGATACTTTTTATTATATAATAACTAATAATAAAATCTATTAATTATTTCTCCATGACAAAGCAATTTGCCAAAAGAGTTATTTATCGTCAATACTTTGCGTGGGTACACATCTAATATTAAAAAATCCATATCTATCTTTATTTTTTAACATAACATCTATTTTTGGTTTCAAATCATCTAATGTGGTTACACAAATACATCACTAACATTAATCTCCATTTGGGGTAAACTCACCTTACAAGAATATTTTGGATTGGTTGTTTATGGATTAATATTTTGGGTTAATATTTCTGTAAAATTATATCGGCTTTTATAAATGTTATATTGTTTTTTATAATTTTAATGTTAAATAAACAAAATAAAAGAAATGAAAATTGTTTTAGCGGCGACACAAAACTATTAACGACGACGGCGTACTAGTGACGACATGTGGCTATTAGCGGCGACAACTTAGTATTAGCGGACTAAAAGAGCATTTGCCACGAAGCATTATCAGCGACACATCGCCGCTAATACCTTTAACGGCGACAAGCCCTATCTTTGCCGGTGACAAACGTCGCCGCTAATGCCCACATTTCTTGTAGTGTCAAGAGAAAATTTGACATAAAATTCTTGATGCTCACATGAATTAATTGTTGGTAAACGAACATGTTCGAATTGAAGATCAACTGAAACTTGATGTCATCATCATGTTTCTGCAAGTACTATCGTTAAGCTGTATGTTGTCCATGCAACTACAAATGTCAAAATAGGTTATGTTGAAGCAACTATTGTGGTCGATGCCTATTGCCCCCGAAAAAATCTATTGCAAAAACCAGTGGTGTAGCCATGATTTTGTTTTAGGGTAGGCCAAATAATATACAAAATATGAACGAGTGGCAAAATTCTCCAAACGATAACAAAAAATATATATATATATATATATATATATATATATATATATATATATATATATATATTTAACTAAATTGTTTATTTTAAGTTGCACACGATATTGTCTTACATCATTAAAGTAATCTAAAATGGAGTCTAATCGACATAGAAAATAATGTATTCTCTTCTACTAATTTCAAGTTTTAAATGAATAGCCCATATCACAACCTTAATTCTTTTTATTTAACAAATATATATATATATATATATATATATATATATATATATATATATATATATATATATATATATATATATATATATATATATATATATATATATATATATATATATCAAACCCCTATATTGGCTAGCAAAAACAAATGTCAACTACTACAACCTTCCCTCACCTATTATCATGTTGATCACCACAAGATGATGTCTCAAAATCCCCTCCTGAACATATCTTTTTTATTGGAATTCAATTGAACTTAGTTGCCTATTTGAGTGTTAAGCCGTAATATCATTTTCTTTTGCAACTAACCTATAAATTAGGTGTTCAAGAAGGTGAATGTGTGATTGATCGATCTTTATAGATCCAAAGGTGATCTTACTATTTGTTTCTAATCCATTTTATCTACAAAACATATAACATAAGATGAATGTGAAATAAACTATGAGTGAAAATGAGTGTGCCAGGATGTGATGTCTTTTATTTTTTAAACGACATGTCATTCCCTAGTTAAAACTTAAGAGATTCATTAAACTGTCACTACACCACTTTGGTAGATGATGTTAAGATGGATGACACAAATAGGAATATATTGTAGATGCATATGTACATATTATGAAAAGGGAAACAATACAGTATAAAAAACCGTGTTATAGTGGACATCATTCATGAGTTGTCATAGATCATTTCCTAAATTTGGAGTTAAAAGACTATCTAAGACAGTTGGTCAAAAAGACCACACCATGTTACAAAGTTGGGTCGTTGTATCAATATGAGAAAGGAAAAGGTTAAAGTATATAACATATAATTTAGAGGGGTCATCTAGTATTTTTGCTTTATCTTGTTTCCGTGTTTCCAATTTCTATCAACCAAAATATAACTTTTTTTGTATGCACTACGGAGCATATGGTCAATACAACATTTGATTTTTGTGCAATTATTTTATTTAGTTTTAAAATCAAAAGTAGTGTTTAGGTTCATATTTTTGTGTTTGCTTTGAAAAGAAATATAAAAAAACGTATATGTGCATACTCAATTACTGCTGTTCATGAGTAACGGGTCCACTAATATTGCACCGAAAATTTTTAAATGTACATAATACAACTTATACATATATTTAAATATTATAGGTATATATTGTTTAACAAATTATCGGAATGCATATCTTGTTATTAAGTTATTTCCTTAGTTATATAACTTAGAAGAGCCTACCAAATCGCTTCAAATATGCTTACTTAATGAGGATAAACTATAGCACATCATTAAATAGATTAAATTAAGGAGTGACTCACGATTCATTTATATATTTTAATAGTTGAAGAATTTTATTGATGTTAGTGCAAAGGAAAAGTGTGGATAGTCGAGAATCCATGTGATTAATGTTTGATGATATGCGGTGCGGCCTTGGAGATGATTGATTATTGGGAGCCGGAGTATACGTTGGACGTGGTCGGCGGGGACCGCATCTTGGTTACGGGTTGTCATCATTCGTTGACATTTAAAAAAGAGTCGGTTACATTCTTATTCCATGCTATAAGTGTAAAATGTGGCCTTTAATCTTTATTTTTAAAAAACAAAACTCAAGACTAGTCCTGTGATATTTTAAAAAACTTTTAGTAGGGTCTAAAAAGTTTTCAATTTACATGGAAGGTCCAAAATCAAGGTTGTATTATGATTTTGGTCCAAAAAACCCTGAAAAGACGGTTATGTCCTTTATTTTCTTTTGACGAAATTGCAAGAATTGTTCCTATGGTATGTCCAAAATTGTTACTTTGAGCCAAACAGGTTTGGACTAGCACCAATAGTTCAAAAGTTTTCATTTTGTTGCGGTTTTTGTCCAAAACAGTTTAAAAAATCTTAAAATGATGGATTTGCCTTTTTCTATTTGTTTTTTACTTTTCTTTTTGTTATTTAATTAATTTCTAACTAAAAAAAATAAAAAAATAACAAAAGAAAATATTTCTCTCTCTCTCTCTCTCTCTCTCTCTCACACACACACACACAAACACTCTCTCTCTCTCTCTCTCTCTCTCTCTCTCTCTCTCTCTCTCTCTCGGAAACCACATAACATACAAGATTATATATCTCTCTTAGTCTACAGTTATGCCGGAAATCACCTTCTCGTCGGAAATACCTGTCATCGTCGGAAACCACCGCCGCTACCGCCACCATATTCGCCGGAAACCAGCAAAACCACCGCTACAACCACCATTTATGTCAGAAAGCATGGAAACCGAAGCCCTCCTTCGTCTTCTCCGGCTTGATCGTCTTCTTCATCGAAGCACAACGCCGCCACCTACCAAGATCTGAAGAATTAGGGTTTTGGCGACTTCGCCTCCAATAAATCTGACTTCGTCGATCTGGGTTACAATGATACATTTCGTCTCCCCAGAGAAGATGAATTGATCTTGGTCCATCTGTAGACTTTGTCTTCCTCTACCAAAGCAACTACCATCTGCCTAAAAAATACGAACAACCACCTCCCTAGCTCCTATCTATAAACCATCGGAGGTTGCCGACTACCGCCTTCGCAGCCCCTCCCCGCATTTACGACGCGCAAATGCGTGTCAAGGAAGGCCCTGTCATAAAGAGAGACGACGCGCATTTACGACACACATTTATGACACGCAATGCGTATCATTAAAATCCTTGTCAAGAGAGGCCATGTCATAAATGAAGTTGACACACATTTTTGTGTATCGTAAATTTAAATGTTTAAAAAAATATATTTATATATTTATTATTTTTTAAATTAAATTTGCATTTAATGTATCATAATAGAAATAAAATACCATATACAAAAAATACAATCCGTTGCATAAAATTTAATGTCATACAATTCTATTTCTTACAATATATAAATTTGCATTCATCTAATCTACTTTGTGTTTCATACAAAAAAATCTATTTCATGCGGCTTCTTGCATTTCTCTTATTAGTAGCTTCCATCATTAGTAGTACAACTAACAATTGAAATGAATAATGCAACACTTGGATTTGCAATATCTTATCTCTTTCAGCTTGAGCTTTCTTTTCCTCTTCTAACAATTGAAATGAAGAATGCAACACTTGTTGAATATTGTTAAACTTGTATTTCTGCTAACCCAAGAATCAAATTAGTTTGTCTGCATGTTTTCAACCAAATATAGGAAATTTGTTAATATCCAATGATTCCCAATCTAACATAAAAGGGAATCATTTCCATACAAAAAACAATTAACATATTTTTTTCATATATTTATAATAACAGCCAAAATTTTGTAAAAATCAGCTAAAACAACAAACTCATACACATCGTAAATGTATAAAACAACAAACTCAACAATGGCAGTAGCAGTAGCATCAAAGCAGCAGCAAAATCACACATCTATTTTGAAAAAGGTTTTGTACTTTACGGGCTAACACATAAAGGCAATGCACTTTGCATCAAAATTCCAACAACAACAGTACAGATACAGCTAAAGTGATAACTACAACAATTTAAATTGAATAAAAAAGATGGCAATATTGAGTTTCAAGAAACAAACCAATGACATAAGTACATGTGTGTGTGTGTAAGCTTTATCTGCATTTGCAAGTCGATCTTGGAATAATGCCCACTCACTTCTGCATCTATCTCTTACCCCCTTCCATGGAGCTTCACCAAATTCAGACTTACCCTGAATCAACAACATTCTACTTTCAATTATACCATTCTAATTTCATTTCAATATAACATGGGGTGGGGTTGGTCTCACTTGGCTCTCGTGTGTAGGCTGTCACATCAAAACGATTTTTTTTTGAGATTTTAATTTGAAGTTAATTTTAGATCTCAGAAGAAAATAGAATTGATTGATTGACCTTTACACATCGTCGAAGTGCAAAATCCAAACCCCATCCGTGCACCAAATCATTCTATAACAACATTATAAAACCAATAAACCATTATTGTTAATGTCTTGTTAAAATATAAGCTGACTATATATTTTTTTTATATATCTTTACCTAAATCAAATGCCACACACACCTCCAATGCATGAAAAGACATGAGAGGAAGATAAAAGTAGCAAAAATGAAGATATGGTGATGGACATGTGGTAAAAAAATATTGTAACTTCCATAAGAACCATGAAAGCAAACTATGTGTACATTTAAAAGACACTTCTTTTACGTGCTCTTATTTCATTCACAATTTCAGTTTATAATAATTGTCAAATAAACAGTTAACTATTATTCAGAATTATTTTCAGACAAAAGGGTAAAACAATAAGTTTTTTTCTTCATATTTTCATTTAAACCAAAAAAGAAAACTCTTTTTATCAATTACTTTACCCATACATTACTAGCGGAGAAAAAAAAACATCCCCTAAAAGTCCATAACAACAATTTCAATTTCAACACACAAGAATCTTGGAATTTTGTTTTTTAATCTCATAAATAAGTAAAGAACTATATTTTTTTTCTTGGCAAAACAGCGTTGGTTTTTTCTTCAAATAACTGAAACTTTGTGTTTACAAAATACCATTATTTTAATAGTTTTCAACAGTGTTTGTGAATAAGAAAAATAAATAGTTGGTTACCAGTTTATGACATCTAAACCTGTTAAAAATACGATCAGCCAACGACACTAGTCTTGGCTGCAAGATAGGTGAGAGACTATTTATGGTAATTAATCCCAAGTTGTTTATACTTTTTAGTAAAAGTCACAACATCAATCTCCTTTCCAAGAAGTTGTTCATGTAGCATTTTTGATTCCTCATCCGTTTTATTCATACACTCTGAAATAAAATCAGCGACAATATATCATCAGAATAATTCCCAAAAATGACAAATAATCAATTTTAAAGAAAATATATATTTATTATACCTTGTAGCTTGTTTAGCAAGGAACCCGGGGAGTAACATTGAAGGAGTTGGGTTTTTTTTCTTGAGCTCATGTAACTTTTCTTGAGCAGATGCTAATTCCATTGTTCGTATGATCATACAGTGTAACACCACATTAAGTTAACAAAAAGGAATCGGAATGGAATCTGTTGAAGGAATTGGAATTTGAGGGAATAAAGGAAATGTGTTTGGTTGGTTGGTTGGATGGATGGAATAAAATTCAACAATAAAATTGAATGATTTGTAAGTTTTATTTTTTCTATATTTATTATTTCAATACATGTAATGAGGGTATCTTGGTCTATTATTAAAAAAAAAAGAATGGAACTGATTTCCATTGATTTAGCAAAACAAACATGCAATGATGGAATGGAATCTGGAATTCCAGTTATATGAGTTTTAAGTGCCCTGAAAAACTCACCTGGTTCCTTAATTTAGTTATCTGGGGTTCTTATTCCATGTTTTCTCCTGCATAACAAACATATCATAAAATTATTCGTATATTATTCAAGGGTATTTCAGACATTTGGTAAATAAATCCACGGTCAAATATTCAATGGAGTAGATTATCCAGATCATTTTTTTTTGTTATTTTTACTTTATTTCAACTTTATTTAGGTTACAAATTTGATAAAAAGGCTAACACATCAAGTAAGAAACTTACTAGCAAGTTGCAGGGTTTCTTTCTTAAGCTCATCTCGTACTTGGTTAAAAATAAAAAAAAGAAAACATATATATATATATATATATATATATATATATATATATATATATATATATATATATATATATATATATATATATATATATATATATATATATATATATATATATATATATAAGAGAAAGTTACAGGAATTAGCAATGTACTTGATCTTTTTACTAATATAGGTATTGTTATTCCTCATTATTTGTCCAATATATAAAGATAAAAATAACTGGAAGACTATATCAAAACATCAAGAATTTAAGAACTTGTGATTAAATAGATAAAAGTTTGTTGGTTAAAAAAAAGAAAACATATATATATATATATATATATATATATATATATATATATATATATATATATATATATAAGAGAAAGTTACAGGAATTAGCAATGTACTTGATCTTTTTACTAATATAGGTATTGTTATTCCTCATTATTTGTCCAATATATAAAGATAAAAATAACTGGAAGACTATATCAAAACATCAAGAATTTAAGAACTTGTGATTAAAAAGATAAAAGTTTGTTGCTTAAATTATTTAGAGTTCTTACAGGATCAATTGAAAGCAAGAACTGTTGATAGGCTCCTTGGTTAAATAAAAGTGTCTGTAACTCATCAATGCTACACCAATCATATAATGCAAAGATTAAATACACAAAAATTCAAAAAAGAAATAGAAAAATGATGGTTGAAGAATATTAACATGTTTGAAAGGAAGGGTACCTTTTGTCTTGCAGATATCTAGCCATGGTATAGGTGATTAAAGCCACTACTAGAAAAACAGCCTTGTACGACACTCATTGCGCGTTGTAAAAGGCTCAGACGACGTGCAAATGCGCGTCAAGGAAGGCCATGTCATAAAGAGAGACGACGCGCATTTACGACGCTCATTTACGATGCCCAATTACGACGCGCGTTCACGACACGCAATGCTTCTCAGGGAAGGCCCTGTCATAAAGGAAGACGACACACATTCGCGTGTCGTAACCTTACGACGCGCGTGTTAATGACACGCAATGCGTATCAAGAAAGCCCCTGTCAAGAAAGGCCATGTCATAAATGAAGATGATACATATTTTTGCGTATCATAATTTTAAATGTTTAAAAAAATATTATTTATAGATTTACTTATTTTCAACTTAAATTTGTATATAATGTTTTATAATAGAAAATAAAATATCATATACAAAAAATAGAATTCATTGCATCATGTTAAAAAATTGTAATACATTGGTATTAAGGGGATCCGATTGTACATTGTTATTAAGAGGTTTTCCCTAACTATATAACCTAATACTACATTGCTGTTAAGGAACACCTTCTTGTTTCTACTTATTGTTATGCTTTTTTGTCCACATGATACCTGTTTTCATCATAACACATTAGTATTCAGAATGCTTTCAAGCATCAACAATCTATGTTATAAAATATTAAAATTTAATACAAATATAGTAAAATACCTTTTTCCAATAATTCAAGGTTGAATACAACCCATACCTATATAAAATATTAAAATTTAATACACATGTTGATTAAAAAGTTAATATGAAAGAGTGAAATAGTAAATACATTTTTCCAATTGTCATTGCAGCAATTCAATACGACCCATACTTGTATAAAGAAACATGGTGACATACAAGGAAAAATCAGTGCAAAATGGTATGATGGGTTTTGTTCGTCTTCAATTGGGAATTCCTTGTTTTGGTATTTTTTATAAAATTTCTGCATAAAAATAAAATCTTTTCCATTTCTTGGTGAATGCAAGACTTAAAACTATCCGATTTTTTTTATCTACTTGAGTGGTGAATGTTGCTTATTATCTTTATGATGGCGATAGAGAAGTTTTTAAAGTTGTCAACTTTTTTTAGAGCTTTGATTTTGTTGGATTTAATAGATCAGATACCTAGGGCCACCCCTACAATTCCTAGAATGTTCCAAAATATGTTCCCGTTAGCAGCTGGTCAGGTAATAAGTTTAAGATTGTATGTTATTTTATTATTATTATTTTTTTTATACACATTGGCTATTTGCAATTTGGAGCTCTTCCTGTTATGCCAGTTCAAGCCGGAGAAAAGCTAACCTTATCAGTCAAAGGTTCTCTGCCCCAAGGCTGATTATGTTCTATGTACTCAAATAACAACCTACTCTGAGTGGTGGCAGAATCACTATCATCACTAGACATTATTAAGCTCACATACTCTTCTCATGTTGTCCAAAACCTGAAAATTGATTATTATAAACTTGTAAGAAACAAATTCATATTGATTACAAGTAATGTACATTATACAATCCTTGTTTATGCCTCTAGCTTGTTTGAGTCACCAGTAAGAATGACATGTGCATTTTATTTTGCAGCAATTAAACTAGGTAGTGATATTCTAACTCCAAGCTACAGATAAACGTTATGTTGAGATTGAATAATTGATAATCAATTAATGATAAACAGAACACATAATGAATCATGATTTATCTAAAACAAACAAGCTAAAATGGTGTAAAATGTTTATTTTTAACTTTGTTGGTTAAACATTAGTGACTTTAACATTTTGTGACCTAACTTCCCTTGTATATAATTGTTTTTTGGTTGAAAATGAGTGACTTTAACAGTTGGTGACCAAATTGCCCCTGTAATTCATAATTTCAAAATAAATAACCAGAAAACATTGACATCATTTTATTTAGACCAAAACTATTTCATTCTAACATTCTAACATTCTAACATTCTAACATGATTTTCAACTGTATGCATATATGATATACCTTTGAGACTTTGTATGCATATATGATATCTTACTATGTGACTTTTCTTTCCATCTTTTATATATTCCTGTTTTATTCGCCTTCCCTTTTTTACCACTCTCTGTTATTATCTGTATATACACGCAAGTAAATTAAATAGTACAAACATATTTTTAGAACCAAAAATTGATAAAAAATAAAAAATAAAATTATGTTTGAAAATACCTTCCTATCAGCTGACACACAGTCACCGTTGTTCAACTTGACATACTTTTTACTCCACTGTCATCATATATATAAATAAATTAAATATAAGTAAAAAAAGTGGAATAATAAATATATATACATAATTAAAAAAAAGTCAAACCTTATCCCAATGAATGAAACGAGAATTTTTGCTTTTGTAATCCACCACTATCATCTGCAGCTAAGTCAAGAACAGCAGACTCCAACCAATTTCATCAATCAATACAAAATTTTAACTTTATATCATCATAATACCAACTTTTTTGTAAAAAATGATCACAAGTTCAAGTCTCTTGAGATCTAGTTATTTACAACCAATCCTACGGCTCAATGTATGAAAAATAACAGGTATAACAAACTCTTATTAGTATTAAAAATTTATATAAAAAGGAATAAATCTGTTTTCTTTTTGCCGTTTAAAAGGATTAAAAAATAGTTGATGCTTATCATACCAAAAGTCCAAAACTTAGTCAGTATGCTTTCGTTTTGTCGTTAAATAACTAACTTTCTGCACCAAATCTTATCAAAATGCACCTGCTTAGACCACTAGATAGTCCCTCCTCATCTTGTTTCTTGGAAGCTTTTTTCCAGTCATTGCAAGATAATCTTCTTCAATCTCTTCTCTAGTAAGCCTGATCAATAATTTTGGTTTCTCATTTTTTGGATCCTCACTCATCTTGTCCTTAGAAACCGAGTTTTCACCTTCTGAAGGGACCTTAGAAGAGGAACCCTTGGATTAGGGGTGTGCAAAAAAACCGCAAAACCGAAAAACCGATCTGATCCGGTCAATCCGAAACCGAAAAAACCGAAACTGAAAAACAACCGTAACCGAAAAAACCGAAACCGTAAAAACCGCCTCTCTACGAGTCGGTTTCGGTTTCGATATTTAGATATCCGTGGATACCCGAACCGAACCAGCGCGTATGTATATATATATATATATATATATATATATATATATATATATGTAAATATATATATATATATATATATATATATATATATATATATATATATATATATATATATATATATATATATATATATAAGTAAATAAAATACTAATCAACATTGTTTGGAATGATCCCTGTGATACTTCGCAGTGGCCAAAACAAAATTTAATTGACAATTTTCAGTTTCACGTTCTATATTGATTTTTTTTTTCTTATTAATTTTATTAGTATATTTATTATATAAATTTAATAAATGATATTTGAATTTTATATTTTCTTTTGGACCTTGTGAGTTACTACTTTTAGAAAAAAAAAATTGGTCGAAATAGAGTTTATAGCTTTGATTAAATTTGATTTTTTTATTTAGCGGGTATCCGTGAACCGAACCGTGGTTACCCGCCTTCACACGGTTCGGTTCGGTTCGATTTTTTGGCCAATTCGGTTCGGTTTCGGTTAGTGCACATGAGGTACCCGCCCCGTGGTCATGGTTCATAATTTTATTACTATCCGAACCGAACCGCCCCGTGAACACCCCTACCTTGGATCCATGGTTACCAGCCGAATTAGGCTCCTTTATTTTGGCTAGTTTAGACTTAATATCAACCTCAGTGGATGTGGAGTTGCTGCTGTGCTTCATGAACCGAGGTTGCTCGGAGACAAGTGGTGTTCTCATGGGTGCACCCCTTGGGAGTTGTTGGTTTTTCTCCTTACTAGTCCACTTCAATTCATCTGGCATGTTAAATTAATGTAACTTCTTGTTACAGCTTCAGGTAGGCATTTTGTTCTAAAACATGAAAAGTAGAATCAAGATACAAACAATACAATGGAAAATGTTACAAAATAAAGCTACTATTTCTGTAATTACAGTGCTATCTACAAAACCAATATATAGTTTTCACTTTTCAGTTAAAAAAATCAAAAATTATTGAAATTAAACACTAATTTAAAGATATCAATCATATTATTATACCGATTGATAGCTGAGTGACTCCAGGTTGAACTTCAATGGAAGATCGCCCAAGCCATACAACAGAACCACCCATTTTTAGATCACCATCAACACTAATTGTTTTCTTGAGAACCATTTTGTCAACAGATGCAGTAACCAGTAATAAGGGCCTTGTCATGCTATACAAAAAGAAAGAAACTTAATTATATTAACAAATTGATTAATGTTGTTAAAACTGTGTGATGGAATGTAAGGGTAAAATGGTCATTTATTTTCATTCAAGCGGTTTATTCGGTCCAAAAAAGTGAACAGAAACAGACCTTATGAGTTATGAGTTATGTATGAAGCACTTTATCAAATTTCGAGGGTGGACCCCGTCTTCAATGAATGGTTTTGCCTCCTTCAAGAACTCACCAGCAAGAAGAACTACTGTTGTGGTTCCATCACCAGCAAGAAGAAGAAAGGTTAAGTTCATGTAGGATGTTTCCAGTGAGATGTGAAATTAAAGACTTGAGCATAGAAACTTGTTTTAGGTTCTACAGTTTCCAGTGAGATGTGACATTCAAGAAGAACTCACCAACAAGAAGAACTACTGGGGGTTGCCTTACCTTAGAATGGAGATGTTGAAAGGAGTTGGTGTTCACATTTGTTAAAGACTTGAGCATAGAAACTTGTTTTATGTTCTACAGTTTTCTTGGTTGGATGGGGGTCTGAGTTCACTTGTATTTTAAGTTAGAGCCAACCACAGTGCATGTTTTGAAGGGAACACAATATTTCTCAACAATGTCCCTTTAGTTAGGCTCCATACCTGCAATTTAAAAAAAAATTCATGAGGGCATTCACGTCTTTTCCGAATATTTATGCAATATGTACCTTGCAAGTACGATCTAGAAAGGCAGATAAGATAATTGCATGGGATCCTCCATAGCCCGTGACAATGTCAGTTACAGGTAAAGCATGACCAGTGAAACTGTATTCATACAGATGTCCTGCTCTCTGTTGTCCTTCCTCATCAAATATCCTGATCACAAGATGAAGAAAATGAATTATAGTAATAAACGCTAAAATTGCAACTCATGAATGTAAAAGGGTAAATGAGTAATTATACATACATCAGAAGTGACCAGACTCTAACAGTTCCATCCTTAGATCCAGAAATCAAAAGTGACTGATCATTAGAAAAGACCAAGCAAGTAACAGGCCTATAGTGACCATGCCATTTCTTTAATAATCTACCAGTTGCAACCTATAATAAATCAAAAGAAATAAAGAAAAGACTTGTAATAAGATCAATTTTTTTTATGATTTTTGCACAGATAGTTAATCCGATTATAAAAAAAAATAGTGAATTGTTGGAACCAAAGAGCAACAGTAAAACAGAATAACAAAGTTTTCAATATAATTTGAAGAGAAATTAAAAATCGGCAAAAGAACCATGTATTCTTTATGACTAGAAAACTGAAATGAATTTACAACTCACCTCCCACAAGTGAATATGACCTGAAACTCCTCCTACTATGTAAGTACCATCAGTATTGCAAGCAAGAGGATTGATTGCTTCTGCTGGAAAACTCTTAACTTCTACCTGAGGCTGCAAACAGCAAAAACCTGAACATAAGTGTCAAATTTGATATTTTTTAAATGAATAAGTTATGAACTACATAAATAGTTATATAGTTTAATGTAGTGAATGTTGGGTGATTGAACTCCTATTAGAATCTAGGCAACAAGAAATAATTAAGAATTAAGCTATAATATTTCCCTTGCAATTCCTCTGTATGTTGAAAACCTAATGGAACTAGTATATTTACGTAGTTGCTTCTGTTATATTTGTATTTATAACTTCTACTTTAATTAGTTTATTTATTTATTTATTATTATTATTATTTACAAAATTAATAAGATTGTCACCAAGTAGATACCTGGAACCATCTACATCCACCCTTCCATATGCTCTAGTAATAGACTACAAGTTTATGACACAATACATCAGTTAAAAATGAAAATATGTTGCCATTTTGTATATTTTGCCTCGAATATTAACATCAAATGATTAAAAGAGAAGAAAAGAAAATATTGTTTGAAGCAAATTGGGAAACTATCAACTGTCAAGTGTATCTTGGATCTTGATAGCCAGTTTATGCACCTCTTCCATAGGTTCCATTTGGATTGAAAGATAAATTCTGATATGAAGTTGGCCTCACAGGGGTAGAAGCAGTGCTCCCCTTCACACCATTTGGGTTTCCTTGAGTTGTGTCCAAAGATAAAGCAGGTTCCTCTTTAGTTGCTATGATCTCACCCTTTGGAGGCACAGGAGAGTAAGGGGTTGTAGGGGTCATAGGTGGGAAGTAAGAAGTAGGGTACTGGTAATGTTGGGCTCCATAGAGTTCACCATATTGACCTACTGTTGGCATAGGTGAGCCAGCAGGAGAATAAGGTCCATATGGTGCATAACCATGACCATAAACACCCTGTAATGAAACCAAAAACAATATACAATTATAAACATTTTTTCATGTCAAAAAATAGACAAAACTCACAGAAGGAAACAGGTTCTTACATGAGATAAGTCAACTCCATCAGGATTCACATATCTTGAGTAGTCATCCCAATCATTGGTAGTTCTATCATAGCCTATACAACAGAAAAGGGAGATTGAGCAATTGTAGAAAAGGGAGAAAAGGGGTAGGAAGACTATACGCCATTGTTAATGTTTTATGATAAGAGATAAGCGAAAGAGAACTTACTGTGACTGGATTAATGGAGTATACACCATGGTTGGATCGATTATCTAACTTAGAACCAAAATACCACCACCACCACCGTTTCCGACGAGACAATGAGAGAAAGCATCTGGAGCGATCCCTTGTGAAGAAAGCTATGCGATTACAGAGAGTCCTTGTTAACCGAATCCAAAGATTCCGTCAATGGCTCTATCGGGTTTGGTTAAAACCCCAGTTTGGGATGTGCTACATCTGGTTCATGAACTTGCCAAATCAATAGGGTTTTTTTAATAAAAAATGAAAGGGGTTAATGGATTGGGATCAATTACCCGAACAGGATAGATGCTGAAGCGTTTGATGGTTTTGAATCATCGATGATTGTATCAAGTAGAAAAGTATCAGAATGGGATGCACAAGTAGAAAGTAGGGGAGAATGATATCGTACCTGAGAAAAGAAAGAAAAAGAAGGAGAAAAGGGGAGAAACAACGGATCCTATCTGATATGCGTAGAGAGTAGAAGTAGGGATCGAGTATGGAGGAGGAAATCACAATTGAAACCCATATAATTTTTACGGTTAGGGTTTTATAGAGGAGAAGATGAGAAGTTTCAAAATCAAAATTAGAGGTAAGAATAGAGGAGAAAGAGGAACATGTATCATGTATTTGACATTCTTGATGGAATCGTTGCTCTCGACCTAGAGAATGATGGTTTTTACGGTTAGGGTCTTATCATACGAACGTGAAGCATGAGCACCTGTGACATGAATGATTTGATCTCAATTGACATAAATACAAACATTAGCATATCATGATGGGGGGGGGGGGGGGGTTGTTATCGGTGTAGTGCGACAGGAAAGAATGCTTGGAGAAGATGGTCGGAGACACTTGGCGGTGCGAGATCGGAGGTTGGGTGGTGGTGCGATGCTGCTATGAAGACGAAGGCCTAGGGCTTTTTCTTGCTAATCGAAAGAGACGACGGGGTTTATTTTTTGGATCCAACAGGCGGGGTGAAATCCCGCCTTAAAAAACGCGTGTTTCATTAAAAAAATTATAAAGTGACACACTTGGATGACACACATTTTATGATAGGCGCCCTCCGCATTTCTTTTTTTTTTCTTTTTCTGACACTAATTTTAGGGCACGCACAAATGCGTGTCCACTATCCTTCAAATTTTGCAAAACTGACATTATTTTTTAGGGCACGCACAAATGCGCGTCCACTATCAGCGAGTGTCATTGTTTGCGCGTCATTAAAGGGCTGTTTTCTTGTAGTGAGCCCATCATAAGTGTATCTTGGATCTTGATAGCTAGTTTGTGCACCTCTTCCATAGGTTCCATTTGGATTGAAAGATAAATTCTGATATGAAGTTGGCCTCACAGGGGTAGAAGCAATGTTCCCCTTCACACCATTTGGGTTTCCTTTAGTTGTGTCCAAAGATAAAGTAGGTTCCTCTTTAGTTGTTGTGATCTCACCCTTTGGAGGAGCAGGCGGGTAAGGGGTTGTAGGGGTCATAGGTTGGAAGTAAGAAGTAGGGGTAATGTTGGGCCCCATAGAGTTGACCATCTTGACCTACTGTTGGCATAGGTGAGCCGACAGGAGAATAAGGTCCATATGGTGCATAACCATAACCATAAACACCTTGTAATGAAACCAAAAACTGTATACAATGATAAACATGTTTTCAAGTCAAAATATAGACAAAAATCACAGAAGGAAACAGGTTCTTACATGAGATAAATCAACTCCATCAGCAAATCAGATGCTTCTGTACATAAAATTAAGGATAACTACTTGTTTATCAAAGAAACTGTTACCATCAACAATTGAATCATAAAACTCGTATCCGTATTGTTAAACCTAAAACCCTAAGAACCTGATGATATAAACCAAGATTCAGTGACAAAACTACAACATAGAACATTCTATTTATGCAGCAGGTGGACAATTACGTATAAAGATCGCACAGAAGCGTGATCTTCGAGAGAAACAAGAAACCCAGTTCAAATCGAGAGAAAACAATAACGAACCGTAAAGAAATTACTAGCAAACAGAGGATACATCGGTGCAGGAAGGAGGTGCGAATCTCAAATTTCTTGAGAGTTCTTGGAATTACCTGATACACATAGGGAGAAAAGGGGTAAGAAGACTATACGCACACATGTTCTGTTGACTTTCATATTAGCGGTTACAAGAGCAAGAGCAATTCTGCATATTCGGAATTATGTTTCACCCCATTAAGTCGTTGTACTCTTCTTTGATCATGAAAGCAAGAGCAATTCTGCTATGAAGATGAAGGACCTAAGGCTTTTTCTTGCTAATTGGAAGAGGCGGGGGGTTTACTTTTTGAGATCCAATAGGCGGGTGAAATCCTACCTTAAAAACACGTGTTTCATTAAAAATTATAAAGCGACACACATTTTATGGAAGGTGGCCTCTGCATTTCTTTTTTTTTCTTTTCTGACACTAATTTTAGGGCACGCACAAATGTGTGTCCTCTATCCTTCAAATTTTGCAAAACCGACATTATTTTTTAGGGCACACACAAATGTGCATCCTCTATCAGCGAGTGTCATTGTTTACCCTAGCCGCCAAGAAACCCTAACTTTCAGATTTCGATCCAAAGCATTTAGGGTTGCATGTGCACCATAGGAGTGTTATAGTGCTCAAAACCCAACATTATTAACTAGAGACTAGAGGAGTATCCCCAAAAATCAACTCATGAACAACCAAGTCAACATTGGAAACTAAAGTACGGTGAAGGATTGCTCCACGTAATCCTTTAAAGTCATATCATAACACCAATGAGAATTGTATCAAACATTTCTCTTCTCTCATAGCAATTTAGAGCATGGATGACTTCAACTCATTGGGATCTAAAAGGTTAACTGGTCCCATAAATTAGACAGAACAACATAAAAATCCTAGACACTCATAATATTTTTATTGGAGTGCTCAAATATCTATCTCAAACTATTACTACTTAGTAAATTAGACTGAGTGTACAATTTAACCAAGCGATCTCACACTTCTTTAGTTGTATAATATTTCACCAACTGGGCGTCAATGGATTAGATCAAAGAATTATTAACCCAAGTTATAAGTTTTGAAATATCATTCTTCGATGTAGCAAGAAAAGTTATGAATTTTTTTTGTCTTCTCATCATTAGGTTGACATGGTGTGCTAGTAAAACATCCCTACAAAACAAAACTCCAATAAACATAATTTTTGCCATCTAGTTAATGGTGTATGGTGTATGGGGTTCGTACATACATAATGACTATACGACATCATTAAGGAAGGCTTAGCCAATGCGGTAAGCCCATGATTAACCAGACCGACTTTCTTAAGTAGCCCATATCAACTAGAAAATCAGCAAGGTAATATCTTATATCAACAAATAATTTGTGCAACTACCTATGTGTATCTCGGGAAAACATGGAAAATACATTAATTATATTAGAGAAAACTACCCTTATAACCTCATGACAACATCATTACCCGGTTAAAAGCAATGACCAAGACTTTTTCATCCATGTATACATACCTCAACATATATCGGTAAAAGTGGAGAACACATTCATTAACAATTACGCAACTTTCATGTTTGATATCTAACTTAGGCATTGGAGAGCAATACATGGGTCTATCCGTCAGTAGTGCGTCCTAACCTAGTGTTCACTTAATTTGCAACATAACTTCCTCTGTAGCACCACAAAACAGACTCTCTAGTGCATGAATCGTTAGTCCGGGAAGCTACATAGCATCATTGGCATAATTTGAAATCACCATGCAAGACAAGCAAGTAGCTTCATGTCCCAGATCAGACTCACATTTTAGCCATATCAATCTAATTCCAATGTTCACCACAAACGCAACGATGTCACCAATTACCACCCCATCATTTCAAACAACACCCCTACTAACAATAACAAACATCTCTCAGAAAAACGTGCAACTTGATAAAGGAAAACAAAAACAACCACAAGTAGAAGCAAGGAAAGCCAGACAAACAAAGTTGATCATGATAGAAATAGCAAGTAGTTCTAGCACAAGGGAACCAAACACACCCAAAAGGTCATCCAAGTTAACTCCAATGGATAATGAGTTAAACATATAAGTGTTACCACCCCTTTTACAACAACCTCTAGAAACAACCACAATATCGACGCAACAAACTGTTCAACCATACATACCAATGCCACCGCCCTTCTTATACATGCAATAATAGAAATTTTGGCCACAACAATCCCAACAAACATATGTACACCAAGACATTTTTGGAAACGAATCAAATACCATAAATACAATGGGCACAACAAGCAGCAAAAAACGGTACATCCCTAGAAATAAACAAAAACGTCAACCACTATCGTGTACAGAGATCGTATAATTCACCCTTCATAAGAAGTATTCGGGAATACTAAATGCTAGTGGGTATGAAATTACCTGAAATTTCAAAATATGATGGATTGGGCGATCCTAGTGATCATATTGAAAACTATTAATGAATAATGGATGCTTACTAAATGGATGAAAAATACTGGTGTATATTCTTCCCGACCACACTGTCAGGACCAACAAGGCTCTGGTATAAGAGCCTACCAATCAAAAGTATGTTGATTCTGAATTCTGAAATCTCCCACTCAAATGTCAAAACTCACGGATGAAAGAAAGCTCACAATATAAAAATAGTTAATGAAAAGAAAAGAGGAAGAGTCCAGAAGTTAACAGAGGAAAAACACACTTTTTTATTCATGAAAAGAGATGGCAATATATAGCCTTATAGAGTACCACGTGAGCATGAAAGTAGCCTTATAGTTCTACCCATTACTTCACCTAAAGAACCGGTACACCCATGACTCAATCTTCCAACGAATTTAGTCAAACCAAAATACCTATTCTACCTAATAAACTATTAATAAAAACATAACATATAAAACTATAAATAAATCTAAACCCAACCATATGCATAATCACGTGACCTTGGTAAATAATCGATTAATTCTAACAATCACCCCCTTAATCGGTTATTTTTCCACTCCATTCACAGTAATGCCGGTTCATCTTCGATGATCAAGTTTGCTTTTTTTTCCCACTTTGGACATTCGTTGTTGTAATGACCGAATTCACCGCATTTGTAGCATTTTACGTGACTCTTGTCCCGAACACGTTCCTTACCATCTTGGCTCCTCCCGGACCCACGACCTCTTCCCCGGCCACGTCCAAAGCCATCCCGATGCGAACCGCCACCGCCACAATGCATACAACCATCCGACTTTTCTTCTCTTGACAACAACAACCCACCATGAACGTCTTCCACCTTCTCGGATCCTTTGATGCGCTCCTCATATGCCTTTAGTCTACCGACGGCTTCATCAAAAAGCATCGTATCCAACTCAAAGCATTGCTCAATCGACGCCACAATTTGAAGAAAGGACTTGGGCATAGAATCAAGTAACCTTTTCACCAAGTCAACTTCTTCAAGTTCATGTCCGAGACTCCGTGCTTTCGAAGCTAAACCACTCAACTTGGCTGCAAAATCATCAACGGTTTCTCCCTCCTTCATACGCAAGCTTTCTAGTTCCCTCTTCAAAGTTGCTAATCGAGTCGTTCTTACCCGATCCACACCCAAATACCGAGTTTTTAATCCTTCCCAAACCCTTTTTGGATCGGTGTAATCGGACATTTGCAACACCATCTCTTCTAGTATTGCTTGAAACAAGAAAGCAAGAGCTTGTTTCTTCTTCTTTGGATCCGATTCTCCACCCGATGTCTTTGCTTCAACAGTCTCCCATATGCCATGTGCATCCATGATGGACTTTACTTTGACTGCCCATACTGGATAGTTGGTTGGGGTCAAAACCGGAATCTGATATGACATTGACCCACCATCTTTTACTGCCAATGCCATTTTTCCTTTCTTATGACAGCCCCAAACTTTTCAGATCCAACCCGTTCCAATTGAGACTCCTCTTCCACCAGTCAAGAAAACCAAGCTCCTGCTTCTTCTGTTTTCTTTTACCAGCTGTGAGTAAGCAAAATCAAAACCCACCCGTTCTGATTTCTTTCCGCTTCTCTTCCCCGCTTCTGGTTAGGCTCTCTTTAACCCGGAACAAGGATCATCAAGGATGGAGCTGCATCTTTTCTTGTTATAAGAACTTACACCCCCTTCAACAGAACCTTGGTGCTCTGATACCAAATGTTGATTCTGAATTCTGAAATCTCCCACTCAAATGTCAAAACTCACGGATGAAAGAAAGCTCACAATATAAAAATAGTTAATGAAAAGAAAAGAGGAAGAGTCCAGAAGTTAACAGAGGAAAAACACACTTTTTTATTCATGAAAAGAGATGGCAATATATAGCCTTATAGAGTACCACGTGAGCATGAAAGTAGCCTTATAGTTCTACCCATTACTTCACCTAAAGAACCGGTACACCCATGACTCAATCTTCCAACGAATTCAGTCAAACCAAAATACCTATTCTACCTAATAAACTATTAATAAAAACATAACATATAAAACTATAAATAAATCTAAACCCAACCATATGCATAATCACGTGACCTTGGTAAATAATCGATTAATTCTAACAAAGTATACACAACTTCAACCATGTGTGAGAAGAGTTTAGGATGAAAAAAGCTAGAGGATGAGTCATTACACGCCTTCGTGTATATATTCAACAAAGCAATGCTCAATGCACCAGAATAAGCAGACAACATCGTCATTGTACCTTTCACTTACGGACTACGTCCCAAATTCTTGTTCAAGAAACTGGTGGGAAAACCACCTAAGTCAAGGAAAGACATGATTTAAAGTGTTCTCTGTTTCATGAAGCAAGAAGAAGCGGCGTTCGAGAAAATAAAGAGTGATCAAGGGGATAAAATGTTCACTAAGAAAGACACTCGCATGCTATACATTAAACCGTCAAACCATGAAAACCAAAGATATTGTAACACCCGGATGCAACAATAAACAAGGTTCCCACAACAAGGGAGAAACTACCCATCAGCAAGTAGTGGAGGCAGAAATGAAGTGGCAATAATTGATGAAAGCAAGAAGAATGAAAAAGTAAAGCAAGAAGACATGTCGAATGATAGATAACACAACAAATAGTGTGCGTTCCATGACTCTACCGGTCATGATACCATTGAATGTACTATACTCAAAAGGGAACTAAAAACTAAAGTCCAAGCAGGGCAGCCGAGCGATATGATAAGAGGGTTGCACTCTAAATAACCAGAGAGTATCTTGTCGGTAGAATCTAAAATCAAGAGCTCAGGAAATAGCGATATTTTCATGTTCAGAAAACCTGAGAAATTAGGCGCAAGATAGGATTGGGAAGGAGACACGTTCATATATGATGGATGGGATTATCATAGCAATAATCATCAAGGACATGAACCGGTAGTCATTGGAGGATTCATAGGGAAAAAGTATGTAAGCGATATATATATATATATATATATATATATATATATATATATATATATATATATATATATATATATATAGGGAGTGATTCAAATGGGAACTAAAAAAGGTTAAGAACCGTAAGAACCTATAACTTTAGATGTTTATAAAGGGTTTAGGGTAACCCTAAACCCTAAACACTAAACCCTAAACCCTAAATCTTAAACCCTAAACCCTAAACCCTAACCCCTAAACCCTAAACCCTAAACCCTTTATAAACACCCTAAACCCTAAACCCTAAACCTTATACCCTAAACCCTAAACCCTAAACCCTTTATAAACATCTAAAATTAGTGGTTCTTACGGTTCTTAACCTTTTTTGGTTCTCATTTGAACCTTTACTTATATATATATATATATATATATATATATATATATATATATATATATATATATATATATATATATATATATATATATATATATATATATATATATATATATATATATATATATATATATATATATATGGACAATAACAACTCTACAAATGTTATTTACATTCACTATTACAGACAACTTCCAAGCCAAATACAAAAGAAGATAGAACCACCAAAAACACACCTCATAAGTTTCACTGCCCACAGTGTCTGGCCGGAAGGTATGATAAACCTGCCACCGATGTTAGTCGATTACAACAGTGGAAGGAACGAAAGCCGAGCTATAAGGTTTGTTGTTATTAATGCATCCTCGTCGTATGATGTTATATTCAGAAGATCAACAATACACAAATTTAGGGTCATCGTGCCCACCATTCACGGAGTGGTCAAATTCTACACGATGTCAAGATTCAGCACCATCCCAATAAAAGGGAAAGAAGGAAGAATAGAACAGAGTGACGACCAAGAAAGCGAAGAGAATGACCATCGATATATCCTACATTTCCAACTTGGTCAGTCGTCAAAAATTAGACAGGTGAATGTACTACGCAGTAAAGATGATAGAAATCGGGAAGATAAACAACTGGAAAAAGGCAAAAAATTGGGAGGAAGATGGCAACCTAGAACAAGCAATTGCAATGTTAGCAAAAAGTACATTGTTTCTGATCGAGAACAAGAAGTCTCGGTCGCCATATGAGAATTCACTTAAGAAATGAAGGTGGCCACTAATAACAAAAGTGTGGCTCCCCACATACCCAAAGTTAAACAATTTGGGTAGCAAGTATTCGAACCAAGCCAAGAGGGGTATAAATTATTCTCGATAAAATCAAGACAAAGATAGATTCAGAAGAAAAACAAAAAAAGGAAGCTAAGATAGGACGAAATCAATGCAAACGCAATCCAACCACCAAGACCAGGAGTCTACAAGCTATTTATACTGGAACAACAAAGCGAGATACAAAAGAAGTGGTCCCATCCACAAGAAAACACTCACAAAATGTGAAAACATTTACTATCGTACCATGGGGAAGGAAGAAGCGACACATCAAAAGAACAGACACATTTCCTGGAAACAAGTCGAGATGAAAAGAAGTCATGAGTCTAAAGCAACAGTCGCCAACCACATGTAGGACAAGTAAATAGAGCAGGAATAACATCATTAATCTTACTTATGCAAATATGTATAATTAAGTCACAAGTGACTATGTCTTTTATCAATGTAATGATGGTTAATTGGAAAAAAAGACGTGCACATAACAATCATTCATAAAAATTTGATCGACCAACCGACTACTTTGATATTTTGGTCATAGAAACATTTTGAAAATGGCTATCCGGTTAGCCAAATATCAAACAATCATTCATAAAAGTAGATCGACCATCCAACTACATTGAAATATTGTTCATAGCAACATGTTGATCATGGCTACACGGTTAGCCAAATATGCAACAATCATTCATAAAAAATTGCTCGGATAGCTAACTACGTTGAAATTTTGGTCATAGCAACACGTTGACCATGGCTACCTGGTTAGCCAAATATAAAACAGTCATTCATAAAAAGTAGCTCGACCAGCCGACTACTTTGAAATGTTTGTCATAGCAACATGTTGACCATTGCTACTCGGTTATCCAAATATTCAACAATCATTCATAAAAAGTAGCTCAGTCATCCGACCACTTTGAAATTTTGGTCATAGCAACATATTGACCATGGCTACCCGGTTAGCCAAATTTACAATAGTTGTTCATAAAAAGAAGCTCCATCAACCAACAAATTAGAAATTTTGGTCAAAGCAACATATTGATCATGTCTACCAGGTTATCCAAATACACAACATTTATAGCCCAGCCAATTGAATAACTAGAAATTTTGGTCGAAGCAATTTGTTGATCACAGTTATAAGAATCAGTAAAAATGTGAATACCATGGATTCTCCAAATACATCGGCTTTTCAAATATTTATCTAGTCACATTAACACAAAAACCAAAGATATTTATCTAGCTAAATAAGTCTTTAGGGAGATTAACATGTTAAACATTGAGAAGATTTGACTAAAAGTCACAAACCAAATGGGACCACATCTTAGCAAGAACATGAAAAATATGCCTAATCTACAACTACCAGTAATCCAGTCTATTCAGTAACCCAAACGAAGAGCGAAAATCATTCCCAAATCCAAGCAACCCAACCAAGCAAAAGCAATAAAAATACCCATCACAAACAAAAGAATAGCATGTGTAAAGTGTGAAGATAATTCAGAAACCTGATTTTATTCATAGTCATAACAGCAAAAGGAGAAAACAAAAGATCCACAACAAGTCATTGTGTTTTATAAAATAAAAAAAAACAACACTAAGGAATTGCTAGCCCAAACATTATTAAATCATACCACATTGACCAACATCACCATACCTCAAACATCTCCACTATTTCCACCACTCGAATGGGCACCACCTCTTATGGGATTAACTATAAAAGTGTAACGTCCCAAAAATAATAGGTAAAAATTTCATTTTTCAAACAAACAAAATCATTCATTCATCTAAAAGATAATAAGAGTATAAAAATATTCTCAAAACATCATAGTAAGATCATAAAACAAAAAGTGTTGTGATACAACCATAGTCTTTCATAAATATGTTGTGATCCAACCGTAGTTTTTCATACAGGTGCTATAATCCAACCAATCTCTTTAATGCAATAGTCACAAAGAAAATCTAGCAACCTACATAGTATAGTGAGAAGAATCACCTCACACTCGAATTGAATAAACCACAGATCGCAAAGATGTGAAACCGGTGCTACAACCTACCTATCAAAACACGTAAGGTCAAACCTTAGTCTACACTCTAATAATAGCAATTTGACCAATAGTTAACCAGGTTAAAGTAAACGGTCAGAGTCAATGCTAACTGATCTCCACGTCGTGCCCACCCATTGGCCACGTCGTGGCAACTTCATGACAAAGCAGTCACGACCAAACCAACCACCACATCATGGCAAGAATGTCGCCGCATCATGGCAACTACAAATGAACAACTTAATGGATTAAGTTCTTGACTCCTAATCCCAAGAGCTCTAAAGCTCAAATCTGAATCTCCTCAAGGTATTGATGGATAGAGTTTCCAACTTTATCCATTAAGACATACCAATAAGTAAATATATCTAATCCTAATTTCTTAATGGTTGTACCAAATGCATGGACAACAAACTAAGTCATGCAAGACCTCTTTCCAACCAACACCATGGTCTAGAAGCCAATTGATGCACTCAATGGTATGGAGTTCACTCAAATTCCAAGGATAAGAAGATTAGGACCAAAAAGCTCATAAAATGGCCTAGAACAAGATCTAGAGAAGTAATGATCAAGGTTGAGACTTTATACCTCCAAAAGGTTAGAAATGTGATGAAGATGTTGGATCTAAGTCGGAACCAAGCTTAAAAGCAACAAGATGGACTCCTTCTTCCTTCAATCTTCACAAAAGTGGCTTCACACACTTAAAACACACATAAAGAGGCTAGGGTTTGGATGGGGATCGATTTCAAGGGATGGAGGCTGCCAAATGAGGAAACTATAAGAGTTAGTGCCTTTAAATAGGGTACAAATCCTGAATTCTAGGGTTTTGAACCCCAACTGCCACCACGTCGTGGCCAAGCCAAAACCCCAAAACACTTAGATCGAAAGTATCATACCTAGATATGGGTGTTACAAAAAGACCTAAGCTTAGCAACCGATCCCACCGGGAAGCCAAGCGTAGACAAATAATCTCCACAAAACAAGGTAGAAAAGGCATTTTCCATTTGCTGCAATTAGGTAGGGTCATAAAAGGGAATCTCACCCTCAACAAGACCAAGAGCATGCTCTTTGTTCATTAGCTTGCCACCTTGCCCCTTCCTAAACTCAATACATATCGACTCAAGTTCCCGGTTAGCATCATAGAATGAAGAATCATCAAGGACTCTATCAAAAACCTTTCCTATACACTTGAATAACCCCATCTTGTATCCTCTTCAAATTTTTGTACCTGACTAGTCAAACTGATTACGCTCGCTAGTAAGTTGGTATTCTTTAGCACCAAATCTCCAAGATCAATCTTTAGTTTACGAGCACCCATTTTTAGCATGGTTTCCTTATCATCATAACCAACTTTTCCAATTCCAATGAAGCTACATGAAACATCCCAAAAATCAAGGTAAATTTTCATATTTAAACCTCAACCAAAACCATAATTGTTTGCAAAAGATTGTTTCAAAAGCAATAATCACAAATTAGAGTGTCTCCAGAATTCAATAACATAAAACCAAAAGTATGTGAATGATTACACCTTTGCTTTCACATTATCATCTGAAGTACCTGAAACATGAAACTTAAAAATTTAAGCCAATGCTTAGTGAGTTTTCCTAAATCGCATCAAACCCCTTGGCCATTCGAGGTAACTTGGTGATGATATCCATGGTGATCTGTTCCCCATTTCGACATAGGAACCTTCAAAGGCTGAAGATTACCATGCAGCCTTTGGTGCTCAACCTTGACCATCCGACAAGTCAAGAACCTCTCAACATACTAGTCGATCTCCCTTTTCATACACATGCACCAATAACTAAGTCGCAAATCCCGATACTTCTTGGTGGCTCCAGGGTGTATCGAAAATCTGGACTTGTATGCCTCCTCCAGCACAGTCTGTCTGATCCCATCAAAATTCGGTACCCAAACCTGACCACACCGAGTCAACAATCCATGAATGTCGGTAAAAAACCTATCAATCTCATCCCTAATTCGCTCCTGCTTCCAATTCTCCTTCTTGATTCCCTCGGACTGAGCCTCCTTAATCAAGTCTAGAAGTGGCGAAATGATAAAAATCCTCATACATAAGCTCCCAACCAATGAACTAGCCGACTTGCAGCATAAAGCATGAACGACCAGATTCACTTTTCCCAGGTGATAAAGAATCTTGCAGTCATAATCCTTGACCATGTCAAGCCATCTACGCTGTCTCATATTCGGATTTGGCTGATCCATGAGATACCCCAAACTCTTGTTATCCGTGTAAATGGTATACCGGACTCCATACAAATAATGGCGCCAAATATTGAAGGCAAACACCACCCCCCGAATTCCAGATCATGCATAGGATATCGCACCTCGTACAGCTTTAGATGCCGAGAAGCATAAGCAATAACCTTCACTCGTTGCATAAGAATTGCCCCTAAATCTGTGATGGATGCATCACAATATACAACAAAATTCTCAACACCCTCAGTAAGAGTCAACACTAGGGCCTCACATAACTTCTGCCTCAGAGTCTCGAATACAGCCTGCTGCTCAGGCCCCTAGTGGAATTCCACGACCTTCGTCATCATACGAGTGAGGGGTACAACAACCTTGGAGAAATCCTGAATAAATCTCCAATAATACCCAGCTAGCCCCAGAAAACTCCAAATCTCCGATGGAGACTTTGGGGCCTCCCACTGCATAACAACCTCAATCTTGGTCAGGTCGACCATAATCTCGTTCTAGCTAACGAGGTGCCCCAAGAACTGGACCTCCCGTAACAAAAACTCACACTTCGAAAACTTATCATACAACCGTTCCCGCCTCAAAACTCCCAGAAGCTCTCAAAGGTGCTCCTCATGCTGCTCCTTGGTTTTAGAATATACCAAGATATCATCAATAAAAATAATGATCGATCGATCGAGCATCGGCTTGCATACTCGATTCATCAAATCCATAAGTTCTATAGGTACATTGGTGAGCCTTGTTGGATTAGTGTCTAAGTCCATAACTATAATTGGTATGTACTTGACCCGAGAGTAGCATGGTCCATTTGGGTTGCATATTATTAGGACAATTTGATAGGATGGACTTTTGAGAAGAAGTTATTTATGGTTTATTAATATATTATAAGTTCTATATATTAATATGAAATAATATTTTTTTAATCAGTATTAATCAAGAATTAATTTGGAATTAATTATGTGATCAAAAAGAGACTAATTAAATATAAGGGGTTGATTTGGTAAATCATTCATTCTTATAAAGTGGGCTTATGATCCATAGTTCTTCATGTTGGTCTAAACCCATGTTGTAACCCATGGATACTCCATGAAGGTTTTAACCCATGGAGCATGAGGGATATAGAAAGTCATTAGGGCTTACATGGTGTAACCCTAGTTTGCCATACTATATAAGAACCCCTCTGGCTCATGAAATTGACACTTAAGTGGAATACTAGAGGTATAGCCGATTTGTGTGTTCAAGGAATCTCTTCTCAAGTTATCCTTTGTTCTAGGTGTGTTGTGATTCCATTTTAGGCATTCATATTATTGATTCTTGGCTCTTAAAGCTCCAAGCAACAAGCTACAAAGAAAAGGTATGTTATCTAACTTGTTTTATTACCCAAGTATCAAAGTTTTGTATGCTAGTTAGGATAATACCTTGGAAAGTTCAATTTTGCATGTATAATAGAGAAAAGATAGATCCAAGGTATTTAGGGTTGCATGTACACCTTAGGAGTGTTAGAATGCTCAAAACCCTTTAGTGGTATCAGAGACTAGGCTTGTTTTCAATTATATTTGATGCTACTTGTGTTAAATGCTTAAAAAATCGTTTTTTGCTTTCTGAACAGTGGACTCGTCGAGTCTACTGGGAGACTCACCGAGTCCAAGAACAATTCTGACTAACTCGCCGATTTGATTCATACACTCGACGAGTTGGTGCTCCACAGTGCAGATTTTCGATTTTTAAGGCTGGAGTTGAACTAGGATCATTACCCTAAACTGTTTTTGAACTTATAAACCTGTTTTTGATGTGGTAATTATCATTCTTATCCAATTCAAAAGATAATTTTCAAAATTTCATGTCTTGCATTAGTTTATATGATTAGTCTAATTACATGGAATTTGTTTGATTTTAATTATCTTTTTTCATACAAGTTTAATCTAGAACTTGAACATGCTTGTTAGTTTAATTTATGATCTTGATGATTTTAATGGACTCCATAACTTGTCCTCAAGTCATGAAATTCCAAGAGTTTTTCCTTTAAAGAGATCATTAAAATCATAGGTTATGAACTTGAAGAGTCTTTTTCCCATAAATGGTTTTATGAACTCCATAACTTGTCCTGAAGTTATGGATTTTCAAGAGTCTTTTAATTAAAACATATATTAAACTCATAAGTTATGGATTTGAAAAGTTTT
The DNA here is from genome assembly GCF_002870075.4 of Lactuca sativa. Lineage (NCBI taxonomy): Eukaryota > Viridiplantae > Streptophyta > Magnoliopsida > Asterales > Asteraceae > Lactuca > Lactuca sativa. The sequence goes on from NC_056626.2 coordinate 99,336,501, forward strand.
GACAAGTTTGAAAACTTGCCCTCAAGTTTTGGAATTTGTAAAGTTTCACCTTTTGAACACTTTAGTTCCAAACCCTAGAATTTTAAAAGTTTAAAATTCAACCCTTATACTATTATAATATTATAGGTTATATATATATATATATATATATATATATATATATATATATATATATATGTATGTATGTATGTATAAGAGTAAAGTCACTCTTACCGTTAGTAGGCCTCATTCACGAACTCGGTCTATAAGGGGAGTATAAGGTTACTGCCTATAAAATGGCAGTTTAATAGGTGTCCACTCTCACCACCGCTTTCTTGAATGGTGGAGAGTCGTTAGCCGAACGGGTAGGATAGGACTCTAATTCTCCATTCATTAAAAGTATAATGATAAATATAAATTAACTAAACACTTATACATTCCCAAGTCTTAGTTACTTAGGAAAATGTCAACATGGTGCTAACCCATGAAATTGCACTTTGCACCTTGTTAAGTTGTTAGTGGAGCGTATGTGGTTAATCGACACACTAATCTGGGAATGACAGTGCGTAGAAAAGGGTAGCTTAATATTAATCATACACCAATGGAGCGTGTGTGGTTAACCGACACATTGATTAGGTGGTTGTAACATTGGATGTACCAAGTTAATTTGCACGGTTATTCACACCTTGTTTGTGATCCTCGGCATCCCAGTCACAAAACTTGAAGGGCACAATCGAGATTTAAACATGCCATTAAATTGTTCAATGAATCTCAAAGGATTTAGGAGTTTCAATTCACTTAAAACCTAAAATTCTTTTTCGTTTTTTGTGGTGGAAATTGGTAAATTATCATTCACCTACCTTCAAATATTTTGTAGTTTGGATTACGACATCCCTCTTCCAAATTGCAAAATATTGTGTTGGGTCCTAGCCTTAATATTTCATGTTGGGTGTTATATTAAAGACTAAAATCAACTAAATTTCTCCCATTCGTAGATGTCTAGTTCAGACAACTATGGTCTTCCCAAATCTTTTGGAAAAAGCTTTCCTCATGAAAATGATATTCCACAAGACAATCAAGGTGAAAGATTAATCCCTTATTTGTGTTTTAGTGGAACTTCACTTCCTCCACCTTCTCCAATAATTCTTCCTAACCCACAAGTTCTAGGTCACTCAAAATCCTATTGGCAGGAAGAAAAGTCTGTATGTGCTCACGTCTTGGAGATGAAGTTACATATTGACAATCTGGGAGAGTTGGGTGTCGAAGTCTCAAGGAAGTTGGTTGTTGACTAGGTTCTTCAGTCACTTCCTAAGTCATATAGCGGGTTCTTTAAGGACTACTATATGGGAGACCACAACATGAACCTTATTGATCTTACCTATTTGATCGTTGCTGCTGAATCAACAATGATTTGGTGCACTGGTAAAAGCAAATTGGATTGAAAGATCTACTCCCTAAACTTCCATCGACAATGACAATGACAACAATGGAAGTCCAGAAAAGCATTCTCTTCCCAACGGAAAGGGACCGACCATAGTCAAACTGGTTGACCAAATGGTAAAGATAAGGGTCCCATGTGTCATTCCCAAAGAGTCCATTGCCAAGAGAATGGACATTGGTTGTGAAGCTGCCTGATAGACCGCAAGGATGGTAAAGTAAAAGCTTGACTCTACTTTAGGTAAATCTACTGTCTAACACTATTAAGTTCCTATTTGGAGATTCTTAATACATGATGTCACTAGGTCGCATCTTGATGTTTTGTAGAATCGAGGAAAAGAGAGGAAGCTTAAGAGTAAGAGCATGCTGAATCTGATCATGAAGAGATGGATTTCGATCGCATGATTCGATGATCAGATTCTTGAGCTGCTGCTTAAGAGTTATGATAGATCGCTTAGAAATATTTAGAAACATAGTTTTCACTTGTAATTGCATTGTAAGGAAAAAAAATTTCCACATTTTATAAATAAATAAAATTTTGTTTTGTTTTTTATTGTATCTCCTTGCAATGGCATTTGTGAAAATTGATGTTTGTATGTTTCTATGTTAGCAATATGAATTTGATTCTTTCGTTTGTGGTAGTGTCAAAATTTACCAAACAAGGAAAGATTCTCATCACCCAAGTTTCAGTTAGATAGAAACTTGGAATCACGCAACTTGCATTGTGTGATGAATGAGAACCTTCATCTTTGGTAAATTAAGACTAATTCATTGTTCACATGTATATGTGAGTCAAGTGAAGGATAGGGATTGGGTACAATGGGTGTGCACTGGTCAGGTCCACCATAAAGAATGATAAGGCTATTCGTCATGATTTAAGAAAGTTTAGTAGATATGATTATGCTTACAAGTTTAAGTATAATTCTGAAACATTGGAAAAGTTTCATTGTATGGCAGAACGGATGTGAATGATCAAATTAGGCAGAAAGATAAAAGTTTCTCCAATCTGAAGAGATGGGAGAGTACTTTAGTATCGTCTTTTGTGATCATCTTAATGATTATGGAAAACCATATCACAATTGATCCTCTAAGGATATCTCAATGCATTTGTATGGCTAAGAAGAGGAATCATGAATAGTTGAAATGGTTAAATCAAGAAGATGAGCCATACTTCGTTCCAAGAGCAGGGGTTAGAGTCATACTCCAAGATTGAGCCTTGAGTGACATAATCTTAAGAAAGGTTTATAACACTTGTCAAATGTAGAGTAAAATGTTTTCTACTCTTGTACATTTGAAATTAGTAAGTTGTGATGTCTTGGTAAGGACAAATACCAACTAAGACCAATAGTGTGAAGTGTTTGTCTTGATAAAAATCCGCACTAACTCTTGAATATTTGTTTGTCAAGGAATTATTCATGACAAGAGAATCTTATATGTCAAGAGGTCAATGGGAGTCTTAAAGATTTTGAAAGTTTCAAGAACTAATCAACAATAAGCCTATTGTTAAACACTAGCACACGACCTAAGGTTTGTAACCTATCATGTTGACATATTCTTGTTCTGTTGGAATAGTGTCTAAGGCCGCAACTATATTAGGCAAGTATTTGACCCGGTTGAGCATGGTCCTTTTGGGTTGCCTTCACCATAGCAACTTGACAGGATGATTTATAATGAGAGAAGGAATATTATTAATATATTATAAGAATAATATAAGGAATAATAATATTATTATTCAATTAATATAAGTCATAAATTAATTAGGAATTAATTTGGTGACTTAAAGAGATTAATTAAATAAAGGGGTATAAACTGTCAATTGTTTGATAGTTGCACTTTGGGCTATATATCCTTTATGGATAAGGGGTGGACGATTTCTAGGGCTAAGGATAGCTATAAAATCGTCCAAGGCTTATCATGGAAAGGATCTGGATTGCTTAGGGCTTAAGTTATCCAATTAGGGTTTAAGGGTGAAACCTTAGGAGCCTTACAAGTATAAATAGACCCCAAGGGCTAAGGGATTTCGTGACTCATGCTTTGAGTAGAAACCCTGGCCGATTTGATTCCCTCTCCTCTCTCCTAAATCATCTTCTTGCTAGTTGGTGTTTGTAAGCCATTAGAGGAGTGACAATTGTGACTCTAAAGCCTCAAGGACAACAAGATCAAGCAAGTGATTCAAGGTAAACTTCTAATCTCTGATTTCATATTATTGTTATTGTATATTAGCCATTAGAAGTCTTGGATTCAATGTATGTTCAATTAGAGAAACCAAGATCCAAGCATTAGGGTTGCATGTGCACATATGAATGTTCATATGGCCAAAACCCATCAGTGGTATCAGAGCCTAGATTGGTTTTTATTAAATTCATACTTTGATTGCTTGTTTGTTGCTGAAAAAATCGTTTTTTTGTTCTCTGGCTGATGAACTCGGCGAGTCCCATGGTGGTACTCGGCGAGTCCATCTGGGTACTCGGCGAGTTCGAGCGTCAGAAAAAGGAAACTTCAGGATTTCTTGATGTTTATCTTTGAGATACTTGCCTTAATCGTATTAGATCAATATAAATCCGATTTTATGATATATATGAGTATATTCTTGACCTAATTGAAGATATTTATCAATTAATAAAATATTTGTTTCCTTATGTGATAATTGATTAATTATTTTATTAAATTGGTAAATTGTTTTGCAAGAAATCATTAAATAAATCAAATATGGATAATTATGGAATTAATTGTTAATTAAGATTATTTGTTATTTGATCCTCTATGTTTTTAAAAGTTTAAAACTTGCCCTCAAGTTTTGAAATTTATGTTTTGTGATTAAAAGTTTAATTTAGACAATTTAAATTTCAAACCCTAGAATTTTACAAGTTTAAAATCCAACCCTATACTAATATAATATTACAAGATTAGTATATATATATATATATATATATATATATATATATATATATATATATATATATATATATATATATATATATATATAATTAAAATGCTAGTCTTACCGTTAGTAGGCCTCATTCACGAAGCCGGTCTATAAGGTGGGTATAAGGTTGCTGCCTATAAAATGGCGCTTAATGGGTGTACACTCACACCCACCGCTTGCTTGATCGGTGGAGGGTCGTTAGCCGAACGGGTAGGATAGGGAAACCTCATCTCTTCATTAAAAGTATAATATGAAATACAAAGTAACTACATGTTTTTCAAAAATTTCCCAATCTTAGTTACTTTAGGAAAAGTGAATTGATGCAATCCCATGAAATTACACTTTACACCCTTGCTAAGAAGTTAGTGGAGCGTGTGTGGTTTACCGGCACACTAATTGGTTCTATGCAAAAGTGGCAAAGGGTGATTCATTGTTTATCATAGTTCGATGGAGCGTGTGTGGTTTACCGGCACATCGAATAGGTGATCGTTACAATGAAGGCACCATGTAAATTTGCATGGTGATTCACACCCACTTTGTGATCCTCGGTATCCCAGTCACAAACGAGAGGGGCATATCGAGATTTAAACATGCCATTGAAAAGTTTTCAATGAACCTCATCCAAACCTAGGAATTCTCAATACATTTAGAACTTAAAGTTATGTGGTGGAGAATTAATGAATCGTCATTCACTTACCTTCAAATTGTTTGCATGTTAGATTACGGCATCCCTTTTCTAATATGTAAATATTGTTGTTGGATCCTAGCCCTAATTTTTTCTTATTGGGTGATAATTAGGGATTCATATTCTAATCTATCTTTGTCCTTTCTATTTTTAGATGTCGAACGCAAACAACACTGCTGCTAGTTCATTCACATTGATGAGCCTTTGTCAAAAGGTTACTTTCGATGGGACGAACTTTAGCGAATGGATAAGATACATTTGCACAATTGCTCGCTATGAGGACAAGGAGTATGTCCTAGATGAGAAGCTCAAGAAAATCAACCCAGAAATCGCTACTCCAGGTGAAATGACCGGTTTTGAAACTCATGAGCATGATGCAACGAAGGTACATTGCATCATGATAGCCATCATGAATGCCGAATTCCAAAAGTCCTATGAGGACATGTATCCATATGAAATGCACCAAGACTTGTTGGAGAGATACCACCAGAACGCAAGGCAAGAGCGTTACGAGATTTTCACTAACATGATTTCTGCTAAAATGGGTCATGGAGAATCTCTTACCGTGCACCTGCAAAAGATGCAAAGGTATGTCGATCGTCTTCGCAAGTTGAATGTTGACTTTGGGGAAGACTTGGCGATCGACATGGTGCTTCACTCTTTGACTCCGTGTTACAATCAATTTAGGATGACCTACCACATGAACAAGGAAGAGGTCACCCTAAGCAAGCTCCAAGGTCTCCTTAGGGTTGCTGAAAGCAACCTAAAGGACAAGTCTGTTGCACCCACTCCCAATCCACCCACTGCTCCTGTTTTGGCCATTGGGCAAGGACGAGGGAAGAAGAGGAAGGCTCCGTGTAAGAGCCACCGCAAGGGAAAGTCCCGAGATGGTTCCTCTTCTAGTGGGACCAAAGTTGATCGTGCTAAGCCCTGCCCTAACCCTAAGGAGGCAGAGTGCCATCATTGCCATAAAATAGGGCATTGGAAGAGAAGCTGCCCAGACTACCTGCAAGCCATAAGGGAAGGAAAGATCAAGCCATCTTTCGCAGGTATTTATGCAATTAAATCTAATGATTCATCTCATGCTAATTCTTGGGTCCTTGATACCGGTTGTGGTTACCATATTTGTTCCGATTTGCAGGGACTAAAAAGAAATAGTGATGTGGAGCATGGAAGAATAAATCTAATCATGGGGAACAGAAGATCGTCGCCTGTGACCAAGATTGGAGTGTATTCTTTAGTGCTTAGGAATGGTTTATCTTTAGATTTGAACAATGGTTGCTATTCACCAGAAATGGCTAGAAACATCATTTCATTTCATGGTTTGTTTAGACAAGGTTTTAGATTTTCTTTTAATAATGAGAATGGTTCTATTCTTGCCTATCTAAATGGTGTCTTATATTTTGAAGCTATACCATGTAATGGAATTTATGAAACTGTTATGATTGTAGATAAATTAGGAAATGATGTTTTATGCATGGATTCTTCCAATGGTGTGGATAGAGCATCCTTGTGGCATTGTCGTCTTGGACATGTCAACAAGAAGCGCATAGCCCAACTCCAAAAGGATGGAGGGTTGGAGTCGTTCGACCTTAGGGAAGATGACACATGCGAGTCTTATTAACTTGGAAAGATGACTAAGTCACCCTTAACTAGTACATGTGAAAGGGGTGAGGGTCTATTGGACCTAATACATACCGATGTATGTGGACCGTTTAGATCAACCATGAAGGATGGAAACCGCTTCTACGTGACTTTTACCGATGACTATAGTAGATATGGGTATATTTACTTAATCAAGCAAAAGTCGGAAACTTTTGAAAAGTTCAAAGAGTTCAAGATTGAAGTGGAGAATCAATTGGACAGGAAAATCAAGATGCTTCGATCCGATCGAGGAGGAGAGTACCTAAGTCTTGAATTCCACGATTATCTCAAGGAGTATGGAATAGTTTCACAATTGACGCCACCTAGGACACCGCAGTTGAATGGTGTGGCTAAAAGGCGTAATCGAACCTTGTTAGACATGGTTCTCTCTATGATGAGTCGTGCTTCACTACCTATCTCTTTTTGGGGGTATGCCTTAGAGACTGCCCCCCATATCCTTAACCGAGTCCCTACTAAGAAGGTTGCCAAAACACCTCACGAGATGTGGACAGGGAAAGCTCCCTCGTTGACACATATCAAGGTTTGGGGTTGCGAGGCTTTCGTAAGACGAGATACTCACGACAAGCTCGAACCTCGTAGTGAGCGATGTATTTTCATCGGCTACCCGCAGAAATCCTTTGGATATCTCTTCTATAGACCGAAGGACAATGTTGTCTTTGTTGCGAGGAGAGGAGTTTTCCGAGAGCGAGAACTCATAAGCCAAGGAGACAGTGGGAGGAAAATCAAGCTTGATGAGATTCAAGAATCGATAGATGAAGGAACCTCTACCGCTGGCACTCAACCCGAAGAGGAAACTCCGGTTGAACCGATTGACGAGTCCTTACCTCTTAGATGTTCCGAAAGAGTTAGAGTTCAACCCCAGTTTTATGGTTTTCATATTACTACCGAAGGGGATACATATATTAGTGATGGTACACTAATAAATCTAGATGAACCTAATAGCTATAAGGAAGCTATGGCAGGCCCGGAGTCTGCGAAATGGAAAGAGGCAATGGACAGCGAGATCCAATCCATGTATGACAACCAAGTTTGGAATTTGGTTGATAATGTGTCCGGACGTAAGACCGTCGGGTGCAAATGGATCTTCAAGAAGAAGACCGACGTGGACGGAAACATACACACATATAAGGCGCGATTGGTTGCGAAGGGCTTTACTCAAACTCCCGGAGTTGACTATGATGAGACCTTCTCACCAGTTGCGAAGATTAAGTCTATTAGAGTGACGCTAGCTATTGCCGCATTTCATGATTATGAGATTTGGCAAATGGATGTCAAAACCGCTTTCCTTAATGGGAAGTTGGCTGAGGATGTTTACATGGCTCAGCCAGAAGGTTTTGTCGATCTGAAGCATCCGAATAGAGTGTGTAAGCTTGAGAAGTCCATTTATGGACTTAAGCAGGCGTCTCACAGATGGAATCTTTTCTTCGATGAGAAAGTCAAAGAGTTTGGATTTGTACGAAGCGAAGATGAATCATGTGTATATGTCAAAGCCAGTGGGAGTATAGTAAGCTTCATCGTTTTGTATGTTGACGACATACTACTCATAGGAAACGACGTCCCGACTCTGCAGGAGGTTAAGTCCTGACTCGGGAAGTGCTTCTCTATGAAGGACCTCGGAGAGGCTTCCTATATTTTGCGAATAAGGATAGTGAGAGAAAGAAGTAAGAGACTAATAGGACTTAGTCAGAACACTTACTTAGATAAGGTACTAAAACGTTTTAGTATGGAAAACTCGAAGAAGGGAGAATTACTGATACAAAGTAATGCCAAGTTGAGTAAGACTCAAAGTCCGAGTACTGAATCTGAAATAGCAGAAATGAGCCGAGTACCATACGCTTCCGCAGTTGGCTCAATCATGTATGCTATGACTTGTACTCGCCCTGATGTAGCCTTTGCTTTGAGCATGGTTAGCAGATATCAAGGGAACCCTGGCAGAGCCCATTGGATTGTGGTCAAGAATATCCTTAATTACCTTCGGAGGACGAAGGAATGGTTTTTAGTCCTCGGAGGGAGTGATGACTTGAAGGTGCGAGGGTATAATGACGCCAGCTTTTAGACCGACAGGGACAACTACCGTTCGCATTCGGGCTGGTTCTTTACCCTGAATGGAGGAGCAGTAACTTGGAAAAGTTCCAAGCAGGAAACCGTAGCTGATTCAACATGCGAATCAGAGTACATTGCAGCGAGCGAAGCATCAAAGGAGGCAATATGGTTAAAGAACTTCATTGGTGATCTTGGAGTTGTACCTGCCATAAAGGAGCCCATGGAGATTTTCTGTGATAATGAAGGAGCGATTGCCTTGACCAAGGAACCAAGGGATCATGGTAGATCTAGACATATCGACAGAAAATATCACTTTATTAGGCATCGTGTAGAAGAAGGACAACTCGTAGTAAAGAGGATATCATCAGAAGATAACCCAGTAGATCCGCTTACGAAGGGACTGAGTAGAGTTAAGCACTTGCAGCATGCTAGGAGTATTGGGCTGAAGGATGATATTAGTATAGATTAGATAGTAGTAGAAACGTGTAATAGATAAATGTAATTAACATTTGATGATTAAATAAAGGAGTTTTATTTATGAGTAATGTTATTGTCTTATGTTAATTGTTTAACTATTGTTTCATTTTGCATGTTTTGACTTCCAGAATAATTGTATTTATTAAGAATAATCGAATTATTCAAATTGTACACAATCATTCATATGTTGGAAGTAGATATGAATGAAGATTGTCATGAATTGGTGTGTAGATTGTCTAAATGGTATTAGACATAGCAAAAGTTTGCTGCAACGTTCATGAGTGCTTATGAACTTGTTTTGAGCATTGGAACAAACCCGCGCTTGCTGGAATCACCTTATGAAATGTGATAAAAAGGGTGATCGCAAGACGATAATATCATATGGTCTTAAAACCAAGATATATGGTTTGTTATTTGTTAATTGGTTGTACATTGATAATGCGAAACCGCATCAGTAACTTGATGTTATAAAACGCATTGTTGTGTATGGCTGATTAATGAATAAGTAAATGCATATAAGTCGAAGTTCATCTGTTACTTTTATCCCAAGAGGGTAAAAGTGATATCTCGGCCGCTCGATGATTTGATTTGACTTATGTGCCGGGCCCGGTCAAAACTGAATTGATGTGTTCGATTAAGTTCTATGTCAAATAAATCAGAGATCGAGAAACCAAATGCTAGACAAATTGTTCCATAGAATTGTCAGCATGATGTCTAAACAGAGGACTGTACGATCCCTTGTCTAAAGGATAAGATTGATTAGATCAGAGTTTGACAACGTCTTTGAGAGCTACGATTGCTAATCGGAATATACTTGTATATAGTTACTAGACTTATCCAAGTGGGAGACTATTGGAATAGTGTCTAAGGCTGCAACTATATTAGGCAAGTATTTGACCCGGTTGAGCATGGTCCTTTTGGGTTGCCTTCACCATAGCAACTTGACAGGATGATTTATAATGAGAGAAGGAATATTATTAATATATTATAAGAATAATATAAGGGATAATAATATTATTATTTGATTAATATAAGTCATAAATTAATTAGGAATTAATTTGGTGACTTAAAGAGATTAATTAAATAAAGGGGTATAAACTGTCAATTGTTTGATAGTTGCACTTTGGGCTATATATCCTTTATGGATAAGGGGTGGACGATTTCTAGGGCTAAGGATAGCCATAAAATCGTCCAAGGCTTATCATGGAAAGGATTTGGATTGCTTAGGGCTTAAGTTATCCAATTAGGGTTTAAGGGTGAAACCCTAGGAGCCTTACAAGTATAAATAGACCCCAAGGGCTAAGGGATTTCGTGACTCATGCTTTGAGTAGAAACCCTGACCGATTTGATTCCCTCTCCTCTCTCCTAAATCATCTTCTTGCTAGTTGGTGTTTGTAAGCCATTAGAGGAGTGATAATTGTGACTCTAAAGCCTCAAGGACAACAAGATCAAGCAAGTGATTCAAGGTAAACTTCTAATCTCTGATTTCATATTATTGTTATTGTATATTAGCCATTAGAAGTCTTGGATTCAATGTATGTTCAATTAGAGAAACCTAGATCCAAGCATTAGGGTTGCATGTGCACATAGGTTATGATAAATTCACATGGATATGAACACATACACCATAAAATCTAAGTGTCATAAGGTTTCTCTCCAATTCATGAAAATGATTATGAGGAAATTCTTTAACTAAGTAGATTTTAAGGTGATATAATAGTGATATTTTCATTCTCCAATTCAATTATGATTATGACATACCTATTCACAATTTGAATTGTGAGAAATGGAGAAGGGTCTAAACATTTGAGACTTATTGATGTAAGTTCTAAAATTGTTAAGACACACATGTGAGTTATCTAAGGAAAGGTGTAAAATTTTGAGAAGCCTAGATAAAGTCTTATCGGAGCATCTCATATCAGAAATCTGAACTTTGGTAATGAAAGTCAATAAGTATTCATTTTTGGAAGTCCAGCTGATTTATGGGTTCATGTCAAAGCTAGTGGGAGCATAAGTGTTATGTTGGTAAATTAATAATTATCATGCTAGTGGTAGCATAATTATTATGGTAAGGGTTGCAAGTTAGCAATGTTAATTATAGAGAACAAAAGTTTCAATTTGCAAAGTTTTAGGGTTTGAAAATGTTGTTTTGCTATAATTAAGGGAGAGGAATTCATATTTCATTTCATAATCTAAAAGCTTAGATTGAGATTTTAATCAATTTAGTCAAATATATATGAATGTTATGTTGGAATGGTTCAACAAAAGGAAATTATATATATGGAAATGCGTTTTCAAAAAAATTGATTATGATTACGGCATCCCTTTTCATAATTCGAATTATGAGAACATGGAAAATAAAAAAAAATATTATAGCAAAAGACTGATCAAGTATCATGTCTTTATGTTAGACATTTTGAATTGTGTCCCATATGCTTCAGGTATAGGATCGATTGCATATGCTATAATATTCTCGTGTTCTAATTTTCCAAAAGCTTAAGGCATTAAGAGGGAAAAAAGAATAGAACCGGATTTGACTAAAGTGGTTGAACAACTGTTAAGGACAATCTAAGGTTCGCCAAAGATTGGTCACTTAAGGACAGTTGGAAGTATAGTAATGGATGGACCATATTAACATTATTATGAATGACACGAGTCTATTAATAATGAGTTGTTGTATGGCAAATATGGAATGTTTCCATATTGGGAGTTGAAGAATAGATGAGAAAGTTAGAAACTTTTATGCAAGAAGGATGTTCAAAGGAATGTACTTTGAATTTGGGACTTCATTTCAATGGAATTGTCTTGTAATAATCTCCAAAGGAATATTTTGTAATATCATGGTCAAGTCTCTATGACTTTTGGCACCTAGACATTACAAAAGAATCATTGCATGATAGTTTAGAATCTAACACTTTCTAGCAGTGACAAGAATTTAGAATTGTTACACTTGCAGTAAGGATTTGAAATTTTGAAATGAGCATCATTGAAATGTTTTCAATTGATATATTTCACAAATTAAGGACCATAGACAAACATAGTGTGCATGCTTGGTGCATGGCATAACAATTGTTTAGACAGACAAAGTGTGCATACTTGGAGCATGGCATAACTATTGTTTAATTTCAAGTATTAAGTTGATTATTCGAAACATTATACAATGAATAATGAGTAATAAATATGGCTCAAAAGTTTTGGGGCCGTATAGGATTAGTATTATTCTTGTGTTTTACTTTGCATGTTTTGACCTCCCGAGTGACTAGGTTATTCAAACCATCCACAATCGATCATACTTTGGAAGTAGGTATTGAGGCTAGATTGTGATGAATGGGTCAGTAGTTTGTCTAGGAAAAGGTGGCTGCAGTGTTCATGAGTACTCCTGGAATAAGATTCGAGTATGGAATTCAACCCACGCTCATCTGAATCACTTCATGCATTTTATCACGAGTGATTGTGAGACGATAATATCTTATATTCTTGAAACAGAGACATGTGAGTTGTAGTTGCAAGTCGGTTGCACATTGACATATGTAAACGCACCAGTAACTTGGATGTTATAAAACATATCGTTGTGTGTAATTTGATGAGTAAGTACAAGCAAAGATTTGGGTCGTAGTTTATACGTTCCTTTTACCCCATGTGGATAAAAGCGATATCTATGGGCCCCTTGATGATTTAGTGATGACACCAGGCCTGGACTGATTTGATTGATTCAATTAGTCGGTTGTCATAAACAGGAAACAACAGATGGACAGAGAGAATGATTATAATCCATGTCTTTGTCCATATGATATCTAGAATGGAGGAATATATGATCCCTTATCTAATGGACGCGTCATTGACTAGGTCAGAGTTTGACAGCGGCTTTTAAGAGCTACGATTGCTAGTCGGGTTGTGGATTCGTACTTGCAATAATAGTTATTAGACTTATCCAAGTGGGAGACTGTTGGATTAGTGTCTAAGGCCATAACTCTAATTGGTATGTACTTGACCCAAGAGTAGCATGGTCCATTTGGGTTCCATATCATCAGGACTATTTGATAGGATGGACTTTTGAGAAGATGTTATTTATGGTATATTAATATATTATAAGTTCTAATATATTAATATGAAATCGTATTGTTTAATTAGTATTGATCAAGAATTAATTTGGAATTAATTTTGTGATCAAAAAGAGACTAATTAAATATAAGGGGTTGATTTGGTAAATCATTCATTCTTATAAAGTGGGCTTATGATCCATAGTTCTTCATGTTGGGCTAAACCCATGTGGTAACCCATAGATACTCCATGGAGGTTTTAACCCATGGAGCATGAGGGATATGCAAAGTCATTAGGTTTTACATGGTGTAACCCTAGTTTGCCACACTATATAAGAACCCCTCTAGCTCATGAAATCGGCACTTAAGTTGAATACTAGAGGGCTTGCCAATTTATGTGTGCAAGGAATATCTTCTCAAGATATCCTTTGTTCTAGGTGTGTTGTGATTCCATTTGAGGCATTCATACTATTGGTGTTAGGCTCTTAAAGCTCCAAACAACAAGCTACAAAGAAAAGGTATGTTATCTAACTTGTTTTATTACCCAAGTATCAAAGTTTTGTATGCTAGTTAGGGTAATACCTTGGAAAGTTCAAGTTTGCATGTATAACAGAGAAAACATAGATCCAAGATATTTAGGGTTGCATGTACACTGTAACTGATCGAAAAGATCATCAATCCGGAGAAGTGGGTAACGATTCTTCATCGTCAACTTGCTCAAATCCCGGTAATCAATACACATGCGGTGCAAACCATCGTTCTTCTTCCAAATCAAAATTGTTGCTCCCCAATGCGAGTTTCTAGGTCTGATAAACCACTTTCCCGACAGCTCCTAAAGTTGGGAGGACAACCCCTGCATATTTGGTGGTGCTAATATGTATGACGCCTTAGAAGTTGGGGCTAAACCGGGGATCAGATCAATCCTGAACTCAACCTGCCTCTCAGGAGACATATCGGGCAATTCCTTCGGAAATACATCTAGGAACTCTCTGACGATGGGAACATCCGAAACCAAAACCTCCTTCCGACCCAAGTATCAACCACATATGCTAGATAACCTAAACACCCATGTTGAAGGTACCATTATGCCTTGGCTACAGAACAAAAGGTTGATCCAAACCTGGTACCCTCTCCATAAATAATCAGTTCTGCCCCACTTAGGGTTCGAACTACCACCCGTTGACCCTCGCAATCAATCATTGCACCAAACATGATGAACCATACCATCCTTACTATCACGCATACATCCCTTATGGGGATAAGGATCAGATCAATCAGGGTAAGGCACCCCGAAAATCTCTATAATGCAACCCTAATAAATGCTCGATGCAGAAACCCCGTGTTTGTTGGCGTTAAAACCCGCAATGGACACTCCAACTCTCCAAGAGTCATATCAAAACGCCTACCGAAAGACTGAGACACAAAAGAATGAATGGCACCTGAGTCAAAAAGCATAAGAGCAGGCAAGGAGTTCACAAAGAAGGTACTAGTAACGACATCTGACGCCGCCTTGGCCTCCTCTGCCATGAGCTGGAAAGCATGACCTCGAGCCCTCGGGGGCTCCGCACTACCCTACCATCCATCCGTGATCCTCAAAGTGGTCGGGACTGGAGCCTGCGCCAGCCTGGCAGCAAGCAAGGGACTCTGGGCCTTCACATGGTCATCTTGATCATAATGGTAACAAATCCTGGTACTCGTTACTGGGGCCTGCTGGAGACAATCCCTCGCATAGTGCCCCTCCTTGCCACACTTGTGGCATCCAGAAGAAGAAGATCGACAAACACCCTCATGAACCTTGCCACACTTACCAAAAGTATGGCCTTTATGGCCTCCTGATCGTGAATCAACGGTCTTGAACCGCTTCGCCACAGGCTGGGATTGAATCGGAGCCTGACGTTGCTCCCTCGTCTAGGTCTCTATCTCAATCTCTCGCCTCCTCATGACATCCTGAATCTCAATGAGGGTATTGTATCGTTAGGTAGACACAAACTGTTGGATATCTGTCTTGAGCATGCTCAAGTACCGAGTCATCTGGTCTTGTACCGTAGCAGCAAAATCATGATAGAAAAGAGCCTTTTCTATAAACATCTTGGTGATCTCCATCACCGTCTCAAACATATGCTTCAAGACTAAATACTCATAAGCCAAACTATCCCTCTCCACAAGGGGAACATACCTCATGCAAAACATCTCTGAGAACTGCTCCCAGGTCATAACATTCCTCTACTTAGGAGTGTAGGAACCGGTAAAAAGGTTCCACCAATCCTTCGCGCCCAATCAAAGAAGGTTCGGAGCACACTTGACCTTCTGGTCATTTAGGCACGAACATGTGAAGAAAAAACCCTCCACATCAGACAACCACCTCATCACCACAATAGGTCCCTTGACCTCATCAAACATCGGGGGATTCATGTTGTTAAATTCCTAATACTAGAATGATCTCCCCCTTAAATCCCCGCAGCAACAACAATTACGATAGCTACATCAGCAACAACCTTAGTTACAATGGCGTACCACTGATCAAACAACTCAATCATAGCGGTCTTGATATGTATATCCAAAAACCTCAGGGATGGAACCTCGAACAGCGACAACTACCACAGTAGCGATCAACTCACGAATGTCATCATCTGTCAATCCTGACCTATCCTGGCCACTAGCTCCAAAACCAGATCCTCTCATGAACACCATACTGAAAATGAACCAAAATATATCAGAAATGCCCCAAATCATACTATTACAATCATTACAGAGAGGCTGAACCCTTGGGGCTTGTGACTTCCTTGCTACGTATACGTGTCGTGTGCTTCCAGTAGTATGGCCCCTTACTACCTTCCACACCAACCTGTATTTGTATCAATGGATCATCACAAACTACCTGAAAAACAAACCCACAACTAGGATACACATACATCCTATACCTACTCTCTCAAGAGTGGCTAAGCATTCCTCATCTGACCGTCTGCTCACACATTCACTCATGAAACTTCCACCAGCTCTGTAACCGCTCGTGCATGCTAATCATACATAACACTGGATCCCATAGATAGTTGAATACTGGATTCTACCCTAAGCCCATAACCAAACAAGGAACAGGAAATAAGGCTAAACCAAACATTCTCAGACTACAAAATCTTAGTTATGTACAACTATGATGCACACACTAAGCAACTATATTAATGATGTCAATTTCATAAAAGATGTTCTCATAGGCTATCAGGCATCATACATCAAGAAAATCTATCACTACTAGAAAAAAGGCCTTTGACGACGCTTGTTGCGCGTCGTAAAACGCTCAGACGACGCGCAAATGCGTGTCAAGGAAGGCCCTGTCATAAAGAGAGACGACGCGTATTTACGACGCACGGTTATGACACGCAATGCGTATCAAGGAAGGCCCTTTCATAAAGGAAGACGACACGCATTTGCGTGTCGTAACCTTACGACGCGCGTGTTTATGACACGCAATGCGTATCAAGGAATCCCCTGTCAAGAAAGGCCATGTCATAAATGAAGATGACACACATTTTTGCGTATCATAATTTTAAATGTTCTAAAAAAAATATTTATATATTTATTAATTTTTAAATTACATTTGCATTTAATGTCTCATAATAGAAATAAAATATCATATACAAAAAATACAATCCATTGCATAAAATTTAATGTCATACAATTCTATTTTTACAATATCTAAATTTGCATCTAATCTACTCTCTACATCAAATTCCAACTAAATAAAGTTGCATCTTGCCTTTCATAATTCTTTAAGACTAATGCTCCAAACAGATGTTATATGGATAAGAAGTTGTACATTGGCCCATCTACTCTGTGTTTCATACTAACAATTGAAATGAAGAATGCAACACTTGCATTTGCAGCATCTTATCTCTTTCGGCTTGAGCTTTCTTTTCCTCTTCTAACTCCAAAGCTATTCGCTTTCATCAACCCTATAAACACAACACAAAATCACTTGTCATTTTCATTCTACTTTTAAAATTAATTCTTATCAGGACATTCTGCTTTTAAACCTACCAATCTACAAATTTTTCAAAGAATATAATTTATCATTTTTATGGAAAGTGTCAAGGGGGTTTCATTAAACTTCCAAAATTGTATCTATTCTCACCAAATCTGACCAAAATGGCAGGTGCATTGTAAAATGACCATTACGCCCTTCAATTTGATCAAGTGAAATTAAAATGAATATCAAGGCTATCTTTGTCATTTTTGACAGATTTCTGACAATGGTGCTGGAAAATTGTAAAATAACCCTTATGCCTGTAGTTTGATTTCAAATTGTAAAAATCATCAAGTAAAGTTAATCTAAAGTTCAGGGGTATGTTCGTCATTTTTGCCATTTTCGATGGATTTTAGACAAAATGCCATTGAAAAATGGTAAAATGACCATTACACACTTCACCTCGATTTCAAATTGGTAAAAACAACCAAGTAAAGTTAATCTAAATTTCAGGGGTATTTTCATCATTTTGACCATTTTGAACAGATTTCTGATCAAAATGTTGTGGAACTGATCAAAAGTTCAGGGGTATTTTTGTCATTTTCGCCGGATTTGGTGGAACTAACACGAAATGGAGATTTGGATGACCCTTTTGACTCTTTTTATTAATAATTTGGTGTTGTATTTGGAACTTTGGCCAACATACACAGATGGTGGTCTGCAACAACCGGCTTCAATGGGAGTTAATTTTGCCAATTCATATTGTTTAAGAGTCTACAAAATTAACAAAAAAAAATTATCATCACATTCTTGAAACAAATCCACAAAGTTAAACCAATCAAATACAAACCTTGAATCTGTTTGATAAGTTACTGCAATCATCAGTTTTCACAAGACAAGTTTGCAAGTGCTTCCAGTAATGTGTGTTATTCAACTAAAACCCAAAACCAAGAAACAAAAAAAAGAAAGTTAATTTACAAGATTTTATGTTACAATCTAGATTCACAATCATTTCTTCCTGTTAATTTACAAGATTTTATGTTACAATCCATGTATGTGTGTTATTCAACTATACAGTGACTGAAGGTTATTTCCATGTATCATATGCAAAAAAAAAGCAAAGTAATAGATACCGTTTTAGGTTGTTGTCCTAGGCCTTCTTTGGAGAAAGCTTTTGTCTTTGTCTCCTTTTCACAAATCTTAAACCATTCCATTTCTCGCTCAACAAGCTTGCGGCCGTTCATTAGAGCCTGCTTATAAGAGTCACTAACCTACGTCAACACGTATCAGAAATAAGAACCAGATGTCAACAAGGAAGTATATGAAACAAGATATAGGCATCTAATTCTTAGCATAGAAGCTAAAACGAGATTAAATTTGAAGTAGAATAACCATTGTCAACAACAGGGAAAGTAACAGGAAGACACCAGATTGGGTGCACTTGTAGAATATACGTTTTCTGTCCCGGGAGCACATGTAAATTATGTTGAGATTGTTACCTTTATTAGGGATGTTATAGTTTATTTTCAATAATCAACATTTTTACTACAACATTTTAGTTGTTGCTTCAAATATGATTAGTTTGAGGCTAAAACGTCACAAAATGATTAATTTCAATCAGTTTTGTTAACTACCAGAAAATTATTATTACAACGCTTCCAAACACTTTGTTAATGGTAGTAAAATTAACTTTTCATATGCCTTCAATCAACTAATTCGTAGAATAATATATAGGTTATTACTACTTTAAAATCTATTTAATAAGACTATTTATAAAAATTATGTTATATAAAATATTATAAATTATTTATAATACCTGTAATCAAAGAAATATTCTTCCAAGAACAAAAACTCCAACTGCAGTATAACTACATGACATACAAAGAGTAGTAATTGGATTGAAGATGCAATTAATATAAAAACAAGAAAAAAGAGAAAGGGGGTCTTAACATACACATTCCCAAAGCTGTTCTTTGCATAGGCTCCACCCTCATGGCCAGCATACATAAAAAGAGATCCAAAGTGTTTGAGTGAAATCTAATAACACCATGGAAGTCAATCAGAAGATACCAATGAGCATTATCAGCCATACAAGTATGATAAAGGAACATCGGAGATTACAGGGACATCAATGAAATACAAGAAATACAAAGAGGTAATGTTTATAGACCCCCAAACATCATAACAACAATGAAATGAACAAGGGAATTTATTTACCTCTTGATCAGACTTCTCATTTTCAAATTTGGGATAGAATGTTGCTCTGATTTTGGCAGTGGAGTAAGTCGAGTTGTCTACATTAAAATACTCCAACAAATCTTTGTTGAACAAACGGCTCAAAGCTGCATTTTGAGCTGTAGTTTCCTGTCTGGTAGTTTCTTTTGCAGCATCACTAGGAACTGTCCCATAAGACTTTGGTTGGTAGACGCATTTTTTACCATGTAAAGAGTTGGCATTTATTACTGGAGAACATCCAACTGAAACATGGGACGACTGTCCATTGCTTTGACCATGAGGAGCTGCTACTGCTACATCATTCACGGTGATACCCCCAAACTGTGGCACAGGAACAGAGGATCGTGCACTATTTTCAGCAATAGCAAGCCTATTAACTCCATTTGTGATAACCTCAATAGAAGCTGCAGACTTAACTTCTGCAGCATCAAACGTTTCATCTATTTTGCTACTGCTTGGCTTCTGAATCCACCTCTGGTCTATTCGACCACCTCTTTTCTGGACAAAATCAAACTTAGCCAATTATTAGTAGCGATGAAGCCAAATTACATAACATTGTACAGACAATAGCCCAATCATCGAGTAAAAACAATATGAAACATACTTCTCATATATGATTAATCGATTAAAGCCCAATAAATTTTCTCATAAGCCCTTGCCCACCCTCGAATATAAAAAATAAAACCAATTAGTAACAAAAAGTTAAGTAAACCGAGGTGTTATTGATGAAATACCTAGTTACGCGGCATGAAATCCGAGATGTTAGAAGCGATGATAAAGCCAGGACGATGAACGAACTGGATAGAGAGAAAGCAAACGAAACTGAAACTCCTCAAAGAAGAACAGAGAGTGCGAGTAGAAGTTATTGCAGAGTGGGATACGAATACCGACACTCACGTAGAAATTGGAAGAGAGGGGTTTTTATCGGACTGTACAGTCTTGATCTTTAAGTGTGAATGATGGGGGAACAGACCCTTTGTTTACCTGCAATTGCAAACACGGAGACACAAAGGTGTGAGATATTGAAGTAGACATATGATCGAGAAATCAATGAAATGTACCTTAGCAAAAACAATGGGAGAGGATCTCTATCCCACAGTGAAGAAGGCGTGCGACCAAACCACCAGCATCGATTAATCCTAATTTTGAAAACAACAAACCATTAAATTAGAAAATTCCAACCCTAATACCCCCTAAAATTGATTTCTTAGATAGAACCTACAATTATTTATAGTGAGAAGGAGATGAAAAGCAAGAACGATAGGATAGAATACGACGTGAGGAAGAAGAGGGTCATAGGGTCGTAAGAGTCAAGAATCATTGCCAATCGAACGATCGGTGGAGTAAAAGGGGATGAAAGACTGGAAATTAGGTATGGGGGAAACGCCAGAGGAAAACCTACCGTGAAGTCTTCTACCTCAGCGTAAGGTCACAGCTTGGCAGCCAAGCTTCACCACGATATCGTTGGTCGATTTGTCACGAGGAAGGCCTGATGTCGCCGGAGGAGAAGTGACCAGAGGCGAAGCAAGGTGAATCGTCCAATGTTTCAGAGCTAAGAGAGATGCGAGAGTGTTTTCGTTCTTGAAAAAAGCCCTAGCTAAAATGGTCACAACGATTTTGTGGAATTTAGTATTTGGTGATGTTTTAGGATTTTGTTGTGCAATAAAATAGGAGTGGTTATGATATTAGGGTTTTTTGGGTACTGATCAGTGAGGAGAGGGAAGAACGATGGAAATAATGCAGAGGATTAACGAGATGTTTGATGATACTAAAGATGAAGATAAGGGACCTGGGGCTTTTTCTTGCTAAGTATAAGAGGCGGGGGGATTAATTTTTGGGATTCAATAGGCGGGGGTAATTTTCGTCGATTTCATTTCCCGCCTAAAACGCGTGTTTCACTTAAAAATTATAAAGCGACACATTTACACGACGCACATTTTATGAAAGGCGCCCTCCGCATTTCTTCTTTTTTTTCTTTTCTGACACTAATTTTAGGGCGCGCACAAATGCGTGCCCTCTATCCTTCAAATTTTGCAAAATTGACATTATCTTTTAGGGCCCTTACAAATGCGCGTCGTCTATCAGCGAGTGTCATTGTTTGCGCGTCATTAAAGGCCAATTTTCTTGTAGTGCATGTAGTTCTTGAAGATCCCAAGGATATCACTAGCATGTGGTTCTATCATAATCATCATAAACAAATAACAATGTGGGTAACTTGGGGTATACTTTCTTGCTCCGGATGATCGTACACATCTCCTCCTTCCTTGGTTACTTGTGAAAACAATTTCGAAAACCATTTTGAAAACAATTTTGGAAACTTTAACAGATCCTTAGTTTGAGTCTGGATTCACACGAATGCTCATTTAATTCTCTCAAACGAAGGCTATGATACCAACTTGTAACATCCCAAAAATCAAGGGAAAATTTTCATTTTTAAAACCCAACCAAAACCATAATTATTTACAAAACATTGTTCTCAAAAGCAATAATCACAAATTAGAGTGTCTCCATAATCTAATAACATAAAACCAGAAGAATGTGCACGATCACGCCTTTGCTTTCCCACGATCATCCGAAGTACCTGAAACATGAAACTTAAATTGTAATCCAACGCTTAGTGAGTCTCCCCCAAAGTACCAAACACAAACAAAACAGATAACAACATGCATAAATGGGCCTTCAGCCTGACTGGACCGTCATGCAGGGCCTACAACCTATCTGGACCGCTCTCCAGGCCTTTGTCCTGACTAGACCGCCTCGTAGGCCTTTATTCTATTCGGACTACCCCGGGTATCTTGGCCTTCAGCACAAAGCAGTACTGCCTCAACCCAACAAACCATAACATGTCGACATATATAATAACAACCAATAACCAGCAACCCATGTAATCATACATATCTACCAATCTAACACATACTCAATAAACACAGGTAATCATACATATCTACCAGTCTAACACATACTCAACATAACATCAATTCGATATATCAGGATACAAAATCCACTTGGCTGACCTTGGTGCCTTCGAACCACAAGTACAGTGAGGAAAACTCTCTACATAATCTAAAAAGATAGTTGAATAGATCACAACTCCGACTGCTGACTCTACAGGTCACCTATACAGCAATCAGTGACCAAATCTCAGTCTACAACTCGAAATACCCAAAATACCCCTATATCAAACTTGGTCAAAGTCTTGGTCAAGGTTAAAGGTCAAAAGTGAACTAAGTCAACTCCGGCTGAGTACACCCAAAATACTCAACATGTATGCTTGGCGTGCACACGATCCAGATAAGGGGGATTAAGGGAGTACGTAGAATGTACTTAGAAGTACGCCCAACGTAATCCGCTGCCAGCCTTTCCTTCTAATAAGAGCTTAATCCAATAACTCATTTTTCCCAAAATATAGATCTAGTCCCAAATAGTGTTCTAAACCATAAAGTTTCCAACTTTATGATCTTGCCTGGCTAATAAATGCCTGCACCTTAAAACCCTAACTTCTTAACCAAATAAGACATCATAACCTTTGCATGGAAGGACTTGAAGGGCCACAGTCACATTTTTATCACTCTAGACACTCTAAAATGTCCAAAAGGACAAATCATTTGGTCTAGAGTATCTCATACTCAAATGGACCTAGATTATGGGGCTAAAAAGCATATAACTCCACAACTAGCAAGATCTCATGAAATAACCAACAAGTTCATAGCTTTATACCTCTAAATGAATTTGAGGGCAAGATGCCTCTGGATCCAAAGAGGTCTTGAGATTCTAAGGTGAATCCATTTCCTTCTTCCTCCTTCAAGAACACCAACAACATACTCTAAGGCTCAAAACGCTCACAAATGTGAATTAGGGTTTGCAAGATACGAAATGGGGCTAGTGGCTAATGAGGGAAGGAGTCGTGGGGAGTTAATGATGCTTAAATAGGGCTCAAACCCTAAAAATTAGTGTTTAACCACTAACCACGTACACTCAACGTATGCATCAAAGGTGTGTTTTTCACTTAAGGCTCATTGGGACCAATTTTTCAAACAGTTCCATATTAAAGGTCAAAATTATAAATTACCTAAATCGAGATGTTACACTACATTACCCTACAAAAGCAACACATCTTCATCCTGATAAAAAAATTCAACTACCTTGCTCTCCAATATCGATTTCTCTTCCTCTTAACAACCTTATTTCACCTTTCAAAGCCTCCAAATCCGACCCAGGAACCATAGGAACGCTCGAGCTTGTTCCCTCCAGCTCCACAACTCTTTTAAACATATCCACAAACTTATCCTAAAATAACTTATCATTTAGAGATAAACATATGGAGGGAATGATAAATGGCTTCGCAATATCAGCCACCACTTTAAACTTATCTCATAAATCAATATTTTCTTGATGCAACTTTACATTCTTATCATACCAATTCATAATTTCACTCTCCAAGGCTTGGTTTTCGACAAGCTTAATTTTAAACATGTCTTGGACATGTTCTCAACGTCTACTCCTAAGACTAATCCAAGTATCGGGCAAGGCAAAATTCTCAAAAAAAACAACATCACGACTTTTGGATCTTAAAATCTTTGATCCTGACGATACTCCCAGTCGGGAGCATAGATGGGTCTATTAGGATAAGGAACATCTGCATCTTGGGGGGGGGGGAGGGAGGCTAATAGTGTTTAAACAATCAAGGTAAGTGGAAGTCATGTTTAAATCAATGCTACTTATGAACATGTGAAAAGCGGTATGATCCAAAGAACGAGATCGGTTTTTAATGTGATCAAAACTACCATTCTCCCCACCAGACACAGCGGCAACAAAAGCAGTTGAGGCAGCTACCCCTCCCTCTTTTTCGAGCAACCAAAAGGGTATCATTAGCTTCATCATCAGCATCTTCATAAACTATCCTAAAAGTAGCACCATTTTGGGGTTCACTATTACCACCCACATCAGAGTCATATGATCACAAATGTGAGAAGAAGATTGTGATCCTTGACCATCCTCATCATCATTATCCCCATTACTACCTTCTTCCCCATAACCACTCATGTTTTCATCTAGGACAGAAAACTCAAAATCAAGAACCTATATCTTTAGCAGAAATCGCGCCCTTAACAAAGTCACTCAAAAGAAATGGGGATCGACCAGCATCTACACAAGAATTGAAGAATGAAACATTCAAGCGGTGACCAACAACGCAACCACAAGCACATATAATCAAGAAAAATAAAAACAAGTAAAATAAAAACTTAGTCCTCGAACATAAAAAGCACGAATAATCCCATAAGAATCCAATATGGACTCATTCCTATGTGCCCTAAAACCGCTTTAGGAATTTTTTTCATCGACACACATAATAAAGAAATTCTAGATGTCTTGGCAAAGATAGGTTTTCCTATCTAGTTTTTGGTCCTCAATAGTACCAAGGGAATGAAAAATGTTAGGTAATCGAACCATGAAGCATCAAGCCTAATAAAATCATTCTTCAATCTTTTGATGGATTATGGAAGACCCTCTATAAAGCTTCTCCCCTTGAGCGAAAATAGAACCAAGAATAATTACTAAATATGAAAAAGAAGTATTGAAACAAATATATTGTTGGCATGACGAGAAAGGCATGACACGGTAACTCGAAATAGATTGTCTTGGAAATCAAATTCGACTTCAGTTGGCATGTATGAATCTTTTAATCCCTGACAACTTGCAACACCGTCTTCCTCAATAAGGTGATACTTTTGAGAAACCTGAACCGACCCATCACGAGAAACTATGGAATGCAAAAAAAAAAAGCGTTGCGAATCGAGACATTTTTCAGAAAAAAACAGAGTAACAATGGTGGAATGAAGCAACTATGAGAAGATAGAAAGAAAATAAATGATGGGACATGCCTTAATAAGGGAAAAAGGCAGGAGTGCATATTCCTGCCACCTCAACTATCACGACAGTTACGTGAGTGCAAGGGCGTGTATAACCTACGAAAAAACGATTCGTTTCCCGGTTAACTGAATGCCCTTTGAGGCCAATTATAAAAACCCGTTGAGTACCAGCCTTTAACAATTGGGCTAGGGGGCTTAATGATGTATGGGGTTAGCCTATACATAATGGTTATATGGAAACATTAAGGAATGCTTAACCAACGCGGTAAGCCCATGATTAACCAAGTCGACTTTCTTTAGTAGCCAAGAGTAACTACACAATCAAAAAGGCAATATTTTATATCAATAAATTATTCGTGCAAGTACCGTAACGTCCCAAAATTCATACCAAAAATTTTCTTTAAATCATTACCAAAACCAAGTTCATAAAAATATATCATAAGTCATAACATGAATTCAGAGTATCATTTCCAAAACATATTTTCATTATCAGAGTAAAACATCCCAGGTTGTCTAAACTATGGAGTGTGTCATGCAATCACCCCGAGCTCTTCCCTCCGCCACCAGAAGTACCTGAAACCAAAAATGAAAACCGTAAGCACGAAGCTTAGTGAGTTCCCCAACCTACCACATACCCTGCATAAACACATACAACATATACTGGGCCACGCCCGCTACTTCGGGCCTCACCCGCTACAACGGCCCCTCTGCTCCAGGCCCTGCCTGGATTCGAGCCCCGCTTGGATACAGATCTGTTTCACTTAGGCCTCGACTGTCACTAGGCCTCGCCCGCTAACATATAGTAACACATAGGCATATCACAACACATAAGCTAACATATACTAATAAATCATGTCCTGAGGCCTCGCCTATCTTGGGCCTTGCCCTTGTCCTGCTACTGATGAGTCATGGAACCCCATCCATGCTCCTACTGATAATGGGATACGGGCCTAGCCCATACTCACTCTTTCCCTAACTTGGGCCTCGCCCCTGTTCTGTTGCTAATGAGACGTGGAACACCGTCCACACTCTGCTATTGGTGAGATACGGGACCTCGCCCACACTCACCTCCCTACCAGGCACATACATGTATCACACACACAACAAGTATAAACTATAATGTAAACCATTCCTTGGGCACCCGCCCGCTATCATTGGACCTTGGTCCTGAATATCATTCTAGCATACTGCGCCTAGGGCTAACCCCCGGGTCTTCCTACTCATAACTACATGGGTCGGCATTGTGGCCGTAGACCCATTCACACAAAGGGAAACTCACCTAGTATTGCTGAACTTGCTGGTAACCCCTCTAGATGCTGACCGACAATTCCCTGAACCGCTGCTCCACTAGCTCCCCAAGCTATCAATACCAAAACATATATCACTTAGCTTAACTATTCTCCAAAAGTCAACTAAGTCAACTCTGGTCAAAGTCAACCTTCCAGGTCAACCCTACTCGCCGAGTCTACCTACTGACTCGCCGAGTTCATTAGCTCAGAATCCTTTCATTCGCGACTCGACTCGCCGAGTCAGCCCCTGACTCGCCGAATCTACCGATTTTCGAGTCCTGACCTATCCAACTCACTGAGTCCCCACTCAAGTCACTGATCCGAGTCCTAACTTGAAGGGTTTGGGGTTTTGCGACTTGACTCGCCGAGTCCAAGAACAGACTCGCCGAGTGCCAGGCAATCTTCAACAGACTTGCCGAGTTGTTCTTCCAACTCGTCGAGTTCCTGCCCAACTTCATCCAACTCGCCGAGTCCACCCATGTGACTCGCCGAGTCTCTCCAGTTCTTAATCCATTCAGTGGCTTTTCAAGCCATGCAGGGGCTCCAAATCATAGATTCATACTTCCAAAGTCTATCCCTCACATAAAGATGCAAACTTTACGTGTAGCTAAGGAGATCTAGGCCCAAAACACTCCAAACTCGGGTTTAGGACAACCATGCTTCACCTACACCCCCAAGACTGATACTTTATGACTCTTTAGGCCAGAATACACTTAGATCTGAAGTAGCAACCTCATATTTGGGCTCTAACTCGAAATGGTTCAAGGACATGGCATAAAAGCCCCAAATCTCATAACAAAGGGAAAACTAGATGAAGAAGGGTGAAAATAACGACTTAATACCTTCAATAACTCTGAAAGGTGACCCAAACTCTGGATCTAAATCCAATCCTTGAAGCCCCAAAGATTCCTTCCTTCCTTCTTCCTTCAAATCACCCCAAAATGGCAAGAGACTTGAATATGCAACAATGGAGGCTGAGGGTTTTAGTTTCTAGATGAGAGAGGCTCCAAGGAACCCTAATGGAGAGAATAAGATGCTTAAATAGTGCCCAAAGTCCTGGATTTAGGGTTTCCCTCTTCAGACCGGACTTGCCGAGTCCGCTACTTAATCGATCCCCCGGATCCCGCTCCGACTCGCCGAGTTCCTCCCTGGACTCGACGAGTTGACCCTTTGACTTAGGGTTTTTCCTTTCCTTTCTTGGTCTTTCTGATTATGGGCGTTACAACTCTCCCCCACTTAAACTAAACTTCGTGCTCGAAGTTTCTCTACGGCCAATCGCCCTGCAATCAGCTTTCAACACTCTGCTTGGTAGACCTAACATGCGCTAACTACCTTCGTTGGCCTTCCACCCGGTCATTCTGACTAACATTAATCCTTGCGGATAATAATCTCGGGTCAACCCTGACCCTGAACATTCTGGAAACACAACCTACTCAACTGACAATCCTTCTGGTACTCCCCGAGTACTGAAACTGAACCCATAGGGGTTCACCCCCTCTTTCCTTGTGCGTTTTCTGGCCTTCCTAAGGCAACGTTCCGACTACCTCCCTCTGCCAATGTGAAGGTCCTAACCTTCACCGAATCCATTACTCTCGCTATATTCAGTGCGGGTCATACTGCCAGTACCCATAGGATACTTCCTACTACTATAACTTAGTGTTGAATATCCATCGCAACGAATGGTTCAGATAATCCTTCGAGTAAAGGATTCATCCCTGCCACGGTTAGACTCAAACGAGAGTTGCACAACAGGTTCAAACCCTTCCCTCTGAGATTATCCAACCCTGCTGTGAGATGCATAGCACCCCCGATCAACTAGCTACCTTATACCATAGTCTACTTACCAACACTGCCACTGACTAAAATCCTGCTGACCCTTATCCACCTTCCGGATGTACCGAGACCACCCTGGTCCCTACTGATCTATCAATATATGGATTATCGGCTCCCACCGGTTGCTAGCCCCAATACAAACTTCTTGTCGCTCCCAGCGACTTCAGAGGAAACTTAGGCTACCTAATACCGCCCCCTCTACTCTGTAATTCTGGCGCTACAAGTCCTGGGATCCTCGATCCCCTAACTTGACCCTAAGGTCCTTACCAGGTCCCACCTATGTTACTAAAACTCACGGGCCTCGCCCACGGGTCTCACCCGATGATACTACTGAGCAACCCTGCTCTCAGGTCTCACCTATACTGCTACTCTCATACGGGCCTCGCCCACGGGTCTCACCCAACTACATCCTGGAGCGGCCTCTCCCAAGGTCTCACCTCTCTAGGGCTATGTAGGCAGCTCCATACTATTCTCATCCACTACCCATTCCTGATCCCTATCTGGTCACTAGGAGATAAGGGCCTCGCCTCAACTCCGCTAACGAAGCTACTAGGGAACGATACGACTTACCCGTAGTCTTACATCACTTCCACCACTAACTGCTAGTAAATGCTACGGCTGCCCCGTAGTCTTACAACACTTCCACCACTGACTGCTAATGAATGCTACGGATGCCCCGTAGTCTTACAACACTTCCGCCACTGACTGCTAATACGAAAGCATCCCATGCTATCAGTTCTCAAGATCCTCATTCCGATTCACTCGAGTCCTACAGGCGATCCTCCAACCTGAATTCCCAACCATATACCAACCATCTTGATTACATGATCTAACTGTTGGGAAGTTTCTCAAACTCCCAACCCTTAACTCATCAACCCATTCATCGTTGTGCTACTTCCTTTCCTTCTCATAGGTCGTGTACTCATCCTGGATCTGCACGCTCTTACCATTGTACACTCGAAGGGTTCTCCCCCACTTTGATCCTGATTATACCTCACTGCTCAATGCTTGAGAAGAATTCCCAATCTTCTTTGCTATCCCGAAATCGATTTGCTGACAACCCAAGCTTGCCATAGCTAGGTATCTAACCAATTCGTTACCCGATAACACCTTCCTGAATCTAGCGGGACACTATTGAGTCCCACACAAGCATGTTATAGCTACTGCATTCTAGGTGACTCACTCCAATAAGGCACAACCCCTAACTACCATTATACTAACCCAGGCATGCAGATGGCATATAACTAAATCACAAGCAAGCCACACAATTCTAAAATACTTATATCCATAACGAAGCTGAACCATAACAATGTAATCATGAACAGAGATAGCAGAAAACGGAAGACACATACCTGCAACGTCCAGAGCTGCTCGTGTCTCCATGGTAGTCATCTGAAAAGTCCTGCCTCCTACCGCAGGTGCCTCTGCTCGGCCCTGACGGTCGTCTGTGATCCTCAAAGTTGCAGGGGCAGGTGCTATCACCCATCCTGCCGTAAACAAACTGGGGCACTGGGCCTTCTTGTGGCCCCGCTAACTGCAGTGGAAACATATCAAGTCTGATCCCTATGTGGTGGTAGCGGTACAATCCCTGCTAAGATGACCAGTCCGGCCGCACTTGAAGCAGCCCGAATCTCCACCACTACCACTCCTGCATGCACCCTCGTGCGTCCTGCCGCACCTCCCGCATTGGCCGCGGCTCTGGTAATCCCTCGATATCGAATCCGACCCCTTGGGCCTTTTTCCCGAACCCGTGACTTCCTGAACCTCATCCGGCTTCCTCTTCTGAATCTGATCCAAATCAATCTCCCTCTCTCTAGCTCGTGTGATCATATCCTTCAACGTTTTGCAGCTGGACCTGCTCACAAACTGCCTGATGTCATCCATCAACATCTCGTGTATCGGGCCTTCTTCATCTCCTCGTCTGCGACATACTGCAGAACAAGGAGGGCCCTCTCCCTGAACTTGGCGGTGATCTCCACCACAGTCTCAGTAGTCTGCATCAAATCCTGAAACTCCCGTGCCAGCTGTTGCACCTCAATAATCGGCAAAAACTCAGCCCTGAACCTAGCCGAGAAATCGCTCCATCTCATCGCGTCCAACATGGCATCGTCACCAATGGCGTGACCAACCTCCTCCCACCAATCCATCGCTCTGTCCTTCAGAAGACAGGAGGCGAGTCTAACCTTGTCCCCCTTAGGACACCGGCTCGTACGGAACGCGTTGGCAATATCTGCCAACCACCTTCTGCTAGCGATGGGTTCCCTAGCCCCATGATAATCTGGCGCTCCGCAAGCTCTGAACTCTCGGAATGTCATAGTACATGCTCCCATCAAATCCATTATCTCCGTACGAAAGGCTCCTAGCCTCTCATCCAAGATCTCCAGTATACCCTCCTTGACCGTACCAAAGATCACATGTGTCTGATCTAGGATACCGCGCGTAACCTTAGCTGATATCAACTCCCTCATCCGCTCCTCGAGCTGCTCGGCCCCTGAACTCAAGCCTGATCCCTCTCCGGCGCCTGATCCGCCCACTGGTCTCTCTCATAATGTCACCATGCTGAAAACATATCACAATATTATCAGAATACTCATCACTGCCGAGGGATCATACGCACACACTACAAGTTTCCCGGTCTCATCTCAGCCTTTCCCGAATCGAGTACGGATCCTCTGCTTTCAATAGTACGGGCCCATACTACCTTCCACATCTATCCGTACTTTCTTCAAGAACTGCTTCGACTCCACCAGGTCCCTTTTCCTACTACTACTTCTCCCAGCACTATCTCATCCTAGGCTTACCCTAGGGAAACCTCTAACTCCACCCAAACCAACCCTCAGCTGCTAAAGGCCTCCTTGTGATGCCAATTAGCCATCACCTGAATACCATCACATGTGACGAGGCTCAGATAATCCTTCAAGTAAAAGAATCGTCCCTACAACGGTTGGACTCAGACAAGAGCTGTGCAATATGGCCAAATCCAGTACTCTAAGATTATTCAACCCTGATCACATGTGACGTGACGTATTCACCTAATGGCTAACTCCCATCACTCGGAATCCCACAATGCACATAGCAAGCAACATTCAGACAAGTGAAAATCAAACCATAACATACTCAAGCAATCACAACCTCATATCAAGAATCTGCACTAGCATGCGACATAAGCTCATAAACTCAGGCATAACCTAAAAAGGTTATCCTACTACTGTCTAATCAGCACTATCATGCAGCTCAAAACACATATAACAGGCACATAAGGCATCCTCCCTAGATCCTTAGTCCTAATCTAGCATGTTGTTCTACTAACTGATAATCACAACATAAATTTGTATGGGTATTTTGGGGCACTAACTTGAGCTCGGCTGATTGCATGCACCGCACCTTTTCTCTTATCAAAATTCTTTTCTTTCTGAATTCTTTTCGCTTTTCAAAAACTATTTCGTTTCTAAAAACTCTTTTAACAAAACTGTATTTTCATTTTGATAACTTTTAGACCAATCCCTTAGTTTAAGTCAGACACACCCGAGAGTATGTCTGAATCCCTCAAACCAAGACTTTGATACCAACTTGCAACGTCCCAAAATTCGTACCAAAAATTTTCTCTAAATCATTACCAAAACCATGTTCATAAAAACATATCATAAGTCATAACATGAATTCAGATTATCATTTCCAAAACATATTTTCATTATCAGAGTAAAGTTGGGTTTTGAGCATTCTAACACTCCTAAGTGTACATGCAACCCTAAATACCTTGGATCTATGTTTTTCTCTATAATACATGCAAATAAGAAATTTACAAGGCTTTAATCCTAACTAGCATATTATGAAGTTCTTATACTATAAAGTACTAGTTAGATGACATACCTTTTTATGTAGCTTGATGTCTTCAAGCTTTAAGAGCTTAGCCCCAATAGTGTGGAAGCCTCAAATGGAATCACAAATCACCAAAACACCTTGGAAGACTTTAGAGAATATGGATACTTGGTTCTCTCTAGTGAAATTGGCTAGCCCTTCTTAGTGTACCACACTAGTGCCCATTTCACCAACCAAGGACATCTTTATATAGTGTGGAGGATTAGGGTTAAACCCTAATACCCATGACCTTTCATTTCCTAGGATCCATGGGTTAAACACTCCATGGACTATCCATGAAAGCTTAGCCCAACCTAAATGAACTTGGCCCATTCCATATATATAAGAGTCCATATTTAATTAGTTCCTTTTGATCACTTAATTAATTATAAATTAATTCTTGATCAATACTAATTAAATGATATGATTCCATATTAATATATTAGAACTTATAATATATTAATATTAATCATAAACATACTATTCTCAAAAGATTATCCATATAAACATACAGAATTTCCTTATGTTGAGCCATTCCAACATGAAATTCATATATATATCCTTGACTAAATGATTATGTCCTCATGATCTAAGCTTATAGATTTGAGATGAAGTATAATTTCCTCTCCCTTAATTATAGCAAAACAACTTTTTCCCAATTGAAACTTTTGTTTTCTATAATTAACATTGGTAACTTGCAATACTTATCATGATTATCATGCTCCCACTAACATGATTATTATTAGCATAACACTTATGCTCCCACTAGCTTTGACATGTACTCAGAAATCAGCTGACTTTCTTACCAGAGATCAGATTTCTGATACTAGATTGTTTTGATAAAACTTTATCAAAATCATACACCTTCCCTTAGATAGCACACTTGTGTGTCTAAACAATTATGAAGAGGGATTCTGTAATCATAATGGTTAGACCTTTTTGCCACTTCTCACAAGTCCAGGTTAGTGTGCCGGTAAACCACACACGCTCCACTAACGACTTTGAGAATGCAAATATCACAATTGCTATCTAGCTGAAACTACTTAGTGAAAGTGTTTCCTCACCATCATTTTCATGAATCGAAGAGAAACCTTATGACACTTAGATTTAATGGTGTATGTGTTCTTATCCATGTGAATTGTCAAAACCATAGTCACAAGGCAAGGATAATGACAAATCCAAACTCATATGGATTGAACTCAATCTTAACTTCTTGCCACTTGGCAGCTCAAGGGCCTGCCATTGCTTCCAAGTTGTTGTGCAACACATTGAGAACTCTAAGAACTCATATGCAAAGCCAACTTTAACTGAAACGGGCACAGAATATGTCAGTACGATAGGTTATAAACCTCAAGTCGTGTGCTAGTGAAGAACTTCAGGTTTTATTCTTGATTAGTTCTTGAGACTTTCAAGACCTTTAAGACTCCCACTGTCCTCCTGACATATAAGACTCCCTTGTCAAACATCCAAGAGATAGTGTGGATTCTAATCAAGACAAACACTTCACACAATTGGCCTTAGTTAGTCTTTGTTTTATCCAAAACATCACAACTTACCAATTTCAAATGTACAAGAGTAGAAAACTTTTACTCTTACATTTGACAAGTGTTTTAAACCTTCTCTAAGACATGTCACTCAAGTTACAATCTTGGAGTATGACTCTAAGAATTGTTTTTTGGAACGAAATATGAATCATCTTCTTGATTTAACCACTTCAACAATTCATAGCTCCACTTCTTAGCTATAAGAAGACACTTAGAGGATGAATTGTGATAAGATCTCTAAATCATCAAGATGATCATAAAAATGATACTAAAGTACTCTCCCATCTTTTCAGATTTGAGAAACTTTTATCGTTCTGCCTAAGTTGATTCTTCTTATTCGCTCTACCTTACATTGAAACTTTTCCAATGTCTCAGAATTATACTTTAACCTATAAGTATAACCATATTTACTAAGCTTTAGTAAATTATGACGAATAATCTTATCGATCTTTTGTGGTGGACTTAATCAGTGCACAAGACTATGTACTCGATCCCTTAGTCCATTACTTGACTCACACATCCATGTGAACGAGTAATTAGTCTTAATTTTTCCAATACTTGAAAGTTATCATTCATCATGCTATACACCTTGCATGATTCCAAGTTTCGGTCCAATTGAAACTTGGGTGATGAGAATCTTTCCTTATTTGGTAAATTTAGACATTACCACAAATGAAAGAATCAATTTCATAATTCCACTCTTGCTATTGATGGAATCTTATAAGCAACAATTTTTCCTCAAATGTCATTGTAAGGATATTTTAAAATAAATAAAATCAAAAGTTTTCTTTTATTTTAAAACTTTGCGGAAAAACTTATCCTTACAATCCATATGAAAACTTGTTGTTATCTATTCCTAAGCAATATCTCATAACTCCTAAGAAGTAGCTCAAGAATCCGATCTTCAAACTATGCGATAGAAATCCATCTACGCGATCAGATTCAGCATATTCTTTCTTTAAGTTCCTTTACTTTTCTTTGATTCTTAAAACATCAACATGTGACCCAGTCACATCATGTAATAAGAATCTCAGAATAGAAACTTAGCAGAGTTAGATAGTGGACTTTACCTAAAGTAGAGTCAAACTTATTGACTTTAACATCCTCAGGTAAATTTGGCAGCTTCGCAACCAATGCCCCTTTCTTTGGCAATATAAACATATGGACCCTTTGATAATGGTACACGGGACTATCACAGACTTAGCTTTTTCTCTTTACCATTTGGTCAACCCAGTTGACTATGGCCGATCCCTTTCCATTGGGAAGAGAGAGCTTTACTAGATATCCAATGTCATCATTGTTAATGTCCATAAAGTTTTAGGAAGTTGATCTTAGCAAATATATAAGATCATTAAGGGTCTTGTCATAGTCTAATTCATAGGTGTCCCAAAGGAACTCACTATGTGACTTAGAAACTGATTGAACCACCAACTTTCTCAAGACTTTGACACCCAACTCTCCCGGCTTGTCAATATGTGACTACATCTCCAAGACGTGACCACACCTAGACCTTGCCTTGCCAATTCGGCTTGAGTGACCTTAAACTTTTCAAGAACTTGTGGGTTGGGGAGAATAATTGGAGGAGGTGAATGAAGTATGATTTCCAAGGGACATCATCTTCATTTAGGAAAGCTTGTTTCAAGAGATTTGGGAATATCATAAATGTCTAAACCAGACATCTTTTGGGAGATATTCAAGATAGTTGATCTTAAGTCCTTAATATGACACCCAATATGAAATATTAAGGCTAGGACCCAACAAACTATTTTATAACTTAGAAGAGGTATGTCGTAATCCAAGCTATAAAATATTTGAAGGTAGGTGAATGACGATTCATCAATTTCCACCAAGATAAACGAAATGTATTATTAGGTTTTAATTGGTTTTGAAACTCCTAGATCTTTGAGATTCATTGAACTGTTCAATGGCATGTTTCAATCTCGAGTGTGCCCTTCAGGTTTTGTGACTGGGATGCCGAGGATCACAAAACAAGGTGTGAAGTAACCATGCAAATTACTTGGTACCCTTAAGTGTTTACCCCTCAATCGATGTGCCGGTTAACCACACACGCTCCATCGATACTATGATAAACATTAAGTTACCCTTTCCCTACCTTGTTAAATACGAGTTAGTGTGCCGGTTAACCACACACGCTCCACTAACCGACTTAAACAAAGTGCAAAGTGTAATTTCATGGATTAGCACCTTATTCACATTTTCCTAAGTAACTAAGATTGGGTATTATTAAGATTTTTGTTACTTAGTATTTATCATTAATACTTTTAATGAAGGGAGAATTCTAGTCCTGTCAAACCCGTTCGGCTAACGACCCTCCACCAGTCAAGCAAGCAGTGGGTGAGAGTGGACACCCATTAAGTTGCCATTTTATAGGCAACAACCTTATACCCACCTTATAGACCGGCTTCGTGAATGAGGCGTACTAGTGGTAAGACTGACTTTACTCTTATACATATACATATATATATATATATATATATATATATATATATATATATATATATTATTAACTTATAATATTATAAAGTATAAGGGTTGAATTTTAACTCTTTAAAATTCTAAGGGCTAACTTGGAATTAAAGTATTCATAAGTGAAAACTTTTCAAATTTCAAAACTTGAGGGCAAGTTTTGAAACTATTCAAAACTAATTAATTCCATAACTTATGTGTTTAAAGTAGTTTTAATCCAAAAACTCTTCAAGTTCCATAACTTGAGGACAAGTTATGGAAGACTTTAAACTAATAAAAGAATTAACTTTTCTTTATTTTATAACTTATGAAATTAATTAAGGTTACACTTTTTTTTTTATTATTTAATGAAGAGACTCTTGGTCCTCCATAACTTGAGGACAAGTTATGGAGTCATAAAACCATTTAATTAGAACTAGACTCTTCATTTTTGTAACCTTTGCCAACTTTTATGAGTTTTATGAAACTTAAATGTGACTTTTCATATAACTTGAGGACAAGTTACAAAAACACATTTTAGAATCAACTCTTAGACTAATTTGGATTGAAAACAACTATTTCACTCAACCTTTCTATTAATCTAAGCAACTCATAAGAACAAGATAATTCAAATCAAACTTTTTCATGTAATTAGTCTAAACCTTAAACTAATACAAAACATGAATCTATTGACAATTATCTTTGGAATTGGATTAGCATGAACATTACCACATCAAAAACAAGTTTATAAGTTCAAAAACATCTTAGGGTAATGTTCCTAGTCCAATTCTAGCCAAAAAAGTCGAATTTATGCTGTATGGGGGTCCAACTCGTCGAGTGCACGAACCAACTCGGCGAGTTGGATGCATTTTGTCTTGAACTCGGCGAGTCCATTCATGGACTCGGCGAGTCTGCTGGGCAGACAGTATCAAAAC
This sequence comes from Lactuca sativa, assembly GCF_002870075.4. Taxonomy (NCBI): domain Eukaryota; kingdom Viridiplantae; phylum Streptophyta; class Magnoliopsida; order Asterales; family Asteraceae; genus Lactuca; species Lactuca sativa. The sequence goes on from NC_056626.2 coordinate 99,373,744, forward strand.
TCGATTTTTCAGCTCCTTTTGCAAGTATAACAAGAAAACAAGCCTAGGCTCTGATATCACTATTGGGTTTTGAGCATTTTAACACTCCTAAGTGTACAAGCAACCCTAAATACCTTGGATCTATGTTTTTCTCTATAATGCATGCAAATAAGAACTTTCCAAGGCTTTAATCCTAACTAGCATATTATGAAGTTCTTATACTATAAAGTACTAGTTAGATGACATACCTTTTTATGTAGCTTGATGTCTTCAAGCTTTAAGAGCTTAGCCCCAATAGTGTGGAAGCCTCAAATGGAATCACAAATCACCAAAACACCTTGGAAGACTTTAGAGAATATGGATACTTGGTTCTCTCTAGTGAAATTGGCTAGCCCTTCTTAGTGTACCACACTAGTGCCCATTTCACCAACCAAGGACATCTTTATATAGTGTGGAGGATTAGGGTTAAACCCTAATACCCATGACCTTTCATTTCCTAGGATCCATGGGTTAAACACTCCATGGACTATCTATGAAAGCTTAGCCCAACCTAAATGAACTTGGCCCATTCCATATATATAAGAGTCCATATTTAATTAGTTCCTTTTGATCACTTAATTAATTATAAATTAATTCTTGATCAATACTAATTAAACGATATGATTCCATATTGATATATTAGAACTTATAATATATTAATATTAATCATAAACATACTATTCTCAAAAGATTATCCATATAAATTGTGTCAGTGAAGTGCAACCTAAATGGACCATGTCGGGTCGGGTCAAGTACATACCAAATATAGTTATGGACTTAGACATTAATCCAACAAGTAAAACATCCCAGGCTGTCTAAACTATGGTGTGTGTCATGCGATCACCCCGAGCTCTTCCCTCCGCCACTGGAAGTACCTGAAACCAAAACTGAAAACCGTAAGCACGAAGCTTAGTGAGTTCCCCAACCTACCACATACCCTACATAAACACATACATCATATACTGGGCCACGCCCGCTACTTTGGGCCTCACCCACTACAATGGCCCCGCTTGGATTCGAGCCCCCCTCGGATACAGACCTGTTTCAATTAGGCATCGGCTATCACTGGGCCTCGCCCGCTAACATATAGTAACACATAGGCATATCACAACACATAAGCTAACATATACTAAAAAATCTTGTCCTGAGACCTTGCCTATCTTGGGCCTCGCCCTTGTCCTGCTACTGATGAGTCATGGAACCCCATCCACGCTCCTACTGATAATGAGATACGGGCCTAGCCCACACTCACTCTTTCCCTAACTTGGGCCTCGCCCCTGTTCTGCTGCTAATGAGATGTGGAACACCGTCCACACTCTCCTATTGGTGAGATACGGGACCTCGCCCACACTCACCTCCCTACCAGGCACATACATGTATCACACACACAACAAGTATAAACTATAATATAAACCATTCCTTGGGAACCCGCCCGCTATCATTGGACCTTGGTCCTGAATATCATTCTAGCATACTGCGCCTAGGGCTAACCCCCGGGTCTTCCTACTCATAACTACATGGGCCGACATTGTGGCCGTAGACCCATTCACACAAAGGGAAACTCACCTGGTACTGCTGAACTTGCTGGTAACCCCTCTGGATGCTGACCGACAATTCCCTGAACCACTGCTCCACTAGCTCCCAGAGTTACCAATACCAAAACATATATCACTTAGCTTAACTGTTCTCCAAAAGTCAACTAATTCAACTCTGGTCAAAGTCAACCTTCCAGGTCAACCCTACTCGCCGAGTCTGCCTACTAACTCGCTGAGTTCATTAGCTCAGAATCCTTTCATTCGCGACTCGACTCGCCGAGTCAGCCCCTGACTCGCCGAGTCTACCGATTTCCGAGTCCTGACCTATCCAACTCACTGAGTCCCCACTCAAGTCACTGATCCGAGTCCTAACTTGAAGGGTTTGGGGTTTTGCGACTTGACTCGCCGAGTCCAAGAACATACTCGCTGAGTCCCAGGCAATCTTCAACAGACTCGCCGAGTTGTTCTTCCAACTCGCCGAGTTCCTGCCCAACTTCATCCAACTCGCCGAGTCCACCCATGTGACTCGCCGAGTCTCTCCAGTTCTTAATCCATTCAGTGGCTTTTTGAGCCATGCAGGGGCTCCAAATCATAGATCCATACTTCCAAAGTCTATCCCTCACGTAAAGATGCAAACTTTACGTGTAGCTAAGGAGATCTAGGCCCAAAACACTCCAAACTCGGGTTTAGGACAACCATGCTTCACCTACACCCCCAAGACTGATACTTTATGACTGTCTAGGCCAGAATACACTTAGATCTGAAGTAGCAACTTCAGATTTGGGCTCTAACTCGAAATGGTTCAAGGACATGGCATAAAAGCCCCAAATCTCATAACAAAGGGAAAACTAGATGAAGAAGGGTGAAAATAACGACTTAATACCTTTAATAACTCTGAAAGGTGACCCAAACTCTGGATCTAAATCCAATCCTTGAAGCCCCAAAGATTCCTTCCTTCCTTCTTCCTTCAAATCACCCAAAAATGGCAAGAGACTTGAATATGCAACAATGGAGGCTGAGGGTTTTAGTTTCTAGATGAGAGAGGCTCCAAGGAACCCTAATGGAGAGAATAAGACGCTTAAATAGTGCCCAAAGTCTCGGATTTAGGGTTTCCCTCTTCAGACCGGACTCGCCGAGTCCTCTTTGCCGACTCGCCGAGTCGGCTACTTAATCGATCCCCTGGATCCCGCTCCAACTCGCCAAGTTCCTCCCTGAACTCGACGAGTTGACCCTTTGACTTAGGGATTTTCCTTTTCTTTCTTGGTCTTTCTGATTATGGGTGTTACAAGTACTTACGCGAAATCCCAAGAAACATGGAAAATGAATTAATATTATATTAAGGGTCCTACCATTGAAACCTACGGAAAACATTAATACCTGGTTAACAACAATGAACAAGACTCCTTCGTCCGTGTATAAATACCTCGACATACATCGGTAACAGAGGAGAACATGTTTATTAGCAATTAAGCAGCTTTCATATCCAATATGTAACTTAGGCACCAAAGAACAATATCGAGGTCTATCCATCACATAGTGCTTCCTAACCTAGTGTTCACTTATTGTGTAGTGTAACTTCCTCTGCATCATTGCCAAACGGGCTCTCTATTGCATCAATTTTCAATTCGAGAAGCTATGTAGCATCACTAGTCGAGTGATAATAGATCGAAAATACTCATCCTTACGATCTATATTGACAATAACAAAACAAAAACAATTGAATAACATTATCAAATTTCGAACAAGTACCATCAACAATTGAAACAAACAAACAAACATCATCCATAAATACAGAAGAGAATTGAACGAAAAAAAAAAACAACAAACAATTACCAGAAAATCGATGAATGATAGTTGAATAGAATCATCACATCAATAAAAATTGATCGAATAGAGCTATGATATCATGATAACTGATAGCAATATAGAAACAAAATGACTAGAGTTTTATTATTGTGACAAAACTAAATTAAAAAAAATGACAATAAATACTATAAATAAAAAAAAAATAGATTTACCTAATTAAAGCCCTAAATAAAAGCTAAATAGCTTATTGTGCTAACATATAGTATTGGAAACTATAATGTCGATACTTTAAGTATACAAAGTGTGGAAGTTTCTTAGGTATGAGTTTGTTGCATGAACTCACTTTATAAATACATAAATTTAGATTATGGTTTAATAACAAGAAAAAATAATATACTTAGAGGTCGTTTGATAATTGTTAACTGTGTTCGAGAGCTGACTGGATTAGAAATCTGACTGAGTCCGCATCTGAGTTTATGTTGTTTGATTATTTTTCCAAATGACTGTGATGAATAATAAAAAATGACCAAATGTAATGCTTAATTTTTTATTTTTTGATTTTTATACCTTTATTCAATGTTGAACAATTAAACATTATAAGTTTGGTATATTAATTTTTTGTTTTCCTATTAATAAATACTGATTTTTATTTATTTATTTATTGTTTTTCATTTATAAACTAAATAAATAGTTGTTTGGTTACATGATATGATATGAACGATGAAAATGAAGCTTTTTCCTTATTTGCCTTTACAACCCACAGTCTTCATTATTTTATTCTTGCACCATTTCAAGAAAACACATCTTTCTCTATTTCTTCTCTTCATCATCGAACCCCTTAATCATTGAACATACCAATTATTCACATCAACAAATCACAAAAATTCATAGCAAATGACATCATATGTCGTCAACAATTCAATGAATACAACAAAAACAACAAAAAAAAGAGCAAAAATTCATAGAAAATGAAAATCAAGCAACAAATCGCAATATCACAACAATTCAAAGCTAATCGATATTTTGCAATTGTCGGGAACATAAAAGTTAGAAACGTATCTAGTCCGGAAGAAGGTGGTGTCTGGTTACAAGGTCGGAGGAAGACAATGGATCCTAAGCATTGGGTGGTCGTCGGTACAAGGTCGGAGGCATGTTTACGATAGCAATGTAAAACTGGAGTTGAAGGCATTTTGTCTGGTCCTTGTTATTTGAAGTTTGGACTGAATCAGTCTATTTTGATGGACCAAGTTCACATCTTAGACCGAGTCCATAACTTTAAAATTCAAATCACACATGCTAAATTGTGTTTTTTGAACCCGGGTTAAAAGCTAAATCAATCCATCCCTTTGCTAAAAAGAAAATAGTGAGTAGGTCAAACAATTGGAAAAACACTATGGATTCAATTTGTAGTGCATAAAGCAAATTAAATGTATCACCCAAAAATTAAACTAGTATTCTCTCGTAATATAATTTTGTAAACAATTTCAAACACATTAGATTTCTAATATTAAAAGACTAGGTGTGAGATCCGTGTATTACACGGGTTGATTTAAAAAAAGATTAAATATTAAAATGTAAATTATTAATATTTTTAATGTACAACTTTAAAATAAGAAAGAAAGAAATATATTTATTGCAATTTAATATTATAATGATATTTAATACTTTATATATAGTATATGACTTTAATTTTAAAAATTGAAACAAACCAAAAATTGACAAGTGGATAATATTTATTTTAAAAATACTACAAAATGACAAGTGTCAAAACTCATGAGAGATTGACATGTGGCAAAAAAAACTTTCATTTATTAAGGAGGATTTGGATAAAAGAATGTTTCAGGCTAAGCTAACCCGACCCTTACCAAAAAAAAAAAAAAAAAAAAAAAAAAAACGTCGTACTTAGAACTTTGCTACTTCAGTATTTTATTTTAAAGTTTTTTACGATACGATAATTCTTATAAGTAATCTATGCAACGTTACTTAGTCAACTATGTTTATAGCAGTGGCGGACGCAGACTGTTTTAGTAGGGGTGTCTCTCGTACTTCAAGCGGGTGCACCTAATAGAAAAAACCAAAAAAAAAAAAAAAAAAATTTACACTGCGTGCCGGAAATTAAGCATTGACCCGAGACCCCAAAGACCCTACATAGGTTCGCCACTGGTTTATAGGTAAATTTCGATACGTACTCCAGTAGTCCAGTTACAAATTTTATTACAATATCCTTTTCATAGTCTATACCCAAAAAGAAAAAAGATATGTAGGTAAGCCCATGTAAATATATATATTTTTTAGAAGAACAATTTTTTATGAAGTTAGAAAGATGTTAAACAAAACAAAAGACTACATTATAGAATATCCATATATAGGGGTTTCAAGCCAACCGAACCAAATAATTTTGACTTTACTACTAATATTGTTTTACCTATTCACTTTCCTTCAGACAACTCCTACAAAAAAATAGTAATACTATTTGTAAACACTCAAATATATCACCATATAATATAAAAAGCAGCTTCAGGGTAGGCTTCCAATTATAACTGCATGTGAAACAAAGAGAACCAACACAAATAAGACCTCCATATAGTATTCGGGGAAAATGACTCTTGAGGGTAATTAACTTTTGCGTTTGTACTCATTTGGTCCCTTTTCTTTTTTTTGTATTCAATATACCATCGAACTTGTTGTTGGTGTTTACCATAGCCCTTTTGACCGGCTTTTGACCTGTGATAGCCGGTCAAAGGGTTATGGTGAACACAGACAACAAGTTCGATGGTATATTGAGTACAAAAAAAAAAAAAGGGGACCAAATGAGAACAAACGCAACAGTTGGTTACCCTCCTGATTCATTTTCCCTTTACTCATTTACAACAAATCCCACATCATTTCCTACTGATATTAATGACTTTTATGATATTCATTCTTGCTTCTCTTCAAAACATAACCTACGAAAGGACATTATTCATACATGTACAACTTTGTAATGCACTTGAATATTTATTAGGGGAATCTTGACTAAGCAGGCGCATTTCATGACTACATTTACATTTCCAATCAAATGATTTATCGTATCATGGATTCTAGACAAGTCTACAAACGAGTGGAATCACAAGTGCTATGATTTTTTAGTTTACTTAGCTTTAAGATCGAACTCATGGGATAAGATACAACATCAATATGTACAATACAATGTAGTCATGAAATGCGCCTGCTTAGTCAAGATCCCCCTAATAAATATTCAAGTGCATTACAAAGTTGTACATGTATGAATAATGTCCTTTCGTAGGTTATGTTTTGAAGAGAAGCAAGAATGAATCTCATAAAAGTCATTAATATCAGTAGGAAATGATGTGGGATTTGTTGTAAATGAGTAAAGGGAAAATGAATCAGGAGGGTAACCAATTGTTGCGTTTGTTCTCATTTGGTCCCTTTTCTTTTTTTTGTACTCAATATACCATCGAACTTGTTGTCTGTGTTCACCATAACCCTTTGACCGGCTATCACAGGTCAAAAGCCGATCAAAAGGGCTATGGTAAACACCAACAACAAGTTCGATGGTATATTGAATACAAAAAAAAGAAAAAGGACCAAATGAGTACAAACGCAAAAGTTAATTACCCTCAAGAGTCATTTTCCCTAGTATTTGCCACCTATCGGCGCCCATCAACCACTTTTTGATATATAGTGGTTGTCAACGTCTCTTCACTAATAAGTGGATCAAGTTTAACACAACATGTAAGCTTGATGTCTTTTGTGTCCACGAGTTCGTGTAATATAAATATTAAACCAGTTAAAATAAACATTTTTTTAGAACACTTTAATAGGATCTATATACTCATTTGTATAATAAATGTTCTCTAGTCTAACGAGTGTCTTACCGTAAGTACATAGAGGAGACCCACTTACATTAATAGGCATCCAGAATGTTCCTATATGCTAACCATTCGCAATGGTCCACATTCATCGTTCCTAACCATAACTATACATGCATGGTCCGCTTATATCGACTAGTCATAGTCTTTTGGCAAACTTAATGGTCCACTCCCATCATACCATGTGACAACAAGCAATAACTATATTTTGAAAATATTGGAAAATTAGTAATTGTTAATGATAGTTTAAACATATTTAATTCATTTAATTATTTATTAATTACAAATTAATTATTTCTGTTACAACAATCACTATATATATATATATATATATATATATATATATATATATATATATATATATATACTAGTTTATAACTCGTAGGCACCACGGATTAGAAAGGTAAAAATAATTTTAATTAAATTATAAGGTAATTATTGAGCAATGATAAAAAAAATTAATAATTTAATAAATTAGGCAATAGATATTACAAATAATTTTTTTGTTCACGTGTTTGATATGTGTAAAATGGAAGAGTGAATTAGTGGAAATTTAATTAATGAGGAAAAATCTTAGAATAACAAGCGGCAACTAATTAATGTGAATCTCTAATTGATTGACATGTGCAAAATGTGCTACTCTTTTATTAGGTAGGAAGATATATATATATATATATATATATATATATATATATATATATATATATATATATATATATAAAAGGCCATCACGATTCGTGATGGCCAACACGTGAGGCACTAGAAAGTATAATTACAGTTTACAATTGAAAATTATAAAAATAGAGAGACTCTCCAATTTATCCAACTACCACATCTGATAGAATTCTTATATTTAATCCAAACTTATGACTGGGAGATGACATTGTCCACGATCTTGGTAGGAGGTGGACATTGATTGCTAAAGATCTTGTTGTTCTTTGCTAGCCACGTTGCCATAGAAGACACAATAGAATGACATTTAAGTTGTTCCTTTTCCATGGACAGTGACCCCATGCAGCCCCAAAATCTATGAATTTTTACACCGATGAGAATTGGTTACTGGGATGCCACACCACTTAAATACCCAGTCATGAGCGAGACTCATGTGCAATGTTACACCTGATCAGAAGATAGTCTTCAACAGGGCCGGTCCATTGATTTTTAATGCCCGGGGCAAGATTCTAAACTAATGCCTTTATTTATTTAAAAAATAGTAAAAATGAAATAAATTTTACAATCAAACCAAAACAAGGTTATACAAACAAAAGTATACATAAAATTCATCTAAAAGGATGTCTCCTTGCATTTTTTGAAGCAAAAACATCTATTATTTTATCATAATCAAGACTTCGTAGGAATTGACTTTCAATACTCAAAATTGCTAATCCATTTAATCTTTCTTGAGTCATGGTACTTCGAAGATATGACTTCAATAACTTCAATTTCGAAAAACTTCTTTCCGCGGAAGCAACTGTGACCGGTACCGTCAACAAAATCTTATATGCCACCAACACATTGGGAAACATGTCCATCTCCTTTGCAAACTCCATAATTTGAATAGCTGTCCAAGGAAGTTCACCTTTATATGCTTCATCTGGCAACATTTTCTGCAAAACTTGTAACTCAATAAATAAATCTTTTCCATCAATATCAAGTTCCTCACCATTTGTCAAACTAGTTTCAAGTTTCTTACAACATTTTTTTAATTCATCATCAAGTAAAGATTGTAACTTTGAACCATCAAACGAAAATCCAAAAATGGATTCAAAATGTTGCATTTGCTCAAATCTACTTCTCAATTGAGTTAGAGCCATATCTATTATAACAATAAAATAATCAGTTCTAAATTTTTCTTGAGATGATTGTTGTTCTCTTTCAGTATTTGGAACTTCATCAAATTGCTTTTTTCTACTATAAACACGTTTGATAGGAAATTTTGGTTCAACTCCAATATTTTCTGCTATGTTTTTAGCCTCATTAATAGCAGTGTCAAACCCATTTTCCCTATATTTTTCAAAATAATTAACTAATCTTTCTAAATTTTTTATTGCAACATCAAGAATCATATCTTTGGATTGTAATTTTTTACTTACCAAATTAATTCTAAATAAAATTTCATGTCATATCACTAAACTTAAAATAAATTCAAAATTAGAAAATTCATCATTTACTAATGATTCCGCATCTCTACAAACCTTACCATCATCACTCACTTGAGCTAATTTTGTTAATGCTTCTTTTATTTGAAAAAAGTTGAGTTTTTATTGCTTTAACACTTTCAATGTGACTTTCCCAACGAGTAGTAGACAATGATTTTAGGGTTAACTCATCTACATGGTCAAGTAAAACACTCCATATATGTGTGGAGCTAGAAAAAACATTATATATTGTTTGACAAGTATCAAAAAATGCTTTACTTAATGACAAGAGTTTGTCATATCACACAAAAATAAATTTAAACTATGACATCCACAAGGCATATAAAAAGCTCTTGAGTTTATATCAAGCAATCTTTTTTGTACACCTTGATGTTTGCCTTTCATATTTGCTCCATTATCATATCCTTGTCCTCGAATACAATTAATATCCAAGTCAAGAGATTTTAAAGCATTTTGTAAAACATTAAAAAGTCCTAAACTGGATGTATCTTCTACCATTAAAAACTCTAAAAAAAACTCTTCTACTTTTATTGGAACATTTGCAACATCAACACATCTAATAATCAAAGTCATTTGCTCTTTACGACTTGCATCCGGAGTGCAATCAAGAATTACCGAAAAATATTTTGTTTTTTTATTTTTCTAATAATTGCACTTTTAACTTCGGATGCCAACAATTCAATTAATTCATTTTGAATTTTATGACTAAGGTAATGAAAGTGACTTTTTTTTATCTTGAATAAGTTGAAAATGGTGTTTCATTATTGGTTCAAACTCAGCAATCATTTGAAGTACACCTAAAAAGTTACCATTAGATTTCTCATATATTTTTTCATTAGTTCCACGAAAAGCCAAATTATATTCAGCTAAACATTTTACAACAGCAATAATTCTTACCAAAACTTCTTTCCAATGTTGAGTATCTTTTTTTATTCTTTCTTGTAACTCTTTATCAATTGTTTCATTTTTCCTTAACCTAAGTCGTGTTTGTGTCCAAGTTTTTAAATTAATCATGTGTTCAGAACTATGTTCATGTTCATTTAATTTTTCACTAAGATGTTTCCAATCATTAATTCCTTCGGTTGCCAAATTACTTCTAGATCTAGCTGTTTTAAATAACTTACAACAAAAATAAAACACTTTATCAAGTTCTTTTGAATACACCAACCACTTTCTATCATAAGAGTTACCATTCTTTAATTTACGAATATAAAATTCACAAGAAAAATGTCTACCTAGTGCATCTTTTGGAAAAATTTTGTTATTTTCAATTTCCCTAATAGGCCATTTTTCTACAAGCAAATCTTTCATTTTTAAATCTAACTTATCCCATACTCTTGGATCAAAAATATTAATATCACTAGATTTATCAACAAAATCATTATTTTCATGATCATTAGAATTTTCAATAGGTTCATTAGAAGTTTCAATTGGACCTTTAGAATTATCAACAAAATCATTAGTTTCAACATCATTAGTATTTTCATCATTATTTTCATTTCTAACAAAATACTTATTTAAAGATCCTTGTAATTTATTAATAAGATCCTGTTCTTTTCATTTTCGTTTCCTATTTTGAGCACCAGATGAAGGTTTTCTAGGAAACATATTTAAACTTCACAACAAAAATTAAAAATCAAAAAGATGTAGTAATATCAAAGAAGGATACAACCTGAGATTAGCAATCCGTGAAATTAGCAATCCGTATCCACAACCTGAAGTTAACAATGTATCCACAACCTAAACAAAAAATAGTATCTTTTAGATTTTCAGAAATTAAATTAACATATTATTCAGAAATAAAAAACACAATCAGATTATTCAAAATTCATAATTTAAAAAAATCAACATATTATATTCATCCAATTATTCAGAATTCTGAATTAATATCTCAACAAAATCAAAATCAGAATTCATATCGCATCTCAGAAAAATCAAAAACAGAATTCATATATATCGCAATGTACATATCTGTAACATCCCAAAAATACGAGCCAAAAAAATTCATTTTAAAACATACCAATTGCAAAACATTATAAATAAAGCATTCACGGATCATGACATTTCATAAAAGATGTTGCTTGTCTGGAAACCATTTCATAAAACATAATACTATCAGAGTACAAAAGCCCAGGAGGATCCCATAGTGCGGAATACAAAGTGTGTGTGTGTGATGTACCGCTACCGTGCCGACTCCTTCCCCTTCGAAGAAGAGGTACCTGAAACCAAAACTGAAAACTGTAAGCAAGAAGCTTAGTGAGTTCCCCCACATTACCACATACCATACAATTATATATCATACACACTGTCGGGCAATTCTGGGGTGCCCGACCTACCCGGTACGGCCTTTCTGGGGTGCCGACCTACCCGTGTCAAGCCGTTCTAGGGTGCTGACTACCTATGTCGAGCCATTCTGGGGTGCTGACTACCCATCGGTCCTAACAACCGATCCTCGGGGACTATTTCACCCCCTACTGCTACTATCACATATATCATAACATAACATATTATCAGACATATCTGGGTGTCCGATCTACCCTTCGGTCCTAACGACCGAACTTGGGGACTATTCCCCTCCTACTACCGCTATCACATGTAACATATCATGCCAGCATATAAACATATCATCACATACTATCATACATATCTGGGATGTCTGACCTACCCTTCGGTCCTAACAACCGAATTCTACTACTATCACATATACATATCATGCTAGCATATAACATATCAGGTAGTAGCAAACCTAGATGATATCACAAAGACAATCATCTAACATACAAGTCCTACTGGTGGGCCGGCATTGTGGCCGTAGACCCACCGCTACTGGAAAGTAACTCACCTCAAAGTAGTTGTTGATCTGTGTGGGAACTGACTGTCTTCTGCTGCTGCCGCTCCGAAAATCCTCCGGCTATAATTCCCACAAAACCCTTAGTCAAATACTGCTAACCGACCTCAGGGTAAAATGACCATTTACCCCTTACCAATCAAGAGTCAAAGTCAACTGCCAATTGGCCCGACTCGCCGAGTTGACTTGCCAACTCGCCGAGTCCCTATCCCTTTGTCCGACCGTAAACCCGTCTCTACTCGTCGAGTTAAGCATTGACTCCACGAGTCCTCCTTCTAAACTAAAGGCCAATAGCCCTTCATCCTACTCGTCGAGTTGTATGAACAACTCGCCGAGTTCATCTTCATCCGAAGAACACTCTATGCTGAGACTCGCCGAGCTGTATGAACAACTCGCCGAGTTTGTTCTTGAGGCAAGAAGATTGCCTTGAACTCGCCGAGTCATGACATTGACTCGCTGAGTTACTTCATGAGTGAGTCTGGCTTCCGACCCACTGAGTCACACCCCATGACTCACTACTCCAACCCGCAACACGAAAAAGGGGAAAAACTCGGGGACTCGCGACTCGACTCGCCGAGTCTGCCACATGCAGATACTATACACGCGATTCTGCTTGAATCCAGCTCATGTCATTCATATATCTGGGTTTCTAGGGCCTGATTAACACGTAAAGTTTCCAACTTTACATGTAAATAATCACCCATGAGGGTTTTAGGGCTCAAAATGCACCAAAAGATTAGATCTAGGGCTTTCATGCAATATGGCTCCATAAAGGCAGTAGATCCAAGCTCCTGGAGCTCAATCATGCCTAGATCTAGAGGCTAAACAACTTATTACGAACCCTAAAACACAAACAAGCTTGGAGAAAGGCTCAAGAAGGACTTTTATGGAGCTACAAGGGACAATAAGCATGAAAACAGAGGGAAACTAAGTTATACCTCAAGGAAATCACTGAGATAACACAAATATGTCTGGCCTCCTTCTTCTTTTATTGATCTACTCTCCTTCCCTCTCCAAATCTTCAAGAAAACAACACCAAAATGCTTCAATCTCACAAGGAACAAGGCTTGAACGAAGTATAGAGCTCTGAGGGTGAAGGGGGCGAGCTTGGGGGCGGATAAGAGGGTTTAAATAGGGTGCAAACCCTTGAAATTTAGGGTTTCATCAGACAGCGGGGACTCGCCGAGTCCAGAATATGGACTCACTAAGTCGCCAACTTAAACGTGTTCCGGATCCCGTCTCTACTCGGCGAGTCAGACCTACAACTCGCCGAGTCTAAGGCTAAAAATGAAAAACACTAAGATAAATTTTACGTACCAGGAACCAGGTGCTACAATATCACTATATCAGATTCAACAATAGACATACTATATCAGATTCAACAATAGACATACACATAACTTATCAGATTTACAGATTATATAAAAACAATCAAAATCAACAACTTAATTTGATCATAATTTCATAAAGCAAGAGCAGTAGAAGAAAAAGAAAGAAAAAAATTACCTGTAAAATTAATGAGGCTTAGTGTAATCCAGTTTCCTTAACACTGCAAGTCTTCAATCTTGGATCGGATGAGCTGAATGGAAATTTCACTTCTCTAGGAAGCTATATAAAAAAAACTGAAATTTCAAAAACTTACCGGATTAGGAGTTATGCAAGAAATTTTCAAGTTGGTTATGCAAGAAATTTGAAAGATTAGAAAAAACTTACTGGATTGATTATGCGTTAGGACCTTAGGGCTTATGAGGACGAATTCATCACAGGGACGGTTCATCAATAGCTATATCCACCTTTGAATAGAGGACGATTCAGGAAACTAGAAAGAAAGAATCAAAGAAAGAAGAAGTAGACGATCGCGCGCGCACGAGAGAGAGAGAGAGAGAGAGAGAGAGAGACATGGCAGTATGCGAATGCGATGGCTATAGCCGATAGACTAAAAGTCTAAATATTGATTTCAAACTGTAATCGTCCATGTCCATCTCCATTCTCAAGAAAGGATGCCTTGTGTTCTTCATCTTCAATTACTGGAAGTTTAGATCGAAGAGTCGGATACCGTGTATTAGGTCTCCAAGAATCCGCTCCAAGAATCCGCTGCCCTCTTAAGCCTTGAACTGGATTGATTTTGTTGGACTAGTCTTCATGGCCCAAATATACCTATAAGAGACTTTGAAAAATTGCTGCCCCATTATAAATTGTTGCCATGGGCCATGGCCCAGCTTGCCCTGGGCTAGGGCCGGCTCTGGTCTTCAATCTCTGATTCAATCCCACACAAGGGGCATAAACAGTTTTGGACTAAAATTCACCTGTGAGCTAAGTTGCTAGCTACCGGTAATTTTCAAGAAAATTAGAAAGAAAAAAAGATTCAAGAAGCTGATAGAAAAAGCTAAGCTTAGGGAAAATGAGGTTATCACTGAAAAGATAAGAAAAAGGAAGAGACTCAAAAATCTGGAAATAGAGTATTCCTATAAAAATATGAAATTTTTATGTTCTGCTGTACAAATACCAGATCCCCCAATGTTTGTCATATATGAAGGGATCTGGAGTGAGAAAGAAAAAATTAATATGAAGAGGAGTCCCAACCACACCGGTTAACAAATATGGTTGGGCACAGTCGAGCCAATGACATTAAAAAAGAGCGCCTTTCCGGGAGGCAACTCGAAGCTCAATTTTTATTTTTTCTGCTTTCAATAAAGAGTGGTCGTAGCTCCAAGCAAGCTTAGGGAAATCAGAGGATCTTCTAGAGTTGCGAAAATTCAGATTTTTCGCCAACATCTTCGTTAGAATCAGAATTTTCTACAACTTATCATGTATATTTTTTCCTAGCCGCAACCTTTTGTTTTTATATGCTTTATTGATTTGTTCATTCCTCCCTGAGCATTGAGGACAATGCATCATTTTAAGATTGGGAAGGGGGTTAGTGTGAAAATTTTGCATTTTTTGTTAACAAATATAAAATTTTCAGTTTAAGTGTGAGAATTTTGCATTTTTTGTTAATATTTTAAATTTTCTTTTTTGCAATTAAATATTTTCAATTTTCTTTTTTGTATTTTATTTTCTGCATTGCATTTGCATTAATTTTATTTTAGAAAAAGTCCAAAAATATATTTATTTTCTGTTTTTCTGCATAAAAAAACCCAAAAAGATTTTATTTTTAGTTACTTTAGTGTTTATTTTCTACATATAAAAAATTAGAAAAAAATTCAGGAAAGTTAGATGAAATGAGGAAATTCTTTACATTCAATAGCTCTATAAAGGTGGAAAATAAAAGTCTGAAACGACACGACAAGATCGATATTAGAAGCGTAGAAGCAGCTTTCATACTAGGGAACGCAAAACACTATGATCTGAGACATCGTCTGTAAAAATAAAAAGAACGGCATACCGAAACACTGTGTGGATGGTAATCACAGTTTCAGAATTATTTGCTTTGGAATGTTAAAAATGAACCTTGATCGACAAGTTCGGGCGCACATAACATGTTCGTATTTGATTGACACGAATTACCCTCACGGTAGTATAGAACCTTATATTATATCCACACAACCAACAAAGAAATTAAGAAGCAAGCAAAACCGTTATATTCGAGCTCGACGTGGGTACAAACTGTCAAATTCAGTACCCGAGTAATTTTCTAGCACAAAAAAAATACATATGTGTGTGACCTGTGTGATATGATATTTATTGTTCTCAGGAAAAGTGAAATCATAAAGCTTTGACCCCTAATGGAAGGTTGACTGCTTCGACGAAAGCTGATTTGACCGTAACGAGTACTTAAGGTTAAGTTGAACCTTGTTTTTAACTATGTAGTCTTAAGGACATGAAATTATAAAATATATTAATTTAGCTTGCAAGACTAATTAAGGTATGAAGTTTAAATAAAATCTATGGATGGTTTATTGGGTTACACCTTCGAGAGTCTTCCTGATTTCGGGAGTTTGTGATACATGGAAGGTATTGAAATGGTCGTCTAGGTAGTGATTCTATTAGAGCTTCCTTGATGTGAAGTCTGATCATGTGAAAAAAAGAGTGAAGTATTTTTTTTATTAAAGTTCAAGTTTTTAGTTCCTTCTGTTTTATTTTAGTTTTTATTCTAATTTCTTTTAGGTCATCTACATCTTTCCATTTTGTCTTTAATGATTAATCTTTTTATAACTTGAGGGCAAGTAAGGTTTAATCTTGGAGAGATTTGTTACATGTAATTTTATGCATCCTTTTTTATTAGTTTTTGTTTAGTATTTTGCATCATATTTTAGGTTAATTCATATGCATTAGTTTAGTTAATGTCTAACTCATATTTATGTCAGAATTCCCAAATTGCTCATGTTTTTATGTCATTCTTAGATAATTCAAGTGGAGCCATACTTTGAGAGCAGCTTGAATGTATATTTGGAGTTTAGTTGGAGTTGGAACTAAAGAAGGATGCTGAGGAATGACTGAAGCTGCTTGAATGGAAAAATTATGCCCGATCTGTACGAAAAAATAAATGCGATCGACACTGTTCAAAAATACGATCAACATTGTTCAAAAATGCGATCCCATTTATGTATCAAGGATTTGTTGGACCAAAAAATCATCTAGAGTCTTTTTTGGCAAAAATACAATTATGGAAACCTAAAAATGTGATTGCATTTTCTCTTCGATGTCCTAAAAAGGTTCAAAAATAGCAGCATACTTCATTAAACGGGGGTTCTAAGGAATTTGACCAACAATACGATCCATTTTTGGAAAAATGTGATCATGTTTCTATATTACTTGCTTTGGAAGTTGTTGGCTTGCATATAAATTCGACCTCTTTGATCAATTTAAGCTCTAGATGTTCCTAGACGACGCAAATGACTTCTTAAGGCGATTTTCTACACTTTTCATCAATTTTTGAAGATCTGAAGCATGTGGATCAACACAAATAACACAAAAATGCTCAAAGTAGACTCAAAATGCTTGCAAGAGGCTTAGGGTTTCGTTCTTAGGGTTAGATAGGATGGAGGCTGAAGGAAATGAGGGTTGGAGGTGAGTTAAGGTGTTTAAATAGGGTCCAAGACCAGAAAATTAGGGTTTAGTCGGCCCAGACGAACGCAACGCGTTCCCTTTCGGAACGTAGGGCGTTCCGATATGCACCCACGCCCATTTTCCTTTTGAACGCCATGCGTTCTTACTTGGTACACCATGCGTACACGGTTTGACCCAAACCCTTCTAACTTCAAATGGCCATAACTTCTTCGTTATAACTCCGATTTTGACGTTCTTTATATCCACGAAAAGTTAACGAGAAGCCCTACGCATCTATCAACTTTAATTAGCCTGAAAGCCAACCGAAATTAAATCCAAAATCCATAAATGGCCCGAACCAACGCCTTTGCTGATACCTTTGGGCCCAAAACACAAACCGAATAAATGGGATCATTCCAAATACATCATCCACCTCGAAATTCCCAAACTCAACTCTTCGATTGTTCTAACTCAAATAGTACCCACTCCTTGATCACCACCCTGAAAAGGAAACGATTCGAAATGGGGCGTTACAAGATCAATCTTGGAAAACCAAGATGCACCTTGGAGCTGGTCAAATAAATCGCCAATCTTCGGGAGTGGGTAACGGTTCTTCACCGTTAGCTTATTTAGCTCCCAGTATTCAATATACATCTGATGTAACCCATCCTTCTTCTTCACGAAAAAGATCGACACTCCCCATGGCGAACTACTCGGCCGAATAAATCCTTGGTCTAACAGCTCCTACATCTAAGTAAACAACCCCTACATCTCTGAAGGTGTTAACCGATTAGGTGCCTTGGCTATCGGAGCCGCACCAGGAGCCAAGTCAATCCGAAACTCCACCTACCTCTCCGGAAGCACTCCTGGAAAATCCTCCGAGAATACATCCAGGTACTCCCAAACAATCAGTACATCATCCACAGTCATCTTAACCTTCTCCCGGGTATCCATAACATAAGCAACAAATCTGGAACAACCCTGTTAAAGATAGTGTCTAGCCCTGGCTGTTGAACATAGAACTGGCCCACACTGAACACCCTCTCCATGAATCACCAACTCTTCCTCACTTGGGGTACGAATACGCACCAACTGCTGCTCGCAATCAATCACTGTCCCATTGGGGCTCAATCAATCCGTCCCCATAATAACCTTGCTCTCACACAGAGGAATAGGAACCAAATCAATCTGATACCACTCACTGAACAACTCCAGTACACAACCCCGATGAACCCTCGATACCCGCACAGGGTGATCATCAATAATCTCAACCTCTAATGGACAGTCCAGCTCCCCCGGAGTATCAACAAACCTCTTGTTGAGCGCAAGAGAAACAAAGGATCGGGTAGCCCCCGAATCAAACAAAACCAAAGCAAATATACTGTTTACAAGGAACGATCCTAAAAACAAAACACACATATATAATTAGGAAAAACCAACATAAATAGAGAGATATAGAGAAGATACATACCCGTCACCACATCAGGTGATACACAAGCCTCCTCAGCTGTCATCTGGAATGCTCTGCTCATTATAACAGGTGCCTCTAACTTTCCTTGGCGGCCATCTGTAATCTGCATGGTCGCCAGAGCAGGTGCTGCAACTGGTCTTGTCGCGGATAAACTCGGACAATCAGCCTTTTTATGGCCTCTCTGATTGCAATGAAAGCTAATTAGACTCGATCCCTAGGTGGTGGGTGTGCAATCCCGACTAAGTTACTATACTCTCATATCGTTCGGACTTTTCACACACAGTGTTATAATGACCTAATTACTATATTCCTAGATTTTTCTCCTAGGATTCCTTCTGCTTCATTCTGCTATCAGCAAAGAACTTCTACCAACTCTAACCAATTATCGGACGAAATACAATTGCATGCCACTAAAATCAAATAGTCTATCGACTGTAAATTTCGACACTACAATGGTTGGACTCAGACAAGAGCGGCGAAATAGTGCCGAATCAGACAATCTAAATTTTTTTAATTCTGGGAGCATGCAACCTAACTACGCTTTAAGACAAGAGCTACACAAATCAACCGATTTCTATTTCGATTTCTGTGTCGCACACTATTGCGCTGAAACTTTTAAAAATCATAAGTTACTCATACGAAGTCAGAGTTGGACGTTCTTTATATGCACGTTCTCTCTTTTATAACTACTACGACTTTCGTTTAGATTACTTAAGCTAATAAGAAATTTATCTCAAATTTGTATTTTACATCATGCTTTGTCGTATAGGGTTGAACGCAAAACTTCGCAGAATCATAACTTCTTCATACGAAGTCGGATTTAAGTGTTCTATATATCTACATAAATCGTATCGACGTTTCCTACATGTTTATGGTGATTATTTTGGCTCAAAAGTAATATATTTCTACTTCATATTTCATAATAATTGTTTAATATTACAATTTACGGAAGTAGTAAAAATGGGGTGTTACATTTTGGCTACTGCGGCTTCCAGATTGGTGATCTTAGTTGTGTTGTTGGACATTGTTACTAGAATCGACTCCTCTAATACCATTTAATACGACTTAGGTCCCAAACCAGAGGATTAGGTTTTGGGGGTTGTCTGTTATTCGATGAATAAGGAAAACTCCAAAAATCAATTTCTCTTATTAATCATGTAAGAAAAAGAAACATAAATCATGGCAATATTTATAATATCTAGCTCAATCCTAATTTAAACAAATAAAACTTTGCCTTATCTCCCTCTTAATTGTATCTCCGAACTAAGAACTATATGACATTTCCTGAATCTTAGGGATTTTATATCTTGAGTCTTCCATCTAACAAGC
Organism: Lactuca sativa; assembly: GCF_002870075.4. Taxonomy (NCBI): domain Eukaryota; kingdom Viridiplantae; phylum Streptophyta; class Magnoliopsida; order Asterales; family Asteraceae; genus Lactuca; species Lactuca sativa. The sequence continues at coordinate 99,393,771 of NC_056626.2, forward strand.
TTTAATAAGTATTGTCTAATAAAAATAGTTGAGTTGTTTATTGTCCCTTCTGTCATCTGTAGGGTGCATGTCATGATGTTATCTACCGGTCATTAGACTAGTAACATTCTCACAACGTAATTCATTGGCCTGCAACAACCGTACGACCTTTTTCTCAATGGTGCTTTTGGTGGTATAATAACTCAGACAAAAACAAACCACAAATATTTAGCCTTCTATACTGATAACTTATGACCTTTCACTTTATTTAGAAAAAGTTTCCGATTTAAATTAAAGATACCGTATACGTTTAAAAAACAATTTTACGAGGTCCACCATTTGGCAATGGCCCACTGCAAATCTGAAAAGCCCAAAATAAAAAACTTTTATTTTGTAGTAGTCCCACAATTTCAAAATGAGGGTCCAACAATGGGCTCACTTCAATTTTCATTTTGCAGTTCACGTTACAAAACCTAAAAAAACACAAAACATATTTCATAAGCATGTCACAGTGAGCCTGAAAGCCATGTGAAATAAAAAGAAAAATCAAGTTCAAATAAAAGATTTTCTAAAAAAAAGTAAACAAAACAACTTTTAAACAAGGAAAAAGAACTCTTAAATTTGAAAAAAAAAAAAAAAAAAAAAAAAAAAAAAAAAAAAAACTGCATAAATGATCCCTATAATATGCAATTTTTTCTAAGGATTAGTTCAAGCCTCGATTTTTTTGGATCAACGACCCTTTGGAGTATGTTTGTATGTGGTTTTGGTCCATCGGAAAACTAAAAAGACTAAAATGTCCTCATCATATATTTTTTTTTATATATTTTTTTCAATTTTATTAATAAATTAGGGGCACATCTCTCTCTCTCTCTCTCTCTCTCTCTCTCTCTCTCTCTCCACACACACCAATTTCCTCATCCCTTACCCTTTAAGCATACCTATAACCTACAACTAAAAACACACACTAAAACCACACATATCGGTCCACATGATTACTACTCACCCCAAATGAACACTAGCTTTGGTTCAAGAAATGAGAAGCACACACAATTTTTGCCACCACCATAGTCGGACCTACATCGCCCACCATTGCCAGACCTTCATCACCGTTGATCTGCATTTTTCCGCCGACCCCTATCGTCACTCCCCCCCCCCCCCCCCCCCCCCCTTCTCACACTCTCGGTTAAAGAATGGAATGATTGATTCCATTGATTTTACAAGGCGATACCCTTTTCATTATTTCTTCCAATTCCACCATTATGTATCTTTGTTAACATCATAATCGATCTCGATCAGAAATCAATATTAACACACTGAAATCAAAAAATTGTTTCTAACATAGTGCTTCCACCATACAAATGAAATCAAAGCTTGAACAAAATCAAAACCTGATGCCTTGTAGTCACGGGAGGAACAGGAGCCAACACACACGCAAGCGTAGAGGACTTTCACCTACTAGATAGTTTATTTTAGGTCCGACTTCACATACGCACACACGATTTCATCGGAGCCCTTCGTTTTCTCCAAACTACACTCAAGTTCATTGCTTGCGAAATTGATATCTTCATGACTGATTATGTAGTTAAGGATGTTAATAGGATGGTTCATAGGATGTTAATCGAAACACCAAACCCTTGATTCCTTGTCACTAAGGATGAAGACAAAGGGTAAGGGCGGAGATAGAAGGTCCAGTGGGAAAGAAAACGGGTTGGGGGTTAGGTTTAACATAATTTTCTTTACCACCTAGTTCCCGAGTTTAACTAACGGAAAGAAAAGAAAGGGAAGGAAAATATGGAGAGAAAAGAAAGGGATGGGAAGAAAATAATTTACTTTTTCGTGTTCCTAAGTTGGAAGGAAAAGAAAAGAAAACAAAGCAAAACAAAAAAATTTCAATTTTACCCTTATTTTCTTAGCTATCATAGTACATACATAGTTCTAATTGGATAAGAATAATCATTTGCATGTCATCTTCACATTCGTTTACACACAACAAACATATTTAGTCAAAACCCACCAACATATAATATTCAACCAAGCTTTAAAAATTGTCCAAAACAATGCAATTTAATCCGACTAAAACTCCAAGAATTAGAATTTAGTTCGTGAAGCAAAAAAGAAGTCAAACATAGAAACCAGAAATCAAGACATATTATCCCAATTCACTCAATTACCTGCACTCATCATTGTTTTTAGTAGATCCTTTTGTATGTTTCATTTGACAAGTAAACAATTTCCTCGCATCTGCTTGGTTAAGAGCCAAATACATAAGAGCACCTAGTATTTCATGGGATTCAAAACCCATCGGTTGCAATTCTTGATAAATTCCGTCACCGATTAACACTTGATGGTAAGCTCTTTCAAAAAATGTGTTACCTTCCCTCATAGCATTAGCCACAAGCAACAACATTCATAATCTTTGTTTCAAATGTTTCCGGTTCAAGTTCAGGTTCAATTTCATCTACAAATTTTCTTTTTTTACTTTTGCACTTTTTTGCACTTGAATTTTGTTTAGGTGAAAAGCATGTAGGAGATACCACTTGAATGTCATCTTCATCACCATCTATATGGTGGTTCTCCAGTGTACCATCATTACTTGCCAATAAATCGTCAACTTCTGCGATACTTTCTACTTTGATGTCTACGGTCTTGCTAAGTTGGGCATTTTTCTCCTTCGCTATTTTAGCATTTTCTCCTGAAGCTCCATCTCTAGCAAACAATGCCAACATTTTATTGAAGTTGGGCACCATTTTTGTCTTCAATATAACTGCTTCACGCTTTGTCTGTTTAAAAAAACCCATATCCAATCAAAAATGTAAATAATAACATAAATATATAAAAAAAAAAACAAAACTAAATACAACATAAGATGAACACTGACCTTAATTAAGTTATCCCACACTTGATCATCTGCTTCAATTAGTTACGTTTGAGTATTCCAACCGAACCCACTCATGGAAATTCCATGAAACATATCATATCACTAGGAAAAAAGCAGTTTTCAAATGATTTTATAGCTTACTTTTAGTTAAGTTCATGTTAAGTTTTTTTATTAAGCTCTTCAACCATATTTGTGTATGCTTGTGTAGTAAAATTTCCATGAATCCTATATCCCTTTTCTTGTTGGTCTCTCATTGTGTCAATAAAAGCATCATCCATCTTATCTATCCAGTTCATGAGAGATTTCTTACCGGCAGTTACAAAAGGTTCTTGCTTGTCCATTATCGGTTTTTACATAACAAAAAAAAACATACATTATTATAAAAATAACATAGTTATAAAGTCTACAAGTTATAAAAAATAACATTAAAAAAACTATGTAACACAAATCAATCCACATAACATTGTTCAATAAAAAAAACAAATTGCAAATGAAGTACTATAACAAAATACTCTTAAACTACGTTGACATATTTATTTCATTGTTTGGACTCAATAACTAATTAGTCCACATTTGATTTGCAATTGAGTTCCTCAGTTGTTCGATCTGCCTTGTTGTTACCCTCACGTGCACCACTTGAATTATGTTTCACTTTCTGTTGGTGTACCTAACACCTCTTGTAATACCTCATCTTCAAGATCTTTGTCACGATCTTCGACTCTCAAAAAGTTATGTAAAATACAACATTCCAAAAGAAATGTCCGATTATGTTTCACAAGAATAAAAAGGTTCGTGTGTACTTCTAATGATAGGAAACCTACTTTTAGAACACCAAATGCCCTTTCTATGACATTACGTAATGAAGAGTGGCGAAGGTTGAACAACTCTCTAGCATTTTCTGGGGCCATTAGTGAATATCCTTTTAAATGATACCTGACACCTCTATATGACACCGTTAGTGTACTTGTATGAGGCAAACTCACGTCTACTAAACAATAGCGGCCTATAATTAAAGTGTAATTACTTTTTTAATAATAATTTTAACACAAAACGAAAGTTGTTATTACAAATTACCATTTGGAATTACTAGTTTATCATCTCTGTTGAGCGCATTCTTCAATATCCTTGAGTCTGATGCAGTATCCTCCCGACCGATTAAAACATACGCAAACTTTAAACCAAATGAACAAGCAGCTAAGACCTTTATCGTTGGGTATTTCTTGTGACCACGATATCTAAGGGCCTCTTTATTTGGTACTTTGACACGAACATGTGTACCATCAGTTGCCCCTATACAATTTTTGAAGTACGGAAAGAATCTCTTTTTCTCTTGAATTTCTTTGGGGACAACATCACCTTTTGGTTGTTGAATATAGCGACTTTCTAATGATATAATCGTGCGAAAAACTCTATGGAAGCATCCACTCGTTATGGATTTAAAGCATCAATACATCCAAGAGACAAATGTATATCTCAAATCATTACCTCCAATGTGCAAAAATATTGCAACATGCTCTTCAACGGATATGCATTGAGTAGGTCGAAGACCACCATCACTTTGTAAGATAGTGCATAACTTCTTAAAAGCTTGCTCACTCATACGGATAAGCTCACGACATTTACCACCATTTGAAAGGTTATGTAACAACTGTTCTTGTACACGTCAACGTTTTAAAATTTCTTTTTAGTAGGTAAATTAGGACGATTTGTGATGGTAAGTCTACTTTGTGCCAGAATGGCCATCAACAAGCAAATTAGATGAACTACTTGCGTTTGTCTTGATTTCATAATATGAGCGGGTGAAGAAAGGTCATTATCCATTGACAATTTGACTTGTGTTATGAAAAAAAGGTTTGTATATGAATAAGGTGACATTTTAGTCTGGTAAAACAAAAACAACACTGCTAGGCCCCGATCAAAGTTCACCCGTGCAAGGAAGGGTAAAATGGGGAAACAAACCAAAAAAGTTACCCCGGTTAAAGGGAAGGAAAACAAGGTTAAACGTGGTAGTGGAACTGAAAAGCAACTATTGAGAAAGAAGATTAGGAGCATGCATATTGATGCTAGTAGGACCATTGAGTATAGACCAAGAACGAATAGAGACTACCTTGATGTTATCTATATCAATCCAACATGAACTACTTACAAAAGAAAGAGTAAGATTTATCTTGTTTTTTTGGTGTAACTAAAAAGAAGTCGGTCAATCAAGAATAAATGGCATTCAAGTCCTACCAGAACCATGTTGCAAAGAGAAGTGTTGGACTTGAGCATGATTCTCTAATTATACAAGGCCAAAAAGGTCAAAAAAAACGTGGCAGGTGAAAACATTAAACAATAACAGTGAAAATGTTAGAATGTTTAATGTATGAAGCATTATCTAGAGTTAAAATTAAAAGAATTGTTCAAAAGTTTGTGTGACAACTAACATGTGAACTACATCAGGTAAGTTTGAGGAGAAACAAAACCATGAAAAGAAGGCATGGATCGATGTAATGGGTAAAAGCAAAAATGCAGCAGCACTTCATAGTTATGAAAAAAGCAGACAATAGCAGTGAAGTTAAACTGATAGAAGTAATCACAAAATCCAATAGCTTTACATAACATTCAATTCTTGTATTTTAATAAAATCCCAACTTAGAATCGTGAGTCAATACACAAGGCTACACACGTATCAAAAAAAATAATAAAAAAAAAATCAAGCAATATAATGCCATATTCATTCTTGGTCTAGTGCATTCTGACCTAGATGATGAGATTGGTGGCCTCTACAAACAAGTTAGACAGTAAAAGAATGTATGTAACTTTTTTTTTAATAGTTTTCTTGTGTTCTTATGCTGCAATATTATATAAAACTGCATAATCATGGCTTAAGTAGTTTAAAGTGATTCAAGACTTTATATTTTATTGGTTGCCATAGAGATTGAGTTAGAAGCCAAAAATCAAAATGAGTTTATCAATCAACTTTAACCAAAACAGATCATATGTTATCGAATGAAAAATCAAAGAATACCCACATACATTATTTGATACAACACTGATTTTTAGTTGAAATACAAACAATGAATTGAGAAGAAAAAAAAAACGAAACAAGTTTACTAAAACAGAAGAAAAAAAAAAGAAAAAAAAAAGTAGTTTATTTGTTTTGTTTAAACAGGGATCAGATGGTATTAAGTTGAGATGTAAAATTGTCGTAACTCGTAACACGCTTTGGGCTAACATCCCCTCTCGCATTTTTCATGCATATTAGTTCTATCAAAGTTTAAGGAAAAGTGCAATGCATTCACGAACTACTTTGTCTATAATATCTATAAAAATATATCATCCAAGATAAACAAAACATTTGAATCATAGTAATAGGATTTTTTTAGCATACGCATAACTTATAAAACATATGGACATAATAATTAGAATTTGAATTTTGATTTTAAAAACAAACATAAACAATATGCATGTCATCTCTAGTTAAATATTTCTATAGCATAAATTCCGGTTATACGATTTTTCTAATGGTATAACATATCTTTTAATTACGCGTGACAAAATAAAAAAGGTTGAATGGGTTGGATAACAATATGAGTTGTAACAAGTTGGATTGGCTTGAATTAACCCACGGAACACTTAATCATTTATGTTCATTTTATAACTTTATAGATAATTAATATATTGATTATAATTAAAATATAGATATATTTTTTACAACTTCTAATCAATTTGATCAATTTCATCTTTAGCTAAGAAACAATTTCCGACTGATTCACTACATAAAGCGTAACTCAAATGAAACCATTCAACTACAAATGCATCAAGACTGTGACGTCTATTTTTAATCAATTATTTTCCAAACTAAATTTAAATTATGATTAGAGGAACATATTGGTGATTCTTTAGATTTGGATATTATTTTAAGTTAAAATAATAACTAAATCTAGGGAATAGTCAATATATGGTTAAAAATTTTAATCGTATTTGGTATTTTGGTGACTGGTGAGTAAGATTAGAAGTCAAAATGACTTTGAAACATATTTGATTGGATTTGGTAAGTAAGATTACAAGTCAAAGTGACTTCAACTATATTCGATTGAATTGAGTTGACCTATAAATATTAGAGTTATTTAATAAATTGAATGCATTTGGAGTTTACATATACTTTTTTGGCCTAGCATTTTCAATTATAAAAAACAAATAACAATACTTTATTGAAAAAATTGCAAAAATGGTCCTTGTGTTTGTCAAAATTATATGGTTTTGATCCAAAAAGTTTCAGAGGTGTATCAATGGTTAAATTTTGGATCTTTTTACTGTTTTTGGTCCTTATATTTTATTTTTTTTTTATTTTTTTTAATTATTGTAATCCTTCAATTATTTAGAAATTAAAAAAAAAAAAAAAAAAAAAGTCCAACCTACCCTACTACTGTTCTCTCTTTCACCTATCTTGTCGGAAACCACCAACATCGGCTCCCCTCTTGACCAAATTTAAACCAAGTACCCATAAATCACACTCAGTTCCAGATACCCACAAAATAAGTCATGGAAGCAGCAAGTACACGAGTCTCCCCTTTGATGATACTCACGAAGAGTTCGTTCAGATAGCGAATACAGCGTCAGCGTCGTCTATCCGGGGACCAATGGTGAATACGACCGACCATCGATGGAGATAGAGGTGGATGGGATATATTTAGGTTTTAAATTTGCATTCACTTGGAGATCGGAGTTCCAAATCTACACCATCATAGAGAGAGAGAGAGAGAGAGAGAGAGAGAGAGAGAGAGAGAGAAAGAGAGAGAGAGAGAGAGAGAGTAGGCCCCCTTCTATTGTTTTAATATTAAAATATCAAAATAATATTAAAAAAATATCAAAATAAAAATAAAAGGTTATAATAGGCATTTTAATTTCGTAGAACCATTTCCAAATTGAAACTAGGCTAAAATGACCATGAAACAAAAAAATCGGGGTTTAGACTAAAACATGAAAAAACTACAAACCACGGGGACCATTATATATATATATATATATATATATATATATATATATATATATATATATATATATATATATATATATATATATATATATATATATATATATATATATATATATATATATATATATATATATTAGGTTATAACCCGTGGACACTAGGATATAAAAAAAAAATTATAAAATCATAAATTAATTATTGATCAATGATAATAATATATTTATTAATTTATAGAGATATGTGTTTTGAATATCTGATTGACGTTTTGTATTTGTTGATATTTTATAAAATTCTACTTTTGTAAAATGCAATATAAATTTAAATAAAGTAAAAAACAGAAGAAATATAAAAAATCAATTCAAAATTTAGTCATCCTTTAGTACATCTAACTCACTTATTAGAGTCATTTGTGGTGCAGCCTCTAATGTTAATAAATATAAAAAACAATTTAGTTGAATTATAATGAAATAAATACATAAGAATAATAATAAAAATAAAAAAAAGTATATTAATAAGATCTATCGAAAAAAGAAAAAATTATGTAATTAAATGAAAAACAATATAAACAATATTAAATGTGCACTATTTCCTAATTGATCAAAACTTATGATTAATGATTGTTTGTTAAAGAAAACGAAATGAGCATAAATGGCCTTGTTTATTTCATAAAATAAAATAAAATTTCAAAAATACTATATGTTTAAAAAAACTTACCGTATTGTCCATTATTTGAAAAATAACCTAAAATGGTCTTTGTTTATTACAGGAAACTATAGAAATACTCCATGTTAAAAAAAATATAACATAATGGCCACTTTATTAAAAAAGCTAACAAATATCATGTAAATTTTCTACATAATACTTTGTAGTCCATTTTCATAAAAAAAATAGTTGTTTCTTATGTGAGAAATAACCAAAAAACTTTATACATATATTACAGTAAGTAAAAAATAACCTAAAATGGTCATTGTATATTTTGTAATGCACATAGAATGAAGTTTGGAGAAGATCCAAAACATATACCACAACTATATGGATATTTTAAGCAATAATAGTCAGTAAATTGAATAATTGTTATATGTGCGAAAAACTAAATTAAGAAATTATTGACATTAATTTTGATCAATCCAATGAATAGTGAAATTAGGAGATACTCTAATTACCCATTGATGTATAATACTTTTACATGCATATTTGGTAACAATAATCTCCAATGCTCCAAATTAATTTAAAAAAAACACATTTTTCATCACCTGATAAACAATAAAATTATGTTATTAAAACAATTAAAATGACATGAAGTGGAAAGGCCATCATCATACCTTTTAAAATAATTTAAAATTCATAATGTCCATCATTTATTTTTATTTTTTTTAGAAATAAACAAAACTCTAAGAGCAACATATTTTGTCATGTTACATTGGTGAGAATTTATTTGAATTTGATTACAACGCTATAATTGTGTGGTTTTTCCAACACCTATCATCACATATACATAAGGAATTCATTTACAGAGGGGTGTGTGGTGTTTTGACATATTTAAACGCTGCATAGACCATAAATATGTTAACATTTTTTCCATAAAAGGCAACTAAGTTTATACCTTTTGTATGACAGTTGTACGCACGGAAGTTAAGTATAATCATGTTGTAACAAATGGAAAGATACTTCCATATTGTATAGAAAGAACCGATACCAAACAATGGTAAGCAACAACATAGTATACAGAAGTAATGTGTGCTCAACTAGAATTTGCATTTGAACCTACAAATATATAACGTTGAGTCAAATAAGAAAAGACACAAAATGCATGAGTGCAAAAAAGTAATTGATGCATATGGGTTACCTGTTTCCAATAATTATGATCTCTCGTGTTCTTGTAGTACATTAAAAGTAGAAACGTGAAGACCACCACACATGTAGAATCACCATGGAAAGGACTTATAATTCAATCATTTAGATGAAGTTGGTTGCAACCTCATTGAATTTAATTTTCTAAACTTGCCCCGAATGTTTTCACTAATTGGTGAATATGATTTATTTTTCAAGACTTTAAAAATTCTTGGTCGAGACAACCAGTTTTGCCATAATAGCAACATCCATATTTTCTCAAAATTCTTTTATCAACCATTGAACTCAAACTCTATTATCAAGATTTCAAATTGAAAAATAACCATGATTAACTTAACCTGAGTAAACCAAAAAACGAAACCTTTTCATATACACCATAAGGCATTTGAACATCAACACAACAATTCTCTCCGCATGGGCATGTAAGTATTTGAAGCTATCTGTAACCAACATTGCACTACACAAAAATAAGCCATTGAAAATAATAATATTAAATAATTGAAGTAATTATTGTTACGTAACTCGATGGATTTCTAACCTGGTTTTTATTTTATTTCCAGTTTGCTTCCTGATGATATGGTTGAGTTCTTACTGATTCTTGGGGTGCGATGGATTTCTTGATTGGGTAAAGTGAGAGAAAAATGTCTAGGGCTTTTACCTTAAGCCTTTTTTCCTATATCCTATAGATATCAAATCAAATCGTAAAGAACACCAAAATATATAACATTGTAAGACTAAGAACAAAGGATGTTACGACTATGGTAGTGAGAGAAGAAAGACGGTGGATCCATTCTCCATCGAGCAATCATGTGACGGTAATGAGTTTTATGGGGTGCGATACTGGTAAGGATAAGCAACGATGAGTAAAAATGGTTCGATTTGTGTCTATTTTCATCAAATCAGAGAAGCCCTGACGTGTTTGCTGTAAAAAAACGTAACTGATAACATCAATGAAAAGAGGAGTGAATCAAGAAGCAAAACAACAACATGAAAAGTTGAGAAGGGATCAAGATTCTTCAAACCTCTGTGGATTCAAACCTACTTAACCAACTGATCGAGAAAATAAAGCCATTAGGTTTCAATCAATGTATGGTTAGAAAAAAAATCAATCCATTTATCTCATCATGGAGGAATCATCGTGCGCAAATTAAGGCCATGTTTTGGGAAGTGTTTAAATTTTGATTTTGATTTATGGAGAGGAAGAAACGTGGGTGAACATTATCGTATGATTTTATGGCCTGATTTTTCGGATTTATAGGGTATGAAGGTCGAATACAACAATCAGCAATTGGGTGGGAAAATTAGCGAGTAAAATGTTGGAGGATTGACACGTGGCAAGGTAGTGGTGTATAGTGGAGACATGTGTCAATTTAAAGAGTCTTTTGTTAAGAATATATATATATATATATATATATATATATATATATAGGGCTAGGTTTAATGTGGATTGACATCTATTGTGCAGACGTGTGGACGATACTATTATGTGAGAATGACAAAGAAAAATATTTTGTTTGATAATATGAATACGTTAAATCTTACGATCACGCCTTTGCTTTTCCGCTGATCATCTGAAGTACCTGAAACATAAATTTTAAACAGTATTTCAAAGCTTAGTGAGCTTCCCTAAAATACCACCACACAAACATATAACATGTATACTAGGTCCACAACCAACGGGTTGGATTACCCCCTGAGCAAACAACATGAGTATGAATTGCCTTACTGTCTCACAGTTCATGACTGGATTACTCTTGAGCCCATAACATAAGTTTGGCTTACCTTTCTGGCCTACAACTTATGTTTGGCTTGCTCCCGAGTTTGTTGGCTTCCATATAGAGCAATATTGCCTCAACCTAATCACATTATGTCGACATATGCAACAGATAAACATATAGCCAACGAAAAGATAATGATACAGATCTAACAGATCACTATAGCATAACAGCATCCTAAATCAGGATACATAATCTACTGGGTCGACATTGGTGCCTTCTGATGGGTATTATGCAAAACATATAATCATATGTGTGCATGCAACCCTAAAAATTTTGATCTATGTTTTCTCTAATTGAACATACAACTTGAACAAAAAAACCCTAGCATACTAGCATATTTTCGAACTACACAATAAGGGTTATAAGAATCATACCTTGATTGTTATATAGTAATAACAATGAAAAATTCCTTGTGTTGGTGAAGCCTTGAGAGCAAGCCTCACAAGTGTCACGCCTCTAGTGGTTCACACCCAACACTAGTAATAGAAAATGATTGAGAAGGAGGAGAGTGGCTTCAAATTTTCGACTGGATCTTCCAAGAAGTAAGTGGCCGAAAATTAAAGGGTTTAGGGTTTATATAGTGCAGTCAGGAAACCCTATATAAACCCTAATCCAAATTAATCTTAAACCGGGTAATTATCCACTTTCTTGTTTATCCACTAAAGACTAGTTTAGACCTCCTTAAGCATCAAGAAACACTCCATGCCTTCATGGAGGGTTCTAGATTGCCTCTTGCTCAAGTATTGAACAATTGCACTTCAGTCTCTACACTTTTAATTAATTCTTTTAATCCCACAATTAATTCCAATTAATTTTTGATTAAATATTACTATTTCTATTTAATATATTATTTTCATCATACATTAACAAAAGATTTATTTCAATTTATTAATCAAATAATAAATCAATCTCTTTCACCAAAATCGTCGTGTCAAGTTGCTAGTCATGAGGGCAACCCAAAAGGACTGTGCTACTATGAATTTAAGTATATACTAATTATAATTATAGGCTTAGACACCTAATCCAACACCTTCGGCCCCCAAGTACAGTGAGGAAAATCACCTTATATTCTGAAAAGATAGCAGGAAAGAACGTTGCTCTGAAAGTCAACTCTACAGGTCACATATATAACAAACAGTGACCTAAACTCAAACTATAGCTCAAAATACCCAAAATACCCTTAGGTCAAACTTGGTAAACATCTTGGTCAAAGGTCAAAAGTCAAAAAGTCAACGAGTTAACCAGACTGAGTAAGCCTGGCGTACTCAGCCACTACGTCCACCGTAGTGCATTCTCTTGGCCAGATTATGGGGTCTTGACCAAGTACGCGCAACGTACCCTTAAGTACGCCCAATATACTCGACTTCCACATCTTCCTTTCTATTAAGTGCTTAATATATTAAGAGACCACATCCAAAACTCAGATCTAGTTCCAAACAACGTTCTAAGTCATAAAGTTTCCAACTTTATGACTTTCTAAGGCTAGAAAGGGTCCAACAACTAAACTCGAACTTAATACACAAACCAAAGCCTCATATCTCATGCATGAAGAAAGGAGAGGGACCAAGATCATATTTTTATAGCTCTAAATACTCCAAAACATCCAAAACGACAACTCATTTGGTCTAGAGTAGTCCATACTCACTTAGAGCAAGAATATGGGACTAAAAGCACATACTTATAAAACTAGTAAGATCTAGAGATATAATCATCAAGTTCAGAACTTTATACCTTATGGGGGTTGCTCAAGAAGTGTAAAACTCATATTTGATCCCCAATTCTTTCAAACCAGGGCTATGATACCAACTTGTAACATCCCAAAATCACAATAAAATTTTTCATTTTAAATTAAAGAGAAATCATTGTTTTCAATAAAACCCAAGAAATAAAAACCCAAGATCAAGTACAATTGTTTCAAAATCAATGTATCATAACATCTCCAAAACATATCACCAAAGGATGTGTAAGATCACACCTTTGCTTTCCCTTGATCATCTGAAGTACCTAAAACATAAAACTTAAATGGTAAGCCAAAGCTTAGTAAGATCCCCCAAAATACCACCACACAAACATATAACAACATGCATACTAGGTCCACATCCATTATGTTGGATTACCCTGGGCCCACAACATGAGTTTGGCCTGACTTACTGGCCCCCAAATCATGACTAGATTGATCCTGAGCCCACGTCAAAAGTCTGGCTTCCCTTTCTGGACCATAACTTATGCCTGGCTTACTCCCGAGTATGTTAGATTCCGCACAAAGTAGTATTGCCTCAATCCAACCGCACTATGTCGACATATGCAACATCTAAACATATAGCCAATAAACAAATAATCATATAGATCTAATAGATCAATATAGCATAGTAACATCCTAAATAAGGATTCATAATCTACTGGGTCAGCATTGGTGCCTTCGACCCCCAAGTACAGTGACGAAACTCACCTCACAATCTGAAAAGATAGTAGGAAAGAACGATGCTATGAAATTCAACTATACATGTCACCTATATAACAAATAGTGACCTAAACTCAAACTGCAACTCAAAATACCCAAAATACCCTTAGGTCAAATATTTTCTCATATGTTTTTGTCACAGTATTTTATATGATGTTTTCTGATACATGATACATGGTTCTCTTTATGATTATGGATGGTTTATGATTTTATAATAATTTTTACAACGAAATTTTTGGACTGTATTTTCGGGATGTTTCAAGTTGGTATCAGAGCCTTGGTTTGATGGATTTGGGCACACTTTCGGGGGTGTCTGAACTCAAAATATGGAAATGGTATCTCAGCCTATAAGTTCCCTGGTCTTATCTTAGCTCAGGGACTTGGTGAACTCAAACTGAAGTTTGTTATGATGTGTTTTTCAGAATGGTGGTTTTGCGGCCTAGACCAGCAGTTGGCAGCTCAGGTGCCGGAGAGGGATCAGGCTCATGCTCTGGAGCCAAGCAGTTAGATGAGCAGACTATGGAGTTCATCTCCTCGGAGATTATGCGCAGCATAATAGACTAGACTCCTGTGATATTTGGCACGATCAAGGAGGGCATTCTTGAGCTTTTGGATGAGTGAGTGCTTTTCGCACGGAGGTGGCGGCCATGATGGGGGCGCTCACGGTGATTTTCAAAGAGTTCAGGGATTGTGCCGATCCCGACTACCACGGGGCTCGGGACCCCATTGAGAGTACCAGATGGTTAGCGGATGTCGCCAACACATTCCACACTAGCAGATGTACCGAGGGGGACAAGGTTAGGCTTGTGTCCTGTCTTCTGAAGGACAGGGCACGTGACTGGTGGGAGAAGGTTGGTAGAGCCATTGGTGATGACATAGTATTGAATGCGATGACCCGGGGTGTATTCACAACCAGGTTCAGGGCTGCGTTCGCACATATTATTGAGGTGCAAGCTGTTCCAGGATCTCCAGCAGACGATGGAGACAGTGGCGGAGATTACCGCCAAGTTTAGAGAGAGAGCCCTACTTGTTCTGTAGTATGTGGTGGACGAGGAGATGAAGAAGGCCAGATACCATGAGATGCTGAGGAGTGACATTAGACAGTTTATGAGCTGCTTCAGCTGCAAGACGTTGGAGGACATGATTGATAGGGCCCGAGAAAGGGAGTTGGATTTAGAGATGGAGAGGAAGAGGAAACCAGAGGGGGTTCAATCAGGGGGTTTGGGCAAGAAGCCCAAGGTATCAGATCACAGATCTCAGAGTCAGGAGAGCCATGGCCGTTGTGGCAAATGCGGCAGGATGCACAAGGGGACGTGCAAGGCGGGGTGTTCGGGCTGCTACAAGTGCGGCCGAACTGGTCATATGGGCGGGGATTGCACCACCACTACCACCACCATGATAGCATCATATCTGATTTGCTTTCAATGCAATCAGAGGGGACACAACCGGTCCCAGTGCCCGAGTTTAGCAGCAGCAGGGAAGGTGGCAACGCCTTCTCCTGCCACGTTGAGGATTATAGATGACCGTCAGGGACAGGCTGAGTTGCCTACAACGTGGAGCAGGGCTTTTCAGCTCACTGCAGAGGAGGCACGAGCAGCTCCTGACGTGGTGACGGGTATGTATCTTTCTCTCATCTCTTTATTGTTATTTTTTGTTGCTTATGTTTGCATGTTTTATTATAGGATCGTTCCTAGTGAACGGTATATCAGCTTTAGTACTGTTCAATTCGGGTGCCACCCTATCTTTTATGTCGCTCGCGCTCAGCCGGCGATTTGTAGGAGCTCCGGGGGAGCTGGGTTGTCCACTGGATGTAGAGATAGCAGATGACAGGACCGTCAGGGTCACGAGGGTTCACAGAGGATGTACACTTCAATTATTTGATTAACAGTTTTCTGTGGATTTGGTTCCTATTCCCCTGCGTGGGAATAAGGTTATAGTGGGTATGGATTGGTTGAGCCCCAATAGGGCAGTAATAGACTATGAGTAGCAGTTGTTTAGGGTTCTCACTCCTAGTGGGGGAGAGTTAGTGATCCAGGGCAAGAGGCCACAACGCGAACCCATTTTCTGTTTAGCAGCGAGGGCGAGGCGCCACATTTAGCAGGGTTGTGCAGCATACGTCACTTATGTCATGGATACCCGGGATAAGGGTAAGGCAACGGTTGATGATGTACCTGTGGTGCGAGAGTACTCAGATGTATCCCTGGAGGATTTACCTGGGATACCTCCGGAGAGACAGGTCGAGTTCCGGATTGACTTGGTCCCTAGTGCGACTCCGATAGCCAAGGCACCATATCGGTTAGCTCCTCCCAAGATGTAGGAGTTGTCTATGCAGCTGCAAGAGCTGCTAGACAAGGGTTTTATCAGACCGAATAGCTCACCATGGGGAGCCCCGATCCTGTTTGTGAATAAGAAGGACGGGTCACATCGCATGTGCATAGATTACCGGGACCTGAACAAGGTAACGGTGAAGAACCGTTACCCACTCCTGGGAATAGATGATTTGTTTGACCAGCTTCAGGGGGCATCTTGGTTCTCCAAGATTGATCTACGGTCCGGATATCACAAGATGCGGTTCAGAGATGATGATGTGCAAAAGACCGCTTTTAGGACCCGCTATGGTCATTATGAGTTCGTGGTGGTGCTGTTTGGGCTCACCAATGCTCCATCCGCGTTCATGGACCTCATGAACCGCATGTGCAGGCTGATGCTGGATTGGTCTGCAATTGTATTCATTGATGACATCTTGGTTTACTCCAAGACTCACGAGCAACATGAGGAGCACCTGAGAGAGGTGCTGAAGACACTGAGGAGGGAGAGACTTTTTGCGAAGTTATCCAAGTGTGATTTCTAGTTGCGCGGGGTGCAATTTCTTGCGCACCTCGTCAACCAGAAGGGTATCTTGGTAGATCCGGCCAAGATATAGGCCGTGATGTAGTGGGAGATTCCGAGGTCTCCATCTGAGATTTGGAGTTTCCTGGGTTTGGCAGGGTATTACATGAGATTTATCCGGGACTTCTCCAAGATAGCAGTTTCGTTGACCCGACTGACCAAGAAGTTAGTAGTCTTTTGTTGGGGTCCTGAGCAGCAGACAGCCTTCGAGACGCTCAGACAGCGATTGTGTGAAGCGCCGATTCTCACCCTGCCGGAGGGTGTAGACGATTTCGTAGTCTAATGTGATGCTTCGATCACAGACATGGGAGCAGTGTTGATGCAGCGGGATCATGTGATAGCTTATGCTTCGCGGCAGCTGAAGCCTCACGAAGCTAACTATCCGACGCACCATTTAGAGCTGGGGGCGGTGGTTTTCGCCCTCAAGAATTGACGACATTACCTCTATGGGGTCCGTTGTACCATTTACACAGACCATAAGAGTTTGAGGTTCCTCATGGATCAGACAAATCTGAATATGAGGCAACGTCGGTGGTTAGATGTGGTGAATGACTATGATAGTGAGATCCTTTACCACCCGGGCAAGGGCAATGTAGTGGCTGACGCCTTGAGCCGCAAGGCGGTAGCGGCCACGATCCGAGACATATGTCTGAGGATAACAGTGATTACTCCATTGTTGGAGCCGATTCGAGAGGCGCAAGTCGAGGGCCTGAAGGAGGAGCCCCGGAAGTGAAAGCGGATCATAGGCCAGGTGGCCTCCTTTGATTACGACAATCATGGGTTGTTGACCCTGCATGGAAGGTTCTGGGTGTCGTACTAGGGTGGAGTACGATATATATTGATGAATGAGGCCAACAAGTCTAGGTTCTCCATCCATACAGGGGCGACGAAGATGTACAAAGATCTTCGATCCAATTACCAGTGGCCCTGCATGAAGCGGGACGTAGCTTGATACGTGGAGAGATGTATGACCTACATGAAGGTCAAGGTAGAGCACCAGAGGCCGCATGGCAAGATGCAACTGTTAGACATCCTCATGTGGAAGTGGGAGGACACTACTATGGACTTTATCACTAAGCTTCCCAGGACCGCACGTGGGGTTGATTCGATATGGGTCATCGTGGATCGGTTGACCAAGAACGCCCACTTTATACCGATGCAGGAGAGCATCTCGGCCAAGAAGTTGGCCGAGATTTACGTACGAGAGGTGGTGGCACGGCATGGAGTGCCTGTCTCAGTAGTGTCAGATCGAGATGTCCGTTTTACTTCCAGATTTTGGAAGCGGTTTCATGACGAGATGGGTACCCGTCTCCACTTTAGCACCGCTTTCCACCCTCAGACGGATGGACAGAGTGGGAGGACGATTCAGAATCTCGAGGATATGCTTCGAGCATGTGTGTTGGATTTCGGTGGCAGTTGGGATACGTATCTTCTGTTAGCGGAATTTTCGTATAACAACAGTTACCACTCTAGTATAGATCGACATCCCTCCGAGATGCTTTACGGGAGGAAGTGTAGGACCCCAATCTGTTGGGATAAGGTCGGTCAGAGGTTCATGGGGGTGTACGGAGGTAGTACTCAAGACCACGGAGCGGATCCAGCAGGTCTGAAGCAGGCTCCAGACTGCTCAAAGTCGGCAGAAAAGTTACGCCGACATATGACATTCGGAGTTGGAGTTTCAGGTGGGCGACATGGTCCTCCTAAAAGTGTCACCCTGGAAGGGTGTTATCCGGTTTTGGAGGCCGGGCAAGCTAGGCCCCAGGTACATCGACCCCTTCAGGGTCATTGCCCGGGTGAGCAAGGTGGCATATCGATTGGATTTTCCAGCCGAGCTTAGCCAGATCCACAGCACCTTCCATGTTTCTCAGCTACGGAAGTGTCTAGTAGATGAGTCAGCAGTAGTACCCTTGGAGGACATTCAGGTTGATGACACCCTGAATTACATTGAGAAGCCAGTGGCAATCCTGGATCGCAATACGAAGGAGCTGAGAAATAAGAGAGTCGGGTTAGTGAGGGTGCATTGGCAACACCGAAAGGGTTCGGAGTGGACTTGGGAGTCCGAGGAGGAGATGGGGGAGCACTACTCGGAGTTGTTTCCGGATTCAGCAGCAACAGACTTCGAGGACGAAGTCTGATTCAAGTGGGGGTGAATTGTAACATCCATCTCTCGAGGTATTATTTAAATAATGTAAATTAATATTAGCTTTGGGCTAACTCTAGGACAATGGACCTTTTGGGGTGTACTGTAGCAAAATGAGCCAAGAAGTTGGGTTGCCCATAAGCCGTACGCTGGGCATAACCTGGAATACGCGAAGCGTAGTGACACATTGGATTCGAGGGACTCGAGGGTGTACGCATAGCGTACCAAGAGGTACGCCCAGCGTACGCGGGCAGATGCCAAACCATAATTCATAGGGTTTAAGACATATAAATACCCCATTATAGCCTCCCCTCTGGGCTCCTCACCAGTCCCTCACCCTCAGAAAACCCTAGTTCGCCTCATACTCCATTGTTGTGTGTGCTTGACCTTTTTGAGTTCATTTTTGGTGAATAAAGGCTTGGAAGAAGTGAAGAGAAGTTGGAGGATAAGTACTTGTGTAACGACCCAAAAATCATGACTAAAAATTTCGTTTTTTTTTTTAATTTAGTAAATAAACCACAAATGTCAATCATTCATTGAAAACATTTCACATCAGAGTATCATGTACAAAACATTATTTTATTTTATCAGAGTAAAACATCCCAGGCCGACTAAACAATGGTGTGTGTGTCATGCGATCATCCCGAGCTCTTCCCTCCGCTACCGGAAGTACTAGAAACCAAAACTGAAAACCGTAAGCACGAAGCTTGGTGAGTTCCCTAACCTACCACATACCATGCATAATCACATACCGCAAGCACTGGGCCACGCCCGCTACTTTAGGCCTCGCCCGCTACATTGGGCCTTGCTCGATCCCAGGCCCTGCCTGGCTTCGAGCCCCACTCGGTATACATATCTGATTTACTTTAGGCCCCGCCTGTCTCTGGGCCCCGTTCTCTAAACGCATGCAAACATATAACCATAGCACATAACACATAAACTGAACATACCTTACTACATTACTGTCCTAATGCCTCGCCTGTCTTGGGCCTCGTCCCTGTCCTGTTACTAGTGAGTCATGGAACCCCGTCCATACTCCTACTGATAATGAGATACGGGCCCCCGCCCACACTCACTACTTTCCTAACTCGGGCCTCGTCCCTGCTCTGCTACTAATGCGATATGGAACCCCTTCCATACTCTGCTAATGGCGAGATACGGGACCTAGCCCACACTCACCTCCCTACCAGGCACATACATGTATCACACAGACAATGAGTATAATCTAACATGCAACTCTCCTCGGGCTTACCCTGGCATCAGATCTTGATCTGGAATAACTAACACATAAACCTTCCTCAGGCACCCGCTCGACATCGTACCTCGGTCCGGAATAACATACTAGCATACAGTGCCTAGGGCTAACCCCCGGGTCTTCCTACTCATAACTAAATGGACCGACATTGTGGCCGTAGACCCATTCACACAAAGGGAAACTCACCTGCACTACTGAACTTTGCTGATAACCCTCTAGCTGCTAACTGAAGTTTTCCCCGACTACTGCTCCCTTAGCATCCCGAGCTACCAAGATCAAATAACACTTAGCACAATGCAATAGTTCTTCTCAAGGTAAAATGACCATTTTACCCCTACCCCCAATATGGTCCATAACTAAGGGCCAAACATAATATAAAAGGCCCAACACTAGATAGGCTTCCCAAGCCCACTATTGGCCCATTGATGGCCCAATTTGTTGCCTTGGGCCTAATCCCTTTGTTGGGCCTTACCCTAAGCCCAACACATATACTTGGACCATAATCACTGACTCCTGATGGCCCACTAAGGCCCAAAGACCTATAGTCTAAAGCACAACCCACACCGAGGCCCAAATGCTCGAAACCCAACTGGCAGCGTTACGGGGGCGTACCTGTACGTACGCTCAGCGTAGAACCCTGTTAAGCCATCTTTCCATTAAGTGATTAATACTCCGATTCAGAGGCTACAAACTCAGATCCAGGTCTTATTTCATGTATTAAACCATAAAGTTGCTTACTTTATGGCTTCCATGACTCACATAAGCTCCAACTCCAAAAACCATAATCTAATTTCATGGAAAAAGGTCTTAACTCATGCATGAACTCATTTGGACCATCAAGATATCAACTTTCTGTTCTAGGGAGTCATTTAGCACTAAGGGAGGCAACCCTTGGTCTGGAAATCGGATTTAAGCCATAAAGCTTTCACCTTTGGACCAAAAACTAAACCATACTATATCTAAGCATCCTTAAGTAAAGTTGTGAGCTTTATACCTTCAAAGTGTTCCAGAAGATGATGTTATCTCATATCTATAAGCTCTGGCCTCCAAGGTTCCTCCTTGCCACTCTTCTTCTTTTCTCTTCCAAGCTTTAAACCACCAAACTAAGCTTCCCAAGGTCAAGATCTCACAAAATGAAGGGTTGGGGCGTTCTAGGGTTTCTCTGAAGTTGGGGAGGCTGATAAGGAGGCTAGAGTTGGATCCATTATGTTCCTTATATAGTGGCACACCCTCAAAATAGGGTTTTAAGACTCTGAGCATATGCTGGGCGTACCTCTGGTACGCTGGGCGTACGCCTGCCCACACCCGCGATCACTTGCTCCATTACATTAGGCGTAACCCAGCTTACGATGGGCGTATCCACGCGCGTTCCAAATTGCATGCATGGCCTTCCATGCGAACTTTTCTCCCTAAGGGCCATTATTGCCAATATCTTCAAAGTGTTATAACTCCTTCATTCTGGATCCGTTTCCGATGAACTTTATATCCACGGAAAGGTGGCGAGAAGCCCCACGCTTCTGGAAACACACCCCGGTCCGAAACCGCTCTAAGACTCATAAAGGACCGAAATGCCCCTAGCCTTAGCCTCTGAAATTCCATAAATGAATAATTTAGAACAGGGCGTTACAACTTGAGTATCTTGAACTCAAGGATCTGGAACTAGTTCATCTTTTCACACCCAAAGGAGGTATAAAGCTCCTATCTTTCCTCTTAGAAGCTTAGAACTAGGGTTTTGAAGCTTTGGATATTTTTAGGTCCAACGAATGGATCTTGTTCATGCAACTTCGTTTTTGAGCTTAGGGTTGCCACCCTTGAAGCTCACAGTGTTCCTTTAGCAGTAAAGTTGCAAGATTTGAGGCCTTTATGTAGCCATGCATGAGATCTAGCCATTTCCATGGAAGTTTATTGCTATTTTTAGAGTTGGGTTCATTTGGTGGGTTGCAAGCCACCAAGTGATCGACTTTATGGGTTAGGACGAAGTATTGGACTAAGATTTGTAGTTTGGATGTAGTGTCTTAAGGGATTAAGCAGTTTTGGAGAAAATTGCTTAACATGAGAGTACGTTGGGCGTACACGCCAGTACGCACAACGTACACGCCATTCAAGCAATACGCGCAATGTACAGAAGGGTACGCTTAACATACGCTCAGACAGTGGGCTTTATGTTGTTGGGCCTCGGTTTGGGCCAAGCTTTGGACATAGCAATAGTTGGGCCGTGATGGGCCTTCAGAAGTCAGTCAAGGGCCCAAGGACTAGTTGGGCTTGAGAGGAAAGCCCATTTGAGGAGTTGGGCCCAATTTAGAAAACTGGGTCATTTGGGGACTTTAATGGGCTTTAATGAGTTTGGAAGGACTAGAAAGGATTGAGCCTAGGTCATGGCCCAAATTAGATCAAAAAGGGGTAAAACAGTCATTTTTCCCTTAGAAGGATTCTCGGTTTCTGACTAAGTGTTTATTTGGTCATAATAGCCGGAGAGTAGTTGGAGTAGCGGACATAGTTACCTTGCACGAGTTTTCAGTAGCCAGATTGAGAGGTGAATTTCCCTCCAGTAGGAACGGGTCTAAGGCCCCAATGCCGGCCCGTTTATGTAATTACAGTATGCCGGACTCCGGTCTGATGTCGGGGTTAGCCTAATGCAAATTATATGTTTCCGAACTTCAGTCCGATGTCGGGGCGGTCTCGAGAAGTAGCTATGTATGCTTGATGTATTTTTGATTCATGCATGTTATATGTTATATGTTATATGTTATGTGTTATGTGTTCCGGGCTTCGGTCCAATGCTGGGACAAGCCCGATGTATGCTACTTTATATGTTATATGTTATATGTTTTGGGCTTCGGTCCGATGTCGAGGTAATCCCGATGCAGATTATGTGATTATGTTATGTGATATATGTTATGTTGTGTATGTGTCGGGGTAAGCCCGATGCCGGGGTGAGCCAAATGCCAGACGAGTCTGATGCTGGGGTGAGCCCGATGTCGGGTAAGACGATGTTGGGTTCGTCCCGATGCCGTTGGGAGTAGTCCCAGAGTTATGATATTTGTTATATGTTATGTGTATGGTATGTGGTAGTTTAGGGGAGCTCACTAAGCCTCGAGCTTACAGTTTTCAATTCTGGTTTCAGGTACTTCAAGTGACAAAGGGAAGGGCCCGGGTTGACAGCATGGCACACACCACAGTCTTTCTGGCCTGGGAGATTACTCTAATATTTTCTCATATGTTTTTGTCACAGTATTTGATATGATGTTTGCTGATGCATGATACATGATTTTCTTTATGATTATGGATGGTTTATGGTTTTCTAATAATTTTTAAAACGAAAATTTTGGACTGTATTTTCGGGATGTTTCAGATGGAGGCTGATGAATGAAGGGGTCTCAGTAAGATAGTGATGCTTAAATAGGGTTTAAACCCTAAAAATTAGGGTTTTGGTTTTTGCCAAGTACGCTCTGTGTACCAAAACATACGACCAACATACGCATAAAGTGGCACGTTCTTACTTATAGAGCCATGGGACCATTTTGCAATTAAATTTCATACTTTCGGTCAAAAATGTAAATTACCTTAGTTATGAATGTTACAATTTCTATGTATTTTCCCTATGTTTGAGTCGGGTCATATATAATACTCTTTTTATTATTTGAACTTTCCTTCGTTAATTAACAAAATATATAAATTTATTTACATATTTTTTATGTTCATGTCATTATAAAATCGAGTTTATTTACGTTTCAACATATATTTTCTATATGTTGATGTGGTTATTTTTCTTTTGGTTCAAATTTAGGCTTTGCATTTTGGTTGTTGTCATTTTTAGTCTTTGTATTTATACCATTGTCAATTATGTAAATTTTGGTCAATGTAATGGTCCCTACATGCTTATGGATTATTCAAAAATCACCTAACTTTTAAAAATAGTCCCTAAACTCTTCTCAACTTTTGATAAATCACTCAGCGTTCATTTCATTAAACTTTTAGTTTTTTTAAGAACGATGATATGCTGTAGTAGAGATTGGTTATCGTGGTTAGATAGTATTCGGATTTCCAAATTTCAAAAGGATTTTCTTGAAGCTGTGTTCCTTGTCACATGGTGGCATATTTGGTTGTTCACGAACAAGGTTATCTTTGGTAAAAATTTCTCTAATAAATATGTGGTTTTTGATTGTATTGTCACATAAACATTCTCTTGGTGTCAATATAGATATAAGGGGTCGTTTAGTTGGGTTGAGTGACTCCAAAATCCTATGATGGCTATTGTCTAATTTGTTTTCTTGTTTTGGACTTCTAGCCTCTTGCTAGTTTGGTTAATGAATTTTCTGCCGTACTAAAAAAATATTTTATTCTTTGGAGGGCTACTAATATCACTTACTCAACAAATTATCAAGTAATTTAAAAGGTTTTAAATAATATATAATTTCTTTGGAGTTTTTCATTTTACTCTTTATTTCCAAGCTCTTTTCATCAAAATATCAACATAAATTAGTGATATTGTTGGTTAATTGATTGTCGAGAAGACAATAGATATTTGTTTCTTATGTTTGATAGGTAAAAGCAAGAAACAAAGGAGAAATGAACAGCAATGTGTTTATTTATGGTATTGAAGAAAAGGAAAATAATACAAAAATCATTAAGTTTACACCAATTTGATATTGTATTTTTTTTTTCAAGTTTTACATTATATTTTCCAATTTGTTACAATTCTGACAATTTGACCGGTTAAAGCGGTTGTTTGCTGATGTGGCATGGTGACGTGTCAATTTTGATAACATGACATGCTGACGTGTTAAAATTGAAAAAAAAAATTGTTACAAAAGACACTAAATTTTCATTTTTTTCAATTTGACACAAATGTTTCATTTTTTTTTTCCAATTTTGACACTCAGTTTTTTTTTTGTTCCAAATTGATTATCATTTTTTTCAATTTTGTTTAGTTTTGATGACATGACACTTCATTTGATTTTTGTTCAAAGTCGGAGATTATTGAAATTATTTTTTTGTTCTATTTGAAATCGTATAAATATTTTTTTTTTTGGTTTTTTTACATTTGAAACCGTATAAATATATTTTTTTTCATTTAAAAACCATATTTAATATAAATACAAGGTTTTTACATTCAGACCATAATGTTATGTATAAATTTGTATTAATTATATTATAATATTATGTTTCATGCACTATTGTAATATAAAATAAAGAAGCATACCTATAAGAACCAAAAATCACAAATATATACAACGAATGGTCCCTTGGTAATTAAAGCGAACATTGAAACCTTGTGTTTCCAAGATCACATTAGCTTATTTGATTGTGCATTCTACATCTCCAAACTAATTTTAAAGTTGCATAATTAATATAAAATACAGTTATAATTTAACTAATACATAATTATACATAATATTATGGATTGAATGTAAAAAGAACTTAAATTTATAAAAAAAAAATGTGGTTTTTAAATAAAAAAAATATTTATACAGATTCAAAACAAATGGTCAATATTGAACAAAAGTGGAGAAAATGATGTTCGATTTGGAACAAAAAAATAGAATGTTAAAATTGAAAAAAAAAACTTAATGTGAAAATAAAAAAAAAAGGTGAAAACTTAGTGTCTTTTGTGAAAAAAAAAATTCATTGTCATGTCAATATGCCACATCATCAAAACGACACATCATTATGTCACGTCAACAGACAACCATTTTGACCGGTCAAGTGGTTAAAATTGTAATAAATTGGAAAATATAGTGTCAAATTTGAAATAAAAAAAACATCATGTCAAATTAGAAGTTAAGTTTAAACTTATTGAATTTTGTGCTATTTTCCGAAAAAAAAAAAAGCAAGAGAATAAAGAGAACGGGGAAAGAGATGGAGGTTCTTCATCGAGAGTGGAGGGTCGAAGATGACCATCTTTGGTCGATCTTCGTTGCTTCATTGTTTCAATTTTTCATTGCTCGGGAATGATAGAAATTGATTTACATAGAGATGGCAAAGAGAGATTGGCCGATAATCGATATGTTTGACGAGGCGATATGGTTTTAACAAACATGATTGAGATTCTAAGATATAAAATGAGAGTGTAGGCCTTGGCACTAACACAAATCACAAGCTCTTCAAGAGGATTGGAGAGTTTTGAGGATATGTGTAGTCTCAAAAATGGTAATTTCAGTAAATACCTCCAAATATTATTAACTATTTTTAATTTTATAAGTAATTTAAATTTTGAATTAATTACAACAATTATAAATAATAATTTATTTCTCTTAGCATGATTTCGATCATTAATCAGTACCCATTTCAAGAGATTTAAAAGAGAAAATCAAATTTAACTTGTTAAATATAATAGTGTAAATTTTACAAAAGTCACAAAAAATTGATTTTGACAACATTATTTTTATTTTCAGTTTTGTCACTAAGTTTTCAAAATTTTAAAAAGTTGATAACTTAACTAGTTAACCTAGTTACCCGTCAACATAACATGATGATGTGTCAGTATTTGATGACGTGACATATTTACATAACACTATTTGGTTACGTTACATGATAACGTGTCAAAACTGGAAAAATGATAAAGACACTAAGCTAACACTTTGTCTTTTTTTTCAAAATCAGACATCATTTTTTTTTTCAATTTTGTTCAATGTTAATCATTTTCTGTTTGAAACAATATATATATATATATATATATATATATATATATATATATATATATATATATATATATATATATATATATATATTAAAACATATTCTTGTATAAATACAAGCTTTTTACACTAAAACCATAATGTTGTATACAGATATATTTTATTCATATTATAACCGTGTTTTTTTTTATTAAATACAACCAGATAAGCTGTGATAACTCAAACTAAAAAAATGTATAAATATATATAATTTGACTATATTATTAAAATAATATAATGGTGATTAAGTAGGAGTAAATAGAGAAATTATGGAATTTTAATACCAAAACCCATCACTTTGATTAGTGTCATAAATTTGGACTTTTGGGTTAACTAGAAAGGTTACAAACTTGGGCATTATAAAAGGTATGGGAAATAGAGTGTAATGCCCACAAAAAAAGTGCAAGAAAGGTTGGGGAAACAAAAGAGAAATCGGGGTTTGAAGTTCGTGAAGGTTTTCAAAGCTATTTTACAAATTAAGGTATGTCTCTTCGATTTGAGTTTGATTAAGTTGCTTGAGTGGGTTTATAGGATTTTAATATGTATTTTGGTTAAATCCTATGTCTCTTTTTGGCCAAGGAATAATCGAATTTGGTGAAAAACAAATGTTATGTTTTGGTAAAAGAAATGGTGAATTTAATCTTGCTTTATAATAAATTATTCAAGATTTAGTATATAAATGTGTTATTATGAAATGGAGATGATTAACGGTGGTTTTATAAATTTTATTTGACAACAGTTTTTAAGTTTTACTGTGATAAAATGGTCGAAAACGTTTTTATTGTTCGGGTAAAAAAGAAAAGAATATGGATCTTTTGTTGAAACGGTTTTCTTGATGTTTCAAATGATAAAGAAAATGAAGAAAAAGATAATAATATTTTTTATTAAAGTTGTTATGCACATTCTGTTTTATATGATGAAATAATTATTGGTTGGCCAAAGGAGACATATGTGTGATGGAACCAAAACAAACACCTAGGATGTTTTCTAGAATTACAACCTTAGAAAACTTGTTGGTTAAACGTAGGGTGCATGTCTGCAAGTAGCGTGACGACATCCGGTTAAGACCTAATGCCATCAAGGTGAGTTTTTCGTGTTCTGTGGTTGCTCGCACATAAATGTTTGTCATGCGTTTATTATGTGGTTTTTATTTATTTATTGACAGTATGTTTTATGATAAGTATGGTTGCGTACAAATGTTATTTTAAGTCATTTATCTTTTGTGCGTTTTCTTGGGTGACATGCTTAGTGGGAATGGGTGGGTGTTTAATCGTCGTGAGCATGACGGATGTGTGTGATCGGCGGGGATGGGAATTGAGAATCATACTCATTTCCTTGGATATTTAAAATACTTGAGTACAATGGATGATTAGTTGTCTCAAGGAGAAGGGAAATGAACCTTTGGTTCTTTCTCTGGATAATTAATCGTTCCCCTAAATTATGACATTGCATGATATGTGTGTTGTATGATTTATTGAAACTATATGACTGTTTATTTTTTTAAGTGATGAACATGTATGTGCAACACGAACTCACTAGGCTCTAGGCTTACCCATTTAGATACTTTAAATGTGCGCAACCAGGAAACTATTTAGCAAGTGGCAGAAAAAAGTTCAAGGAGAAGGATTGATCCAGAAGTCGACAGAGGAATTCCGCAAAGACGTAACACCCGACGTTGTTTAGTTGAAGACTTTGTTTTATTTTATTTTGTTTCCGCTGTAGTTTAGTCTATAAGTAAGTGCTTAATTGGTCTTGGGAGATGTTGGAACGATTATTTGTTAAATAATCTATATATGAAAATTGGGGTGTTACAAGTTGGTATCAGAGAGTTGTTTAAGCAGATTAGGTGTTTCCGTAAACACTTAAGCTTAGACGGAAGGAGCAAGAGGTAACCTAGCAACTAATTTAGACCATATCTTACTAGTAGGCATCATGTCCTCAAGGATATCAGGGAAGCTTACTTAGGTAGCACTAGAGCGGGAAGACATTCCAATTTAGAGCCGATGTTTCTACACCTGAAGAAGTACTAGAGACTCTTGTAAACCCTACATCCAGTTGTTGGCGCTCTTAGGGTCGAGGTAGAGGTAGGTGTAAGGGAAGAGGTCTAGGAGTCATCATAGCACTGATACGAGCACAATTGGTGAAATTGAGCTCTAACTCCAATCGAGGTCGTGGTCGGGGTCAAGATTGCGGACAAGGTCGTGCAACAAATATGGTTACGCGAGAATAATTAACTGACGAGATTGCTCAAGATATGCAAGCTACATTGTCGAATGTAAATGTTCACGACCGAGATGCACTATAGAATGTGAACGGTGGTAACAGGGTTGATGAAGAAGAAGGCTATGGATATGGTATGTCGCTACAATTTCTGACCCTAGTGTTGCACTACGATCACAGAAAGATGTAAACGACAAATGATGAGGTAATTGTTACAAGACGTTCATGACTTGTAAAACACAAACGTGTCGCGGGGACGTTCCTATCATCAACGTGGATAATAGAGATAGAGGAAATATTTGATTCCGATTAGTGTGCAAATAAGGACAATGTGGTTTATGTCGTGATGATGTTTAAAAATGAGGCTTTATATTGATGGGGAGGGTAAAAGAAGTTAGGGTGTCAGATACAATCAATAGGATGTCATGGGATGAGTGTGCCAGAATCTTTAGAGAGATGTTTAGTCCTCGAACGACGATCAAGCAATTGGAGGAAGAATTCTTGAGGATGGAACAAGGAAATGTGACAGTGAGAGAGTAAACCAACAAGGATGAAAGAATTTAATAGTAGTTGCAAGATTTGCTTGATAAGGTTTTTATTCGACATAGTACATCACCATGGGTGCACTAGTAGTGCTCGTCACGAAAAAAAAGAGGGGACGATATATATGCGCATGGATTACCAAAAGTCAAAGAAGGTGTAAGATCGTTACAAATTATGGAAGATTAACGTTGTCACTTATTCACTAAGCCGTATGTAAGGAAGGAACCAAGTAAGATTTATTTGATGAGGATTGATGTAACCTTCGGTGTATTGGGTGGACTGAAGAGGAGTCGAAAGAATCCTCGGTAGAGGAGAAGTGGAAAGTTTTTTTAGAATTGTTTTCCTAATATATGATGATACGTTTAATGAGGACATGGGTGTATGATAGCCGGGAAAATAACGGGTGTGGTGTGACCGACGGGAGATAGGAAATTGAGACGTTACTCATTTCCTTGGATATTTAAATGCTTGAGCACAACGGACGGGTTGTGCCAAGTCGGAAGGGAAGCGGACCATTGGTTCTTTATCTGGATATATAAAATGCTCCCTTAAACTGTGTCATCGGGTGAAATGTACGTGACGGAAAAGTTAGTTAAGTTGTGTGTTGATAAGATGGTTCAATTGTCTATTTATGACCAGAACCTTAATTTTATATCATCATTTTGGAAGAGTTTACAACGAGAAATGGATTATCTATTCATGAAGTTAATGAATGTGGAGATATAACTCATGAAAGCACAATGAAAGTAACGACATGAGGAAACGTATGAGATAATAAGACCAAATACCCTTATTTGTTTTTTAGTTCAAATTCCGAGGACAGAATTTTTCGAAGGGGGGAAGTTTGTGATAACTCAAACTAAAAAAAATGTATAAATATATATAATTTGACTATATTATTAAAATAATATAATGGTGATTAAGTAGGAGTAAATAGAGAAATTATGGAATTTTAATACCAAAACCCATCACTTTGATTAGTGTCATAAATTTGGACTTTTGGGTTAACTAGAAAGGTTACAAACTTGGGCATTATAAAAGGTATGGGAAATAGAGTGTAATGCCCACAAAAAAGTGCAAGAAAGGTTGGGGAAACAAAAGAGAAATCGGGGTTTGAAGTTCGTGAAGGTTTTCAAAGCTATTTTACAAATTAAGGTATGTCTCTTCGATTTGAGTTTGATTAAGTTGCTTGAGTGGGTTTATAGGATTTTAATATGTATTTTGGTTAAATCCTATGTCTCTTTTTGGCCAAGGAATAATCGAATTTGGTGAAAAACAAATGTTATGTTTTGGTAAAAGAAATGGTGAATTTAATCTTGCTTTATAATAAATTATTCAAGATTTAGTATATAAATATGTTAGTATGAAATGGAGATGATTAACGTTGGTTTTATAAATTTTATTTGACAACAGTTTTTAAGTTTTACTGTGATAAAATGGTCGAAAACGTTTTTATTGTTCGGGTAAAGAAGAAAAGAATATGGATCTTTTGTTGAAACGGTTTTCTTGATGTTTCAAATGATAAAGAAAATGAAGAAAAAGATAATAATATTTTTTATTAAAGTTGTTATGCACATTCTGTTTTATATGATGAAATAATTATTGGTTGGCCAAATGAGACATATGTGTGATGGAACCAAAACAAACACCTAGGATGTTTTCTAGAATTACAACCTTAGAAAACTTGTTGGTTAAACGTAGGGTGCATGTCTGCAAGTAGCGTGACGACATCCGGTTAAGACCTAATGCCATCAAGGTGAGTTTTTCGTGTTCTGTGGTTGCTCGCACATAAATGTTTGTCATGCGTTTATTATGTGGTTTTTATTTATTTATTGACAGTATGTTTTATGATAAGTATGGTTGCGTACAAATGTTATTTTAAGTCATTTATCTTTTGTGCGTTTTCTTGGGTGACATGTTTAGTGGGAATGGGTGGGTGTTTAATCGTCGTGAGCATGACGGATGTGTGTGATCGGCGGGGATGGGAATTGAGAATCATACTCATTTCCTTGGATATTTAAAATACTTGAGTACAATGGATGATTAGTTGTCTCAAGGAGAAGGGAAATGAACCTTTGGTTCTTTCTCTGGATAATTAATCGTTCCCCTAAATTATGACATTGCATGATATATGTGTTGTATGATTTATTGAAACTATATGACTGTTTATTTTTTTAGGTGATGAACATGTATGTGCAATACGAACTCACTAGGCTCTAGGCTTACCCATTTAGATACTTTAAATGTGCGCAACCAGGAAACTATTTAGCAAGTGGCAGAAAAAAGTTCAAGGAGAAGGATTGATCCAAAAGTCGACAGAGGAATTCCGCAAAGACGTAACACCCGACGTTGTTTAGTTGAAGACTTTGTTTTATTTTATTTTGTTTCCGATGTAGTTTAGTCTATAAGTAAGTGCTTAATTGGTCTTGGGAGATGTTGGAACGATTATTTGTTATATAATCTATATATGAAAATTGGGGTGTTACAAGTTGGTATCAGAGAGTTGTTTAAGCAGATTAGGTGTTTCCGTAAATACTTAAGCTTAGACGGAAGGAGCGAGAGGTAACCTAGCAACTAATTTAGACCATATCTTACTAGTAGGCATCATGTCCTCAAGGATATCAGGGAAGCTTACTTAGGTAGCACTAGAGCGGGAAAACATTCCAATTTGGAGCCGATGTTTCTACACCTGAAGAAGTACTAGAGACTCTTGTAAACCCTATATCCAGTTGTTGGCACTGTTAGGGTCGAGGTAGAGGTAGGTGTAAGGGAAGATGTCTAGGAGTCATCATAGCACTAATACGAGCACAATTGGTGAAATTGAGCTCTAACTCCAATCGAGGTCGTGGTCGAGGTCAAGATTGCGGACAAGGTCGTGCAACAAATATGGTTACGCGAGAATAATTAACTGACGAGATTGCTCAAGATATGCAAGCTACATTGTTGAATGTAAATGTTCACGACCGAGATGCACTATAGAATGTGAACGGTGGTAACAGGGTTGATGAAGAGGAAGGCTATGGATATGGTATGTCGCTACAATTTCTATCCCTAGTGTTGCACTACGATCACAGAAAGATGTAAACGACAAATGATGAGGTAATTGTTACAAGATGTTCATGACTTGTAAAGCACAAACGTGTCGCGGGGACGTTCCTATCATCAACGTGGATAATAGAGATAGAGGAAACATTTGGTTCCGATTAGTGTGCAAATAAGGACAATGTGGTTTATGTCGTGATGATGTTTAAAAATGAGGCTTTATATTGATGGGGAGGGTAAAAGTGATGGGTTTTAGCCATAACAACTTTCCTATGTGCGCATGCAAAACCCTAATGCTCGGATCTAGGCTTTCTAATAAACATGCTTTGAATCCAAGACTTCTAATAACTAATTAGGCTAAATAACAACATTGAAATAGATCTAGAATCATACCTTTGAGTTCCTTGTTGATCTTGAGGTCTTGGAGCTTCTAGAGTCACAAATGTCACTCCTCTGATGGCTTACAAACACCAATAGCAAGGAGGATGATTTAGGAGAGAGGAGAGGGGAGGAATTCGACCAGAGGTTCCTTACTTTAGGTTCTCACACGAATTCCTTATGCCATGGGGTCTATTTATACTTGTAGACTCCTTAAGGATTACAGATAAGTCCCTATCAGATAATCTTCTCTTAAGGCTATCCAAATCCATTCCTAGATAACTCTAATGGACGATTTTAGCTATCCTAATCCTCTTAGAATCCGTCCATAGTATATCCAAATGGATTTACAGTCTAAAGTTTAACTATCAAACAATTGACAGTTTATACCCCTTTATTTAATTAATCTCTTTAAGTCACCAAATTAATTCTAATTAATTCTATGACTTATATTAATCAAATAACAATATATTATTCATTATATTATTTCCATAATATATTAATAATATTTACTCTCTCTTAATAAATCATCCTATCAAGTTGCTATGGTGAAGGCAACCCAAAAGGACCATGCACAACCGGATATAGTTACAGCCTTAGACACTATTCCAACAGTCTCCCACTTGGATAAGTCTAGTAACTATACAAGTACAATTCGGTTTGCAATCGTAGCTCTCAAAGACGCTGTCAAACTCTGATCTAATCAATCTTGTCCTTTAGATAAGGGATCGTACAGTCCTCTGTTAGATATCATGCTGACAATCCTATGGAATGGTTAGTCAAGCATTTAGGTTTCTCGATCTCTGATTTATTTGACATAGAACTTAATCGAACACATCAATTCAGTTCTGACCGGGCCCGGCACATAAGTCAAATCAAATCATCGAGCGGCCGAGATATCGCTTTTACCTTCTTAGATAAAAGTTACAGATAAACTTCGACTTATATGCATTTACTTATTCATTAACCAACTATACACAACAATGCGTTTTATAACACCGAGTTACTGATGCGTTTTCGCATTATCAATGTACAACTAATTAACAAATAACAAACCATATATCTAGGTTTTAAGACTATATGATATTATCGTCTTGCGATCATCCTTTTATATCTTATTCCATAAGGTGATTCCAGCAAGCGCGGGTTTGTTCCAATGCTCAAAACTAGTTCATAAGCACTCATGAATGTTGCAGCAACCCTTTGCTATGTCTAACACCATTTAGACATTCTACACACCAATTCATGACAATCTTCATTCATATCTACTTCCAACATATGAACGATTGTGGACAATTTGAACAATTCTATTATTCCTAATAATTTCAATTATTCTGGAAGTCAAAACATGCAAAGTGAAACAATAGTTAAACAATTAACATAAGACAGTAACATTACTCATAAATAAAACTCCTTTATTTAATCATCAAATGTTAATTACATTTATCTATTACATGTTTCTAATACTATCTAATCTATGCTAATATCATCCTTCAGCCCAATGCTCCTAGCATGCTGTAAGTGCTTAACCCTACTCAGTCCCTTCGTAAGCGGATCTGCTGGGTTATCTTCTGATGATATCCTCTTCACTACGAGTTGTCCTTCTTCTACACGATGTCTAATGAAGTGATATTTTCTGTCGATATGCCTTGATCTACCATGATCCCACGGTTCCTTGGTTAAGGCAACCGCACCTTCGTTATCACAGAAAATCTCCATGGGCTCCTTTATGGCAGGTACAACTCCAAGATCACCGATGAAGTTCTTTAGCCATATTGCCTCCTTCGACGCTTCGCTCGCTGCAATGTACTCTGATTCGCACGTTGAATCAGCTACGGTTTCTTGCTTGGAACTCTTCCAGGTCACTGCTCCTCCATTTAGGGTAAAGACCCAGCCCGACTGCGAACGGTAATTGTCCCTGTCGGTCTGAAAGCTGGCGTCACTATACCCTCGCACCTTCAAGTCATCACTCCCTCCGAGGACTAAGAACCATTCCTTCGTCCTCCAAAGGTACTTAAGGATATTCTTCACCGCAATCTAATGTGCTTTGCCAGGATTCCCTTGATATCTGCTAACCATGCTCAAAGCGAAGGCTACATCAGGGCGAGTACGAGTCATAGCGTACATGATTGAGCCAACTGCGGAAGCGTATGGTACTCGGCTCATTTCTGCTATCTCAGCTTCGGTACTCGGACTTTGAGTCTTACTCAACTTGGCATTACTTTGTATTGGTAATTCTCCCTTCTTTGAGTTTTCCATACTAAAACGTTTTAGTACCTTCTCCAAGTAAGTGTTCTGACTAAGTCCAATTAGTCTCTTACTTCTTTCTCTCACTATCCTTATTCCCAAAATGTAAGAAGCTTCTCCGAGGTCCTTCATAGCGAAGCACTTCCCGAGCCAGGACTTAACTTCCCGCAGAGTCGGGATGTCGTTTCCTATGAGTAATATGTCATTGACATATAGAACGAGAAAGCTTACTATACTCCCACTGGCTTTGACATATACACAAGACTCGTCTTCGCTTCGTACAAATCCAAACTCTTTGACTTTCTCATTGAAGCAAAGATTCCATCTGCGAGATGCTTGCTTAAGTCCATAAATGGACTTCTCAAGCTTACACACTCTATTCGGATGCTTCGGATCCACAAACCCCTCGGGCTGAGCCATGTAAACATCCTCAGCCAACTTCCCATTAAGGAAAGCGGTCTTGACATCCATTTGCCAAATCTCATAATCATGAAATGCGGCAATAGCTAGCATCACTCTAATAGATTTAATCTTCGCAACTGGTGAGAAGGTCTCATCATAGTCAACTCCAGGAGTTTGAGTAAAGCCCTTCGCAACCAATCGCGCTTTATATGTGTGCACGTTTCCATCCACGTCGGTCTTCTTCTTGAAGATCCATTTGCACCCAACGGTCTTACGTCCGGGCACATAATCAACCAAATTCCAAACTTGGTTATCATACATGGATTGGATCTCGCTATCCATTGCCTCTTTCCATTTCGCAGACTCCAGGCCTGCCATGGCTTCCTTATAGCTATTAGGTTCATCAAGATTTATTAGTGTACCATCACTAATATACGTGTCCCCTTCGGTAGTAATATGAAAACCATAAAACTGGGGTAGAACTCTAACTCTATCAGAACGTCTAAGAGGTAAGGATTCGTCAATCGGTTCAACCGGAGTTTCCTCCTCGGGTTGAGTGCCAGCGATAGCGGTTCCTTCATCTATCGGCTCTTGAATCTCTTCAATCTCGATTTGCCTCCCACTGTCTCCTTGGCTTATGAGTTCTCGCTCTCGGAAAACTCCTCTCCTCGCAACGAAGACCACATTGTCCTTCGGTCTATAGAAGAGATATCCAAAGGATGTCTGCGGGTAGCCGATGAAAATACATCGCTCACTTCTAGGTTCAAGCTTGTCGTGAGTATCTCGTCTTACGAAAGCCTCGCATCCCCAAACCTTGATATGAGCCAACGAGGGAGCTTTCCCTGTCCACATCTCGTGAGGTGTTTTGGCAACCTTCTTGGTAGGGACTCGGTTAAGGATATGGGCGGCAGTCTCTAAGGCATACCCCCAGAAAGAAATAGGTAGTGAAGCACGACTCATCATAGAGCGAACCATATCCAATAAGGTTCGATTACGCCTTTCTGCCACACCATTCAACTGCGGTGTCCTAGGAGGCGTCAATTGCGAAACTATTCCACACTCCTTGAGATAATCGTGGAATTCAAGACTTAGGTACTCTCCTCCTCGATCGGATCGAAGCATCTTGATTTTCCTGCCCAATTGATTCTCCACTTCATTCTTGAATTCTTTGAACTTTTCAAAGGTTTCTGACTTTTGCTTGATTAAGTAGATATACCCATATCTACTATAGTCATCGGTAAAAGTCACGTAGAAGCGGTTCCCATCCTTCGTGGTTGATCTAAATGGTCCACATACATCGGTATGTATTAGGTCCAATAGACCCTCGCCCCTTTCACATGTACCCGTGAAGGGTGACTTAGTCATATTTCCAAGTAAACAAGATTCGCATGTGTCATCTTCCCTAAGGTCGAATGACTCCAACACTCCATTCTTTTGGAGTTGGGCTATGCGTTTCTTGTTGACATGTCCAAGACGACAATGCCACAAGGATGCTTTATCCATACTAGTGGAAGAATCAATATTCAAAACATCATTTCCTAAGTTATCAACAATCATAACGGTTTCATATATTCCATTACATGGTATAGCTTCAAAGTAAAAGACACCATTTAGATAAGCCAAAATAGAACCATTCTCATTATTAAAAGAAAATCTAAATCCTTGTCTATACAAACCATGAAATGAAATGATGTTTCTAGCCATTTCTGGCGAATAGCAACAATTGTTCAAATCTAAAACCAAACTATTCCTAAGCACCAAAGAATACACTCCAATCTTGGTCACAGGCGACGATCTTCTTTTCCCCATGATTAGATTTATCCTTCCTTGCTCCACATCCCTACTTCTTCTTAGTCCCTGCACATTAGAACAAATGTGGTAACCACAACCGGTATCAAGGACCCAAGAAATAGTATGATTAGAATCGTTAGATTTAATTGTGTATATACCTGCGAAAGATGGCTTGATCTTTCCTTCTTTGATTGCTTGCAGGTACTCTAGGCAGCTTCTCTTCCAATGTCCTATCTTGTGGCAGTGGTGGCACTCTGCCTCCTTCGGGTTAGGACAGGGCTTAGCGGGATCAACTTTGGTCCCACTAGAAGAGGCACCATCTCGGGCTTTCGCCTTGCGATAGTTCTTTGATGAAGCTTTCCTCTTCTTTCCCTTTCCTTGACCAATAGCCAAGACAGGAGCAGCGGGCGGATTGGGAGTAGGTGCAACAGACTTGTCCTTGAAGCTGCTCTCAGCGACTCTCAAGAGACCTTGGAGTTTGCTTAGGGTGACCTCCTCTTTGTTCATGTGGTAGGTCATCCTGAACTGGTTGTACATCGGAGGCAAAGAGTGAAGCACCATGTCGATCGCCAAGTCTTCCCCGAAGTCAACATTTAACTTGCGAAGGCGGTCGACATACCTTTGCATCTTTTGCAAGTGCACGGTAAGAGATTCTCTATGACCCATCTTCGCGGAAATCATGTTAGTGAAAATCTCATACCGCTCTTGTCTCGCGTTTTGGTGGTACCTCTCCAATAAGTCTTGGTGCATCTCGTACGGGTACATGTCCTCGTAGGACTTTTGGAATTCGGAGTTCATGGTAGCGATCATGATGCAATGTACCTTCGTTGCATCTCGCTCATGAGTTTCAAAGGCGGTGATTTCGGCTGGAGTAGTGATTTCGGTGTTGATTTTCTCGAGCTTCTCATCAAGGACATACTCCTTGTCCTCATAGCGATCAATGGTGCGAATGTATCTTATCCATTCGCTAAAGTTCGTTCCATCGAAGGTGACCTTTTGGCAAAGGCTCATCAACGTGAAAGAACTAGCAGCAGCGTTGTTTGCGTTCGACATCTATAATTAGAAAAGGACAAAGATAGATTAGAATATGAATCCCTAATTATCACCCAATAAGAAAAATTAGGGCTAGGATCCAACAATAACATTTACATATTAGAAAAGGGATGCCGTAATCTAACATGCAAATACATTGAAGGTAAGTGAATGACGATTCACTAATTCTCCATCACAAAAACCTAAACTATTAGTCCTAAGTGTTTTTGAGAATTCCTAGGTTCGGATGAGATTCATTGAAACTATTCAATGGCATGTTTAAATCTCGATATGCCCCTCTTGTTTGTGACTGGGATACCGAGGATCACAAAGCGGGTGTGAATAACCATGCAAATTCACATAGTGCCTTCATTGTAACGATCACCTATTCGATGTGCCGGTAAACCACAGACGCTCCATCGAACTATGATATACAATGAATCACCCTTTGCCACCTTCGCTTAGAACCAATTAGTGTGTCGGTAAACCACACACGCTCCACTAACTTCTTAGCAAGGTGCAAAGTGTAATTTCATGGGATTGCATCAATTCACTTTTCCTAAAGTAACTAAGATTGGGAATTTTAAAATATGTGTAGTTACTTTATATTTCTTATTATACTTTTAATGAGAGGATGAGGTTGCCCTATCCTACCCGTTCGGCTAATGACCCATCACCAATCAAGCAAGCGGTGGGTGTGAGTGTACACCCATTAAGCGCCATTTTATAGGCCGCAACCTTATACCCACCTTATAGATTGGCTTCGTGAATGAGGCCTACTAACGGTAAGACTAGCATTTAGTTATACATATATATATTATACTAGTAATATCATATTAGTATAGGGTTGTATTTTAAACCTTTTAAAATCTAGGGTTTTGAAATTTAAGTTGTCTAAATTAAAACTTTTAATCACAAATATAAATTTCAAAACTTGAGGGCAAGTTTTAAACATTTAAAACATGGAGGATCAAATAACAAATAATTCCAATTAACAATTAATGTCCTAATTATCTATATTTGATTTATTCAAGATTTCTTTTAAGATAATTACCAAAATAATCAAAACAATTAATTAATTATCATATAAGGAAATTAAATATTTAATTAGTTGATAATTACCTTTAACTAGATCAAGATAACAGTTATATTTATCAGAAAAACGAATTAATATTGATCTAATCAGTTTATGGTAAGTTTAGATAAGATAAACACAAAGAAATCCCGAATTTGGCCATTCCTGACGCCTGGACTCGCCGAGTGCACAAGGGGACTCGCCGAGTCAGGCCTACTCGCCGAGTCCACCTTGGAACTCGCCGAGTCCATGACTCAGAAACCTAAAAATCGAATTTTGCAGGTTTGT
Organism: Lactuca sativa; assembly: GCF_002870075.4. Lineage (NCBI taxonomy): Eukaryota > Viridiplantae > Streptophyta > Magnoliopsida > Asterales > Asteraceae > Lactuca > Lactuca sativa. The sequence goes on from NC_056626.2 coordinate 99,433,675, forward strand.
TTCAGTTAATCAAGCAACAATTTACAGAAAACCAAGCTAGTCTCTGATACCACTGATGGGTTTTAGCCATAAGAACTTTCCTATGTACGCATGCAAAACCCTAATGCTCGGATCTAGGCTTTCTAATAAACATGCTTTGAATCCAAGACTTCTAATAACTAATTAGGCTAAATAACAACATTGAAATAGATCTAGAATCATACCTTTGAGTTCCTTGTTGATCTTGAGGTCTTGGAGCTTCTAGAGTCACAAATGTCACTCCTCTGATGGCTGACAAACACCAATAGCAAGGAGGATGATTTAGGAGAGAGGAGAGGGGAGGAATTCGACCAGAGGTTCCTTACTTTAGGTTCTCACACGAATTCCTTATGCCATGGGGTCTATTTATACTTGTAGACTCCTTAAGGATTACAGATAAGTCCCTATCAGATAATCTTCTCTTAAGGCTATCCAAATCCATTCCTAGATAACTCTAATGGACGATTTTAGCTATCCTAATCCTCTTAGAATCCGTCCATAGTATATCCAAATGGATTTACAGTCTAAAGTTTAACTATCAAACAATTGACAGTTTATACCCCTTTATTTAATTAATCTCTTTAAGTCACCAAATTAATTCTAATTAATTCTATGACTTATATTAATCAAATAACATATATTATTCATTATATTATTTCCATAATATATTAATAATATTTACTCTCTCTTAATAAATCATCCTATCAAGTTGCTATGGTGAAGGCAACCCAAAAGGACCATGCACAACCGGATATAGTTACAGCCTTAGACACTATTCCAACAAAAAGAAGTTAGGGTGTCAGATACAATCAATAGGATGTCATGGGATGAGTGTGCCAGAATCTTTAGAGAGATGTTTAGTCCTCGAACGACGATCAAGCAAATGGAGGAAGAATTCTTGAGGATGGAACAAGGAAATGTGACAGTGAGAGAGTAAACCATCAAGGATGAAAGAATTTAATAGCAGTTGCAAGATCTGCTTGATAAGGTTTTTATTCGACATAGTACATCACCATGGGTGCACTAGTAGTGCTCGTTACGAAAAAAAAGAGGGGACGATATATATGCACATGGATTACCAAAAGTCAAAGAAGGTGTAAGATCGTTACAAATTATGGAAGATTAACGTTGTCACTTATTCACTAAGTTGTATGTAAGGAAGGAACCAAGTAAGATTTATTTGATGAGGATTGATGTAACCTTCGGTGTATTGGGTGGACTGAAGAGGAGTCGAAAGAATCCTCGGTAGAGGAGAAGTGGAAAGTTTTTTTAGAATTGTTTTCCTAATATATGATGATACGTTTAATGAGGACATGGGTGTATGATAGCCGGGAAAATAACGGGCGTGGTGTGACCGGCGGGAGATAGGAAATTGAGACGTTACTCATTTCCTTGGATATTTAAATGCTTGAGCACAACGGACGGGTTGTGCCAAGTCGGAAGGGAAGCGGACCATTGGTTCTTTCTCTGGATATATAAAATGCTCCCTTAAACTGTGTCATCGGGTGAAATGTACGTGACGGAAAAGTTAGTTAAGTTGTGTGTTGATAAGATGGTTCAATTGTCTATTTATGACCAGAACCTTAATTTTATATCATCATTTTGGAAGAGTTTACAACGAGAAATGGATTATCTATTCATGAAGTTAATGAATGTGGAGATATAACTCATGAAAGCACAATGAAAGTAACGACATGGGGAAACGTATGAGATAATAAGACCAAATACCCTTATTTGTTTTTTAGTTCAAATTCCGAGGACGGAATTTTTCGAAGGGGGGAAGTTTGTGATAACTCAAACTAAAAAAAATGTATAAATATATATAATTTGACTATATTATTAAAATAATATAATGGTAATTAAGTAGGAGTAAATAGAGAAATTATGGAATTTTAATACCAAAACCCATCACTTTGATTAGTGTCATAAATTTGGACTTTTGGGTTAACTAGAAAGGTTACAAACTTGGGCATTATAAAAGGTATGGGAAATAGAGTGTAATGCCCACAAAAAAGTGCAAAAAAGGTTGGGGAAACAAAAGAGAAATCGGGGTTTGAAGTTCGTGAAGGTTTTCAAAGCTATTTTACAAATTAAGGTATGTCTCTTCGATTTGAGTTTGATTAAGTTGCTTGAGTGGGTTTATAGGATTTTAATATGTATTTTGGTTAAATCCTATGTCTCTTTTTGGCCAAGGAATAATCGAATTTGGTGAAAAACAAATGTTATGTTTTGGTAAAAGAAATGGTGAATTTAATCTTGCTTTATAATAAATTATTCAAGATTTAGTATATAAATATGTTAGTATGAAATGGAGATGATTAACGTTGGTTTTATAAATTTTATTTGACAACAGTTTTTAAGTTTTACTGTGATAAAATGGTCGAAAACGTTTTTATTGTTCGGGTAAAGAAGAAAAGAATATGGATCTTTTGTTGAAACGGTTTTCTTGATGTTTCAAATGATAAAGAAAATGAAGAAAAAGATAATAATATTTTTTATTAAAGTTGTTATGCACATTCTGTTTTATATGATGAAATAATTATTGGTTGGCCAAATGAGACATATGTGTGATGGAATCAAAACAAACACCTAGGATGTTTTCTAGAATTACAACCTTAGAAAACTTGTTGGTTAAACGTAGGGTGCATGTCTGCAAGTAGCGTGACGACATCCGGTTAAGACCTAATGCCATCAAGGTGAGTTTTTCGTGTTCTGTGGTTGCTCGCACATAAATGTTTGTCATGCGTTTATTATGTGGTTTTTATTTATTTATTGACAGTATGTTTTAAGATAAGTATGGTTGCGTACAAATGTTATTTTAAGTCATTTATCTTTTGTGCGTTTTCTTGGGTGACATGTTTAGTGGGAATGGGTGGGTGTTTAATCGTCGTGAGCATGACGGATGTGTGTGATCGGCGGGGATGGGAATTGAGAATCATACTCATTTCCTTGGATATTTAAAATACTTGAGTACAATGGATGATTAGTTGTCTCAAGGAGAAGGGAAATGAACCTTTGGTTCTTTCTCTGGATAATTAATCGTTCCCCTAAATTATGACATTGCATGATATATGTGTTGTATGATTTATTGAAACTATATGACTGTTTATTTTTTTAAGTGATGAACATGTATGTGCAACACGAACTCACTAGGCTCTAGGCTTACCCATTTAGATACTTTAAATGTGCGCAACCAGGAAACTATTTAGCAAGTGGCAGAAAAAAGTTCAAGGAGAAGGATTGATCTAGAAGTCGACAGAGGAATTCCGCAAAGACGTAACACCCGACGTTGTTTAGTTGAAGCCTTTGTTTTATTTTATTTTGTTTCCGTTGTAGTTTAGTCTATAAGTAAGTGCTTAGTTGATCTTGGGAGATGTTGGAACGATTATTTGTTATATAATCTATATATGAAAATTGGGGTGTTACATAAGCTAACATGATCTTGGAAACATAGGGGTCCGGGATGCCACCCCTATGTAGTTCCAAGGGGCGTCGTTCATGGTGGGTATTATCAAGATAAAAAATTGAATTAAAATTTGAGGAGCATAGAGATTAATCCTTTATTGTTATATTATTTTAATTTTATTCATTTGAAGCCGATCATAAAATCTTGTATATTTTAAGAGTTTTTGCACAATTTACTTGCATTTACATCTATTTGCACTTGTTAAAGGAGATGGTCCATGCCTTATCAAGTCATTTGCTTTTATTACCCCATATATTGGTGGGCATAAAATTGATTAAAGTTCATCATATGGTCATGTTTCTCCTTACCACATGATTCATACAACATTACAACCTGAGAATATATTTTTTTGGGAAAAATTCAATCCTACACATGATTCAACTAGACTCATACGTAGGGTTTTTAGGTTTCATACATCATCTTTATTTATGACAAAAGGGTTGCCTAATAATCTCTAATCCATTGGCAAATGTTAATTATTTCATTTATTTTTGTCATCATTCATCTTTAATTCTATCCCATTTTCTTGTTGTCAGTACTGTTTAGTTTATTTTTTATTTTATATATTCCTACTTTATATTTATCTACCGGTAATAATTTACAAAGTAATATTTAATATTTGTAATATTTTGTTATATATTAAATTGTCATAATTAATAATAAATATAAAGTTTAATATGTATGTATCAAATTTATATAAAAATCAGTACATATTAAAAAAAATAAAACACGATAACATATTTTATAAAAAGATATATATATATATATATATATATATATATATATATATATATATATATATATATATATATATATATATGTGTGTGTGTGTGTGTTAAGACTTATTTAATAGAAAATATGTTTTTATAAATCTATGTAAGTTATAAGAATAAAATATATTAGAAATATATTTTTTTGAGGTTTAAAAACTAAATAAAAAATAAAAAATATGGTTTAAAATGAAACACTTTAGCTTTAAATCAAACTTCAATAAAAAGGTGTTGTAATCCCATTTGTTAATTTATTTTGAAATTGTAACTTTTTTATTATATTTCTTTTTTTTTACCTCTTAGCCTATGGTTTTTTTTTTTTTTAAATAATGACTTAAAAGGATAATATATTTTTTTATTTGTACATATTTGATCACTGGGTTTTTTTTTGTCCATATTTACTCCTTCAACTTGTTAAACTGTACACATCCAGTCCTTATGACCGGTTACTCCAGGTCAACCAGGAAAAATGATATATTAGGGTAATATATTTATCATTTTGTACACATTTAGTCCTTAATATTTTTGTACACATTTAGACCTTAATATTTTTTATTTTTGTTTCAAAATAAGCCTCTTGTTGTTTTTGTACCAATTCAGTACTTATGAATGATTTATTTAGGGTTTTTCTCACGACATCTAACGTGGGACTATCATTGATGAGGTGTTTGGGGCTATTGATGCTTATTTCCATCGCGACCTCAACCGCTTGGTTGCATAAGTCTTGTGGTTTGGCTTAGGTTTTGTATTCTGAACGTCATAACTTCTTCATACGATATCTGATTTTAAAGATTTTTATATTCACGCGTTCATTTTTTAAGTCTACTATAAATTTTAAGATTACTCCCGTTAAAATATAATATGTTTTTACTTACAATTTTATAAAAAAACATCCATCCATGCATTTCTTAAAAAACGTATGGATATAAAGATCGTAAGAAAAAAATATATTACTTTTTAACGGGAGTAATCTAAACGAAAGTTGTAGCAAACTAAAATACAAACGCATTGATATAAAGACCGTTAAAATCTAAGATAGTATGAAAAAGTTATGTGTGACATCCCCAAAATCTTGGCTAGAAAAGACCGGTTTCATTTATGCTTTTTAAACATTTTCAGAGTAAATCCTTTTGATTTTAAAAGAGATGCGGAATTTGTTCCCAAAAACAAAACATGATAAAATAGATTTTTATCAAAACATTTCATGAAGAAATATAATTTCATTTCATAATCAAAAACCGGGATGTCATGTTCCGATACAGACCATAAAGTATAAACGATAACATTACAAGTCATTCAACAAATATATACATATACAGACTTGTAAACAAAACAACTTGATGATTATCCATCTTATGCCATCGCGCCACTTCCTGTAATACAAAGAAACTGAGTGGGCCAGGCTTGGAAGCCTGGTGAGCATATAGGGTTCTCAACCCACAATAAATAATTATATTAATTTCATCAACCAACAAAAACCCAATTACCCATTCCCGTTATCCTCACTTTACGTCCCTAAACACTTTTCTCAAGGGACTTAATCTAAGAATATTTCATCGGGCGACAACACATGCTTTGGGGGTTTCCCGGCAATATATGTCAAATAAGGCAACCATCGGGGGATGGAGTACAACGAATGAACACCCAAGTTCATTAACACCTATAGGTGGCGAGCCTGCTAGTGCTCCAATAGACTGTCTAGAAAAGTCCGTGGTCATCATCTAAACTCCGCTAGATGACTGAATCAAAACAACATCGAGGCCTCTCATCTGTTTATCACACATCAACTATCTACCCATGTTCTACCCAACATATTAGTAAATAAAAATATTTATTTTTATACATAGTTTAAAACCAGTATAACATGTTCAATCAATACATATTCCACATAACAGATGAGGCACACACATAACACGTATTTCATAGAGAATAAATCAGATCTATGAGATAGCAGAAAGTGAATATACATTCACACATATAACAACAAAATATATACACATAGCACGTATTTTATAAAATACTTCATATCTATGTGTAAGATGAAAGTGACTATACACTCACTTGATCAGAAGATGATCAGACAACACTACGACTTGCAGAAGTAGTATACTTCGATAGATTTGGAAGATCTTCACAAAAATCGGACTCCTCACGGGCAGAGCTTCGGCTTGGGAATAACGCTCTTCGGGATCCTCGGGGCTTCGGATCTTGCTTCAGGGCTCGAGAACGATACCGGGGCTTCGGGATATGATTGGCATGCAAATCGAGGCAAAAACTAGAGAGAAGAAAGAGTTTGAACAAGAGAAAATGGTTGATCTCGGTTTCTATTTATAGGCTGCTGGGTCTGGGATTACGCTGGATGTAATTTCCAATTACGCTAGGCGTACTTCGACGTCACTACATGCGTCATTTGGTGGCACTCGAGTATTGGTCAGGCAACTTGCACCCTTCTGAGTACGTTGGGCGTACTCAAATTACGTTCGGCGTAATTTGACTCGTCAAACTTCTAAATTGCGTAAATTTCGCATACGAGCTCCGTTTTCGATGTTCTTTATATCCACGCATAGGTGAGACTACGCTCTACAACTTTCGTTTAGACTCCGTCGGCTAATTTTGACTTTATTTTTATTATTTATTTTTAGTAGGCCCGGACAGGAAAACTTCGTTATAAATTCATAACTTCTTCGTCCGACGTCCGTTCTCGCCTAACTTTTCATCGTTTCGTTACTAACAACGAGATCTTCGATTCTCGTTTAGATTGTTTCGGCTAAAAACCGCTCGATCTCAAATCGAGTATTCGGGCTGCATACTGCCAAGTCGAAACTTCAGAAAATCATAACTTCCTCATACGAAGTCAGATTTGGGCGTTCTATATATATTCGGAAACCTTGTTTCGGCCACTACAACTTTATGCAAAGATATCGGGCTTATCTCATACTTAACTTTTGACGCTTATTTTATTCTTAATTCATTAAATTATAATAATTAAGAAAATAAACACATGATTCACATAATTCACATAATACTCAAATATTTCTTCATTAATACTTCAAAAAGAGTTACAAGGGTTAACCTAGACTATTACATCAATGATAATGCCTAGCCTGGAAACGCGGGCGTTACAATTCTCTCCCCCTTAGGATGATTCCGTCCTCGGTATCACACATCAACAAACAAATGCGGATAGCGACTCAACATGTCACTCTCCATTTCCTAAGTGAGATTTGGCCCATTCGAATGTTTCCAACAGACAAGCACTAATTCGACCATCTTGCGTCGAAGCTTCTTAGTCTTTCGGTCAACAATTGCCTCCGGTTCTTCAATTAACCTCTTGTTTTCATCAATTCTCAATTCAGAAATTGGAATTATATCGAGAACTTCTCCCGTGAACTTCCTCAAATAACACACATGAAAAGTGTTGTGAATTCCATTCAGTTCTTCGGGTAACTCGAGCTTGTAAGCTTGGTTCCCAATCCTCTGAAGAACTTTAAACGGTCCAATAAACCTTGGACTTAACTTTCCCCTTTTACCAAATCTTATAAGTCCCTTCCACGGCGAGACTTTAAGCAAAACCGAATCTCCAACTTCAAAAGTCATCGGCCTTCGCTTCTTGTCAGCATGGCTCTTTTGACGATCCTGAGCTGCTAACATTCTTTCTCTAATTATTTTCAACTTTTCAGCGGTTTGATGGACCATCTCGGGACCCATAAACATCTTTTCCCCAGCCTTAAGCCAACATGACGGCATATCTTTATGCTTGAGTGGAAACTATTATTGTAGGAAAATTCTACTAAAGGTAAGTGTTCATCCCAGTTGCCTAGGAATTCCAGGGTACATGCTCTCAACATATCTTCAAGTGTTTGTATTGTTCTTTCACTCTGACCATGAGTCTGTGGATGGTAAGTTGTACTTAAACACAACTTGGTACCCATTTTCTCCTGTAGACTTTTCCAAAACCTCGAGGTGAAACGGCTGTCACGATCCGATACAATCGTTAACGGAACACCGTGAAGCCTCACAATTTCCTTCACGTAAGAATTTACAAGCTTTTCCATAGACCATTTCTCATTGGCTGCTATGAAATGTGCACTCTTAGTGAATCGATCAACGACCACCCAAATCATGTTGTGACCACTTTTCGTTCTGGGCAGTTTAGTGACAAAATACATAGCAATGTCTTCCCATTTACCCATAGGCACAGGTAAAGGTTCTAAACTCCCATATGGTTTCTGATGTTGTGTCTTGACTCTCGCACAGGTCACACACTCGGCCACATACTTTGCAACATCAAGCTTCATTGTCGGCCACCAGTAGTAGGGTTTCAGGTCCCTATACATTTTAGTGTTGCCGGGATGAATCAAGTACATGGTTTTGTGAGCTTCTTCCATTAGAAGATCTCTTATCCCTCCGAACTTAGGTACCCAAATCCGACCTTGGAATACCTTCAGTCCATGACCGTTTGTATCAAACACCAACGTTTTTCCCAAACGTTTCTCCTTTCGGTCATTCTTCTCAGAAGCTTCCTCTTGAGCTTTCTTTATACTTTCCACAATTGTCGAGACAACTTCTATTCTCAACGCTCTTGGCCTTTTTCCTTCAAGATTGACTTTCCGACTGAGAGCATCAGCAATAACATTAGCTTTACCGGGGTGGTAAAGTATCTCACAGTCGTAGTCCTTAAGTAATTCTAGCCAGCATCGTTGCCTCATATTTAACTCTTTCTGATTAAAAAGATATTAGAGGCTCTTATGATCAGTGAAAAGTTTGCACTTCGTGCCATAGAGGTAATGCCTCCATATTTTTAGAGAGAAAACTACCGCTGCCAACTCCAAATCACGAGTCGGGTAATTCTTTTCATGCTCCTTCAGCTGTCGAGACGCATATGCTATCACCTTTTCTCTTTGGGTCAAAACACAACCCAATCCAACCCCAAATGCATCGCTATAAACAACGAAGTCTTCAACTCCATCGGGTAGAGATAGAATCGGTGCCTCACATAGCTTCTTATTTAGCTTCTCGAATGCTTCTTTATGCTTATCACTCCAAGCATAAGTAGCTCCTTTGTGGGTCAAAGCTGTTAATGGACTAGCGATCGAAGAAAAACCTTGGATAAACCTTCGGTAATATCCGGCTAATCCTAAAAAGCTTCAGATCTCCGTGGGACTTTTCGGCTGTTCCCACCTCATTATAACTTCAATCTTTGTTGGATCAACCATTATCCCTTCTTGGTTGACCACGTGACCCAAGAATTGGACTTCTCGAATCCAAAAATCACATTTGGAGAACTTCGCATACAGCTCCTCCTTCTTCAAGACTTCTAACACTTCTCGCAAGTGTCTACCATGCTCCTCTTGGCTTTTTGAGTAAATCAGAATGTCATTTATGAACACTATCACATATTTATCTAGAAACGGATTACAAACCCTATTCATCAAATCCATGAACGTTGCTGGAGCATTGGTTAGTCTAAACGACATAACCAAGAACTCGTAGTGTCCATATCTAGTTCTGAATGCAGTCTTCTCGATATCTTGTTCTCTTACTTTTAGCTGATGATATCCTGACCTTAGGTCGATCTTTGAAAAATAACTTGAACCTTGAAGTTGATCGAACAGGTCATCAATCCTTGGCAACGGATATCTATTCTTTATTGTTGCCTTGTTCAGCTCTCTGTAATCAATGCACATTCTCATACTTCCATATTTCTTCTTTACAAATAACACCGGAGCTCCCCAGGGTGATGAACTAGGTCTAATGAAACCTTTGTCCAATAACTCTTGAAGTTGCATCATCAGCTCCTTCATCTCCGTCGGTGCTAATCGGTAAGGTGCTTTTGCAATTGGCGTGGTTCCTGGTAACAAGTCTATTCTGAACTCCACTTGTCTATCAGGTGGTAATCCAAGAAGATCTTCGGGAAATACTTCCGGATAATCACACACCACGGGAATATTCTGCATCACCTTCTTTTTCTTCTTAGCATCGATCACGAATGCTAAGTATGATGTGCACCCCTTGGTCAAACACTTTCTGGATTTCATTAGAGAAATGATTCCAGAATTCACTTTGCATTTATCTCCATACACCATAAACGATTCCTTCCCAGGCGGGTTTACATTCACTATTTTCTTCTTGCATAAAATCTCGACATCGTTGGCGCTAAGCCAATCCATTCCCAAAACGATGTCGAAACCATTAAGTTCGATAGGCAATAATTCCTCGTGAATGTAACATCCGGAATTTCAGGTATTATATTTATACATTTTATTTTGAGTTTTGTGGAAGAACTCGGCGAGTTGGTGCGAAGACTCGCCGAGTTGAGACGCGATTTCTCACCCGGATTAATGACCGGACTCGACGAGTCACATTGGTGGACTCGGCGAGTCTGCGCTGTTTAATGAAACCCTAATTTCTCGGGTTTGGGGCCTATTTAAAGGGCCTTATGGCTGTCATTTGTGCTCATCAATCCCCAGAGTGAAACCCTAGTGAGCTTGAGCGTTTTGGAGTGAGATAAGGAGCCATTGTTGACCTTGGAAGTGTTATCTAGCAAGGGAAAGGAAGCAATAGCTAAGAGGAAACAAGAGGATCAACTTCCTGAAGATCTGAGGTCCAAAACATCACGTTTGAGGTACTATTTTCAAACCATTCTCTGTTATGGTGATGTTCATGTTGATTTAGGGCTTATTGAGCCCTTTTGTGGCTAGATCTAGTGCTTCCTTGGTCCCTTAAGCGAGTTAGGTTCTAGATTTGGGCCCTTGGAGGTCCAGAGTGTCCTTTTGTCCAAGCGTTTTATGAATCCATGGAGGTTTTGGATTGGGGTCTTTGTGCTTGAGGTCAAAACACCATTTATGAGTCATTAGGTGTGTTATGAGCGCCAAGACATGAACTTTACGTGATGAATAAGCTTGGAAGGACTGGATCTATGAGTTAGTGAAGCAGATCTGATCTCAGAAGGTCGCTTGGGGTTGTGCATGGAATGCACTCGCCGAGTCCATTTCCAGACTCGAAGAGTTGGTGCGGGTTGTTCAGTGATTTCGAACAAGGGTTTGAGTAACCGAGTCGGGTGAGTGACTCGGTGAGTCGGAAGGGACTCAGAGGAATCGGGTCCCCGTAGAGACTCGGCGAGTCCACGCCAGACTCGGCGAGTTGAGTTGACCGTTGACCATTGACCAGAGTTGACCAGTGTTGACTTGATATGGTTAGTCAACCTTAGTTGGGAAAGTGTTAATTAGAGATGTATTGTGTTATAGGAGGACTATAGCTCGGGAGATCGAGCACTAGTGATTTCAGGGATTTGCGAGTTGTCGAGATACGCGAGGTGAGTCTTCTCACTATACTTTACCTTGAGTAGGTAATCAGAGTTATGTGACAGAGTATTTGTATGCTATATGTATGTTATGTGTTGTACTGCATTATTTCTATGTGATTTATGTTGTGCATGTTTATAGACTTGGAACCGGAAGGTTCACAGAGTTAGAACCAGAGGGTTCACAGAGTAGGGTCCACGGGCCCACAAAGTTATAGCCTCGAGTGGCTAATATGTGCTATGTGTGGTATTTTGGGGAACTCACTAAGCTTTGTGCTTACAGTGTTTGGTGTTATTTGTTTCAGGTACTAGTGATGACCGCGGGAAGACGCCGGCCTGATCAGTACACACACGAGATTTTTATGTTATGAGATCTTGGGATTTTTATATGTTATGGATTTGAGTTTCAAACATTGATGTCTTTATGAATACTAAATGAATTATGTTTTTATAAAATGCAAAAAATTGTTTTGAAATTTACGGTGTTACAGTGAAACTTATTCCCATTCAGGTCGATTAAGATGTTTTTCATACGATGGCTAACAGGTACGAACTTGCCACTAGCAACTTCGACTAATAAAGCATTATCTAGTCTATCAACAGGCAAAGCTAGTTTTCTACCAAACTCATGCGAAATAAAGGAGTAGTTGGCTCCAGAATCAAACAAAATCTGAGCAGGTAGTTCGTTAACAAGAAAGGTACCTAAAGCGACATCAACTTCATCTTTCGCAGCCTTAAGTGTCATCTGGAAGGCTCTCGCCTTCGGCTTTGGTGGAATGTTGGGCTTCGCTGCCTCCTTCTTCTTCGGATAGTCTTTCAAAATGTGCCCCTCTTCATTACAACCAAAACACATCCTTTTGTTGGACGGACACTCATTGGCAAAATGTCCAATTTTTCCACACTTGTAGCAAGTTACTTCCTCACTACATTTTCCAAAATGATTTTTCTTGCACTTCTCACACAATTTTGCTTCGCCTCCTTTTCCTCCAAACTTTTTCGAATCAGACTTCGAAAATTTTCATTTCTTGTTGGAACCTGAAGTTCCTTCAAATTTTCTCTTTTCGCCAACTTCAACCTTGTCGGCGGTCCTTCCCTTGATCATGTCTTCAACAGACTTGGCAGCCCAAATAGCTGCCTCTAGAGTAGGTGCCTGACGCACTGGCACCCCGTACTCCCATGGAAGTCCTTTTGCGTATCGGTTAACCTTTGTCAGCTCATATGGCACGATGCGCAAAGCAAACTCCATCTTATCGGTGAAAGCGTTTGTGTATTCATCAACTGACATGCTGCCCTTGGTCAATGTCAGAAACTTGTTCTCTAACTCCAACAGATTTTGGGCCGAACAGAACTTGCGCTTGAACTGCACCAAAAACTTTGCCCATGTCAGTTACAGTGGCTCATTACGGATTAAAGTCTTCCCTAGAGTGTTCCACCAACGAACGGCCCCACCTTGGAACTGACGCACTGCATAGATAGTCTGCAACTTGCCTCTGCAGCCACAAGTCATGAAGGCTAACTCCATTTCAGAGATCCAATCCATCACTCCGATCGGATCCTCCTTTCCAGTGAAGGTCAATGGTTTGCAAGTCAGAAAATCCTTATACTTGCATCCTTTACCATCAAACCTTCTTTCCTGGTTGTTTTGCCTAACTATCGCTGGGTTGGCTTGACCAACAGATCCACTGAAGTTTCCACCTTCCGAGTGCCCTTCATTTAATTCGGGCTCTTCCACTTGAATTGACAGTTCTTCACGATTTTGTTGAAGCAACCGCCTAGTCTCCTCCATTTGACGATCCAACATCGTTTGAATCATCAATTGTACACCAGCCATTGTTATCGGCTCGGGTGCTGCTGCTACGACAGGTATTTGCTTAATCACTGGTGGTTGATTCCTGTTTTCATCAGCATTTCCAATTCCACTTCTTGTTCTCACCATTTTTTATCTACACACCAAATAAGGTGAAATTAGATCCTTATTCACGATAGATATTCAAGTCATCCTTATCACTCCGAAACGTTTACATGCTAGTTCTAATATCGTAGACGTACGCTTAGAATGCTACACACATAAGGTTTCCAGATCCAGTCGGCAACAGACCGTAGATCCGAATAAATAATATCATATATGGCAAACATATAACATTTAGCACATAAAAGCATTTTAGGCAATTTTCCTAAAATAAACTAGTGCTCGTGTCTAAAATATCACAGACACACCTCTCAAAATTTCACTTAGCATTTTAAGTTTAAGTCTAGAAATCCTACAAATTCCTAGTTTGCTTAAACTAATGCTCTGATACCAACTGTGAAATCCCCAAAATCTCAGCCAGAAAAAACCGGTTTCATTTATGCTTTTTAAACATTTTCAGAGTAAATCCTTTTGATTTTAAAAGAGATGCGGAATTTGTTCCAAAAAACAAAGCATGATAAAATAGATTTTTATCAAAACATTTCATGAAGAAATATAATTTCATTTCATAATCAAAAACCGGGATGTCATGTTCCGATACAGACCATAAAGCATAAATGATAACATTACAAGTCATTCAACAAATATATACATATACAGACTTGTAAACAAAACAACTTGATGATTATCCATCTTATGCCCTCGCGCCGCTTCCTGTAATACAAAGAAACTGAGTGGACCAGGTTTGGAAGCCTGGTGAGCATATAGGGTTCTCAACCCACAATAAATAATTATATTAATTTCATCAACCAACAAAAACCCAATTACCCATTCCCGTTATCCTCACTTTACGTCCCTAAACACTTTTCTCAAGGGACTTAATCTAAGAATATTTCATCAGGCGACAACACATGCTTCGGGGGTTTCCCGGCAATATATGTCAAATAATGCAACCATGGGGGGATGGAGTACAGCGAATGAACACCCAAGTTCATTAACACCTACAGGTGGCGAGCCTGCTAGTGCTCCACAAGACTGTCTAGAAAAGTATGTGGTCGTCATCTAAACTCCGCTAGATGACTGAATCAAAACAACATCGAGGCCTCTCATCTGTTTATCACACATCAACTATCTATCCATGTTCTACCCAACATATTAGTAGATAAAAATATTTATTTTTATACATAGTTTAAAACTAGTATAACATGTTCAATTAATACATATTCCACATAACAGATGAGGCACACACACATAACACGTATTTCATAGAGAATAAATCAGATCTATGAGATAGCAGAAAGTGAATATACATTCACACATATAACAACAAAATATATACACATATCACATATTTTATAAAATACTTCATATCTATGTGTAAGATGAAAGTGACTATACACTCACTTGATCAGAAGATGATCAGACAACACTACGACTTGCAGAAGTAGTATACTTCGATAGATCTGGAAGATCTTCACAAAAATCGGACTCCTCACGGGCAGAGCTTCGGCTTGGGAATAACGCTCTTCGGGATCCTTGGGGCTTCGGATCTTGCTTCAGGGCTCGAGAACGATACCGGGGCTTCGGGATATGATTGGCACACAAATAAAGGAAAAAACTAGAGATAAGAAAGAGTTTGAACAAGAGAAAATCGCTGATCTCGGTTTCCATTTATAGGCTGCTGGGTCTGGGATTACGCTGGGCGTAATTTCCAATTACGATGGACGTACTCAATATGTTGGGCGTAACTTGGTTACGCTGGGCGTACTTCGACGTCACTGCATGCGTCATTTGGTGGCACTCGAGTATTGGTCAGACAACTTGCACCCTTCTGAATACGCTGGGCGTACTCAAATTACGCTCGGCGTAATTTGACTCGTCAAATTTCAAAATTGCGTAACTTTCGCATACGAGCTCCGTTTTCGACGTTCTTTATATCCACGCGTAGGTGAGACTACGCTCTACAACTTTCGTTTAGACTCCGTCGGCTAATTTTGAATTTATTTTTATTATTTATTTTTAGTAGGTCCGGACAAGAAAACTTCGTTATAAATTCATAACTTCTTCGTCCGACGTCCGTTCTCGCCTAACTTTTCGTCGTTTCACTACTAACAACGAGATCTTCGATTCTCGTTTAGATTGTTTCGGCTAAAAACTACTCGATCTCAAATCGAGTATTCAGGTTGCATACTGCCAAGTCGAAACTTCAGAAAATCATAACTTCCTCATACGAAGTCAGATTTGGGCGTTCTATATTTATTCGGAAACCTCGTTTCGGCCACTACAACTTTATGCAAAGATATCGGGCTTATCTCATACTTAAATTTTGACGCTTATTTTATTCTTAATTCATTAAATTATAATAATTAAGAAAATAAACACATGATTCACATAATATTCAAATATTTCGTCATTAATACTCCAAAAAGAGTTACAAGGGTTAACCTAGACTATTACATCAATGATAATGCCTAGTCTGGTAACGCAGGCGTTACATTATGACGTTCAAAACACATGACCTAAGTAATCAAGTAGTCGAGATCGCGATGAACAAAAGCATCAAAAGCCTAAAACACCTTATTAATGCTTGTTCCACATAAGATGGTGTGAAAAAAACTTAAAGAAAACATTCATAAGTATTGAATGAGTACAAAAACAAAAAAATTTATTTTGCAACAAAAAAAATAAGGAGTAAATGTGTACAAAAATATTAAGGACTAAAGGTGTATAAAAATATTAATATATTACCATATCAAGATATTTTTACCAGCTAACCTGAAATAGCCGGTCATAAAGACTGAATGTGTACAGTTTAACAAGTTGAAAGGGTAATTTAGTCAATTAATATAGATTTAATAAAGGAAAATTGCATTTTTTAAGGGATCATAGATTCTATTAATTTTAAAAATCCGATTTTACGAATTATAATTTTTTTTATTCGGACGTTCTGATAGAATATGTTTATGACTATATTCAAAAATAAAAATATTCTTGAACCATAAATAATAAAAATATTCTTGAACCTATTTCTTGATCATGAATTTAAAAACTTCTTGGAGAATAAAAAATTCTTGAATAATCAATTGAAGAATAAAAACAAAAAATACATTATTTCTTATATAATACGTGTAACAATTGTTAAGAATTACATTTATTGTTAAATAATAAAACTAAAAAACTTTCAAAACGGGAAATAAAACATCAAAATCTAACAACGACTAATACGTTCTAAAAGAATAATGTGGTATGTTTCAATTTTGTGGTCCGTTCTTCAAGCATCAACTTCTGTGATTCCAACAGAATTGGAATTCGTGATTCCTTTCCAATAGAATTGGAATCTCACCAATATCATCCATTGAATCATCTACATAAACATACTTGATACCTTTTAAGAATTCAACCTTGTTGCGATTACTCGAGCTTGACTTCTCTAGTTGGTGGTGCTAATTGGAAATAGTAAAATGGTTCGCATTATTCCAAGATTCTGTAATTGTCAAATACCAAATGCAAGTAAAAATTCACCTGGGCAGGACACACCTGGCCTCCTGTAACATATTGTATGGCTGTAGCATATTGTATGGCAGAGTAAACATAAAGAAAGCAAAAGCAGTTAGTTCCGTCCAAACTCAAATTATACAAAGGAATCATAAAAACAACAAAAAAAATCTCTACCTTTAGATGGAGCAGCCGGCTGTGACAACCCAACCTCCACCTTCTTCTTCGTCTTCTGCAACGACCACACACTCTAGTGTGGTATTTTCTTCTTGTTGTATCGATCAAAGCACAAAACGTACACCACCCCCAAATCACTACTTCTAAGAAACAGAAGTTGACGCAACTAGAGGTTGCTAGAACAAAAAAAAAAAACTAATTTCTTCCTTCTTCATTTCCTGTGAATCAACAAACCCAAGTTCCCTTCATTTTCATTGATTTCCCAGCAAACCTAAACACCCCAACGATTTCTATCAAACAAACAAACAAAATCCCAAAAGAATTTTTTTTTCGTTTTACTATTGAGGTATCAGAATAAAATATCAACCATCTTTATGCATAAAAATGTGAACTTTTTACAAATTTAAACTATCAACATGAAAAATCAACCATTTTTTTTTGCAAAAAGTGTTAACACTTCACAACTTTGAGGCATTTGAATGATAAATCAACCATCTTTTGGCATAAAAATATGAACTATCAAAAACCCATAAATATTTTACCCGACTTAAAATCTAAATATCATATTTGCTATTTTTAATCTTTTAAAATATCTTATATGCCCAAATCTATTTTTTTAAATAGTTTTTATATTGTAAAATCATTATAATTAAAAGAAACTAAATGGATTATTTTGCCCCTTCATTCTAGAACACATGAATTCTTCACAGATCCATTGGCTTTATGCTCTAGCTTCTTCATCACGACCCTTCATTGTTCACTCTCGCCATCTTCCTTTTTTCCTCTCACCAACTTCATTCCTTCCATCCCAATAAGCACATGTAATTATGCACTTTTTTCTAATTTGCCCATATTCAACCAGGGGCTTTAAAGAATTCCTGTTTTTCCAGCAATACCAAAAACTGTAATAACATAAACATGACTCTAGAAGCCAAGACTGGGACCAAATATGTTACACTTCAAAAGTCATTTTAATTTAAGGAACAACCTGCAATATCATTGAAAAATTAGAAGTGCAGAAGCAAAATTAGGCTTGTGGTTTTAAGTCATGACCTAAACATAAGGCATGTATGGAAAAGGAATTGTGATATTAAATAGATAGGCTTCAAGTATTCACGATTCTAGAGGAACATGTGTCTTGGTTGACAATGTTTCCAAAATGAAGGGTATATATGTAAAGGAGTTGTGAAAAATCATATTAAAGAAACCATATAGAAGTTCTAATCGCATTCTCAAAAAATTTGAAGCCCCTGGTTGAATTTGTTGCAAAAAGAAGGGTATTAAGGAAAATTCATATTTACCTGGTGCTTATTGTCGATTGAAGGAATGAAGCTGGCGAGAGGCAAAAAGGAAGACGTAGAGAGTGCACAAGGAACGACTGTGAGGAAGAGGGCCAACGCATAAAACTAACAATATGAACTACGCACCGCCTGTGAGCTTTGTTTTCTTCAGCCTTCTTTGTGGTCTGCGACAACCGAGGAACCGGAAGCAGCGCCGACGAGCCTTCGCTTTTCCCTCGATTCATTCGTCTGCTTGCAGACGTTCTTCCCTTGCCCGTTCAACAAATGACGACGGGATGCGATTTAAACCTAATCACTTGTAAAATCTTTTAAAAATAGCAAAAATAGCCTCACTATTAAATCTTTCCCCATCGATTATTTTTGGATGATCAGTGAGGGTTTTCCGAACACAATAGCTTCAATATCCTGTAGGATGCTAGGGCTTTATTGGGTGGGAGAGAGACATGCTTATTTATTTAGGTTATAAGTTAATACCGGATTATTTTTGGAAATTACTAAATAAATTACTAAATTATCTTTATTTATTTATTTTATTAATTATTTTATTATTTAATTTGATTGGCCCATATTTATGCATACGATAAAACAATACTTAGTTTAAACAAATGAACCTAACTCTCTCTCTCTATATATATATATATATATATATATATATATATATATATATATATATATATATAATGTTAAAGCCAACATTTTTACATAAAAGTTCGACTGAGGCTACTCTAATAACCTATGGTCAATTTAGACTTCAGTATGTTACCAACTCAAGAGGACCATGCAAGTTTTTTTTTCACCAAAGTCATTCATATTAACATGTGTTTTTCACATTTGTCAACATAACATTTTTTTTGTATCTTTTAAAGAAAAAGTTGTTATTTTTTTTTCATTCTCTCTAGTATTTTTATTCCTTTTTTTATTATTATTATTCAGATGTTTGTCAGTATCTTGTGTTTATGGTTGTTGTCAATTTTTTTTTCCGCATTTAACTACTTTTTCAAATGTTCCATGTGAGTTTTACATTTTTTTTGAACGACGGAGTTAGTGATTAGCAGTTAATATCACAAAACCGTCAACGTTTTGAATAGAACTCAAGACCTCCAATCTAAAAATCAAAGTCTCTACCGAATAGGCTAGTCCCACGTTGGCTTTACATTCTTTCTAGTAATAGAACATTGATGATTATCAACCAAACTTACAAATCAAACAAATTGCTTCTAATCAATGTGAGTTTAAACTCTATGTTGTGAGATTATTTTCGTTGTGAAAGAATATGTGATTTACAAGATTTAATAAGTAAACAAATTACTTCAAATAATTTGCTTTTAATAAAATTAAAAAAAATAAAAAATAATAATAAAAAATAAATAAATAAATAAAGATTGAATTCAAAACCCCTTCTACTAAGGTGAACAATCAGATTGTATTTCTTGTACCGAACGGGACCCTAATTTGTTATACTGTTTGGGATTCAGTTTCTTCATTTCATGATTTTGATTTTCGATACTACCGTACTAGTGGGTTCAGTACCACCGATTATCGGGTAATTTATGAAGGGTCACTTTTATCCCAAATCTAATCTACTCTAATTAGTTGCAATTTATAAATTCAATCTCTCCTCGCATCCCTCATTCGAATAAGACAATAGTTCAAATCCAAAAAACTAGCCAAGAAACTTCAAAAAACCAAGTCTTTTTAGTGTTAGGTTAAGTTCTGAAAATGATTCCACTGTATATTAAATTGTTGTTATTGTTTTTATTATTTTTAACATCTTTTTTATTATTGCGACAGTTATGAAAGCGTTGCCACTGCGTATTAAATATTAATCGGCTGCTAACTTGTGACAAATTTAAGTGTGTTTGTACTTGTTGCTTTGAAAGTTGTAACTTACAAATCTGGGATTAAATTGGGATTGGCACCGAAATCCGAACTCGGTATCGCATGTTGCCCCAAAAGTTTCCGACCTCTAGTTGTTTACTGTCCATAAATCAAGAACAAACCCAAAAAACTTCATATTGTTTCTGATATTTATAAAGATCATACAGAAAATTAATACCATCTACAATTACGAAGCTTATACAGAAAATCATTATTAGTAATGAGCTCACAGAAATCAATAAAACCTACATTTGCAAAAAAATAATGCATACATGTTCATCTTAAAAGCGTGTTCATCGTATTATCAATATCCAAACAAATCTTTATCCCCATCCATTCTCTCTCTCTTCTTCAGTCACTTATCTTATCTATGTGAAACCCCTGTAGTCCTATGAAAATCTCAAGTTCTAAATAACGTATGGCGTGACTTGGCGACAATGTCAAGCTTCAAGTTTTTCTGAACCTTGGCGAGTCATGTCGTTTGTAAGGCGTGACATAAGGTGACAATTTTGTATATAATTAATATTTTTATATGTATTTTCAACTATTATTCATTTTTATACACATATATGAGTCAAGACGGCGTTTTGGTAAAGCTTGACGGCAAGTCCAAGCATTGGAGCCATGACGCGCCATGACGGAGCCATAACGAGCTTTTTAGAACCTTAGAAAATCCACATTTTCTCCGTACTTAACCAAACCAAAAATCAAACTCAACAAAATCATCTTGGTTATTTCTCTATACTTAACTAAACCAAAATTAAACTCAATTCCATAAGTATTTTAGTTAATCAAAGGTTTTAAATCATAAGAAATTAAAACCCAATCGCTTTTTGTTTTGTTTCTTGGTTCAATTTTTGAAGGAAAAAAAAGTTTACCGGAGAAACCGAGAATAATAGATTAGAAAGGGAGATATAGACATTGGCGGTGAACATGATCTTCAAAAATAGAAGGCAAATCTAGATCTTCTAAATTAGAAGGCAAATCTAGGGCTTCTAAAGTTAGAAGGTTGTTTCACGACGGTTATAGGTGGTAATGGTGGAAGCTCCAAACATGTAACGGTGGTGGAATGGTAAACATGAGGATGAAAACATGTAGTAATGGTGGAATTGAAAATAACGATAGTAAATAAATGGGGCTCTTAGTTACGTTGTCGACAGTGATAAGGAGGTCTTGAGACATGTGTTTTAGCTGGAACGTCAAAGTGAGTGAAAAAGAGAAATGTAGAGAAAATGAGAGGGTACGGTGGATGGGTGGGAGGTTATATAATTTATTTTATTTTATTATTATTTTTAAATTAAAAAGTTTGTTAAAATAAATATAGGGCATAAGAAATTAAAATGGTATAACAGCCTTTTCAGGTTTTCTATGACCAAAATCATGAGTTATTATTATTATTATTATTATTATTATTATTATTTATTTTTATTTTTTTTAATGATTTTTGACTTTTCATACAAAGTGAAATTTTTTTGGATTTTATCCACAATTTTTTCATACTATAAGGACCGATTTTGCAGTTTTGTCTTCATTTTATCATTTTATCGGGGAAAAAAAAAGGGGGAGGGGGAGGAAGGGGAAGGGGATGAGGAGAAATTTCCATCTTTGTTTTTAGTATAGATGAAGTTCAAAACAAACCATTAACATAACATTAAAAGACACGATTGTGTAATAATATAAAGGAATAATGAAGGTGTTTGGGGGGGGGGGGGGGGGGGGGGGGGTGAGGAGAAATTTCCATCTTTGTTTTTAGTATAGACGAAGTTCAAAACAAACCATTAACATAACATTAAAAAACACGATTATGTAATAATATAAAGGAATAATGAAGGTGTTGGTATAAAGTAACATTTCATCTTGTTATCAGATTTTAGTTTGGTCTTAGGCCAACTCTAATGAACCTCTAAAACATCATTTTAAAGGCCATTTTTATTCTAATCAACCTTTAAAAATCACTCCGTTTTATGTTGACTCCCTTTTAACACTAAATATAAATGCCAAATATGAAAGTTTCTAAAAACCACAATTTTAAAGGTTGGTTGGAATGTCATCACTAAAATAGTTTTAAATAATCACTATCTTGGTGTTTGCGATTGGAGAAACTCTTAATATTCATATAGGTTTGTGATTAATATCGTCTCATTTTAGATTGTCTATTTATCTTATCTTTTATACACATAAATAGTTATATTATTTTCTTTTGTATTGTAATCTAAATTCACAATTAATAGAAAACACATATTTTTCTCTAATAGAAGGAATCGTTGTATCCATGTTGCTGCAAGATTTTTTTCTTGGCTTTCAAAGATTGTTATTAGAGGCTTAGGTTCAATTGGAGTAGTAATGAAGCTTTACACTAAACAATCCATAAATATTTTTCATGTATGGCATTGATCTCTTAACCCATAATTAATTAAAATATTATAAAAATAGTAATAACAGTCAATTCTATTTGTTAGATTTTTGTAACATTGTCTTACGTTTTTTTTAATACATCATATTGGTCAACAAAAAAATTAATTTAATTTACATGGTTATTTGTTAAATTTCAAAAATATATGATTATTATATACAAAATAAGTTTTTATATGGTTTGTGGTGGTATTTTCTTTGGCGACATACAATGGCGAATTGGTGGTTTGGGTTTATACCCGGCAGTAGAGGTTATCTCATATGTTTTTTGTTACATCAATGACCTAATCTTGAGTATTACAAGACCACATCTTACGGGATAGCGACATGTATGATATGGATTCTGATTATGCTTGTGTGTTGGCTTCTCTTCGTTAGAAGCTTCTAGACATTGACCTTAGCAGTTTTACTACTAAGGATACCACCCCCTAAATCCCATAATACACTGACGAGTGTCATTTTTAGTAAAATTGTCCAAGATATGGAAGTGCATCTCGACATGACGGTTCCACAGAAAGCAGTTTTCCAGTGTTTACATGCACCATATGCTTAAGATTTTCTTCTAGCTATCCATATAATTGAGTTTGGCCAACATATGTCTCATGTGGAGTATCGTATTATCCTCAAATATCGACTCATTATTCCAAGATTCCCAGCTGACTAGATATGTTCGGTGTGCCGCCCGACATGTTTGAACTCTTTTGGAGAACATGCAGTTCATTGTAAAGAATTCTCGGGGTTCAGATACAGACACAATACGGTTAATGATGTTTTGTTTAACATATTTAAACGTGTTGGAGTTTCCGCCAAGAAAGAGGCACGTGTGAATTTTCTTGGTTGGCCCGACAGAAGGAATGTTAACCCTTAGACCGGTTGTCGTTTTAATTTTTGGATGAGTTGGAGGGAAACACACATGTGTGGACCCAGGGGCGGAACATGATCATTAGAAATAAGGGGACCAAAACCAATTCAAAACTGTTAATCATATCAATAAAAATCATTTAAAGTTTTTATAGTCTTTTACACTGAACAATTTTGTTGTTTTTTCTAATTTATGTTTATACCAAATTTAGAATGAGCAATATTAATTGTACTAAAGCAGTTTTAGAGGTCTAATTGATTGTAATTTTTCAACTCGCTACAAAATAATAGTAGATTTATTACTATATTAAGTTAGATGTTTTAATATATTTTTGAACTAGTTTTGTACAGACCACATATAAAAAGACAAATAAAAAACTTTTTCTTTCTGAACAAGCCTTTAAAAAAATCATAACTTATAAAAATAAACTCATCATAAAAACAATTGTTTTTATTCATTTCTCATAATGATTATCAAAGGCATTAGAATTATATTAAAAATATATTATATGGACATCCCTATTTCAAGAAAAAAAAATTTACCTCCAATTTTGCTTCAACATCATATATATGAGACTATTGTAGGTAAAAAGATTTTATTTTATTTTGTCCCACATTTTGGTGATCTACATTATAAAAGGGCTTACATGGTATATTTAAATGAAAATTAGAATTGTATCTCCTCCCTGGAAGCTCATCGATAAAGACTTTAGTATAAGATATTTTTAATACTATTTAGTCAAAACATGTTAAAAATAAATTGTGATATTTAGTGGAGCAAAAAGTTGTCCCTAACCCCTAAAGGCATCCGCGACTGTGTGGACCTTACAAGAGCATTTCTTCTTGTGTGCTTGAGAACTAAGGGTTGCTAAATGCAAACTCATCAGACATGAGAATTTATGCACGGAAAATCAACAAATGTTCATACATTTTGCATTTTATACGTTTGGTTTCCTCGCGTCGCATGTGATAGATCTTCTTAATAGAGTACAACGGATCATGCGTAATAATATTGTATCTTCTAGATCTATAGATATAGTCTTTAAAAAAATTAATTTTACCATACAAAAATACTTAACGATATAGTGTGTTACTCGTTTATCATCTTGATAACTAAAAGAATATAACCTTTTGTCATCGAAACCAACAACTCAAGAAAAAAAAATGTTTGTTCAGAGCAATACGATACAAAAAATAATATATAAAAGTAGAATTTGATATCGAATAAAAGATCCATATCAAACTTTTTTCTATTTTAGTGGACTCCCAACCTCATATCATTAAATAAATCGAATAAAAAAATATAAATTATTTATAAAAATCCGGTACCACGTAAAAAGAAAACAATTGTGTCCAATTGTTTTCGGTCCTTTCGGGCAGCCAAGTGACACTCTGACGGAAGCAATTAGCTAAGTGTAAAAAATTGACGCCCTCAACCTCTTAAATATTGCCACGTGTCACTTTCATTTTGCATTTTCTCTCTCATTCAATAACACGTCCAGGTTCAATGAACCTAAAAGGCCGCTCACCATTTATCATCCGCTTTCTTCTCCCCTTATTTTATATAATCTCCATTTCCCTTCTCTTCATCATCAGATTCACACAAAGCAAAAACCATATAAATCAATTTCAATCCTTTTGTATAGAATCTGTAATACAATTTGAAGGTTTTAACAATGGCGTTAGCTTTTACTTCTTCTACTTCCATTGCATTTTCTTCCTCTTCTTCTTCGTCACGAACAGAACAAGGTAAAAATCGATGATTTTTGTCGCATCGATTTACTCAATTACTCCGTTTTCGTTGATTTTTGAATTGGGAATTTGATTATTTGATTGTGTTTATGTAGGGATTCATGTGAGTTCTACTAAATTTCAACCATCGGATGTGTCTCATTTGGTATCACCGGCGGTTTTCAATTTATCTCGGAAGCGGTCTGCCGCCGTGAAGGCGTTGAATGCCGAACCGCGGCGGAATCATCCGGTTGTTCCTTCAGCTGCCACCACTTTTGCTCCTGGTAATTAATTAATTATTTATTTATTGATGATTCGTTGGTGTTTTCGCACTTTTCTAGATTCATATTCAGATAAAATAAACTGTATGAATAACTCATGATCTTCATAGAGAATAAACATATTATCCCATTTTCCAACTTCGATTTAAGGTCAATTTTTGGTGCTTTTTACACATAAATCGTAGATAGAATGCCAGAATAATGTTTCAGTGTTACATGTTAAGTATAATCTATTCACTCAATCTTTATGAAAAATTTATAAAAATTGTAATAAAATTTTGTTCATAAAATTGTAATCAAATCTGAAGTTGCAAATGAATGCATTAGACCTCAAAAAAGTCAGTGACTTGGAGTGGTTAGATTCCCCATTGATATTCTTCATAACAGACTTCAAAATTTTATACAAATTAATTTGAGGGTTTGTGAATTGACAAGAATACCCTTTTGGATTAAATTTACAGATGTAGTCGAGAAAGCGGTCGAAGTTGAGGACTTTGAAAAACTAGCAAAAGATCTTGAAAATGCTTCCCCACTTGAAATCATGGATAAAGCCCTCGAGAAATATGGCAATGACATTGCTATTGCTTTTAGGTAATCAATGATACACAATGTTTTGTTTACCCCAACAAATTAGTAAAATGTGATTGTAACAATTTATCATATAGCAAATTTTTCTCTCTGGAGGCCCGTGGTTTTTTCTTTGTCGTGACATATTTTTTGTTTGTCAGTGGCGCTGAGGATGTTGCGTTGATCGAGTATGCCCACCTCACCGGGCGCCCATATCGCGTATTCAGTCTAGACACCGGCCGATTAAACCCTGAAACCTACAAATTCTTTGACACAGTAGAGAAACATTACAATATTCGAATCGAATACATGTTCCCGGATTCAGTAGAAGTCCAAGCATTGGTAAGAACCAAAGGCCTATTCTCATTTTACGAAGATGGGCATCAAGAATGTTGTCGTGTAAGAAAAGTGAGACCATTGAGGCGAGCACTAAAAGGGCTCCGAGCATGGATCACGGGTCAACGGAAAGACCAATCGCCCGGAACCCGGTCAGAGGTTCCGGTTGTTCAAGTGGACCCGGTTTTTGAAGGAATGGATGGGGGTTCGGGCAGTTTGGTGAAGTGGAACCCTGTGGCTAATGTGGGTGGGAATGATGTGTGGACCTTTTTACGGACCATGGATGTCCCGGTTAACTCGTTGCATGGTCAAGGGTATGTTTCGATTGGGTGTGAGCCGTGCACTCGGGCGGTGTTGCCAGGTCAGCATGAGAGGGAAGGAAGGTGGTGGTGGGAGGATGCGAAAGCGAAGGAATGTGGATTGCATAAAGGAAATATTAAGGAAGAGATTGTGAGTGGGAATGTTAATTCGAATGATGGTGCTTCGGATATCTTTAATGGTAATGATATTGTGAATTTGAGTCGACATGGAATGGAAAACTTGCTTAAAATGGAAGATAGGAAAGATGCTTGGATTGTTGTTCTTTATGCACCTTGGTGCCAATTTTGCCAGGTACTAACCAACTTTTAATACATTTCGTTAACATTTAAATGTTTAAAATAGTACAACGTTGTAATTTCAAATTATTTCTTATTAGGACACTTTACTTTGAAAATCGATTACCTGTTTTTATGACAGGTAGAATTTTCAAAGTATGATGCGCTAATAACAAATAAGTTGAAAGTATAATGATGTAATAATTTTTAATAAAGTACAATGCTATTTTTTTCATTTAGTCTGATTTAGTTATTGTTTTTGTGATCACAGGCAATGGAAGCGTCATACGTTGAATTGGGTGAGCAGTTGGCGGGAAGTGGTGTGAAGGTTGGAAAATTTAGAGCAGACGGCGATGAAAAAGCGTTTGCTCAACAAGAATTGCAGCTCGGGAGCTTTCCAACGATCCTTTTCTTCCCGAAACACTCGTCTAGGCCGATCAAGTATCCATCTGAAAAGAGAGATGTTGACTCTTTGACTAGCTTTGTTAATGCCTTGAGATAATAAAAGATAAAAAGGTTCAATATGTAGAGGGCCCTTTTGTATATTTATGTGGACATTGTGGGCTAAGTCCCGCTATTTGGCATATGGTGGTGGTGTTGGTTTTGGGTGGTAAGGTGGCGGCGGTGGCTGTCGGAGATTTTGAATTTGCTAGTTTTTGAGAATATTGGAATGGAATATAAGTTTTTGAATGGTGCTCGATTCGTATTTTGAAATGCTAAATGACATGGCTTGTTCAATGTTGCCCAAAAAACGTATGCAACCGTCGTCCGAGTCTCATTTAGTACAATAATTACATATATGATTTGTGTATGAACGAGAGAATATGCAATGACAATAATGTGTTAAGTTGTTAGCTCCTTGTGTTGTGGTTGCATCATTGACTCATCGACCAAAAGAGGTATGGTGTAACACCCTTTGTTGGACATTTTTAGAAATGACATTCTAAAATGTCGTTGAGAAATAAAAATATATATAAGTGGTACATTAAGTCCACCACTTAATTCATTTGAGAGGATAGTTCAAATCATACTAAAGATATTAGACTAGAGAGAGTAGTGTCATTTTTGACACATTCTTTTTCCTCCAACATATGCCACACCACACAAGTTTTTGCCATTTAGGAGAGATGGTTTGCCATACTATTTCATAAATAAATTATAACAATTTTCTTTAAACATTTTTCATTACTAGAAATAACAAATAGATAACAATAATGAATTAAAAGCTTAATTAAAAATTACAAACTTAAAAACTTAAAAAAATTACAAACTTAAAAAATTAAAAACCTACTAAAAAAAAAATCTAAAACACCGTGAACAACTTCACGATTTCTCCGCCGTGCATTTTCGGTATTCCTCTAACGTAGTTCTCTCTACCGTTACTTCCATGGATTACTTCCATGGTCATTCTATCATCGACTCATAAATTTTCGAAGATGAAGACATTAGAGTGAGGAATGAAGGTGTTGGTATGAGATAAAATGGTGTTTAAGGTTTGTATTTATAGACTTTTGGAATTAAAAAATAAAAATAAAAAAGTAGGCGTTTGGATCGGTGGTCAAAATAGTCAAAGGAAGAGATAGAGTTAGTGGAGGGGTGATGAGTTACATTGTCGAGCAACCTTCACCGAGCACAAGGCACGGTGTGCGTCGAGTCCACGTCAGCAGTATCGAGTGCATTTATTAGCCACTCTATGTGTAGCCAATAGTCATGTAACAAAATTTTCTAAGCATCCTTTTATACCCTTTACCATGCCAAAATAGTATGTTAGATTGTAAAACTTAATAAGTCACACATGAGTTAAACATCATAATATAATATATAAAGTTAACAAATTAATATATTTTACAAAATAAAACCCCTTCCCCTCGCAGTTTCAACAAATCAATATTCATTGTTAACATCGCCATTCATCGTGAAAATATTGTTTAGTAAAAACATTGCATTTTGAATTGTACACTAAACACTTATCATTTGTGACAAACATTTTGTGGAATTAACGCAAAATATGAAATAGACTTATAATACACAATTCCGAGTCACATCGTCATAAGTCATTAATAGGTCTATTGTTCCTTGTGAAGTAGTGGCTTCCCTAGATCATGTTTATAAGCTAACAAAAAAAGCAACAAAGGCCTACAACATATGTTGCATTAAGTATCTAAGTTAATAACTATTCCTGGAATGTATTTGACCCGATTGGCATGGTCCATTTGGGTTGGATGACATTGCAACACTTGGATAGATTAAATAAGAGAAATGACACTTAAGGTTTATTAATATATTATAAGTTCTAATATATTAATAATATTATTTAATTAGTATTGATCAAAGAATTAATATGAAATTAATTAAGTGATCAAAAATAGACTAATTAAATATATGAGGTTGATTGTGTAAATCATATATTCTTGTATAATGGGCTAATCATCCATGGTTTGTATGGATTGGGCTAAAACTCATAAGGTGCTCCATGGATAGTCCATGGAGGTTACAAACTCATTGATCATGGAATATGAAAAGTCAAGCACATTAGGGTTTACATGGAGTAACCCTACTTGTGACACAACTATATAAGGACCACATGGCAAGCAAAATCGGCACACTAAGAAGAGAATAAGAGGGCTAGCCGATTTTGAGTGATAAGTGTCTTCTCTCAAGGTTATTCCAAGTGGTGTGGTGTTGTGTGAGACATTTGAGGCATCACACTTGAGGTGCTAGGCTTACAAGGTTCTCAAGGAATCCAAGCAACAAGAAAGGTATGTTTTTTCTTACTAACTTTATGATTCAAGTACCTATGCTATGCTAGATAGTTGAAGAACCTTAGAAAATCAAATTTGCATGTATCTCAGTAAAACATAGATCCAAGGTTTCTAGGGTTGCATGTACACATTAGGAGTGTTAGAATGCTAAAAACCCTTCAGTGGTATCAGAGCCTAGGCTTATTTACTTGATACTTGATGCAAACTTGTTTTTCAAAAACCAAAAACTGCCCAAACAAGAAAACTCGACGAGTTATGGCCAAAAACTCGTCGAGTTCATGTGTTATTACATGAACTCGACGAGTTTGTCATCCAGTGAGCAATTTTTCGAGTATTGCTGCTAGAAATGGACTAGAAACATTACCCTAAACTGTTTTGGTCTTATAAAACTTGTTTTAGTTGGTGTAATGGTTATGCTAATCCATTTTCAATAGTTATTATCAAATTTTCAAGTTTTGTATGGTTTATTTATGTTTCTTGAAATTGTTGATATGAATGTTCATGAACTTATGAGTTTAGAATATCATAGGAATTATTTGCAACTTGCTTGGTAGTTTAATTCTTGATCTTGATGTGTTTTAATGGAATCCATAATTTGTCCTTAAGTTATGGATTACCAAAAGTCACTCTTTTAAAGTCCATTAAAGAAACACATAGGTTACATAAAATGAAAAGTCTCTCATTTTAATAAACCATTAACTTATAAGTTATGAAAGATGAAAAGTTTTGAAAGTTACAAAACTTTCCTTCAAGTTTTGGAACATGTAAAGTCACTTTAAAAACTTTAGTTCCAACCCCTAGAATTTTAAAACTTAAAATTCAACCCTTATACTTTATAATATTATAAGTTAATAATATATATATATATATATATATATATATATATATATATATATATATATATATATATATATAGAGAGAGAGAGAGAGAGAGAGAGAGTTAGGTTCAAATGTTTTCACTATCTATTGTGTGCATGTATGACTGATTCTGGACCAATCATTTTAGTTATTTTAAGAAAGTAATTAATGCATATTAAATGCTGAAGATCTAATTAATACCCATTATATCTTCAACATTTAATATGCATTAATTACTTTCTTAAAATAACTAAAATGATTGGTCAAGAATCAGTCATACATGCCAACAATAGATAGTGAAAACAAAATAACCTAACCCTATATATATATATATATATATATATATATATATATATATATATATATATATAAGATCAAGTCGCCTTACCGTTAGTAGGCCTCATTCACAAAGTCGGTCTATAAGGGAGGGTATAAGGTTGTTGCCTATAAAATGGCAGCTTAATGGGTGTCCACTGTCACCCACCGCTTCCTTGACCGGTGGAGGGTCGTTAGCCGAATAGGTAGGACAAGGACTTTAAATCCTCATTAAAATTATGATGAATATAAAGTAACTAAGTGTTTTTATAAATTCTCAATCTTAGTTACTTTAGGATAATGTGAATAAGATGCTAACCCATGAAATTACACTTTGCACTTTGCTTAAGTCGTTAGTGGAGCATGTGCGGTTAACTGGCACACTAACCTGGACTTAACAAGGTAGGCAAAGGTTGGCTTAAGGTTTATCATAGGTCGGTGGATCGCGTGTGGTTAACCAAAACATCGATTGAGTGATAAACATTAAGAGTACCAAGTAATTTGCATGGTTACTTCACACCTTGTTTTGTGATCCTCGGCATACCATTCACAAAACCTGAAGGGCACACTCAGGATTGAAACATGCCATTGAAAAGTACAATGAATCTCAAAGAATATAGGAGTTTCAAAACCTATTAAAACCTAATAATTTATTTCGTTTTTCATGGTGGAAATTGGTGAATTGTCGTTCACCTACCTTCAAATATTTTATAGCTTAGATTACAGCATCCCTCTTCTAAGTTATAAAATATTGTGTTGGGTCGTAGCCTTAATATTACATTTTGGTGTCTTATTAAGGACTATCTTTATATCTAATCAAAACTTGTCTTTCTTATTTTTCAGATGTCTTCCAACAATGCTGCTTCTGGCTCAAACCCTACCGGCTCCTTCTCTCTCATGAACCTTTGTGGGAAAGTCATATTTGATGGATTGGATCAGGAACATCAGGATGGGCACTCGGTATGAGGACACGGAATATGTCCTCGATAAGGAGCTTAAGGAACTTGAGTCGTCTGCTACTCCTGAGGAGATTGCTGAATACCAGGCACATGATAGAGATGCTACCAAAGTGACATGTATCATGTTGGCCACAATGACAATTGAGCTCCAAAAGTCCTATGAGGACTACTACCCTTTTGAGATGCACCAGGACTTGATGGACCGCTACCATCAGAGTGCTCGTCAAGAGCGGTATGAAATCATCTCCTCCATGGTAACAACCCGAATAAAGGATGGTGAACCCATCACGGGACACATGCAGAAAATGCAAAGGTAAGTGGACTGTTTGCTGAAATTGAATGTGAACTTCCCTGAGGAGTTGGCAATTGACATCATTTTGCACTCCTTACCTTCATGTTATGATCAATTCCGAATGACATACCACATAAACAAGGAGGAAGTTACACTCATCAAACTTTAAGGACTTCTGAAGACTGCAAAAAGTGGTCTTAAAGGTAAGTCGGCTGTTACCACTCCTACTCCTACCGCGACCCTTGTCTTGGCAATCGGGCAAGGCAATGGAAGGAAGAGGAAGAGCCCTTCGAAGGGTACCAAGGGAAAGTCCCTTGATGGCTCCTCTTCAAGTGGAACCAAGAAAGGTTTCGTCACTCCTTCTACCAACCCTAAAGAGGTTGAATGCTTCTATTGCCATGAAAAGTCGCACTGGAAGCGAAACTGCCCGAAGTACTTGCAAGATGTTAAGGATGGGAAAGTAAAACCCAACCATGCAGGTAATTACACTATATTGTCTAATAACTCACCCCATTCTAATTCTTAGGGTCCTTGATACAGGTTGTGGTATTCACATATGTACTGATTTTCAAGGACTAAGAAGAAGTGAGAATGTGGAGCATGGGAAGATAAACTTAATCATGGGGAATAGGAAAACTTCACCTGTCACCAAGATTGGAGTTTATTCTTTGTGGTTAAGTAGTGGGTTAGTGTTAGATTTAAATAAGTGTTGTTACTCGTCTGAAATGGCGAGAAATATTATTTCCTTTCATGGTTTGTACAAACAAGGGTTTACCTTTTCGTTTGATAATGAATGTGGTGGTATTAATGCTTTCTTTAATAATGTTCTTTATTTTAAAGCATTACCTTGTGATGGTGTGTATGAAACTGTGTCGGTTGTTGATAACCTAGGAAATAATGTATTGTGTATCGATTCTTCCACTAGCTTGGATAAAGCATCATTATGGCATTGTCGTCTTGGACATGTAAGCAAGAAACGCATAGGACAACTCCAAAAAGATGGATTCTTGGAGTCATTTGACCTAAAGTCAGATGATAGTTGTGAATCTTGTTTGTTTGGGGAAATGACAAAGTCACCCTTCACTGGTTCTTGTGCTAGGGGTGAAGGTTTGTTGGATCTCATACATACTGATGTGTGTGGACCCTTCAGAACCGCCACAACAGATGCTAACAGCTTCTATGTGACTTTTACTGATAATTTAAGTAGATATGAATATATCTACTTAATCAAGCATAAGTCAGAAACTTTTGAAAAATTCAAAGAGTTTAAACATGAAGTGGAGAATCAGTTGGGCAGAAACATTAAGATGCTTCGATCCAATTGAGGTGGTGAGTATCTTAATACAGAGTTCATTGACCATCTTAAGGAATATGGGATTATCTCACAATTGATACCTCCCAGGACACCACAACTTAATGGTGTGACCGAGAGGTGCAATCGAACCTTGTTGGGCATGGTTCGTTCCATGATGAGTTGAGCTTTGCTACCAATCTCATTTTGGGGGTATGCATTAGAGACTGCCTCCCATATCCTTAATCTAGTTCCTACAAAGAAGGTTGTCAAAACACCTCATGAGATGTGGATCGGAAAAGTTCCCAATCTGGACCACATCAAGATTTGGGGTTGCGAGGCTTCCACGAGGCGCGGGGCTCACGATAAGCTCAAATCTCGAAGTGAGAGGTGTATTTTCATCGGCTACCCACAAAGATCCTTTGGTTACCTCTTCTACAGACCCAATGATAATGTGGTCTTTGTAGCAAAGAGATGAGTCTTTCGCGAGAGAGAGCTCATGAGCCAAGGAAACAGTGGGAGACAAATTGACAATGAAGAAATTCAAGAGTCAAGTGATGAAGGAACCTCAAACCCTAGCAATCAACCTGAGGAGGAAACTCCTGTTGATCCGACATAAGAGTTTGTACCTCTTAGGCGTTCCACGAGAGTTAGGAATGCACCTGAGCATTACTATGGTTTCCATATTACTGCAGAAGGTGATACACTTATCAATGATAGCACACTGGTAGGTCTGGATGAACCTAACAGCTACACAGAAGCCATGGCAGGCCCTAAGGCTGCTAAATGGAAAGAGGCTCTGGACAGCGAGATATAATCCATGTATGACAATCAAGTTTGGAACTTAGTTGACAATGTACCGGGTCGTAAGACATTCGGGTGAAAATGGATCTTTAAGAAGAA
The DNA here is from genome assembly GCF_002870075.4 of Lactuca sativa. Lineage (NCBI taxonomy): Eukaryota > Viridiplantae > Streptophyta > Magnoliopsida > Asterales > Asteraceae > Lactuca > Lactuca sativa. The sequence goes on from NC_056626.2 coordinate 99,468,156, forward strand.
GACCGACATGGATGGTAATGTACACACATATAAGGCACGACTGGTTGCAAAGGGCTTTTCCCAAACTCTAGGAGTTGACTATGATGAGACCTTTTCACCAGTAGCGAAGATTAAGTCTATTAGGGTTATGCTAGCCATTGCTGCGTTTCATGACTATAAAATATGGAAAGTGGATGTCAAAACCGCTTTACTTAATGGGAAGTTGGCTGAGGATGTTTACATAAGTCAGCCATAGAGTTTTGTTAGCGTAAAGTACCCTAATAGAGTGTGTAACTTGAGAAATCCATTTGTGGATTGAAGCAAGCACCTCGCAGATGGAATCTTTGTTTCGATGAAAAATTCAAAGAGTTTGGCTTTTCGAGGAGTGAAGATGAATCTTGTGTATATGTCAAGGCTAGTGGGAGTATAGTTAGCTTTTTGGTACTGTATATGGATGACATACTACTCATAGGAAATGACATCCCAACTTTGCAGGAAGTGAAGTACTGGATTGGGAAGTGTTTCGCTATGAAGGACCTTGGACAAGCTGCCTATATCCTAGGAATAAGGATTTTGAGAGACATGAGTAAAAGACTAATTGGTCTTAGTCAGAGTACCTACTTGGATAAAGTGCTGAAAAGGTTCAGCATGCAGAATTCCAAGAAAGGAGCGTTACCGATCCAGAGTAACGCCAAATTGAGTAAGACTAAGAGCCCGAGTATAGAGGATGAGATAGAAGAAATGAGTCGAGTACCATATGCTTCCGCTGTAGGCTCGATCATGTATGCTATGACTTGTACTTGTCCTGATGTGGCCTTTGCTTTCAGCATGGTCAGAAGATATCAGGGGAACCCTGACAAGGCTCACTGGATTGCGGTAAAGAGCATTCTCAAGTACCTGCGGAGGACTAAGGATTGGGTCCTTACCCTCGGCGGGAGTGATGACTTGAGAGTATTAGGGTATAGTGATGCTAGCTTCCAGACTGACAGGGATATTTTCCGCTCTCAGTCAGGCTGGGTCTTTACCCTAAACGGAGGAGCAATTTCTTGGAAAAGTTCCAAGCAGGAGACAGTAGCTGATTCAACTTGCGAATCAGAGTATATAGCAGAAAGTGAGGCAGCAAAGGAGGCTATATGGCTGAAGAACTTCATTGGAGACCTTGGAGTTGTACCAGCTATAAAGGAGTCTATAGAGATTTTCTGTGATAGTGATGTTGGGTTTTGAGCATTCTAACACTTCCTAAGTGTACATGCAACCCTAAATACCTTGGATCTATGTTTTCTCTATTATACATGCAAATAAGAACTTCCAAGGTATTATCCTAATCTAGCATACAAAACAATGACTATAGCAAGATAGAATACATACCTCTTTGGTGTAGGAAGTCTTCATGAAGCTTGAGTGCCTAGTGCCCCAAGTGTGACACCTCAAATGGAATCACAATCATCAAAACACTTGGAATGACTTGAGAGAATTCTACACTCATCAAAATCGGCTAGCCCTTTCTTCACTATCTCTAGTGGCCGATTTTTCCTCAATAATAAGATGCTTATATAGTTACACAATTAGGGTAAACTCTTAATTGTCATGGCTTTCCATTTCCTTGGATCCATGGGTACAAATACACCATGGAGCATCCATGGACCATCCTATGGGTTTTAGCCCAACTTGATTATCCATGGAGCATTAGCCCACTATACAAGTATGGATGATTTACACAATCAACCCATATATTTAATTAGTCTTCTTTTGATCACTTAATTAATCCTAGATTAATTCTTGATCAATACTAATTAAATAATCTTATTATTCTTATTATTAATATACTAGAACTTATAATATATTAATAACCATAAGTGTCTTATTTCTCTCATTATAGTCTATCCAAGTGCATGATGGTATGCAACCCAAATGGACCATGCCGGGTCGGGTCAAGTCTTACCAATTATAGTTATGGACTTAGACATTAATCCAACAGTCTCCCACTTGGATAAGTCTAAAACTATTATTGCGTATGACTTCAGGAACCAACCGGCAATCGTAGCTCTCAAAAGCTTCTGTCGAACTCTGACCTTGTAGATGAACTCTGACCTTTGTCAGTGACCTGTCCATTAGATAAGGGATCATATATTCCTCCATTCTAGATATCATATGGACTGAGACATGGATTATAATCATTCTCTCTGTCCATTTGTTGTTTCCCGATTTCCGATTTATGACAACTGACTAATTTGAACAAATCAAATCAGTCCTGGCCCGGCCGAGCACTTCCATTTGTCATCATCAAATCATCGAGGGGCCCACAGATATCGCTTTTATCCCGAAGGTAAAAGGAACGGATAAACTTCGACTCATATGGCTTGTTCTACTACTTGTTGAATCATACACAAAGGCACGTTTTATAGCACAGAGTTACCAAATGCGGTTTCGTGCAATCAATGTACTATCAACTCATAGTAACAACTCATATCTCTAGGTTTGAAGAATATAAGATATTATCGTCTCATGATCACTCGTGATAAAATCCATGAAGTGATTCCAATGAGCACGGGTTGAATCCAATACTCAGAACTTATGAGCACTCATGATTGCTGTAGCCTTGTCCAACACCTTAGACCTCTACAACCCATCATGACAGTCTTAATTCATATCTACTTCCAACATATGACCGACTGTGGATGGTTTGAATAACTTAGTCATTCCGGAAGAATAACCCAATTTATTCGGGAAGTCAAAACATGCAAAGTGAAACACAATAATAATTGAATCCAATATGGTATCAACTCTTTGAACATAAATAAAACACCTTTTATTTCTCACCATATGATTACACATTATTCATTGTATACTGTTTCAACTATCAACTTTATTCTTGAATTTAGAACAATAGTTGTCCCATGCTCCAAGCATGTACACTATGTTTTCTAAACACTAGTCATGCCACACACCAAGTATGCATACTATGTTTGTCTATGATCTTTACTTTGTGAATTAGATCAATTGAACATAACTTCAATGATTCTCTTTTCACACTCCCAAATCCTTACCGCAAATGCAAGAATTCCAAATTCATGCCATTTACTGAAATCTGTTAGATTCTAAACTTATATGCATTGATCCTCTTGTAATGATTATGCACAAAGTCAGAAAGACTTGACAACAATCATTACAGAGTATTCCAAAGGAGATAAGCTCCTTGGAAACATCCTTCTTGCATTAAGTTTCCTTAATTTTACACAGAGTGAAAATTCTAACTTTGAAACATTTCCAGATTCCATTTTGACTATCACTTCTGAACAAGAGTTGCCTCCTTACAGATTATGTCAATATGGTCCTTCCAGAATTATCACTATACTTCCAACTGTCCTTGAGCAACCAATATTTGGTAAAGCTTAGATTGTCCTCGACAATTGTTTAATCCTTTTAGTCATATCCAGTTCTAAACCTTTTCCCTTCTTAATGCCCCAGGCATTTGGAAAATTTTAGAACGGATGAATATAGCACATGTAATCGATCCTATATCCGAAGCATATGGGACACGATTCATGATGTCTTACATAAAGACTAAACCAGTCTTTTGCTATAATATTTCCATTTCAATTTGCCAAGTTCTCATAATTCAGATTATGAAAAGGGATGCCGTAATCATAATCGAATTTTAGAACGCAAATAATGGACCCATATACAAAATTTCCTTATGTTGAGCCATTCCAACATGAAATTCATATATATCCTTGACTAAATGATAAAAAACCTCACGATCTAAGCTTATAGATTTGAGATGAAGCATAATTTCCTCTCCCTTAATTATAGCAAAACAACTTTTTCCCAATTGAAACTTTTGTTTTCTATAATTAACATTGCTAACTTGCAATACTTATCATAATTATCATGCTCCCACTAACATGATGATTAATAGCATAACACTTATGCTCCCACTAGCTTTGACATGTACTCAGAAATCAGCTGGACTTCTAGAAATCAATACTTCATTGACCAAAGTTCAGATTTCTGATGCTAGATTGTTTTGATAAAGTTGTATCAAAATCATACACCTTCCCTTAGATAGCACACTTGTGAGTCTAAACAATTATGAAGAGGTATGCCGTAATCATAATGGTTAGACCTTTTTGCCACTTCTCACAAGTCCAGGTTAGTGTGCCGGTTAACCACACGCGCTCCACTAACGACTTTGAGAATGCAAATATCACAATTGCTATCTAGATAAAATCTACTTAGTGAAAGTGTTTCCTCACCATCATTTTCATGAATCGGAGAGAAACCTTATGACACTTAGATTTATATGGTGTATGAGTTCCTACCCATATGAATTTGTCAAACCATAATCACAAGACAAAGATAATGACAAATCCAAAACCATATGGATTGAACTCAATCTTAACTTCTTGCCACCTGGCAGCTCAAGGGCCTGCCATTGCTTCCAAGTTGTTATGCAACAAACTGAGAACTCTAAGAACTCATATGCAAAGCCAACTTTAACTGGAATGGGCACAGATATGTCAACACAATAGATTATAAACCTCAAATTGTGTGCTAGAGAAGAACTTTAGGTTTTATTCTTGATTAGTTCTTGAGACTTTCAAGACCTTTAAGACTCCCACTGTCCTCTTGACATATAAGACTCCCTTGTCAAACATCCAAGAGATAGTGCGGATTCTAATCAAGAAAAACACTTTACCCAATTGGCCTAAGTTGGTCTTTGTTTTATCCAAAACATCACAACTTACCAATTTCAAATGTACAAGAGTAGAAAACTTTTACTCTTACATTTGACAAGTGTTTTAAACCTTCTTTAAGACATGTCACTCAAATGACAATCTTGGAGTATGACTCTAAGACTTGTATTGGAACGAAGTATGACTCATCTTCTTGATTTAACCATTTCAACAATTCAAGTTCCTCTTCTTAGTCATAAGAGATTTCCTTAGAGAACTAATTTTGATATGGTTTCTTAATCATTAAGATGATCACAATACTGATACTAAAGTACTCTCCCATCTTTTCAGATTTGAGAAACTTTTATCCTTCTGCCTTATTTGATTCTTCTTATCGATCTTTAGTGGTGGACTTAATCAGTGCACAAGAATGTGTACTCGATCCCTAAGTCCTTTACTTGACTCACACATCCATGTGAACAAGTAATTAGTCTTAATTTTCCAAAACTTGAAAGTTCTCATTCATCATGCTATACAACTTGCATGATTCCAAGTTCCGGTCCAATTGAAACTTGGGTGATGAGAATCTTTCCTTATTTGGTAAATTTAGACATTACCACAAATGAAAGAATCAATTTCATACTTCCACTCTTGCTACTAATGGAATCTTATAAGCAACAAAAATTTCCACAGATGCCATTGTAAGGATATTTTAAAATAAATAAAATCAAAAATTTCCTTTTATTTTAAAACTTTGCGGAAAAACTATCCTTACAATCCATATGAAAACTTGTTGTTATCTATTCCTAAGCAATATCTCATAACTCCTAAGAAGTAGCTCAAGAATCCGATTTTTCAAACTATGCGATAGAAATCCATCTATGCGATCAGATTCAGCATATTCTTCCTTTAAGTTTCTTCACTTTCCTTTGATTCTTAAACCATCACCATGCGACCCGGTCACATCATGTATCAAGAATCTCAGAATAGAAACTTAACAGAGTTAGATAGTGGATTTTACCTGAAGTAGAGTCAAACTTATTGACTTTAACATCCTTAGGTAAATTTGGCAGCTTCGCAACCAATGCCCTTTCTTTGGCAATACAAACATATGGACCCTTTGATAATGGTACACAGGACTATCACAGACTTAGCTTTTCTCTTTACCATTTGGTCAACCGAGTTGACTATAGCCGATCCCTTTCCATTGGGAAGAGAATGCTTTACTGGATATCCAATGTCATCATTGTCAATGTCCATAAAGTTTTAGGAAGTTGATCTTAACAAATAGATAAGATCATTAAGGGTCTTGTCATAGTCTTTTTCATAGGTGTTCCAAAAGAACTCACTATGTGACTTAGAAAGTAGTTGAACCACCAACTTTCTCAAGACTTTGACACCCAACTCTCCCGGCTTGTCAATATGTGACTACATCTCCAAGATGTGACCACACCTAGACCTTGCCTTGCCTAATAGGGCCTGAGTGACCTTAAACTTTTCAAGAACTTGTGGGTTAGGGAGAATAATTTGAAGAGGTGAAGAAGTATGATATCCATGGGACATCATCTTCATTAGGAAACCTTGTTTCAAGAGATTTGGGAAGATCATAGGTGTCTAAACCAGACATCTTTTGGGAGATATTCAAGATAGTTGATTTAAAGTCCTTAATATGACACCCAATATGAAATATTAAGGCTAGGACCCAACAAACTATTTTATAAATTAGAAGAGGTATGCCGTAATCCAAGCTATAAAATATTTGAAGGTAGGTGAATGACGATTCACCAATTTCCACCAAGATAAACGAAATGTATTATTAGGTTTTAATTGGTTTTGAAACTCCTAGATCTTTGAGATTCATTGAACTTTTCAAAGGCATGTTTCAATCTCGAGTGTGCCCTTCAGGTTTTGTGACTGGGATGCCGAGGATCACAAAACAAGGTGTGAAGTAACCATGCAAATCACTTGGTACCCTTAATAAATTACCCCTCAATCGATGTGCCGGTTAACCACACACGCTCCATCGATACTATGATAAATATTAAGTCACCCTTTACCTACCTTGTTAAGTCCAAGTTAGTGTGCCGGTTAACCACACACGCTCCACTAACGACTTAGACAAAGTGTAAAGTGCAATTTCATGGATTAGCACCTTATTCACATTTTTCCTAAGTAACTAAGATTGGGTATTATTAAGAGTTTAGTTACTTAGTATTATCATTAATACTTTTAATGAAGGGAGAATTCTAGTCCTGTCAAACCCGTTCGGCTAACGACCCTCCACCAGTCAAGCAAGCGGTGGGTGAGAGTGGACACCCATTAAGTTGCCATTTTATAGGCAACAACCTTATACCCACCTTATAGACCGGCTTCGTGAATGAGGCGTACTAGCGGTAAGACTGACTTTACTCTTATACATATATATATATTATTGACTTATAATATTATAAAGTATAAGGGTTGAATTTTAACTTTTAAAATTCTAAGGGCTAACTTGGAATTAAAGTATTCATAAGTGAAAACTTTACAAATTCCAAAACTTGAGGGCAAGTTTTGAAACTAGTCAAAACTAATTAATCCATAACTTATGTGTTTAAAGTAGTTTTAATCCAAAAACTCTTCAAGTTCCATAACTTGAGGACAAGTTATGGAAGACTTTAAACTAATAAAAGAATTAACTTTTCTTTATTTTATAACTTATGGAATTAATTAAGGTTACACCTTTTTTTTATTTTTTATTTTATTTTATTAAATGAAGAGACTCTTGGTCCTCCATAACTTGAGGACAAGTTATGGAGTCATAAAACCATTTAATTAGAACTAGACTCTTCATTTTTGTAACCTTTGCCAATTTTTATGAGTTTTATGATTCTTAAATGTGACTTTTCATATAACTTGAGGACAAGTTACAAAAACACATTTTAGAATCAATTCTTAGATTAATTTGGATTAAAACCAACTATCACATAATTTTATTCATTAATCTAAATTCACTCATAAAACAAGGTAACACAAAAAACTTTTGGTGATCCATAACTTATTCTTAAGTTATGGAATCCTTTAAAACATTAACACCAAATTTTGTAACTCCATAAAAACTTTGAATCATTTTTTTTTAAAACCTTTTCATATCCATAACTTATGGAGGTTTCAAAAAAAAATAAAACTCTTTAGATCAAACTTTTAAAACTAATAAAATAATCATATTATTTTATCTTTTATTAAATTTGACCTAATTCAACTCATAAAGCAAATTATTCAAATTTTACAAATAATTAGTTTTTCACAAGAACAAGTAATTATCTTAAAATTTGACGAACTTCATGTTTTTTTTCTTTTTTTTTCAACTTTGAAATAAAATATTTGCATCAATATAACAGAAAACAACCCGTGGCTCTGATACCACTGTTGGGTTTTGAGCATTCTAACACTTCCTAAGTGTACATGCAACCCTAAATACCTTGGATCTATGTTTTCTCTATTATACATGCAAATAAGAACTTCCAAGGTATTATCCTAATCTAGCATACAAAACAATGACTATAGCAAGATAGAATACATACCTCTTTGGTGTAGGAAGTCTTCATGAAGCTTGAGTGCCTAGTGCCCCAAGTGTGACACCTCAAATGGAATCACAATCATCAAAACACTTGGAATGACTTGAGAGAATTCTACACTCATCAAAATCGGCTAGCCCTTTCTTCACTATCTCTAGTGGCCGATTTTTCCTCAATAATAAGATGCTTATATAGTTACACAATTAGGGTAAACTCTTAATTGTCATGGCTTTCCATTTCCTTGGATCCATGGGTACAAATACACCATGGAGCATCCATGGACCATCCTATGGGTTTTAGCCCAACTTGATTATCCATGGAGCATTAGCCCACTATACAAGTATGGATGATTTACACAATCAACCCATATATTTAATTAGTCTTCTTTTGATCACTTAATTAATCCTAGATTAATTCTTGATCAATACTAATTAAATAATCTTATTATTCTTATTATTAATATACTAGAACTTATAATATATTAATAACCATAAGTGTCTTATTTCTCTCATTATAGTCTATCCAAGTGCATGATGGTATGCAACCCAAATGGACCATGCCGGGTCGGGTCAAGTCTTACCAATTATAGTTATGGACTTAGACATTAATCCAACAAGTGAAAGTACAGTTGCCTTAGCCAAGGAACCAAGGGATCACGGGAAATCCAGACACATCAACAGAAAATACCATTTCATCAGACATCGAATAGAAGAAGGACTCCTCGTGGCAAAGAGGGTATCATCAGATGAGAACCCAACAGATCCCCTCACGAAGGTACTGGGTAGGGTTAAGCATCTCCAACATACGAGGCGCATAGGGATGAAGGATGATATTAGTTTCAGTAATTAGATAGCTTTGAAATGTGTAAAGTTTAATTGACATTTGATGATAAATAAAAGTTGTTATTTATTTATGAGTAAAGTGTTGCTATCTTTTGTCAATCGTTTACTATTGTTTCATTTTTCATGTTTTGTCTTCCAGAATAATTATGTTATAGTATTTCATATTATTCAAATTCTCCACAGTCGGTCATATGTTGGAAGTAGATATGAATCAAGGTTGTCATGAGTTAGGTGCTAGATGTATAAGATGTTGGACATAGCAAAGTGTTGCTACAACACTCATGAGTGCTCATAAGTTTTGAGTATTGGATTCAACCCACGCTCACTTGTATCACTTCATGGAATTTATCTCGAGTGATTGTGAGACGGTAATATCATATAAGTCTTCAAACCTAGAGATATGATTTGTTGCCTATGAGTTGGTTATGCATTGATTGTACGAAAACGCATTGGTAACTCGATGTTATAAAACGTGCATTTGTGTATATTTCAATAAGTAGTAGAACAAGCATATGAGTCGAAGTTTATATGTTCCTTCTTGGATTAGAAGCAATATCTGGGCCCCTCGATGATTTTGTGTTGACCCATGTACCAGGCCCTGTCAGAACTAATTTGATGTGTTCAATTAAGTTCTATGTCAAACAAATCGAAAATCAGGAAACAAACTGCTGGACAATAAGTAAGACATTATTCCATGTATTTGTCTGGCTGATATCTAGAACAGAGGATTATATGATCACTTATCTTAAATGGTGTATCCTCATCATTTCAGTTCCGCGACACCTTGAAAAAGATACGATTGTTGATCGGTTCCTAAAGTCATTCTTGCAGCTATAGTTATTAGACTTATCCAAGTGGGAGACTGTTTGATTAGGTGTCTAAGTTCATAACTATTCCTGGAATGTACTTGACCCGGTTGGCATGGTCCATTTGGGTTGTATGGAAATGTAACACTTGGATAGACTAAATGAAAGAAATAACACTTAAGGTTTATTAATATATTATAAGTTCTAATATATTAATAATATTATTTAATTAGTATTGATCAAAGAATTAATTCGGAATTAATTAAGTGATCGCAAAGAGACTAATTAAATATATAGGGTTGATTGTGTAAATCATATATTCTTGTATAGTGGGCTAATGATACATGGTTTGTATGGATTGGGCTAAAACTCATAAGGTGCTCCATGGATAGTCCATGGAGGTTACAAACCCATGGATCATGGAATATGAAAAGCCAAGCACATTAGGATTTACATGGAGTAACCCTACTTGTGACACAACTATATAAGGACCCCATGGCAAGAAAAATCGGCACACTAAGAAGAGAAAGAGGGCTAACCGATTTTGAATGACAAGTGTCTTCTCTCAAGGTTATTCCAAGTGGTGTGGTGTTGTGTGAGACATTTGAGGCATCACACTTGAGGTGCTAGGCTTACAAGGTTCTCAAGGAATCCAAGCAACAAGAAAGGTATGTTTTTTCTTATTAACTTTTATGATCCAAGTACCTATGCTATGCTAGATAGTTGAAGAACCTTAGAAAATCAAATTTACATGTATCTCAGTAAAACATAGATCCAAGGTTTCTAGGGTTGCATGTACACCTTAAGAGTGTTAGAATGCTCAAAACGCTTCAACAACCTTAAAGTGTGTGTATACATATATATATATATATATATATATATATATATATATATATATATATATATATATATATATATATATAGAATTAGGTTCATATATAAACACTAAGTATTCTATGAATGTGTGACCAATTGTGAACCAATCATTTGCTAGGGCTACAATGGTAACTTTAACAATATAATATATATATATTAAAATAAACAATAATTTATAGAGATCAATATTGGTATTTTTTCATATTGCCATTATTTACATTTCAAATTCATTTTCGTTTTTTTGTCATCCAAACCATTAAATATTTCAATTCCTTCGTATTTTTAATTTATTTAAATTCTATTCATTTGAAAGATCCCAATTCTAGACGGATCCTAATTAAAAAGCACATTATACAAAGTTGATCAAAATTAGAAAACTATACTTTAAAAAATCTTTCAAAATATTACAAACTAGGTTTAAACCCATGAAATCACGGTTAAAAAAGAAAAACATAGTTTATAATTGGAAATTATAATCACTAGTCAAGTATTTACAAAAAAAAATTGTTAAATTAAAAAGATATAAATTTTGCGAGTAAAGTTAAAATTTTGTTTTAAAATAAATAAATATATATACTGTTATAAAAATCCAATTTACGTCTTGTTTTTATATATCTATTATAATAGATGTCAATACTTGAACATCATCTATTTGAAACTCCCAAGACAATTTAAAAATTTTCTAATTTTTGTGTACTTATGATTTCAATTTAAAGTGATTATGTAACATCTCAAAATTCAAGACAAAAAAATTTCTTTTAAATAAACATCACTTAAAGCAAAATCATCGATTCAAAACATAATCAGAGTAATAGTTTCCAAAACACATGTTCGTTATCAGAGTAAAACATTCCCAGGCTGACTAATCTTTGGTGTGTGCCATGCGATCACCCCGAGCTCCATTATCCGCTACCGGAAGTACCTGAAACCAAAACTGAAAACCGTAAGCACGAAGCTTAGTGAGTTCCCCACCCTACCACATACCATGCATAACCACATACTGCACATATCGGGCCACGCCCGCTATCCTGGCCCTCGCCCCCTACCTCGGGCCTCGCCCGCTACAATGGCCCCGCCGCTCCAGGCCCCGCCTGGCTTCGAGCCCCGCTCGGATACAGATCTGTTTTACTTAGGCCTCGCCTGTCACAGGGCTCGCCCACTAACATTTAATAGCACATAAACATATCACAACACATCACATAAGCTAAACACATACTAACAGATTTTGTCCTAAGGCGTCGCCTATCTCTGGGCCCCGCCCTTGTCCTGCTACTGATGAGTCATGGAACCCCGTCCATACTCCTGCTGATAGTGAGGTACGGGCCCAACCCACCCTCATTCCTTCCCTAACTTGGGCCTCGCCCCTGATCTGCTGTTTCTGAGTTGTGGAACACCATCCACACTCTGCTATTGGTGAGATACGGGACCTCGCCCACTCTCACCTCCCTACCAGGCACATACAAGTATCACACAGACAACAAGTATAAACTATCACATAAACCATTCCTTGGGCACCCGCCCTCTATCATTGGGCCTCGTCCCGAATATCATACTAGCATACTGTGCCTAGGGCTAACCCCCGGGTCTTCTACTCATAACTACATGGGCCGACATTGTGGCCGTAGACCCATTCATACAAAGGGAAACTCACCTGCACTGGCTGAACTGGCTGATGAACCCACTAGCTACTGCCCGACAACTCTCTGAACTCCTGCTCCACTCGCTCCCCGAGCTACCAATATCAATGCAACACTGAGTCTAACTGACCCCCGAAAGACAACCAAGTCAACTCTGGTCAAAGTCAAAGTCTTGGTCAAAGTCAACCTTCCAGGTCAACCTTACTCGCCGAGTCACCCTATTGACTCGCCGAGTTCATATGTTCAGAGTCCTTCTATTCGCGACTCGACTCGCCGAGTCAGTCCATGACTCGCTGAGTTTACCAATTTTCGAGTCCTGACCTGTCTAACTCACCGAGTCTCCATTCGACTCCCTGATTCGAGTCTCAAATCGAAGGGTTTGGGGTTTCGCGACCTGACTCGCCGAGTCCAAGAACAGACTCGCCGAGTCCAAGTCAATCTTCAACAGACTCGCCGAGTTGTTCATCCAACTCACCGAGTTCCTGCCCAACTTCATCTGACTTGACGAGCTGTTCATCCCACTCGTCGAGTTCCTCCAAACCGTTATGCTACTCGCCGAGTCCACTCAAAGGACTCGCCGAGTTCATTCAGATCTACATCCATGCAAAGGACTTTTGAGTCATGCATGGGCTCCAAACAGTAGATCTACCCTCCCCAAGCCTATTCCTCACGTAAAGTTGCAAACTTTACATGTAGAGAAGGAGATCTAGGCTAAATACACCATGAACTATGGTTTAAGGCAAAGAGGCTCCATAATCAACTCAAGGGCTGAAACTTTATGCTTCTCAAGACCATAATATGCTTAGATCTGAAGTAGCAACTCCAGATCCGGCTTCTAACCCAAATGGATCACTACTCATGGCTAAAAGCCCCAAAACTCACAACCAAAATAGATCTAAAGGAAAGGAAACGACTTAATACCTTCAAATGTTCATAAATATCTTCCCAATCCCAGATCTATAGCCCCCTCCTTGCACCTTCAAGATCCTTCTTCCTTCTCCAAGCTTTAATGCACTCTTCAAGACAACAATTGGCTCAATCAATGGATATGGCGGCTAGGGTTTGGCATTCTGGGTTAAAGAGGCAGTAAAGGGACCCTAGGGAAGAGAATGAGACGCTTAAATAGGCTCCAAGTCCCAAATTTAGGGTTTTCCTCGAACAGACCTGACTCGCTGAGTCTCATTGGCCGACTCGCCGAGTCGGTTACTTACTCCTCGACCCGGATCCCGCTCAGACTCGCCGAGTCGTCCCCTAAACTTAGGGTTTCCTTTCCTTTCTTGGCCTTTCTGACTTTGGGTGTTATAACTCTCCCCCACTTAAACTAAACTTCGTCCTCGAAGTTTGCTATGGCCCACCGCCTGCGATCTGCCTCCAATATCCCACCAATTATTCCAACACCAGTTGCCTACCTTCGCTGGCCTTCCGCTCGGTCATTCCAACTAACTCTAATCCTTGCGGATAATAGACTCGGGTCACCCTGACCCTGAACATCCTGGAAACACAACTTACTCACCGACAATCCTTCTGGTACTCACCGAGTACTGCACTGAACCTATAGGGGTTCACCCCTTCTTTCCTTGCGCAAATTCCTTGCCTTCCCAAGGCAAAGCTCCATAACCAACTATTTCCTCTGTCACTGTGAAGGTCCTATCCTTCACCAACTTCATCACCCCCACTATTTCCAGTACGGGTCATCACCGTCAATAACCACTGACACTCCTCTCTGTCAAAACTTGGTGTCGAGCACCCCTCGATTCAACTAACTGAATTCCACCATACACTGCTTACCCGCAGTACTACTGACTGAAAATTCTGCTATTCCTTGTCTGCCTTCCGGATGAACTGAGACTACCCTCGTCCCTACCAACCTATCAATGTCTGGATTACCGGCTCCCACCGGTAGCTAGTTCCAACACCATCACTAGTCGCTCTTAGCGGCTTCCGAAGAAACTTCGACCACCTATAACTACTCAATCTATTCTGCCATTCAGGCACTACAAACCTGGGATCCCCGATCCCTCAACTTGACACTAAGGTCCCTACCAGGTCCCACCTGTGCTGCTAAAACTCACAGGCCTCGCCCACGGGTCCCACCCAACCATACTACTGAGCAACCTTGCTCTCAGGTCTCATCTACACTGCTAATCTCATACGGGCCTTGCCCATAGGTCTCACCCAACTATATCTTGGAGCGGCCTCTCCCAAGGTCTCACCTCTCTAGGGCTATACAGGCAAACTCCCTATCATTCTCATCCACTACCCATTCCTGATCCCTATCTGATCATTAGGAGATAAGGGCCTCACCCCAACTCCGCTAACGAAGCTACTAAGGAATGATACGGCTTACCCGTAGTCTTACATCACCATCCATTGCTGACTGCTAGTGAATGCTACGGCTGCCCCATAGTCTTACAACACTTCCACCACTAACTGCTAATACGAAGGCACCCATGTGCCATTAGCTCTCAAGATCCTCATTCCGACTCCCTCGAGTCCTACGGGCGATCCAAAACCTGAATTCCCAACCACGTACCAACCATTACCATCACATGCACTAGCTGATGGGGAGTTTCTCAAACTCCCAACCCTGAAATCCTCAATCCATCAAACGCTGAACCACTTCTTCTCCCTCTCGGAGGTCGCGCACTCATTCTGGGTCTACGTGCTCCTACCTTTGCACACTCGAAGGATTCTCCCTCACTTCGATCCTGCTTACCCCTTGTTGCTCAATACTCAAAAGAAATCCCAGTCCTTGTTATCATTCCATAATCAATCTGCTGAGAAACCCAAGCTTACCATAGCTAGGGATCTAACCAATCCATCTCTAACACTATACAACTTCGATCTAGCGAGACATACCAAGTCCCTCCCAAGCATGCTACAGTTACTGCATCCTATGTAACCTTCTCCAATAGGGCACATCCCCTCACTACCAATCGAATAACCAAGGTATGCAGATGGCATATAACATAATCACAAGCAAGCCACACCATAATACTATACTCATACCAAAATGGATGCAAAACCATAACAATATAATCATGCACAAATAAAAGAATTGAAAACAGAATTCGCATACCTGCAACTTCTGGCGTCGCTCGCGACTCCAAGGTAGTCATCTGAAAAGCCCTGCCTCCTACCGCAGGCGCCTCTGCACGGCCCTGACGGCCGTTTGTGATCCTCAAAGTTGCAGGGGCCGGTGCCATCACCCGTCCTGCTGATAACAAACTGGAGCACTGGGCCTTCTTCTGGCCCCGTTGATTGCAGTGAAAACATATCAAGTCTGATCCCTGTGTAGCGGTAACAGTACAACCCTGATGAAATGACCAGTCCGACCGCACTTGAAGCAGCCAGACTCACCACCGCTACCACTCCTGCACGCGCCCCCGTGCACCCTGCCATACTTCCCGCACCGGCTGTGGTCCTGATAATCCCTTGATCTCGAATCCGATCCCTTGGGCCTTTTGCCCGAACCCACAGCTACCTAAACCTCATCCGACTTCCTCTTCCGGATCTGCTCCAAATCAATTTCCCTCTCTCTAGCCCGAGAAATCATATCTTCCAGCGTCTTACAGCTGGATCTGCTCACGAACTCCCTGATGTCATCCCTCAACATCTCATGATATCGGGCCTTCTTCATCTCTTCATCCGCGACATACTGCGGTACAAGAATAGCCCTCTCCCTGAACTTGGCGGTGATCTCCGCCACAGTCTTAGTGGTCTGCGTCAAATCCTGAAACTCCCGTGCCAACTGCTGCACCTCAATAATTGGCGAAAACTCCGCCCTGAACCTGGCCGAGAAATCGCTCCAAGTCATGGCGTCCAACGCGGCATCATCCCCCATCACATGACCAATCTCCTCCCACCAATCCCTCGCTCTGTCCTTCAGAAGACAAGAAGCGAGTCTGACCTTGTCCCCTTCAGGACACCGACTCGTACGGAACGCGTTGGCAACATCAGCCAACCATCTGCTACTAGCAATGGGGTCCCTAACCCCATGATAATCTGGTGCCCCATAAGCCCTGAACTCTCGAAAGGTCAAGGTACGCGCTCCCATCAATGCCATCATCTCAATACGGAAGGCGCCCAGCCTCTCATCCAAAATCTCCAATATACCCTCCTTGATCGTGCCAAAGATCACAGGAGTCTGATTTAGAATACTGCGCGTAACCTCTACTGATATCAACTCCCTCATTCGCTCCTCGAGCTGCTTGGCTCCTGAACCCGAGCCTGATCCCTCTTCGGCGCCTGATCCGCCCGCTGGTCTCTCTCGCAATGTCACCATACTGAAAATATAATACATCCACTATCAGAATACTCATCACTGCTGCGAGACCAAACACACTCCCTACTAGGTTCCCGGTCTTGTCTTGGCCTTTCCCGAATCGAGTACGGATCCTCTGCTTTCAGTAGTACAGGCCCATACTACCTTCCACATCTATCCGTACTTTCCTCAGGAATTGCTTTGACTCCACCAAGTCCCTTATCCACTACTACTGCTCCCAGCACTATCTCATCCTAGGTTTACCCTAGGGAAACCTCTGACTCAACTCAAACAAGTCGTCAGCTGCTGAAGGTCTCCTTGTGATGCCAATTAGCCATCACCTGGATACCATCACATGTGACGAGGCTCAGATAATCCTTCAAGTAAAAGACTCGTCCCTACAACGGTTGGACTCAAACAAGAGCTACGCAATAGGACCAAATCTAGCACTCTGAGATTATTCAACCCTGATCACATGTGACGTATCGTATCCACCTAATGCCTAACTTTCATCACTCAGAATCCCACAATGCACAAAGCAAGCAACATTCAGACAAGGGAAAATCTAACCACAACATACTCAAGCAATCATATCCACATAGCAGGAAACTGAACTAGCATGCAACACAAACTCATAGGCCTGCACAAACTCATAAACTCAGGCATAACCTAAACAGGCTATCCTAGTACTGTCTAATCAGCACTGTCATGCAGCTCAAAACACATATAATAGGCACATAAGGCATCATCCCTAGATCCTTAGTCCTAATCTAGCATGCTGTTCTATCAACTGATAATCATAACATAAACTTGTATGGGTATTTTGGGGTACTTACTTGAGCTCGGTTGATTGCATGCACCACACCCTTTTTCTCTTTTCAAAGTTCTTTTCTTCCTGAATTATTTTTGCTTTTCTAAAACTGTTTTCCTTCCCAAAACTCTCTTTTTACAAAATCGTCTTTTCATTTTGAAAACTTCTATACTAATTCCTCAGTTTGAGTTCAGACACACCCAAGAGCATGTCCGAATCCCTCAAACCAAGGCTCTAATACCAACTTGTAACATCCCAAAATTCAAGACAAAAAAATTTCTTTTAAATAAACATCACTTAAAGCAAAATCATCGATTCAAAACATAATCATAGTAATAGTTTCCAAAACACATGTTCGTTATCAGAGTAAAACATTCACATGCTGACTAATCTATGGTGTGTGCCGTGCGATCACCCCGAGCTCCATCATCCGCTACCGGAAGTACCTGAAACAAAAACTGAAAACCGTAAGCAAGAAGCTTAGTGAGTTCCCCACCCTACCACATACCATGCATAACCACATATTGCACATACTGGGCCACGCCCGCTATCCTGGGCCTCGCCCCCTACCTCGGGCCTCGCCCGTTACAATGGGCCCGCCGCTCCAGGCCCCGCCTGGCTTCGAGCCCCGCTCGGATACAGATCTGTTTTACTTAGGCCTCGCCTGTCATAGGGCCTCGCCCACTAACATATAATAGCACATAAACATATCACAACACATCACATAAGCTAAACACATACTAACGGATCTTGTCCTAAGGCGTCGCCTATCTCTGGGCCCCGCCCTTGTCCTGCTACTGATGAGTCATGGAACCCCGTCCATACTCCTGCTGATAGTGAGGTACGAGCCCAGCCACCCTCACTCCTTCCCTAACTTGGGCCTCGCCCCTGATATGCTGTTACTGAGTTGTGGAACACCATCCACACTCTGCTATTGGTGAGATACGGGACCTCGCCCACTCTCACCTCCCTACCAGGCACATACAAGTATCACACAGACAACAAGTATAAACTATCACATAAACCATTCCTTGGGCACCCGCCCTCTATCATTGGGCCTCGTACCGAATATCATACTAGCATACTGTGCCTAGGGCTAACCCCCGGGTCTTCTACTCATAACTACATGGGTCGACATTATGGCCGTAGACCCATTCATACAAAGGGAAACTCACCTGCACTGGCTGAACTGGCTGATGAACTCACTAGTTGCTGCCCGACAACTCTCTGAACTCCTGCTCCACTCGCTCCCCGAGCTACCAATATCAATGCAACACTGAGTCTAACTGACCCCCGAAAGACAACCAAGTCTACTCTGGTCAAAGTCAACCTTCCAGGTCAACCCTACTCGCCGAGTCAGTCCATGACTCGCCGAGTTTACCGATTTCCGAGTCCTGACCTGTCCAACTCACCGAGTCTCCATTCGACTCACTGATTCGAGTCTCAACTCGAAGGGTTTGGGGTTTCGCGACCAGACTCGTCGAGTCCAAGAGCAGACTCGCCGAGTTGTTCATCCAACTCGCCGAGTTCCTGCCCAACTTCATCTGACTCGATGAGCTGTTCATCCCACTTGTTGAGTTCCTCCAAACCTTCATGCTACTCGCCGAGTCCACTCAAAGGGCTCGCCGAGTTCGTTCAGATCTACATCCATGCAAAGGACTTTTGAGTCATGCATGGGCTCCAAACAATAGATCTACCCTCCCCAAGCCTATTCCTCACGTAAAGTTGCTCCATAATCAACTCAAGGGTTGAAACTTTATGCTTCTCAAGACCATAATATGCTTAGATCTGAAGTAGCAACTCCATATCCGGCTTCTAACCCAAATGGATCACTACTCATGGCTAAAAGCCCCAAAACTCACAACCAAAATAGATCTAAAGGAAAGGAAACGACTTAATACCTTCAGATGTTCAGAAAAATCTCCCCAATCCCAGATCTATAGCCCCCTCCTTGCACCTTCAAGATCCTTCTTCCTTCCCTAAGCTTTAATGCACTCTTCAAGACAACAGTTGGCTCAATCAATGGATATAGCGGCTAGGGTTTGGCATTTTGGGTTAAAGAGGCAGTAAAGGGACCCTAGGGAAGAGAATGAGACGCTTAAATAGGCTCCAAGTCCCGAATTTAGGGTTTTCCTCGAACAGACCTGACTCGCCGAGTCTCCTTGGCCGACTCGCCGAGTCGGTCACTTACTCATCGACCTGGATCCCGCTCGGACTCGCCGATTTCCTCCTTGGACTCGCCGAGTCGTCCCCTAAACTTAGGGTTTCCTTTCCTTTCTTGGCCTTTCTGACTTTGGGTGTTACGGATTAATCATTACAACTCAAAAATTTTATAATTTATGGGTCTTTTTATTTTTCTCTACTTTATACTCATTTTAGTTATACGAGTAGTTTATAAGTAAGTTTTGTTCACAAAAAAACAAAAATGTGTTCATAGAGATTTTTTATTCAAATATGAAAATTTGCAAAAACAAGTTTTTCCGCAATCAATGGTTATTGCAACACATATTTTTCATAAAATAACAGTGTTTCTATATATCAAATGTATGTTGATTTCTATATTCTGTTTGAATGATTTATAAGTGTTTAATAAGTTTTAAATACAAATGTTATATTTGATGTTGTTGTGTTTTTATGTCATTAAAAGTTGTAATATTTTTTTCATATTATTTGTTGTTCGGTATATATATATATATATATATATATATATATATATATATATATATATATATATATATATATATATATATATATATATATATATCAACATACGTTTAATATACAATTTACACAACTTAAAATGGCTAATAAATCATCCAAAGTTGTATATATTTTATAATACTATTTCTTATTCGTTATATATAGAAATCAACATATGTTTTATATACAATTCACACAACTTAGAAACAGTCTATAAAATCATAAATTTTCGATCAATTTATCAAATTATATAAAACTATTGTGCTTAATAAAAATATAAGTAACTATAGGTTTGCGTTGCTACGAACATTGATTTATCATGTATAAATATCCAATCATAATTTGTTAAAAGTTACTATTTTATCTATATGTTTATAAGCGTGCGCAACGCACATGGACTCACCTAGTACTTATCATATAATATCATCATATCATATCATATCATATCATATCATACTATATTATAAATGAATCATTTTTCCTTTCACCACATTCATTTGAAACTCTCATGTATTTTTCTTTTCACCATATTCATTTGAAACTCCCATGACTTTTCAATTTCTTTCTAAGAATAATTATAAGTTGGTTAATAAGATTAAATAAATATCAAACCTAAAGTGTAATCACATATAAACTAAATTCCAATATTAAAAATAATATATTTACTTCTACTTAGTAAATGATTTTTTTTTAACTTTTAACATATTATACTTAATTTGTTAGTTTTA
The DNA here is from genome assembly GCF_002870075.4 of Lactuca sativa. Taxonomy (NCBI): domain Eukaryota; kingdom Viridiplantae; phylum Streptophyta; class Magnoliopsida; order Asterales; family Asteraceae; genus Lactuca; species Lactuca sativa. Next base: position 99,489,032 of record NC_056626.2, read on the forward strand.
ATATATTGTTGGATGTAAACCATTATCATTTTAAAGATATAATTTTGGAACAATTTGTATAAAATACTTAAATTATTAATTTGATTATAACATTGTCGGGTAGCCCTGTCAAAAATACCCGTTACCCGGATTATCCACCCGATTTTTTCGGGTAATAGGTAAATCGGGTATCAGGTTAATTTGTTTGGGTAAGTGGGTAACCCGAATTTTTTTCGGGTCGGGTAAAGGGTAAGTTGTTTGGGTTTCGGGTATACCCGATTACCCGAAATATATATAAGAAATAATGTCCCTTTATGAGTTTATCTAACCCTCCCAATTCCCAAATCCCAATTTCCCTCGTTGAGGCTCGTTCTATTTTCCCCACGTCAAAAAACCCTTGTACCTCGTCCGCTCTTCGTTGGTATTCGTCACCAATGGATGACTATATTGAAGTAGAAGATGAGAAGATTGAAGTTGACAACCCAACCAATGATCAAGTTCCACAAGAAAAATAGACAAAAAAAATAAAGTGTAACACCGTGAATTTCAAAATAATTTTTTCGCATAATATAAAAACATATTCATTTAATTTTCATAAAAACATCAATGTTTGAAACTCCAATCCATGACATATAAAGAATCCCAAGATCACATAACATAAGAATCCCATGTGTGTGTACTGATCAAGTCGGTGCCTTCCCACGGTCATCACTAGTACCTAAAACAAATAACACCAACACTGTAAGCACAAAACTTAGTGAGTTCCCCAAAATACCACACATAACGCATATTAGCCACTCGAGGCTATAACTCTGTGGGTCCGTGGACCCTACTCTGTGAACCCTCTGGTTCTAACTCTGGGAACCTTCTGGTTCCAACTCTATAAACATGCACAACATAAATCACATAGAAATAATGCAGTACAACACATAACATACATATAACATACAATTACTTTGTCACATAACTAAGCTTTGTGCTTACAGTGTTGGTGTTATTTGTTTCAGGTACTAGTGATGACCGTGGGAAGACGCCGGCTTGATCAGTACACACACATGGGATTCTTATGTTATGTGATCTTGGGATTCTTTATATGTCATGGATTGGAGTTTCAAACATTGATGTTTTTATGAAAATTAAATGAATATGTTTTTATATTATGCGAAAAATTATTTTGAAATTCACGGTGTTACAAGTTGGTATCAGAGCTAGGGCACGGATCGATGTGTTCGACGGGGACGTCGAACCCTATAATGGGGGTGAAGGTGGGTTAGATCTGACCCCACATCGGCTGGGAAGAAGAACTAAGCATTCCTTATAAGGGGTGTGGATACCTTCCCTATCACAACGCGTTTTAAAGCCGTGAGGGCAGCAGATCCCATAAGAACTCTACAGTTAAGCGTGCTCGGGTGAGAGTAGTACCAGGATGGGTGACCCCCTGGGAAGTCCTCGTGCCGAGTGGCCCAAAGCGGACAATATTGTGATACGTGCCAGAGGGGGGGTGTTACATAAAGAATTCAACCCAATATCGAAAGTTTGTAAAGAATACTTGATATCTCAAATATTATTGAGTAAAAAATCTCAATGTTCAAAGTTTAGCACAACATACTTATTTCATTACATTTATTTTTAGGTGCCATTAAAAATTTTTAAAAAAAATTAAAAAATCGGGTAATACCCGAATTACCCTTACCCGACCCATTACCCGAATTTAATTTGGGTAGGGTAACGGGTAAATTTTTTTATATGAAAAACCCGAATTACCCGACCCGAATTACCCGAAACCCGAAAATTTTACCCGATCAACACCCCTATTGCCGGGTCAACTTAAATATAAATTTTAATTTAACTTAAACAACCCAAAAAATATTTTGTAAATATTTAAAAGTGATTAATTGTAGTGTTTTTCTAATAATTATTATAAGTTGGTTAATAAGGTTAAATAAATATCAAACCTAAAGTGTAATCATAAATATAGTAAATTTCAATTTTAAAATTATATCTTTACTTCTACTTATAAAGTTATGTCTTTAACTTTTAATATATTATACTTAGTTTATTAGATTTAATATATTGTTGTATGTAAACCATTATTGGTTTAAAGCTGCAACTTTTGAACATTTTGGACAAAATACTTAAATTGTTATTTTAAATATAACATTACAATTTCAACTTAAATATAAATTTCAGTTCTACTTAAAAAACCAAATAATGTTTTGTAAATAGTTAAAACATTAAGCAAATAAATCTTAAAGAATTAATTAACAATAACAACAACTATAAATAACATTAAACTATATATTATATTTAATTTTATTCATGTATAACTCGCGGGTAGAAGTCATTTAAACGATTGAGATTATGCAGTTTTAATAGATGTATATATTATCATATAATTCAAAATAATCAATACAATATATCAATTTGGTATACGAATTTTTATATCAAATTTTACCATAACCTTATTGCTATATTAAAAAAACATATATTTGTAAAAACTTCAACTATATAGGTGTTTTTTTTTCCTTTCACCACATTCATTTCAAACTCCCATGACTTTTCAATTTCTTTCTAATAATAATTATAATTTGGTTAATAAGGTTAAATATATATCAAACCTAAAGTGTAATCATATATAAACTAGATTTTAATATTAAAATAATATCTTCACTTCTACTTATAAAGTTATGTTTTTTAACTTTTAACATACTCTATTGTAGTTAATTTATTAGTTTTAATATATTGTTGGATGTAAACCATTATCATTTTAAAGATACAATTTTGGAACAATTTGTATAAAATACTAAAATTATTATAATACTATATTATAAAGGAAGCATTTTTTCCTTTCACCACATTCATTTGAAACTCATGTATTTTTCCTTTCACCACATTCATTTGAAACTCACATAACTTTTCAATTTCTTTATAATAATAATTATAAGTTGGTTAATAAGGTTAAATAAATATCAAACCTAAAGTGTAATCATATATAAACTAAATTTAAATATTAAAATAATACCTTCACTTCTACTTTAACATACTCCATTATACTTAATTTATTAGTTTTAATATATTATTGGATGTAAACCATTATCATTTTAAACATACAATTTTGGAACAATTTGTATAAAATACTAAAATTATTAATTTGAATATAACATTACAGGGTCAACTTAAATATAAATTTCACTTTAACTTAAACAACCCAAAGAATATTTTGTAAATAGTTAAAAGTGATTAATTGTAGTGTCTTTCTAATAATGATTATAAGTTGGTTAATAAGGTTAAATAAATATCAAACCTAAAGTATAAACATAAATACACTATATTTCAATTTTAAAATAATATTTTTACTTCTACTGATAAAATTATGTCTTTAACTTTTAACATATTATACTTAATTTATTAGATTTAAAATGTTGTTGTATATAAACCATTATCAGTTTAAAGCTACAACTTTTGAACAATTTAGACAAAATACTTAAATTGCTAGTTTAAATATAAAATTACAATGTCAACTTAAATATAAATTTCAGTTCCACTTAAAAAACCAAAGAATATTTTGTAATAGTTAAAAGTGATAAATTATAGTGATAAATGCAAAAACTAAGCTGTAATCTCAATTTAACTAAAATATTTCTTAAAGTTTATAATCGTTAAAAGTTTTTCAAATAAGTAGTTTAAAATAACTTACAATAACAATAGTTAAAAATAACTTTATATTAATGATTATATTGTTACTTTTAAAATCAAAAAATAATGTTTGATGCTTTAAATAATTATAATGATAGAAATTAAAATATCAAGCAAATAAATTTAAAAAAAAATTAATTAACAATAACAACCACTATAAATAACAATAAACTATATATTATATTTAATTTTATTCATGTGTAACTCACAGGTAGAAGTCATTCAAACGACTGAGATTATGCAGTTATAATAGATGTATATATTAGCATATAATTCAAAATAATCAATATATTATATAAATTTAATATAAGAATAGTTATATCAAATTTAACAACAATGTTATTGATATATTTAAAAAAACATATATTTTTAAAGACTTCAACTATATAGGTGTTTATGCGCAATTCGCGGGCATTCGCCTAGTATCTTTGATAAAACTATGAGTTTGTATGAGGAAATATACATTTGACTATAGTGAACAAAACACAACAAATCATGAAATTATATTGATATATGAAAAATTAAACAGAACGACAATATAATAAACACACATAAACATAACACAATAAATTAGAAATTAAAATGATGAATTAAATGTGATATAATCAAGTAAATGATGCTATAAAAAATTAAAATAACATAGATAATAACAAAAACATAGTTGTTAATCATAAATTTGCAAAAATGTCTTTGTATACAACATTGAATGTGTTGTTAGTATGTCTACCACATTTGTATATAATTAATATTTTCATTTTTTCTCTATTTTTAACGGTAGATAAACCAGCATACAACTGACCATGAGTGAATATTGGATGTCTCAGAAACAAACCAATCTTGAATAATGATTGTCCTTGACTTTTATTTATTTATTGTATTAAAACTTGTGTGGTAAATGAACCTTGAACATTTGATGCGGATTACAATTTTTTGGATTTTCTGTTATTCAAATATAATTTTTAAATTTTATGCTAGCTCTAGCATACGTATAATCCATGTTTTTTTAATCCATAAAAAAATAAAAATTTATGTGACAACAAAAATGATGGAGATTAAAAGGTATTTATAAAGTCAATGATTGTATTTATAAATCTTAATCGAGGGCAATACATAAAATGTCAAATTCAAAGCCGGATAGACTTTCGATTTAGGTATTATAAATATTATACATACAAAAAAGTTGTTATAGAAGCATACAAATTTTATTTTTCATTTACACAAATATACAGTTATATTTTAATTTTCATTAACCAAATATATTAATCATCAAATTATTTTATATTTCAATTATTATTTAATACACATATAATAATAAAAAAAATACCATCTTGTTCGTCATACTTCAAATGTGCCTGAAAGGGAAAAAGAAACGTGTTTCCTATATTGTAATAATCGAACCCTTCCTTAGTCTCTCCTTTCTTGCATCCATCGAAGAACACCAGCATGAATCCTTGGTTCTTGCCCCTGCATCTTGGACGTCACATATAACCTGTGTCACCATCTCTCTCCCAACTTCATTTTCGCCTCCATCATTGAAACTAATACCTTCCATTCTTAGCCCTCCTTCACATCGTTGATGCGTCCTGACCTCCGGCATACTTCCACTCTAGTAAGCTTCTTGCCTTCATGCCCACATGTTTTTTTGTTGTTAAGTATATCATTTGTGTTCCACGTATGATTCTTCCGGGTTTAATTTTCTTAAGTTTAAGTTTTGGGATTTTGGCGTGGCCATGTTGTGGTGATGGAATGACCACGACGTGGCAAATCAATTCAAAAATCATGCATTCATGAACCACCATGACGTAGCAAAGCCTTTGCCACGACGTGGTGATGGATGGGATTCAAAACCCTAGATTCTAGGATTAGTGCCATATTTAAAGGCACTAACTTCTAGGGCTACCTCATTTGGCAGCTTCCATCCTCTGAAATCGATCCCCACTCAAACCCTAGCCTCATTGTGTGTGTCTTGAGTGTGTGAAGCCATCCTTGTGAAGAATGAAGGAAGGAGTCCATATTGTGGTCTGTGAGCTTGGTTTCAGCTTAGATCCAACATCTTTATCACATTTCTGACCTTTTGGAGGTATACAGTCTCAACCTTGCTCATTACTTCTATAGATCTTGTTCTAGGTCATTTTATGAGCTTTTTGGTCCCAATCTTCTTATCCTTAGAGTTTGAGGGAATTCTAGAGCATTTGAGTGCATTATTTGGCTTCAAGACCATGGGGTTGGTTGGAAAGTGGTCTTGTATGACTTACTTTGGTGTCCATGTATTTGGTGCAACCATTAAGAACATAGGATTATAGATCTTGACTTCTTGGAAAGTCTTAATGGATAAAGTTGGAAACTTTATCCATCAAGACCTTGAGGAGATTCAGATTTGAGTTTTGGAACTCATGGGATTCGAGGTTGAGAGCTTAATCCATTAAGTTGTCCATATGCAGTTGCCACGATGTAGTGGTTGGTCTGGTTGCGACTGTTTTGTTTGTGAAGCTGTCACGACATGGAGGTCAGCTGGTGTTGAATTTGAGTGTTGACTTTTTGACCTGGTTGAATTTTCGTCAAATTGCTAGCTTTAGAGTGTAGACTGAGGTTTGAACTTGGGTGTTTTGATAGGTGGGTTGTAGCACCGGTTTCATGTCTGTATGAGCTGTGGTATAGTTTATTCGAGTGTGAGGCGAGTCTTCTCGCTATACTATATAGGTTGCTAGACCGTCTTTATGACTTTAGCATGAAAGAAAATAAGAGGACCATGGAACTTGTATGAAAGACCATAGGCAAAACATGGTACTTGTACGGAAGACTATGAGAGGACCATAACAACAAAGACTGAAGGAGGACAACAACAATGAGTGACTATAAGACTGTAGCAGGGCAACAACATTCACTAATTTTTTATGTTATGTATGGTATGTTGTATTTTGGGGAACTTACTAAGCTTTGTGCTTACAGTTTAATGTTTAAATGTTTCTGGTACTTATGGTTCCAATGGGAAGGGCCCAACTTGATCGCATTGCATCCACTGGGGTTTTTCGTACTATATGTTTATGAATTTACACTGATGTTTTAAGAATACTTTTCATACTATGATTTTCTTATGGATGGATGAATGTATGGTTTTTGGTTGTTGAAAAAGGAATTTTTTTACTTAGAAATTTTGGGACGTTACAAGTTGGTATCAGAGCCTTGGTTTGAAGGATTCATACATACTTCATAGTATGTCTGTACTCCAACTGAGGAATAGTAAAATCTTTTTAAAGAAAACGGTTTTCAAAAAGGTTTTTATAAAGAAAGGGTGCGATGCATGCAATCAGCTAAGCTCAAGTAAGTAATTCCCAAAATATTCATACATGAATATTATGTTTTCTATGCTATCATAGGAACTGCATGCTAGTATAGGGATAATGATATGATCAGGATGCATGGTAGTATGCTTGATAGGAGAGATACCTTTGTATGTTTGTTATGTGATTAGGTGCCTTAGAGTTTGTGTTGATACTGGAGATTATTTGATGTATGTACTAGGGTGGTACATAATTAAGAGTAGATAACTATAGAATATTTGATTTAGATTTATTGCCTGTTCTTGTTTGATGAAGGCTGTAACAACGTAAAATTTCCAAACAATTTTTCATTTTCAAAACATACTTTTATTCATAAGACAGTATCAAAACATAATGTATCCAATGTTATCATAACAAAACATATCTTAGAATCTCAAGACATAAACTCCATGAGTGTGTACGGATCATGCTGGCTCCTTCCCGCGATCCTCACTAGTACCTGAAACACATAACACAACATCTGTAAGCATAAATGCTTAGTGAGTTCCCCAAAATACCACATACAACACATACGCCACTCAAGGCCATAACTCTGTGGGACCTTCCGGTCCAAATGTCTTAGGGGACTTCCGTCCCGAAATCCTGGTAGACCTTCTGGTCCTACCCGTATCGACCTTCCGGTCCGTAACCTCCTGACCTTCTGGTCCATATCATCTTGACCTTACGGTCCTTATCATTCATAACATACATAACACATACATAGCATATAACAACATACATCACATATATCTCATAGCATATAAGACCTTCCGGTCACACATAGATACCACTCCAGGTATAGTATAGTGAGAAGACTCACCTCGTACGATATCAGATAAGCTCCCGTGCTCGGATACCCGATCTAGCCTCCTCCTATCAACATAATAACATCCCTAATCAGTACTCTCTCATAATCTCATCTCTAATGATGGGTAGAAGACCATTCTACCCCTCCCAGAACTCTTTTGAATCAGCTTGACCAAAACCCTAAGGTCAACTGAAGTCCATAGTCAAACTTTGACCCGACTCGTCGAGTGCATATGGGCGACTCGGCGAGTCCATGCGGGTCCTCTGAATCCTTCTAGCCTTACTTGGCACGTCGAGTCATCCCTTCACGCAACAGGTTACTCCTGTAACGAATCGCGGGGCAACCCAGGCTCGACTCGTCGAGTCCACTTATGAACTTGGCGAGTTACATCCATGGCAACACTCAAATGATCTTCTAAGGCCAGATCCGCTTCTTTAACCTATAGATCTGACCTTCCCATACCCACTAATCACGTAAAGGTGAAACCTTTACACTCATGCAACACATATATGGTTCCTTTTGAAGAAATAACCTCAAAAATGGCAACCTAAGTTCATTCCTTCCATAACTCTTCATAAAGCAAGATGAATAATGCTCTTTGGACCTCTATAAGTCCAGATCAGAAGTCTAACACATAAAGGGACCATAAACTCATCAATTCAAGCCATGAAAAGGGTATAAAGCATCCTAGATTCATAGATCTTAACCAAAATAGAAGGAAAGTTCGATTTGCTACCTCAACACTTCAGATCCAAGCTTGGAAACCACAGATTAGCAACCCTCTTGACCTCCTCTAGCCGGAAACACCTTTTTTCTTGAAAAAACAACACCAAAAAGGATTAAAATGGCTTGCTCTCACACACAACTCGCCCAAGCTCTCTAGGGTTTCTCTCTCTGGACTGGTAGCTGCAAATGAGGGCTATAAGGTCCTTTAAATAGGGCTTAGGTCTGCATATTTAGGGTTTCTGACCTCGGCGCAGACTCGTCAAGTCACCCTGCCAACTCGTCGAGTCCATTCATTAATCGAGTCAGCAAATCGCGATCCTACTCGACGAGTCTAGGCGTCGACTCGTCAAGTCCTTCTCTCTAAATCAAAATAAATGAATAACATAGAATACCTGGGAATTTGGATATTGCAAAGGCGTTATGGTAGAGACATTTATTCGAACATCTATTTTATTGCAATTATGTACGACTTGCAATCATTGGATGATCTCCGGTGTCAGCAGATACTTTCACGACACGTATGGAGGGAGAGAATCCTAGGAGAGCCTAGGATGTACCTTAGTCCGATTGTGTATGATGTTTAACGATATAGCCATGTGTGAGTAGTTATGGAGATGTGACTTAGAAAATCCGTACTCGAATCGAGGGAAGTTTGGGATTCTAAGGAGCATGAAATATGAGTGTTCCATTGAGTATTTTTTAACATTTTGTTGTTTTTGTTTCTTCAAAATGGTGGTGGTGACTCGTGGTTATGGTTCTGGTTTAGGCTTGGGCGACGAACCGAGTGATGTTGAGCTTCGTGAGTTTATCATGTCTGAGATTTCACGAGCTATCCTTGAGACGACCCCTGTTATGCTCGGGTTGATCAAGGAGGGGATGGTTGAGCTGATAAAGGAGCGTTTGATGGCTTTTCGTGCGGAGCTGGCCGGCGGTCAGTTCGGGGCGTGTGCTCTCACTTTTCGAGAGTTTCGTGCTTGTGGGGCCCCTGAGCTCTTTATGAAGAAGGAACCCATTTCCAACAGACATTATTGCACATATAGAGAGTGCCTATCAGACAAGCTTCTGCCCCAAGAGGTCAAAGGTTAGGTTTGCAGCCAATTTTTTGCAGGACTAGGCTTATGACTGGTGAGAGGAGGTTGACCATGCTCTGGGAGCAGTGGCCGTCAAGGCTATGTCTTGGGAAAACTTTGTTACCAGACTCAGAGTTGAGTTCATTACTGCCATCGAGTTTTAATAGCTAGCATGGGAGTTTCAGGACCTGTGACAGACGATAGAGACTGTGGTGGAGATTACCGTCACGTTTTGAGAGAGATATTTTTTGGTTCGGCAGTATGTTGCGGATGAGGAGATGATGAAGACCAGGTATCATGGCATGCCGAGGGATGACATCAGAGAGTTTTTTAGTATTTCGAGCTGCAGGACTCTGGAGGATATGATTGACAGAGCCTGGGAGCGGGAGATCGAGTTGGTGCTTCAAACAAAGTGGAAGCCAGCTTAGGTTCAAACGAAAGAGGGTCTAGCAAAGAGACCCAAGACTTCTACCTCTCGATATAGAGGCCAATAGGGCCGGAGATATTGTGGCAAGTACGGCAAGACGCATGATGGGGCAATCTAAAATGCATTATTTGAGTACATTTTAGTTGTATTTGGTTAATTATAAAGATATTTAGTGCTTATTAAGTATGAAATCTATTTTTTAGCCAAAAGATGGACATTCTCAAGGAAAATGACTAAAAATGGACAAAGATGGAAACTTGGAGGCTGGAGCATGCATAACGAGGAAAAGAAAGGAATCATGCATAAAGAAGATTCCATGGCGTGGCTAACTATGGTCTACAACATGGAGACATAGAATCTTCCTAATTAATCTACACAGAGACTTGAAGCTCACACATATAAATTGTCTCCCATATCGTGGTGAGCATAATACCATGGTGTGGCACCTAATTTTTGGAAAGTATTTATACGATCATTAGGTCAAATTTTAGTGGTGTGCTGCTGATACCAGCAACGAAAAAGCAACTATAAACTTTTGAGAAACTCTTAGAAGGCTGGAAATCAATTGAAGATCAAGGCTTGAAGAGATTTTTAGTGAAGAACATCATCAACCATTCAGTTTGCTAATTTAGACTATGTTTAATCTACTTTACTTCATGTTTCTGTGTTTTTCTGCTCTGATTGTGGGCTAATACCCTTACTTTCGTTTAGATTAGATAAATCCTAGTATATTAAAGTTCTAAACTTTTCTATTTTTCCCTCAAGTTTTGTGTAGTTAGGTGATCGATTTGATTTCATGAACTTGTTATCTAGTTGTTTATGAACATTAAATTGCTAGATCTAGTGATTGAACAAATCCTAGAGTTAGGTGGTAAAATTTAGTTGCTATAATTATGTTATAGAGCATTATTGATACATAATATGTGCTTGATTTACTTGTCTTGATCATAAATAGGTAATTATTAGATCTTATCATTAATAATACAATGTATATCTTAAAATCAATTTAGTGTTCTTAAGTTGCTTGACCATTGTAATTAAATTTCATAAATAACTTGGTAACCAACAAAATTAATCCATTATCTTGAAATCGACTACATGAAAAGGGGGAAATGGAAGCTAAACGGAAGTATATTTTATTCTTGATTAAAAATCGTTTTCTAGTTGTTTGCTTTTGTTTGAAGTATTACTAGCAAATTTCTTAATTTAAGTTTTATGAACTTGTAAAAACAGATAAACCCCCATTTAAAGTTCTTTCTTTTAGTTAAATTATTAGCATTTAATTTCTTGTTTAAAAATCAACATCACCCTGTGATCGACCCCCTTACTTACTCTACTATACTACTACGCGACTAGGTACACTGCCTATTGTGTTTTAGCTAGTAAAATTGGTTTGGATTATAAATTTAAAGCTTTTAGTGAGTTTAAAACACATCAGGACACTTAAACAGAGATTTCACCAGTGGGCCGTTGATTTGTTTTCATTGCAACCAAGGTCGGGCCATAGGAGGGCCAAATATACGAGTCTTTCTGGTGGTACAATGAAGACACCTGCTCTGACTACCTTGAGGATCACAGATAGCTGTCAGGGTAACATGAAGGTTTCTGTAGTGAAGATCTGAGCTTTTCAGTTGACGGCCAAGGAGGCCCAAGAAGCACCACACATTGTCACTGGTATGTATCTCTATCATATCTCTTACTACTTTCATTATTTATGCTTATGTTTTATCTTATTGTGAATAAGGATATTTTTAGTCAATGGTATGAACGCTCTTATTATTTTCGATTCGGGTGCTACCCGATATTTCATTTCTCTTGCACTTAGCAAAAAGTTAGGTGACATTTCGGGAGCATTGGATTGCCCATTAGAGGTGGAGATTGTCGATGATCATACGGTGAGTGCTTCGAGATTCCATCATGGTTTCATTCTTGAGTTTTTTTTTACAAAAAGTATTTGATAGGAACGGTCCCCATTCCTCTACAAGGGACGAAGATTATCATGGGCATAGATTGGTTGAGCCAGAATGGGATATGATTGATTGTGAGAATCAGTTGGTGAGAGTTCGAACCCCAAGTGGGGGACAACTGGTTATTCATGGTGAAAGCACACAACATGGACTGACTATCTGATCAGTTGCGAGAGATATGAGGTACCTTCAGCAGGGGTGTTCGGGGTTCTAGGCTTATATTATAAATACTCGGGTTGGAAAGAAGAAGGATGTGGATGGTGTTCCTATCGTTAGGGATTTCCCCGATGTTTTTCCCAAGGATTTGTCGGGGGTTCCTCCTGAGAGGCATTTAGAGTTTCAGATTGATCTAGTTCTGGGTGCGACTCCGACAACCAAAGCGTCGTATCGCCTAGCACCTCCTGAAATGCAGGAGTTGTCCACACAGTTGTAGGAGCTGTTGGAAAAGGGATTTATCAGGTCGAGCAGTTCACCATGGGGAGCACCGATTATGTTTCTAAAGAAGAAGGATGGATCTCACTGTATGTGTATCGATTACCGAGAGTTGAACATGTTAAAGGTGAAGAACCGTTATCCACTTCCGAGGATCAATGATTTGCTTGATCAGCTTCATGGTGCATATTGGTTCTCCAAGATTGATTTGAGGGTGTACAGAAGACGGCCTTCAGGACTCATTATGGTCATTTCGAGTTTGTAGTGGTGCCTTTTGGGCTCACCAATTCATCGCCAACATTCATGGATATCATTAACCGGGTGTGTAGGCCGATGTTGGACCAGTCAGTGATTGTATTTATCGATGATATCTTGGTCTACTCTAAGACCAAAGAGCAGCATGAAGAGCATCTGAGATAGGTTCTTGAGATTTTGAGGAGGGAGAAACTTTTTGTGAAGTTCTCCAAATGTGAGTTTTGGTTGTGCGAGATACAGTTCTTAGGTCACCTCGTTAATCAGGATGGTATCTTGGTTGACCCGACCAAGATCGAGGTTGTGATGCAGCGGGAGGTCCCGAGGTCCCTATCTAAGATTTGGAGCTTCCTGGTTTTATGGGGGTATTATTCGAGATTTATTCAGGATTTTTCCAAGATCACAGTTCCTTTGACCTGGTTGACAAAGAAGAGCGTTAATTTTCAGTGGGGGCCTGAGCAGCACACAACATTTGATACATTAAGGTAACAGTTGTGCAAATATACGATACTGACCCTTACCGATGGTGTGGATGACTTTGTGGTTTATTGTGATGCTTCGATTATAGGATTATGTGGAATACTTATGAAGAGGGGCCGTGTGATTGCTTACGCTTCGAGGAAGTTGAGGCTTCATGAGACGAACTATCCTACTCATGATCTGGAGTTGGGGGTCGTGGTTTTCGACCTTAAGATTTGGCGGCATTACTTGTTTGGGGTTCGGTGCACTATCTACACGGATCAGAAGAGTCTGAGATATTTGATGGATCAGCCGAATCTGAATATATGGCAGCACAAATGGTTGGATGTGGTGAAGGATTATGATTTTGAGATATTGTATCATCCTGGGAAGGCCAACGTAGTGGTTGATGCCTTTAGTCGCAAGGCGACTAGTGCTCCTATCGGAGACCTATGCTTGATGATGATCACTTCACCACTTTTGTATTTGATCCAAGAGGCATAGATTGAGGGGTTGAAGGGATCAGATTGCTTCATTTGTCAGAGATAGTCGGGGATTGTTGACTCAGTGCGGCAAAGTGTGGATTCCTGTTTCTGGTGGATTTAGGTACAAGTTGTTGGAAGAAGCACACAAGTCAAAGTTTTCAATCCATATATGTGCTACAAATATGTATAGAGCCTGAAACTTGGCTATTGGTAGCCCTGTATGAAGAGGGATATATCTTGGTATGTGGAACAGTGCTTGACTTGCCGGAAAGTCAAGGTCGAACATTAGAGACCATACGGAAATATGCAACCATTAGACAATCCCATGTGTAAATGGAAGGAGATCACCATGGATTTCATCACGAAGTTACCCAGGATGACACGTGGGATTGATTCTATATGGGTTATCATCGACAGGTTGACCAAGAGCACCCGTTTTATCCCGATTCAAGATAGTTCATCCGCTAAGAAGCTAGCCAAGATCTACATAAAGGAGGTGATTGTTGGATTAGTGTCTAAGGCTGTAACTATATTTGGTAAGTACTTGACCCGGTTGTGCATGGTCCTTTTGGGTTGCCTTCACCATAGCAACTTGACAAGCTGATTTATATATATATATATATATATATATATATATATATATATATATATATATATATATAGAAGAGATATTATTATTATTATTAATGTATTATAAGAATAATATGTTAAAGGAATAATAATATTATTTGATTGATATAAATCATAAATTAATTAGGATTTAATTTGGTGACTTAAAGAGATTAATTGAATAAAGGAGCATAAACTGTCAATTGTGTGATAGTTGTGTTTTGGGCTATGAATCCTTATGGATATGGGAAAGGACGATTTTAAGGATATGGATATCTTAGAATTCATCCAAGGCCTTATCTAGAAGGATCTTTGGATTGCTTTGAGGCTAAGTTATCCAATTAGGGTTTAAGGTGAAACCCTAGGAGCTCATAGTATAAATAGACCCTTAGGGTTGGAGAAATCGGATACTCTATGTTTTGAGGAAACCCTAGAGCCGATTTCTCACCTCTCTCCCTCTCTTAAATCATCTTCTTGCTAGTAGGTGTTTGTAAGCCATTAGAGGAGTGACAATTGTGACTCTAAGCTCCAATGAAAAGAAGTTTTCAAGCAAGTAACTCAAGATATTCTTCTAGATCTGATTTCATATGTTATGAATTGTTTGTTTACACTAGATCTGTGATTCAAAGTCTTGGATACAAACCATGTTCAATTAGAGAAACCTAGATCCAAGCATTAGGGTTTGCATGTGCATATAGGAAAGTTCTTATGGCTCAAACCCATCAGTGGTATCAGAGCCTTGATTGGTTTCAATTGAATGTGATTCTTAACTGTTTTGCTTGCTGAAAATCGTTTTTCTTGGCCTCTGCCCGACCCAACTCGGCGAGTCAGTGTCTGGACTCGGCAAGTTGGCCTTACTCGGCGAGTCCAAAGCTGACTAGGCGAGTCTGAGTATCAGGCAGAGGATATTTTGGGATTTTGTTGCTGTTTTGTCTTGGATTTGATACCTAAATCGTTTTGTTATGTTAAAATCCGAATTTTGACTTAATTTTATGATTATCCTTGACATAACAATAGATAATTTCAAATCTTTTGAATATTGGTTATTTATATGATAAATATGGACTATTTAAAATTATTTGGTAATTATCCAATGACTAAAATTGGATTAGCTCAAATATAGATAATTATGAAATTAGTTATTTGAATTATTTGTTATTTGATCCCTTTAGTTTTGAAAAGTTCAAAATTTGTCCCGAAGTTTTGAGATTTGAATTTTGTGATTAAAAGTTTAATTTAGAAGAATTTAAATTTCAACCCCTAGAGTTGTACAAGTTTAAAATTCAACCCTATACTATTATATTATTAAAAGCTTAATGAATATATATAGGTATAGTTAAAATGCTAGTCTTAGCGTTAGTAGGCCTCATTCACGAAGTCGGTCTATAAGGTGGGTATAAGGTTGCTGCGTATAAAATGGTGCTTAATGGGTGTACACTCACACCCACCGCTTGCTTGACTGGTGGAGGGTCGTTAGCCGAACGGGTAGGATAGGCCAACTCTCTCTTTTCATTAAAAGTATAATGTTAAAATATAAAGTAACTACATGTTTTTTCCAAATTCCCAATTCTAGTTACTTTAGGCAAAAGTGAATTGATGCAATCCCATGAAATTACACTTTGCACCCTTGCTAAGAAGTTAGTGGAGCGTGTGTGGTTTACCGACACACTAATTGTTTCTAAGCAAAGGTGGTAAAGGGTGATTCATTGTTTATCATAGTTCGATGGAGCGTGTGTGGTTTACCGGCACATCGAATAGGTGATTGTAACAATGAAAGCACCGTGTAGATTAGCATGGTTATTCACACCCACTTTGTGATCCTCAGTATCCCAGTCACAAACGAGAGGGGCATATCGAGATTTAAATATGCCATTGAAAAGTTTAATGAATCTCCAAGAAAATCTAGGAATTCTCAATGCATTTAAAACTTAAGGTTATGTTCTCATGGTGAAGAATTAGTGAATCGTCATTCACTTACCTCCAAATTATTTGTGTGTTGGATTACGGCATCCCTTTTCTAACATGTGAATAATGTTGTTGGGTCCTAGCCCTAATTTTTCATTTTGGGTGTTTAATTAGGGATTCAATTCTAATCAAACTTTGTCCTTTCTATTTGTAGATGGCGAACGCAAACAACGCTGCTACTAACTCATTCACGTTAATGAGTCTTTGCCAAAAGGTGACTTTCGATGGATCGAACTTTAGCGAGTGGATAAGATACATTCACACGATCGCACGCTATGAGGACAAAGAGTATGTCCTCGACGAAAAGCTCAAGAATGTCAACCCAGAAATCGCTACTCCCGAAGAGATGGCTGTCTTTGAGACCCATGAACATGATGCAACGAAGGTCCATTACGTCATGATAGCCACAATGAACCAAGAATTCCAAAAGTCCTATGAGGACATGTATCTGTATGAAATGCATCAAGACTTAATGGAGAGGTACCACCAAAGCGCGAGGCAAGAGCACTATGAGATCATCACGAATATGATCACTGCTAAAATGGGAAGTGGATAATCTCTTACCGTGCACTTGCAAAAGATGCAAAGATATGTTGATCGTCTTCGCAAGTTAAATGTTAACTTTGGGGAGGATTTGGCCATCGACATTGTTCTTCACTCCTTGCCCTCATGCTACAACCAATTTAGGATGACCTACCACATGAACAAGGAAGAGGTCACCCTAAGCAAACTCCAAGGGCTCGTAAGGACTGCTGAGAGCAACCTAAAGGACAAGTCTGTTGCACCAACTCCCAATCCATCCGCTGCTCCTATTTTGGCTATAGGGCAGGGAAGGGGCAAGAAGAGGAAGGCTCCGTCAAAGAGCCACCGCAAGGGAAAGTACCAAAATGGTTCCTCTTCTAGTGGGACCAAGATTGATCCTGCTAAGCCCAACCCTAACCCAAAGGAGGCAGAGTGCCATCATTGCCACAAAATAGGGCATTGGAAGAGAAGCTGCCCGGAATATTTGCAAGCCATCAAGGATGGAAAGATCAAGCCATCTTTTGCAGGTATATACACAATTAAATCTAATGATTCATCTCATGATATTTCTTGGGTTCTTGATACAGGATGTGGTTACCACATTTGTTCTGATTTGCAGGGACTAGGAAGAAATAGGGATGTGGAGCTTGGAAGAATAAATCTAATCATGGGAAACAGAAGATCGTCGCCTGTCACCAAGATTGGAGTGTATTCTTTAGTGCTTAGTAATGGATTAGGTTTAGATTTAAATAATTGTTGCTACTCGCCAGATATGGCAAGAAACATCATTTCATTTCATGGTTTATGTAGACAAGGATTTAGATATTCGTTTAATAATGAGAATGGTTCTATTTATGCTTATCTAAATGGTGTTTTATACTTTGAAGCAATGCCTTGTAATGGAATTTATGAAACTGTTATGGTTATTGATAACCTAGGAAATGATGTATTGTGTATGGATTCTTCCAATGGTATGGATAAAGCATCTTTGTGGCATTGTCGTATTGGACATGTCAACAAGAAGCGCATAGCCCAACTCCAAAAGGATGGAGTGTTGGAGTCATTCGAACTTAGGGAAGATGACACGTGTGAATCTTGTTTACTTGGAAAGATGACTAAGTCACCCATCACTGACACTTGTGAGAGGGGTGAGGGTTTATTAGATCCCATACATACTGATGTATGAGGGCCCTTTAGATCCACCACAAAGGATGGGAACCGCTTCTACGTGACTTTCACGGATGATTATAGTAGATATGGGTATATTTACTTAATCAAGCACAAGTTGGAAATGTTTGAAAAGTTCAAAGAGTTCAAAAATGAAGTGTAGAATCAATTGGGCAGGAAAATCAAGATGCTTCGATCCGATCGAGGAGGAGAGTACCTAAGTCTTGAATTCCACGACTATCTCAAGGAATACGGAATAGTTTCCCAATTGACGCCACTAAGGACACCGCAGTTGAATGGTGTGACAGAAAGGCGTAATCGAACCTTGTTAGACATGGTCCGTTCTATGATGAGTCGTGCTTCACTACCTATCTCATTCTGGGGGTATGCCTTAGAGACTGCCGCCCATATCCTTAACCAAGTCCCTACAAAGAAGGTTTCTAAAACACCTCACGAGATGTGGACAAGGAAAGCTCCCTCGTTGGCACATATCAAGGTTTGGGGCTGTGAGGTTTTCGTAAGACGAGAGACTCACGACAAGCTTGAACCTCGTAGTGAGCGATGTATTTTCATCGGCTACCCGCAGAGATCCTTTGGATATTTCTTCTATAGACCGAGTGACAATTTTGTCTTTGTTGCGAGGAGAGGGGTTTTCCGAGAGCAAGAACTCATAATCCAAGGAGACAGTGGGAGACAGATCGATCTTGAAGAGATTCAAGAGTCGAGTGATAAAGGAACCTCTACTGCTGGCGCTCAACCCGAGGAGGAAACTCCGGTTGAACCTAGTGACGAGTCCTTACCTCTTAGACGTTCCAAAAGAGTTAGAGTTCAACCCCAGTTTTATGGTTTTCATATTACTACCGAAGGGGACACGTATATTAGTGATGGTACACTAATAAATCTAGATGAACCTAATAGCTATAAGGAAGCCATGGCAGGCCCAGAGTCTGTAAAATGGAAAGAGGTGATGGACAACAAGATTCAGTCCATGTATGACAACCAAGTTTGGAATTTGGTTGACAATGTGCCTGGACGTAAGAAGGTTGGGTGCAAATGGATCTTCAAGAAGAAGACCGACGTGGATGGGAATGTGCACACGTATAAGGCACGACTGGTGGCGAAGGGATTTACTCAAATTCCCAGAGTTGACTATGATGAGACCTTCTCACCAGTTGCAAAGATAAAATCTATTAGGGTGATGCTAGCCATTGCTGCATTTCATGATTATGAGATATGGAAAATGGATGTCAAGACCGCTTTCCTTAATGGGAAGTTGGTTGAGGATGTTTACATGGCTCAGCCAGAGGGTTTTGTCGATGCCAAGCATCCCAATAGAGTGTGCAAGCTTGAAAAGTCCATTTATGGACTTAAGCAAGCATCTCGCAGATGGAATCTTTGCTTTGATGAGAAAGTCAAAGAGTTTGGATTTGTACGAAGCGAATATGAATCATGTGTATATGTCAAAGCCAAGAGGATAGATTTTTTAAAATACAATATCTTAATACTAGGTATATTGTCATAATACAAAATTGCATTACCCTATAAGAGTACAATACCCTGATACAAATTACAATATTCTATTAATAAGTAGACTAAATTGTGAAATTGGTCCCTTTGGTTTGCAAAAAAATTATGGAGAATGTCCAAAATGTTTTCAACTTGCACCACTAGTCTAAATTTTAATTTTTTTTTGTGGTTTTAGTCCCTGAAGCACTTGAAAGAACCGTTTTTCCCTTTTCATTTCATTTTTGGATTTTTTCCATATTTATTTTTAATACTTTATTAATTAATAAAAAACAAACTCCCTCACTCTCTCCCCTCATCTCTCTCTCTCTCACATACACACATACGCACATACACTCCAAAAACTCTTTGAAACCCATTTCCTAACCATAATCTTCTTCCTTTATCAGTTAAACACACCTATCCACACAACTAAATTTAATTATACATACAATACAAAGAAACACACATTAAAGCTTAAGAACACACGACATGTCACAACAAACCATTAATCAAATATCAAAACATAGAAAACACTTCAAACATACATACACATACTTGCAACTCGAAACACATACACACACCCTTTGACCTTTGTTACCTAGAAACAGGTTGCTGCTAATTAACCTGTAGAAAAACCCCAAAACTATTGGTAATATTTGGTAGCATTGTGACCAAATTATCTGAATCTCAAAAGCAAAAACAATAATAGAAAAATAATCATCAAGATCATAAAATCTGGAGAAAACAATCGATACCATAATCATCAAGATCATCAATTCTTGAGAGTTGAAAAGGCAATAAATCACAGACAAAAAACTTATGTGAGGAATTCTGCTTCAAAAATGATATGTAAATAAATGGATACATAATTGGAACATGTAATTAATTTTACTTTCCTAATCGCCGAAACTCGATCTAGATTTGTTCTTTGTGTGATTTTCGAATCAAGGCATCTAAGAGGTTGTTAGTGGTGAGGATTGAATGAAGATGTGAAAATGAAGAGGAAAGGCAAAGTATGGGTTGTTAGTGCATAATCGATCGTAAACCATCCGAGGAAGGATGGAGCGGTAGTCGACGAGCTATGTTGGAGCAGACTCTGGCCTTCTATGTTTGTTCGCTGCAAGATCACACACCACAAACGTGGGTGGCTGGTTTGATAGGGAAGAAGAAAAAGATGCAAGTCGACGGTAAAGAGGGAGAGGATGAAAGAGATGCAATCGACGGTGAAATAATGGTTGGTGATGGGTGGCATAATTCTTTAAATTTAAAAAGTATTAAAATAAGTATAAAAAATGATAAAATTAAATTAAAAGGAAAAAACAGTCTTTTCAAGTTTTCAAGGACAAAAACTATGAGATTTTCTTGATTTTTAATATTTTATGCAAGTCAAAAACTTTTTGAACTATATCCATAATTTTTTGAATACCATAGAGACCAATCTTTTGCAGTTTTGTCTAATACGTATAATGTCATGTTTCAATGTTGTCGAAAAGATGTACCATTTTTTTTAAATGTTCCCGATATACAATCGATAAAATAATAAAAAACAAGTTTGTCAAAACATACTAACATAGTAACACACTTATATATATATATATATATATATATATATATATATATATTATATATATATATATATATATATATATATATATATATATACATATATATCAGTGTTGCAGAAATCGGCATTGGCGGCCGATTAATCGGCGATTAATCGCTTGGCGGCCTTAAACCGATTACGATTAGGGTGCTTGGGGGAAATTGGTCAAAATCGGTCAAAGTCAGCCTTAGCGGTCATAGGCGAGAATTTTTTAAAATTTTCAAAAAATTTTAATTTTCAAAATTTACACCAAAATTTTAAATTTCAAATTTTTAAGCTTTCAAATTTTAAAATATTAAACTAAAAATTTTCAAAATTTTAAATTTTTAAAATTTTAAATTTTCAAATACTTGGTTTTTTTAGGAAATATTAATTTTAAAATGATTTAATTAATAATTAAGGGTCCCCGATTAATCTCCGATTAATCCCCGCCTAGTCCGATTAATCGTTTATCACCAGTCGACCGTCGAGCTACCGCCGAATGATTTTTACAACCTTGATATATATATATATATATATATATATATATATATATATATATATATATATATATATATATATATATATATATATATATATATATATATATATATATATATGAGTAGGATCAAATGAGAACACCTAAAAGGTTGAGAACCCGAGAGCAAATCTGAACCATTTAAATACTTAGATCTAAGGTTATTATTAAATGGACTATTAATGAAAAATTCTAAAACTAATGGTATTAAAGTGTAACTTTGAAATGATCAGAAGGGCATAATAGGAATTGCAACTTTACCTATTTCCTATAATTTCTCACCCTCTCACCTATTTCCTCTCATCTTTCTCCTATTCCACCGTCTCTCTCGTCACTCTCTCTCTCTAGGGTTTTATAACAAATCCGCATCCATCATAAAACTCACGCCATCATCGATCTGGGCATCACACAGTATTACACCATCACAGACCCAAAAATCGAATCTATACAACTATTCTTTCTCTTCGATCGACACCACGCACAAGAAAAAAATCACAGGTAATGGTATCAATTATAAAACTTGAAATTGGACCTCTTCTCTTTTTTAATAGATCGTACCCTTCTTAAATTCTCTTCTTTCTTTCTTGAAATTGATCACAGGTTTTGTTATATAGAGTGTAATAACAAGCCACTAGTTGACTTTTGGTGCTTGACTGATCACTGAAAAGGAAAAATAAAGGCAGAAGATTTTTGGCCCGGTGGTTCAGTGATGGCAGACCCTTACCATCGAACAAAAAAAGAAAGCGATCGAACAACCGCAGTCAAGAAAGAAATACGAAGGCAAAAGGAAATCGGGTACGGTGGCTGCTGATCTTTCATCGAGAGATTCGCGATGTGGGAGGCGTCTCCGGGGTCGACGAGACCGAAGAACGAAGACGTGAAGAAGCAGCGAAGGTTCGATCGTTCTCATCCGGTTGTGAGGTGCGAAGGAAGGAGGTAGTACCCTCGACGTTTGGTCAGACCGAAGAAGAGAGAGGGAGAGGCGGAAACAGGTGGATGGGGCAATCGATTTCCTACGAGTCCCTTTTTGGGTCTACTCTTCGTCGTCGGTAGTAGCGAACTAGAGAAAAATCAAGCAGCAACAGTCGCAACGAAGAGGGGGGTTGTTTGGCTTGCTATTGTTCGATTCTCACAGGTGAATAACAGTAAATGAGTAGCAGTGTATTCATTTGTGAATAGCAGTGCATTCATGTGTGAATAACAGTGAATGAATAGCAGTGCATTCATGTGTGAATAGTAGTGTATTCATTTGTGAATAACAGTAAATGAATATATTTATTTATGATTAGAGGTATTCATTTATTCAATTCTGAATAACAGGGTACTTATTTCTTAATAGCATTGTATTCATTTGTGAATAACAGTGTAAGCATGTGTTAATGAGTATATTTATTTATGATTAGAGATATTCTTTTTATGAAGAAATGATAATTTTTACACTCTTTTTATTTTCAATTGATTAAAAAAAGAAATTGAATTACATGTAAATTGATGTGTATTTATTTGTGATTGGAGTAGTATCAAGTTTTTTGAAAAAAAATCATTTATGAATACAAATGTACTTATTTGGTGTTCGATTTCTATTCATTTTTTTAACACACAAAAAAAAAACAACGTGAAATAGGAGAAAAAAATTGATTTTTGTAAGAATTATTTTTCAGTTTTAAAATAAATTTTGGTAAAAATGATTTTTATATTCCATCAATAAGAAAAATAAAAAATTGAATATTTATTTCTTTTTTTGATAACCGATCCTAAATTTAATAGAATTTGATTGAATTTTAGTTTATTTTAATTTAATTAAAATATACAATTACTAATATTCCCTTATATATTGATTGGTCCAGAATTGTTCTCGCGTTCTCAACCTTTTAGGTGTTCTCATTTGATCCTTTCTCTCTCTCTCTCTCTCTCTCTCTCTCTCTCTATATATATATATATATATATATATATATATATATATATATATATATATATATATATATATATATATATCTCCCTATACTAATAAAAGAATAGTTTTTTTGTTATGTGTCACCATGTTAGGCATTGTAATTAATATCATGACACTTGTCAATCTAATAATTCTCCATTTCAAATTTCAAATTTCAAAATTTAAATCACATTTTAATTACATTAAATTAATAATATTAGAATAAAAATAAAATAAAATTTATACCAATTATAATAAAATATAATTTATACAAATTATAAGATAATATATTTTACGTATTTATTTGAATCAACGATTATAATTTTATATATAACTAAAAAAATATCTTTTAATTAATAAGTTATTTAAAATTATTAATTAATAGTTTTGAGTTTTTACTTAGAAAGTTTAATTAATTTTTTAACCATGGTTCTCACGGGTTATAAACTAGTATATATATAAAAGTATTTACGTATGCGCGCACTCGCTCATGCATCTATGTGTGTGTTTGTGGACGTCTGCGTTTATTTCTATTTATAGCGTCTATGAGATTTTATAACTAGATTATGAAAATTTGTGTAACGTCATAACCCGTTCTAGAAAATGAAAATAAAATCTTTAAAAAAATAAATGAAATGTTTTAGACAGCAAATTTTATTTAGTGATAAAAAGGAAACCAACTAATCAAAATTATATAAAATGCGTAAAAATACACATCACGCTAATGTGAGTGTTAAATATTTAATTAATGGTTTAAATGATTCGATTAGTATCATTAATTACATACTAGGTGTGAGACCCGTATAATACATAATTTTTTTTAAAAAAAATTAATATATTTTGTTAAACATTACATGTTTTTTTAGTATTAATTTTACATAAAGACAAAAATATAAAGAATAAATTAACTATTTCGAAATATAAAGAAATAAACTAAAAACATACTTATTTATAAAATGATGATGACAATAATGTTATAAGCATTAAACATTAATTAAAGAAAATTGCTAAATATATAAAAACAAAATGATAAATAAGTAGGTAAGATAATGTATAATAATAAAAACAGACATTGAAATATTGAGGCTTATTTTTATGAATTACAAATTTCCAAAGAATTCTTTGAATATAACATTAGATGTCTTATTGGTAAGTTTACCAATTTTATCTAAAATTAATATTTTTAATCCATCTTTACTCTTCACTCTCGATAATGCAACATACAATTGCCCATGAGTGAATACTAGTTGTCTCAAAAACAACCTCACATTCGATAGTGGTTGTCCTTAACTTTTATTTATTGTCATCGCAAAACATACAGCCAGCAGGAATTGTTGTCTTTGAAATATGAAATAAATTTTTTTATATGAAGGCGTCAAAGACATTCTTGGAATGAAGATACGGTTTCCGATATTACTTCCATATATTATCTCAGCTTCTATAACACGTTTGCCCAATGCAATAACCCGTAGCCTTCTTCCATTGCACAATCTAGATTTTTTATCAATATTTCTTAGTAATATAACCGGGACGCCGACTTTTAATACCATCTTATAAATTGGTTGAAGATGGTGAATGTTCCCGAAGAATACCTACAATGAATATATAATATAAGAATACGTTATTACATGATTATGTGACATAATACATCATAAGATATAAAATAATATCTGCATAAAATAAGTCAAATATAAAACATGATTGAAAGTAAAAATAAATTGGGTTGTATATAAAGAATTTACCGATTGAAGTGGTGGACATAAGATTGGATCTTCTTTGATCTAAATATAATTTTCTATATCAGCGTTTGTCTTTGTCTTTATGTTTATTTGAATCCATATCATCGTGTAGCTTAAGAACAAAAACAATTTATGTAATAAAAATTATATTGACCATAAATCCATTAAATTATAAATTTTAAATGTCGTGTCCCTTACAGAGTTATTGTTTATTTTGTTTTATTATTTTCATATTAAAAATGGCTAAATCGATATCATATTAATTACAACTTTTATAAAATATAATAAAGATGTATAATAAGAATCTTTTTGAAAATTTCGATTTTGCATTTGATCATAAGAAATTTTCACATTATACTTATTTCATAATTTTAAATTTAAAATAGTGTTCTATTCTAAGTTGCGATTTTGGTCTATTTCCATATTTTAAAATAACGTTTTTGATTTTTTACATAATGTTTTTTTTTTTTTTTTAAGTTTTCGGTTTTATTAATTGTAATAAGTTCTGCATTTCACTTAAATAATAGTTTATTTTAAAAGTGATTGGTATGTCAATTGACTAAATTAAACACATACAAAGTCAGTCCACATATGGACAAAATTTATAACACACAAATATTATATTTGTGTTTTCTTCCTCTTACAATATAAATAGACCAAAAACTATATGCCACCCGAATATCTCTAATCTCTCTCCCAAAAAATGAAGAGTTTGGAGTATGTAATCTCTCAAAAAGGGTCTTCATCTTCCCTTGAAACCATGGAAGATTCTTCTGATGAGCAACCAAAGGTTTCTCGCCGGAGATTAGATGAAAACTCATCTGATAAAATATTGAACAAGCCCGTTGGCCGAGCTTATAATAGATCAAAGTGCCCCAGGTTCCGGTGGTCAAATGAGCTTCATCAAGCTTTCGAAAATGTAGTTGAAAGGCTTGGTGGTGTAGAGAGTATGTAAAATCATCTTCTTTCTCTTTCTATCAAAACAACATAATTAATTAGTATTTGTTGTTTTTTAGCTTTTAGTTTAGCAATAAATAAAAAATGATACATTAAAGCATTCCCTTTTGTTCTTAGTTTAAAATGATCTTGAATGATATATGGTAGGAGCAACTCCAAAAATGGTATTACAGATGATGGATGTAAAGGGAGTAAAGGTATCTCACATAAAGAGCCACCTTCAGGTTGATTAATTCATTATGCAACACATACATAAAACATTCGAGTTCTAGATCGTGTTTGGATTCTAATTAAGTTTTTTTATTCTATAAAATGATGTATTTTAATCAACAGATGTGCAGGAGCATGAAAAAGGAGCAAAATCCTAAAGGTACTTGAACGAATGTTCTTATATGAATTTCATTATTTTTTGCAAGTGTATTTTGTGTTTCATTATTTTTTGTATATGACGACATCAATATGCGTTACAACATGTTTTCAGTTTTTCCTTGGAATTTGAGATTTGAATATCAAACTTTACAACATATACGACAGAATGCAAAACAAACAATACCTTTTGTAGAATGATCAATACTTGGAAAAAAACATGTTTGATCGATGGTGACTATTTTTACGTTTGCACAACTTGTCTAAACTTAACATTTACTGTAAGATACAGTGCTATTTATTATGTATTTCAAAGAAAAAAAAAACAAAAACATTATGCAATATGTATATTGTTCACAAAATATATTACTCTTTAAATGAAGTATAAATTAAGTGGTAGCCAGAAACAGTTTTTCGTATTTACACATGGTATACTTTCAGCATATATTCTTAAGTGAAGAAAAATTTATTCATACAGATCTCTCTCTCTCTCTCTCTCTCTCTCTCTCTATATATATATATATATATATATATATATATATATATATATATATATATATATATATATATATATATATATTATAAAACATATTAGTCATATCTTGAATTTTAATAGGTATAGATTACAAATCTTTTTGTACAAATCAACTATGCATAATAATTCATTAATACTTACTAAACGTTTGAATACTTAAATTAAGGAAACTAATTAAGAGATTAAATTTAAAACAAATGAAAATTTTAAAATATTAAATTCATGTATATAAATTAATTTATATTTTTTAAACTAGACACTTACATTAATTAATTGACATCAATACTACATAAAAAGACAATATAAATATAATGTATAAATATAAATATTTTATTTAAAAGTGATAATTTTTTATTACATAATAACTAATAATAAATTTTAATAATTATTTCTCCATAAGAACTATTTTCCAAAAAAATTAATTTTCGTCGTCGATTTGCGCGGACATATATATATATATATATATATATATATATATATATATATATATATATATATATATATATATATATAAATAAAAAGTTGGACATGAATAGAAGAATGAGTATTTTAAAATGTGGCAGAGGGTGAAATGGTGGAAGGAGGTCTAACTAATTCCAGCAACAATCAAATTCCTTCTGTAACTGATGATGCTAAGGAAGTGATGGAGGTGACCAGTAACCAACTAAATGCGAAAGAAAATGAAGATAATAGGAGTGTCGTTGCTGCAGTTGTCTTCAATGACTTTTTGAACACTGATTGCACTTCTCATGTACTCTCTCTCTCTCTCTCTCTCTCTCTCTATCTCTCTCTCTCTCTCTCTCTCTCAAGTGTTTTCCTTGCTAATATTCTTGAAGTTGGGTAATAGTTCATAATTAATTAACACAGGGAGATCATGAAGGCTTGGCATCTTCTGCATTTGGAAGTAACATGGAGTCGACTCTAGAAGGTCCATATATTTCTTTTCCCAAGGTTTCTGGTGTTAATGTCAAGAACGTTTCCCTCGAGCTCACTCTTGGCTAAGCCAATACATATTACTTTATTAGTAGTTTTCCCTTTAATAATGTGGGCCTGAAACCTTAAACTAAGTTTTTGTATTTCAAACTTTCTTCTATCAGTATAATATTTATGGTACTTTCGTCTTTGAACAAATAAAAGAATGAGTGGAATTGAAATACTTTTAACGCCAATGAAATGGTGACATCGTTGAATCATTGAATCCACACGATTTTGACCGAGTTAAATTCCATTCGTTTGGGAGCCAAACACAAAATCGGGAATGTTGGTCAACTTAAGAGTTGATGAAGTAATAACCCTTTTGCTTAAGCTTACATGTTTCAAAACCTTGGACCCATAGCTAAATCTCAATGGATCATGTGTACACTTTTACCTCAGGTAACATAAATTAATTTGAATGTACTTTTTTGTTCTATAATACATCTTTTTCTTCCAAATGATCCATAAGACTAAACCAAGCCGCTCTTATCATTAATCGCCATGCTAGACACGTGGGCACTGTGGACTAACAACCCACACCAAACCAACATACTTGTAAGCATATCTTCACAATTAAGTTTTGTTATGGACATAAGTCTTTCTATGGTTTTTTTCGATGATGCGGAAGACAATTATGATTTTTTTTTTCACACACAACCATGGGTCCGTCTCCTACCATTTTGGATGTGCAAAAAGAAACTAAATTTTTTCCTACTAAAAATCATAATTTTGTCTCACAGTTCACCATGTTCTGTCATTCCTTTCCCTATAAGGCATGGGCCTTACAAGATAAAGCAAATAAGAAATCCACAAAAATGAAGATAAATCTAATATGCATACACGTCCCCATCCAAAAAAATGAATTCAAAAGTTATAAATTAGAATCGAAGAAAAAAATGGAGAAACCACCTATGATTTCTGTGTGTTTGTGTCAATCGTTGTCTAGAAATCATTTCAGAAACGATTTCAAATTCATACACGCACATAAACACCATGATTGTCTTCATCTCCATAAATGGGTTTATTCTTAGTTCTTAAAATGAAAATCAATTTCATATTCACACAGTACACACATAAAGAGAGTGAGAGATTTGATTATGCTTTTATGGAGGAAGAAGTGATGCAATGGCAGGTTTTAGGGTTAGGAGGAGGTGGGGAAGATGAAAACTCAAGGATGGGGTGGGGGTTAGGTGTATAGACGGTAGGAAAGAGTGATGATATTCCTTTTTCATAATCAATATCGATTGTTAGGAAAACATTAGTTTGATGATTTTTAAGTATTATGTTCATGAGTATGTGTGTATGTTCTTGATTGTGTGTGTATGTGTTTATGAGCATGTATATATGTTCTTGAGTGTGTGCACTTTGAAAAAAAACCCATAATACCTAGAGTGTGTGTGTGTGTGTGTGTCACACCCCCAGCCGACAGTGGAATCTGCGGGGTGAGAGACGTTAATGAATATCACTGTCAAAGCATACATGAACTGTACATAAAAGCATAAAGTATAAAGATTAAATATTACTAAATACCTTACATCAATACATGTTGTACCGTCCTGATTTTCAACCCAAGTTTTTTATTTTTGTTTATTCAAATATATCAGAGTATCCGGAAACATGTTGCGAATGCGCGTGTGTACAATCGACCTTGCCCTTTCTCCTGAATAATTGAATACTTGAAAAACATTAATAATTAACTGGGTAAGCACAAAATTTGGTAAATTTCCCAAAATACCATACACCACATTACATATATCGGGCACTACCCAATAAGCATATAAACGGGCCCCGCTCAAACTACACAATAGGCCCACCTAAACTACATATAAACGGGCCCCACCCAAACTATATAATAGGCCTTGCACGATCTATTTGACGTGCCCCGTTCGACATACATAACCATATTACACACATAGAGACTAAACTTTTAGGCTCTACTAATACAGGCACTTAGAGGCTATACTTTCTACTCTATGAGCTTCGAGCACACTAACATTGAACACAAAGAGACGATACTATCGACTATACTCTACTAGATCTTATCACTTAACACACATGGATATGTATTGTAGTACACAGTATAGCAAGGTAGCTCACCTGAATAGTTATTTAGAAGGCAATCCAACTAGTGGGTAACATGCCTAATTAGTATTAACCTATAATACTATAACTTATTAATATCAATGACAACCTGGTAATGAAAGTTAGATCTTTCACTAATCCGAATGAATAATGATAGTTCTATCAAATAAGGATCAGCCAGACAGGGCAGTTGGGAGGCAAAACCAATTCAACATACAGTTTTTCTAAAATCCAACAACCATGCTAACGTGACCATTCTAGACACCTCTTTCGTAAGTAGATCAATCAGTATTATAACTGAAATTACTGATAAATCTTATTTATAAATTCATAACAATTACTATGAATATAAATATAAGTTACACTGAAAGTAATATAAGTGTAGCTTAATTTACAGAGATTTTCCTGTCAAAATTCTGAAAATTGCACTAGTAGAACTCCGACTTGATAACTCCTAATATCTCGTCTCAAATAATCCAGAGCTTCACCAAAATACCCTAAATGCTAGACAATTCGGACCAATGGAAGGGAAATTCAAGAGAGAGTGTTTGGAGAAGTGTCGAGAATTGAATGAGATCTGCAATCTATATATAGGGCGATTTTATAGGCGCGTTGCGCCCCAACCTAGTTGTCCCCTCTCCTTGCTAAATGTTTCATGATCATGTTGGTTCGACATGGACCCTCTTATAGAAGTGCGCGCCATGCATATGTGTGCCTGGCGTAAAACATGAATTTTATAAATTCCATAACTTCTTCATATGAGCTCTGTTTACGGTGTTCTTTATATCCACATGTAGCTATTGACAAGATATACAACTTTCATTTAGACTCTGTCGGCTAATTCTCAATTTGTTTTTAAAGTTATATTTTTATAGGCTTAGACTATTAAAGTCTGTATAAAAATCAAAACTAGAATTACCGATAAATCTTATTTATAAATTCTTAACGAATGTTAAAGTCTGTATAAAAATCACACAATCCAGATACGGGGACTTAAGGGAGTACTTGCAACGTACTCAGAAGTACGCCCAGCGTACTTCGCTACCAGCCATTCCTTCTAAGCTTAATCTATTAAGTCCTTTCGTCCAAAACCCAGATCTAGTCCTAAATAGTGTTCTAGACCATAAATTTTCCAACTTTATGATCTTGCATGGCTATTAAGGGTCCAAATCTTAAAACCCTAACTTCTCAACCCATTAAGACGTCATAACATTTGCATGAGGGAAGATGTCTTGGGGAGTTAATGATGATTAAATAGGGTCCAAACCCTAAAAATTAGGGTTTGGCCATCGGCCACGTACACTCAGCGTATAAAGAGTATGACCAACATACTAGGCAAAAGGCGTCTTCCTCATTAATCCACCATGGGACCAATTTTGCAATAACTTTCATGCATAAGGGTCAAAAATGTAACTTACCTGGATTGTGAATGTTACAAATATATCTCTACTTCGATTTTTATAAACAACAGTATATATTGAATTCTATTAGAATGTGAAAACGGGGTGTTAGATATGTATCATTACAAATCTTCAGTGTGGCAAAGAGTGGCGGCAAAATATAGTTAATACAAAATGAATATGCCACAAAAATTGTGGTTGAACATTGTTTGTCTTACTTCCCTGAGAATACATGTTTTAAGATACGTCAACAACGGATTGTTGGTGAGTTCTACAGGTTTGGACTCCATATACTTCTAAGACCCAAAAAGTCTAATTTTATAAAAAGGTTTTAAGTATCAAATGAAATCATGTTGTACCTTTTTATTTGAGTCAAAATAATCAGTTTCACCAAAAATGATTTTGTACAAAAAATGAATGCTTTATATAAATTACTTTTAAAATGAAATTTTATAAACCTTGTCCAATCATGTTATAATATTGATTAAGTGTTAGATGACTTACTTTTGGTAATGACACTTATCATTTTAAGCGACACATATCCCACTACATATAGTGTCTTTTAACTTGTATAAGTGAAAAAAAAAACTCCATATAAATCTTATTTCAATTCTATACAGTAATGAAACGACTCTATGGTGTATAATGAGCTCATAACCGAACTGTGACACAAGACCTCTACACCAACACTACAAAGGGGTGTGCTGAAAGTCCACATCAAACACTTATTCAACGTCATGGAGAAAGTAGTGTAGGAACGTCAACGCCCAAATTCGGCTCGTTAGACGATTGTTGTAGCTAGCAAATGTTTGTGGGATGTCTACCTGTAGAAATCTATACAGTCGATCTATACATGTTGTTCCTCGTTCCATATGGACTATCGGTTATAAAGCAGAGGAATTTTAATAAGATATACAATATTGGTGTAGTTACAAACATAGCCTATATAGCTTAGGAAGTGATCATAACTCATATGGCTTTTTTTAAATGAACGTAGCTCATATAGGGAGACGCGTGAGTGGATCCTAACAATGTGTCTAGGCATCATAATCCTAAATTTTTTGTTATAAGATTATTAAATACTTATAATTTTGTTGTTTAGGAATAATCTTTGTTTAAGTCTTTTAGTATTGTGGATTCACAAGACTTACCATATTTCCAAATTTTATTATTTATTGTGATAAAATTTAGGTAGCATAACGACTGCTTTTATGATATTTTTCAGCTTTCATCCAACGTGAAACCAGCAATTTCCATCATAATTGATAAGTTACATAATTGATATGATACATAATTTCATAAATAACAATTATTAAAATCTGGAAATCAATTATGCTATCATATGTGACAAATTTTGTAATTTAGTAAAAATGATTTATATTTTTATAATAGTTATAAAAATATAATAAAAATCGTTTTTAAACTCATTTTTACATAACTTCAAAAAATATATAAATAATAGTTGATTTTTGATATTTCCAACTAATTATCATATAATTGTTCAAAGTTTGTTTTTCAACCAATTTAGGTAATGTACTTTCTTTTTGTACATAATTATGTTGAACAACATTTTTGGTTATATATGTAATATATTTTCATACATCCTTGACATGTCCATGCTTATATATAAGAAAGATCATAATTTTATAAATAATTATATATACTTGTATTCTTATATCAATCTACTTATGATCTTGTGGTTTTTCTTAACATTTATACTCATATTTCTCAACAAGGTATAAATATATCATCTTTTAGCAATCTACTTTAACTTGTAAGATTTGTTGATGATTTATAGGATTTTATATTGCTATTTCACAAAATTTTAACAAAGTATGTAACACCTCGATTTCCAAGTATTTTCCAATTACACCCTTAATATGAAATTGTTTGCAAAATTGGTCCCAATGAGCCTTAAGTGAGAAATGTGCCTTTGTTGCGTATGCTGGACGTACGTGGTCGACACTAAAACCCTAAATTTTAGGGTTTAGACCCTATTTAAGAATCATTAAATCCCAATATTCCTTCCCCTCATCAGCTTCCCTTTCCCACTTCATACCTTAAAAACCTTAATTTCCATTTGTGAGTTTTTGAGCTTATTTTGGTGATTTGGTGTCCATTGTGGGAGGGAATACGCCATTGGACAGCAAGAACAGAGCTCCAAGCTTTGAGATCTGAGTTTTACACCCATTAAGCAGCCTCTAGAAGGTATAAAGTTCTGAACTTGTTGATTATCTCATTAGATCTTGTTAGATGTGAAGTTTTATGCTTTTTAGTCCCATATTCTTGGTCTAAGTGTGTATGGATTACTCTAGAACAAATGAGTTTTCCTTTTGGACGTTTTAGGGTGTCTAGAGTTATAAAAAAGGGACCTTCTTTGCTCACATCCCTCCATGCATGCTTTTGGTGGCTTTGGACCTTAGGTTCGGTTAGGGTTTTGGTGTTGGACTCTTAATAGCCATGCAAGATCATAAAGTTGGAAACTTTATGATTAAGAATGTTATTTGGGACTAGATCTGGGTTTTGGACAAAAGGACTTAAGAGAATAAGCACTTAATGGAAAAGTAATATCTGACCGAGTATGCTAGGTGTACTTCTGAGTACGTTGCACGTACTCGTATGGAGTCTCGTTACTAGATGGTGAGTACACCATGCGTATATGTTGAGTACGTTGAGTGTACTCAGTCTGAAGTTCGACTTCTTTGACTTGTTGACTTTGACCTTTTACCAGGGTTTTGAACAAGTTTGACCTAAGGGTATTTTGGGTATTCTGAACAATACTTTGAGACGAGGTCATTGTTTGTTGTGCAGGTGACCTGTAGAGTTGGTATACGGATCTGTGTTGTGTTCAGCTATCTTTTCAGATTAAGAGGCGATTTTTCCTCACTGTACTTGTTGGTCAAAGGCATCAATGTCGGCCCAGTTGGTTATGTATCATAATATAGAGGATGTTGCTATGTTGTAGTGATCTATTAGATATGTGTTATTTGTTTGTTGACTGGTTATATGATTAATAGTTTTCTGGATATATGTTATATGTTATGTATATTTTGACATAGTATGGTTAGGTTGAGGCAATGTTGCTTTGTGAGGAAGCCAACAAACCTGGGAGCAAGCCAGACATAAGTTGTGGGCCCGAAAGGCAAGCCATACTTATGTTGTGCGCTCGGGAGTAAGCCAGACTCATGTAGTGGACTAAGGGGTAATCAATTCTGTTAGTTGTGGACCCAGTATGCATCTTGTTATATGTTCGTGTGGTGGAACTTTTGTGGGAACTCACTAAGCTTTGGCTTAAAGTTTCAGTTTTATGTTTCAGGTACTTCAGATGATCGTGGCAAGACGAAGGCGTGATCGTACACATCCTTTTATGACATGTTTTCGGAGATTTTATGATACACTGTTCTTGGGATATTTGTATTTGATACTTGGTCTTGATATGGTTTTTTTTTAAAACAATGATTTCTCTTAATTTAAAAATGAAAGTTTTTATCGTGTTTTTGGAATGTTACAAAGTATGATCCGTTTTAGTGAATGAAAAGTTTTAAACCATCAAAACTTCAACAAATAAACATGTATTCTCCTCCAAAGTCGTAAAATCATAAAACTGGGGTGTAGAAACTCACCCTAGTTGCGTGAGTTTCTCTTGATCGGGAAATTGGAAAACCGGTCACTAATTCGACGTTTTGGAATAGGATGCTTTGAGATCGATCTGAACACACATAAGGGAAAATAAATATGTTAGAAACCTAGGAAAGTCAGATATCAATAGAAATGACCACCACAGCAGTCTCGCCGGAGTTCCATGCGTCGTCGACCACGGTGGCACGTGGTGGTTGTTCTTGGTGGATTTCATCCTGATTTCGCTCATAAAATTTGAATCCTCATATGTGGATCGAGACATGGAAGAGTTCCAAGTAGGAAACAGTAGCTGATTCAACGTGCGAATCAGAGTACATTGTAGCGAGCGAAGCGTCGAAGGAGGCAATATGGCTAAAGAACTTCATCGGTGATCTTGGAGTTGTACCTGCCATAAAGGAGCCCATGGAGATTTTCTGTGATAACGAAGGAGCGGTTGCCTTGACCAAGGAACCGAGGGATCATGGTAGATCACGATCGACAGAAAATATCACTTCATCAGACATCGTGTAGAAGAAGGACAACTCGTAGTGAAGAGGATATCATCAGAAGATAACCCGACAGATCCGCTTACGAAGGGACTGAGTAGGGTTAAGCACTTGCAGCATGCTAGGAGTATTGGGCTGAAGGATGATATTAACATAGATTAGATAGTATTAGAAACGTGTAATAGATAAATGTAATTAACATTTGATGATTAAATAAAGGAGTTTTATTTATGAGTAATGTTACTATCTTATGTTAATTGTTTAACTATTGTTTCACTTTGCATGTTTTGACTTCCAGAATAATTGAGTTTATTAGGAATAATCGAATTGTTCAAATTGTCCACAATCGTTCATATGTTGGAAGTAGATATGAATAAAGATTGTCATGAATTGGTGTGTAGATTGTCTAAATGGTGTTAGACATAGCAAAGGGTTGCTGCAACGTTCATGAGTGCTTATGAACTAGTTTTGAGCATTGGAACAAACCCGCGCTTACTGGAATCACCTTATGGAATATGACATAAAAGGGTGATCGCAAGACGATAATATCATATAGTCTTAAAACCTAGATATATGGTTTGTTATTTGTTAATTGATTGTACATTGATAATGCGAAAACGCATCAGTAACTCGGTGTTATAAAACGCATTGTTGTGTATAGTTGGTTAATGAATAAGTAAATGCATATAAGTCGAAGTTTATCTGTAACTTTTATCTAAGAAGGTAAAAGCGATATCTCGGCCGCTCGATGATTTGATTTGACTTATGTGTCGGGCCCGGTCAGAACTGAATTGATGTGTTCGATTAAGTTCTATGTCAAATAAATCAGAGATCGAGAAACCTAAATGCTTGACTAACCATTCCATAGGATTGTCAGCATGATACCTAACAGAGGACTGTACGATCCCTTATCTAAAGGACAAGATTGATTAGATCAGAGTTTGACAGCGTCTTTGAGAGCTACGATTGCAAACCGAATTGTACTTGTGCATATACTTACTAGACTTATCCAAGTGGGAGACTGTTGGAATAGTGTCTAAGGCGACAACTATATTATGCAAGTATTTGACCCGGTTGTGCATGGTCCTTTTGGGTTGCCTTCACCATAGCAACTTGATAGGATGATTTATTAAGAGAGAATAAATATTATTAATATATTATGAGAATAATATAAAGAATAATAATATTGTTATTTGATTAATATAAGTCATAGAATTAATTGGAATTAATTTGGTGACTTTAAGAGATTAATTAAATAAGAGGGTATAAACTATCAATTGTTTGATAGTTAAACTTTAGACTGTAAATCCATATTGATATGTATTGGATGGATTCTAGAAGCTAGGGATAGCTTCAAATCGTCCAAGGGGTTATCTAAGGAATGGATTTGGATAGCTTTAAGAGAAGATTATCCAATTAGGGTTTAGGTTGTAACCCTTAAGGAGTCTACAAGTATAAATAGACCCTATGGCATAAGGAAATCGGTACTTCACCTAAAGTAGAGAAGCCCTGGCCGAATTCCTCCCCTCTCCTCTCTCCCAAATCATCCTCCTTGCTATTTGGTGTTTGTAAGCCATTAGAGGAGTGACAATTGTGACTCTAGAAGCTCCAAGACAACAAGATCAACAAGGAATTCAAAGGTATGATTCTAGATCTGTTTCAATATTGTTATTACACCTAAATAGTCATTAGAAGTCTTGGATTCAAAGCATGTTTAATTAGAAAGCCTAGATCCAAGCATTAGGGTTTTGCATGCGCACATAGGAAAGTTCTTATGGCTAAAACCCATCAGTGGTATCAGAGCTTAGCTTGGTTTTCATTAAATTGTTGCTTAATTGTCAGAAACTAAACTGCAAAATTCGATTTTTGTGTTTCTGAGTCATGGACTCGGCGAGTTCCAAAGTGGACTTGGTGAGTTGGCCTGACTCGGCAAGTCCCTTTGTGCACTCGGCGAGTCCAAGCGTCAGGAATGGCCAGATTCGGGATTTCTTTATGATTATCTTATGGAAACTTACCTTAATCATATTAGATCAACCCTAATCTGATTTTTTGATATATATGACTATCTTGATCTAATTAAAGATATTTATCAACTAATAAAATATTTAATTTCCTTATATGATAATTAATTAATTATTTTGATTATTTTGGTAATTATCTTGAAAGAAATCTTGAATAAATCAAATATAGATAATTAGGAAATTAATTGTTAATTGAAATTATTTGTTATTTGATCATCCATGTTTTAAATGTTTAAAACTTGTCCTCAAGTTTTGAAATTTATATTTTGTGATTAAAAGTTTTAATTTAGACAACTTAAATTTCAAACCCTAGATTTTAAAAGGTTTAAAATACAACCCTATACTAATATAATATTACAAGAATAATATATATATATATATATATATATATATATATATATATATATATATATATATGTGTGTATGTACGTATAACTAAAATGCTAGTCTTACCGTTAGTAGACCTCATTCACGAAGCCGATCTATAAGGTGGGTATAAGGTTGCGGTCTATAAAATGGCGCTTAATGGGTGTACACTCACACCCACCGCTTGCTTGATCGGTGGAGGGTTGTTAGCCGAACGGGTAGGATAGGGCAACCTCATCCTCTCATTAAAAGTATAATAAGTAATACAAAGTAACTACACATTTTTAAAAATTTCCCAATCTTAGTTACTTTAGGAAAAGTGAATTGATGCAATCCCATGAAATTACACTTTGCACCCTTGCTAAGAAGTTAGTGGAGTGTGTGTGGTTTACCGACACACTAATTGGTTCTAAGCAAAGGTGGCAAAGGGTGATTCATTGTTTATCATAGTTCGATGGAGCGTGTGTGGTTTACCGGCACATCGAATAGGTGATCGTTACAATGAAGGCACCATGTGAATTTGCATGGTAATTCACACCCGCTTGTGATCCTCGGTATCCCAGTCACAAACAAGAGGGGCATATCGAGATTTAAACATGCCATTGAATAGTTTCAATGAATCTCATCCGAACCTAGGAATTCTCAATACATTTAGGACTTATAGTTTGTTTTTATGGTGGAGAATTAGTGAATCGTCATTCACTTACCTTCTATTTATTTGCATGTTAGATTACGGCATCCCTCTTCTAATATATAAATGTTGTTGTTGGATCCTAGCCCTAATTTTTCTTATTGGGTGATAATTAGGGATTCTTATTCTAATCTATCTTTGTCCTTTTTCTTTTGTAGATGTCAAACGCAAACAACGCTGCTGCTAGTTCTTTCATGTTGATGAGCCTTTGCCAAAAGGTCACCTTCGATGGAACGAACTTTAGCGAATGGATAAGATACATTCGCACCATTGCTCGCAATGAGGATAAGGAGTATGTCCTCGATGAGAAGCTCAAGAAGATCAACCCTGAAATCGCTACTCCGGCTGAAATTACCGCTTTTGAAACTCATGAGCGAGATGCAACGAAGGTACATTGCATCATGATAGCCACCATGAACTCCGAATTCCAAAAGTCCTATGAGGACATGTACCCGTACGAGATGCATCAAGACTTATTGGAGAGATACCACCAGAACGCGAGACAAGAGCATTATGAGATTTTCACTAACATGATTTCCGCTAAGATGGGTCATGAAGAATCTCTTACCGTGCACCTTCAAAAGATGCAAACGTATGTCGACCGCCTTCGCAAGTTAAATGTTGACTTTGGGGAAGACTTGGCGATCGACATGTTGCTTCACTCTTTGCCTCCGATGTAGAATCAATTTAGGATGACCTACCACATGAACAAAGAGGAGGTCACCCTAAGCAAACTCCAAGGTCTCTTGAGGGTCGCTGAGTGCAACTTCAAAGACAAGTCTGTTGCACCAACTCCCAATCCACCTGCTGCTCCTGTCTTGGCTATTGGTCAAGGAAAGGGAAAGAAGAGGAAGGCTTCGTCTAAGAACTATCGCAAGGTTAAAGCCCGAGATGGTGCCTCTTCTAGCGGGACCAAGGTTGATCCCGCTAAACCTCTCCTAACCCTAAGGAGGCAGAGTGCCACCACTGCCACAAGATAGGACATTGGAAGAGAAGCTGCCCAGAGTACCTGCAAGCCATCAAGGAAGGAAAGATCAAGCCATCTTTCGCAGGTATATACACAATTAAATCTAACGATTCTAATCATGCTATTTCTTGGGTTCTTGATACCGGTTGTGGTTACCACATTTGTTCTAATGTGCAGGGACTAAGAAGAAGTAGGGATGTGGAGCAAGGAAGGATCAATCTAATCATGGGGAACAGAAGATCGTCGCCTGTGACCAAGATTGGAGTGTATTCTTTAGTGCTTAGGAATAATTTATGTTTAGATTTGAACAATTGTTGCTATTCGCCAGAAATGCCTAGAAACATCATTTCATTTCATGGTTTATATAGACAAGGTTTTAGATTTTCTTTTAATAATGAGAATGGTTCTATTTTGGCTAATCTAAATGGTGCCTTTTACTTTGAAGCTATACCATGTAATGGAATTTATGAAACTGTTATGATTGTTGATAACTTAGGAAATGATGTTTTGAATATAGATTCTTCCACTAGTATGGATAAAGCATCCTTGTGGCATTGTCGTCTTGGACATGTCAACAAGAAACGCATAGCCCAACTCCAAAAGGATGGAGTGTTGGAGTCATTCGACCTTAGGGAAGATGATACATGCGAGTCTTGTTTACTTGGAAAGATGACTAAGTCACCATTCACGAGTACGTGTGAAAGGGGTGAGGGTCTATTGGACCTAATACATACCGATGTATGTGGACCGTTTAGATCAACCATGAAGGAAGGGAACCACTTCTACGTGACTTTTACCGATGATTATAGTAGATATGGGTATATCTATTTAATCAAACAAAAGTCAGAAACCTTTGAAAAGTTCAAAGAGTTCAAGAATGAAGTGGAGAATCAATTGGGCAGGAAAATCAAGATGCTTCGATCCGATCGAGGAGGAGAGTACCTAAGTCTTGAATTCCACGATTATCTCAAGGAGTGTGGAATAGTTTCGCAATTGACGCCTCCTAAGACACCGTAGTTGAATGGTGTGGCAGAAAGGCGTAATCGAACCTTATTGGATATGGTTCGCTCTATGATGAGTTGTTCTTCACTACCTATCTCTTTTTAGGGGTATGCCATAGAGACTGTCGCCCATATCCTTAACCGAGTCCCTACTAAGAAGGTTGCCAAAAGACCTCATGAGATGTGGACAGGGAAAGCTCCCTCGTTAGCACATATCAAGGTTTGGGGTTGCGAGGCTTTCGTAAGACGAGATACTCACGACAAGCTCGAACCTCGAAGTGAGCGATGTATTTTCATCGGCTACCCGCAGACATCCTTTGGATATCTCTTCTATAGACCAAAGGACAATGTTGTCTTTGTTGCGAGGAGAGGAGTTTTCCGAGAGCGAGAACTCATAGGCCAAGGAGACAGTGGGAGGCAAATCGATCTTGAAGAGATTCAAGAGTCGATAGATGAAGGAACTTCTACCGCTGGCACTCAACCCGAGGAGGAAACTCCGGTTGAACCGATTGACGAGTCCTTACCTCTTAGACGTTCCGATAGAGTTAGAGTTCAACCCCAGTTTTATGGTTTTCATATTACTACCGAAGGGGACACGTATATTAGTGATGGTACACTAATAAATCTAGATGAACCTAATAGCTATAAGGAAGCCATGGCAGGCCCAGAGTCTGTAAAATGGAAAGAGGTGATGGACAACAAGATTCAGTCCATGTATGACAACCAAGTTTGGAATTTGGTTGACAATGTGCCTGGACGTAAGAAGGTTGGGTGCAAATGGATCTTCAAGAAGAAGACCGACGTGGATGGGAATGTGCACACGTATAAGGCACGACTGGTGGCGAAGGGATTTACTCAAATTCCCAGAGTTGACTATGATGAGACCTTCTCACCAGTTGCAAAGATAAAATCTATTAGGGTGATGCTAGCCATTGCTGCATTTCATGATTATGAGATATGGAAAATGGATGTCAAGACCGCTTTCCTTAATGGGAAGTTGGTTGAGGATGTTTACATGGCTCAGCCAGAGGGGTTTGTGGATCCGAAGCATCCGAATAGAGTG
This sequence comes from Lactuca sativa, assembly GCF_002870075.4. Classification (NCBI taxonomy): domain Eukaryota; kingdom Viridiplantae; phylum Streptophyta; class Magnoliopsida; order Asterales; family Asteraceae; genus Lactuca; species Lactuca sativa. The sequence continues at coordinate 99,530,762 of NC_056626.2, forward strand.
TGTAAGCTTGAGAAGTCCATTTATGGACTTAAGCAAGCGTCTCGCAGATGGAATCTTTGCTTCGATGAGAAAGTCAAAGAGTTTGGATTTGTACGAAGCGAAGACGAATCATGTGTATATGTTAAAGCCAGTGGGAGTATAGTAAGCTTCCTCGTTCTATATGTCGATGACATATTACTCATAGGAAATGACATCCCGACTCTGCAGGAGGTTAAGTCCTGGCTCGGGAAGTGATTCGCTATGAAGGACCTCAGAGAGGCTTCTTACATTTTGGGAATAAGGATAGTAAGAGAAAGAAGTAAGAGACTAATTGGACTTAGTCAGAACACTTACTTAGAGAAGGTACTAAAACGTTTTAGTATGGAAAACTCGAAGAAGGGAGAATTACCGATACAAAGTAATGCCAAGTTGAGTAAGACTCAAAGTCCGAGTACCGAAGCTGAGATAGCAGAAATGAGCCGAGTACCATACGCTTCCGCAGTTGGCTCAATCATGTACGCTATGACTTGTACTCGCCCTGATGTAGCCTTCGCTTTGAGCATGGTTAGCAGATATCAAGTGAATCCTGGCAGAGCAAATTGGATTGCAGTGAAGAATATCCTTAAGTACCTTCGGAGGACGAAGGAATGGTTCTTAGTCCTCGGAGGGAGTGATGACTTGAAGGTGCGAGGGTATAGTGACGCCAGTTTTCAGACCGACAGGGACAACAACCGTTCGCAGTCGGGTTGGGTCTTTACCCTGAATGGAGGAGCAGTGACATGGAAGAGTTCCAAGCAGGAAACCGTAGCTGATTCAACGTGCGAATCAGAGTACATTGCAGCGAGCGAAGCGTCGAAGGAGGCAATATGGCTAAAGAACTTCATCGGTGATCTTGGAGTTGTACCTGCCATAAAGGAGCCCATGGAGATTTTCTATGATAACGAAGGAGCGGTTTCCTTGACCAAGGAACCGAGGGATCATGGTAGATCACGACATATCGACAGAAAATATCACTTCATCAGACATCGTGTAGAAGAAGGACAACTCGTAGTGAAGAGGATATCATCAGAAGATAACCCGACAGATCCGCTTACGAAGGGACTGAGTAGGGTTAAGCACTTGCAGCATGCTAGGAGTATTGGGCTGGAGGATGATATTAGCATAGATTAGATAGTATTAGAAACGTGTAATAGATAAATGTAATTAACATTTGATGATTAAATAAAGGAGTTTTATTTATGAGTAATGTTACTATCTTATGTTAATTGTTTAACTATTGTTTCACTTTGCATGTTTTGACTTCCAAAATAATTGAGTTTATTAGGAATAATCGAATTGTTCAAATTGTCCACAATCGTTCATATGTTGGAAGTAGATATGAATAAAGATTGTCATGAATTGGTGTGTAGATTTTCTAAATGGTGTTAGACATAGCAAAGGGTTGCTGCAACGTTCATGAGTGCTTATGAACTAGTTTTGAGCATTGGAACAAACCCGCGCTTGCTGGAATCACCTTATGGAATATGATATAAAAGGGTGATCACAAGATGATAATATCATATAGTCTTAAAACCTAGATATATGGTTTGTTATTTGTTAATTGATTGTACATTGATAATGCGAAAACAAGATCAAGATCAACAAGATCAACAAGGAATTCAAAGGTATGATTCTAGATCTGTTTCAATATGGTTATTACACCTAAATAGTCATTAGAAGTCTTGGATTCAAATCATGTTTAATTAAAAAGCCTAGATCCAAGCATTAGGGTTTTGCATGCGCACATAGGAAAGTTCTGATGGCTAAAACCCATCAGAAATATATATATATATATATATATATATATATAGAGAGAGAGAGAGAGAGAGAGAGAAAGAGAGAAAGTAGAGGAGTGGAGTGGAAAGGAAGGTCAAAAGGATTTTGGCAACTTCCATAATCTTATAAGCTAAATTTTTGGAAGATTTTTGTGGTTTGATTGTGTACTTGGTGATCTAGGAAGGATTTTGGAGAATACATTACATTATTGTTCCGTGTGTGCATTTGATTGATTGTGTGTGTGAGGAGATGAGCGAGTATGGCATAGGAACGATTAGAAAGTTGGTCATATTCATGTACTTAGTAAATTTCTATTAGATTTTAAGCATGTGGTGATATTTTAAAAATAATAATGCCTCCTAAGATCAAATCCATAGTAAAACCAAGGATGTGTACGGTCACGCCTACGCCTTGTGTCACGGTCCTTTGAAGAACCTGAAACCATAAACTAAAATTGTAAGCATGAAGCTTAGTGAGTTCCCCCAAAGTACCAACACACAAACAGATAACATATACAAATAATAGCCTGTCTGGTCCAATCAACCATCGGGTTGGAATACCAATATACTATGGATCTAGTTAACCATCGGGTTGGAATACCCTATATACTATTGGTCCCGTCAACCATCGGGTTGGAATATCCTAGGCCCAATCAGCCATTGAATTGGAATGCCCCCGGTCTGTTGGCTCATGCACATAGCAGAAAAGCCTCAACCACCAACAAATATGCTCCCATATAACAGATAAACATATAAACAGCCTACAGACAGTCAGACAGATCCACAGATCAATAAGCATAGCATCATCCTATATACCAGGATACCGATCTAACAAATCATTATAGTACGATAACATACTATCACATAACAGGATATCAAATCCAAAGGGCCTGACCTTGGTGCTCGAACCACAAGAATAGTGAGGAAAACTCACCTGAAGCTGTTGAATATCTCATACAAGTTCTCGGACCACTGATTTGGAAATCCTCGCACACTAGAACCATCAATTATCATCCAATTAATAATTGAATCTCGACCCATAATCAAGAATCTAAATTACTTGCCTAATGACTAGGGTAAGAGACCTTTTTACCCCTTTTTCTTACTTGGCCCAAAACCAAGGCCGAATATGGCCCAACTTCCTAATTGGGCCCAAAAACCATTCTGAATCAAATTCCAAGAAATCCCATAATCAATCCATGGCTCAAGGTCAGAAGTCCAATGGCCCAATAAGGCCCAAACCAAAACCAAAAATTTCACATCCTGGGGAGTACGCCAAGCGTACCAGAAGTGTATGCCCTGTGTACTCACCCTCTAAGAGCAAAGTACAAGTCCTTAAAGCATGAAACTGCATATACGTTGAACATACTTTTGAGTATGCCCAGCGTACTCATCAGGGGCCAAAAATTCACATTAAGATCTTATTGGGTTAAGTCAAAGGCATCCAACCACTTCTCTTAACCCTAAATGATGTCTTAAACCATAAAGTTGAAACCTTTAAGCCTTTACATGGCTAAAGTGTAATAAAATCTCCAAAATCCTTCCTTTCAGAACACTTAAAAGCACTTAACTCTTGCATGGTGCTAAGGAAACGATCAAGCAAGCATTTTTACTGCTCAATACACTTCAAGACCTCAAAAAGGATAGTTAATATGGTTTGGAGTACTACATACTCACAATGATCCAAACTTTAGGACAAAAGCTCATGAAATTATGCCATAAAAAAATTTATGAATAGATTCATCAAGTTTTAAGCTTTATACCTTGAGAAGATAGATCATGTTGCACTAAGCCTAGATCCATAAGCTCCAAGAAATCCCACACTTATCCAAGAAGCTCCTTCTTCTTCCATGAGCACCAAAATTCATGAAATACCACTAAGAAATCAAGAACCACACCAATGGAGGCTAGGGTTTCATTTCTAGGGTTTCAGGGGATGGAGGCTGAAGATAATAGGGTTTGCTGGTGAGTTAAGGTGCTTAAATAGGTTCCAATACCCTAAATTAGGGTTTAGCTCTGACTGGAGTACGTCTAGCATACTTCTGGTACACCCAACATACTCCCTTAAGGCTCATTGGTCATTTCCCTTAGTACGCCCAGCATACACCAATGTACTCCCCGCGTACTAGCTTTACACTAGTACGCCATGCGTACACTTGTGTACGCCCCGCATACTCGGTTAACCCTAAATTCCTCAAACTTCTGAAGCCCATAACTTCTTCATTATAAGTCTATTTCCTACGATAATTATCTCCACGAAAAGGTAACGAGAAGCTCTATACTTCTATCAACTCATTATTGCCTTAAAACTTTCCAAACAAAAATCCAAAATTCATAATAGGCCTGACTGCCACTTTACGGTTATACCCTTGGGCTCCAAATAACAAACTGAAATTCCAGATCATCTATCCTACCTTATCCACACCCAAATGGTTCTAAATCCCCCTTTCTCAAAGGCCCTAAGCCTTATGATAACAAGTCTTTGGGTCACGAACCCGCATTAGGAAATGATTCGAAACATGGTGTTACATTAATTGATCATAAAATATGTCCCTCCTATATATATATATATATATATATATATATATATATATATATATATATATATATGTTGGGTCTGAAAGGTGTTGCGTCTTGGGCTCGTTCTTTAGTCCATTTTTGTCTCCGGATTGGGCCTGTCCATCCGTGAGTTATTTCTAGGGTTTAGTATTTATAGATGCTTGCATGCATCTTAGTACGTAGATTTTGAAGTCAATTATTTGAAAGATATTATCTTTATCATTTGTAACCCTAATAGCCTCTACAGCGGAAGTTCTTAATCGAGCTCTGCTGAGGCTTGAATCTATTGAATCATTCGACATATTTTGATTCATTCTTGTGCTTGATATTACTATTTAACGTTTCTGTGATTAACCTGTTTAAAGATTTAAACGATCAAAGAGTTTCTTAACTCTTCAATTGGTATTAGAGCAGGAGACTGTGTAATTCATACACATCTCTTCTGTGAAAGAAGTGATTAGGGTTTATTCCGCATTCATTGATATTTATTGAGCCGTCACTCAATAATTGACGTATCTCATTATTTATTCATCTTGCCCTAATATTACGTATTACAAAGTCTGATCTTATAAAAGGTTATACGATCAAGCATGGATGATTCTCAATCTAATCCCATTAACATCTCAAACGGTATAGGATCTACAACCAAGATTCCAATTCTCTACACTCAAGATTACGAGGTATGGACGCACCACTTTGAAGACTACGTCATTGGATCTGAAGATAATGGCTATCTGATATGGGAAGCTATTATATCTTGCCCATTTGCTCATTCAGGAACATCCAGAATCATTAAAAATCAAAAGGAGTACAATGATTTGTTGAAAGATGTGAAAGATGTTACTCAGGACGAAAAGGAGAAGTTTCAATGCAACATTAAGGCATTGAGACTAATTCGATTCGCTCTTCAATCTGACACATTTAGATTGGTGAGTTCTTGCAGTACAGCAAAGGAAATCTGGGATCGGCTGCGTGAGCTGTATTCCACAGATGAAGATCTGGAGCACTCAATTCAGACTTTACTTCTATCTGAATTTGGAGAGTTCAAACAGAATCCTGATGAGTCTGTTACGCAGACATTTGATCGCTTCAATCATCTTCTCAGCAACATGATCAAACATGATATTGAAAGGAAGCTCGTCGAACAAAAGGTCACTTTTTTGAATGGTCTAAGATCTGAATGGAGAGCTGTTGTGTCTACGGTTAAAGCACACGAGCAGTTCAAATCCTACTCACTGGCGAAATTGGTGGGGATTCTGAAATCCCAGGAAACGACAGTACTGCAAGAGAAAAGCGTGGTTTCAAATCTGGGGTCTCTGGCGCTTCTATCCAAGGGTAAGAGTGTAGAAGAAGATGAAGAGGATCTAAATCTGGGAGATCACGATCTGACAGCCGAAGACTATGCTATGATGGTGTCAAATCCCAGAAGGTTCATCAAGAAAAAGTTCCCTTCCAACAAAAATTGTAACTAGCAGGGAAGCTACAGTTCTGAAAAGGTGAAAGATGAACCGAAAGTTTTGGAATCGAAACAGGAAGCGAAGGGTGAAGCTGACTCTGGTGTCAGTTGCTTCTACTGTGGTGGGAAGAATCACTACGCAAAAGATTGCATGCTGAAGAAGATGGCAGAGAAAGGTGAAGAGAAAGATGAAGAAGCAAGTCTTATGAAAAGACTGGAAGAGATAAAAAGGAAGAAAGCTGCTACTAATCCCTCCTTGAATGCTCTTATTGTGCAGGGTTCGGTAGATGATGATGAGTTCGGTGGTGTGCAGGTGTGGTCGACTGACTCAGAAGACGATGAAGTAAGAAAGCCTTCTCATGGAAAGGCTTATGTTGCAAAAAGTGGTGAGACTGATGGAAGATGTCTTATGGTGACTGACGTATCTCAGATGAGGGGATACAACACTGATGGTGGAAATGAAGAGGCCAAGGAGCGAGAGGACTTATGCTTTACAGCAAAACCTCTCAGTGTGCAGATCAGTGAACTTGATGAACTGATCAAGAAGGTACAATCTGTTTTTGTTTCGTTTAAAATTCCACAAAAATCATATGAAAAGGAATTAAATAACTTGAATTCAAGAATTTCAAATCTAGATAGTTGTTTAACGCAAACACGGGTCACGAATTCTAATCTAACTGACCAAATAAGCAGGGTGTCATCCAAGAGTGAGGAGCGAAGGATGTGGATAGAGCAGAAAGAGTTGGAGCTGATTAAGTCTGGGGATGAAAACATTTATTTACAAAGAGACAATCTTAAATTGTTAAAACAAAGGAATATTTTTTGTTTGATTGCCAAAAGGCTTTATGCTAACATTACTCAACTTCATCTAAATTGTGAAATAGGGCAGAAGATACATCGCATGATTCTACCCTTCCTTGAGTTTAAGGAGGATGAAATTGATGCCGAAGCATACACCTGTGAAAGTGTTGTATCTTCCAATGATGTTAATCCCACTTACATGTATGGTCTGGACAAAATAGAATCTTTTATAAAGTCCAAAGACCATAAGGACATGCTTAAAAACCTATTGGATGAAAATGATAAGTTGAAACTCCGGACCGAAACCATACAAAAATTCGACTCATTGAGTACCAATTTGAGTTCAGAAAACAAAATTGATGTTGAAAATGCATCTGAACTTAATGAGGACGATGATATGAGTGAAATTTCTGTAGAGGACGAAGTTGACTGTTCCGAGTTTGTCAGAAGCGAACCCGAAAACCACAAAAACCTGATTTCTGAAAATTCTGTGGAATTCGCTCGTTTGTCCAAAACTAAGTCCCCAGTCCTTAAAGAAAAGGCCGTCGTATTTAAGAAGGTAAGAACAACTCCCAATCAGGTGTATAAGGTCACAGGAGTAACCGAACATCAGACAGCCGAACCCACTGCCATAGTGAACAAAGATAATGCAGATGGCTGTGATGAGTTTTTCTGGTCAGCACCGATAGACAACGCAGAAGAAACAGTTGGTCTGTCAGAGCAAACATCCTGGAAGGCCAAAGGTAGATATGTGCCCGAACCTCTGAATAAGCCTACTAACTTTGATGTACCAAGTACCAATGGCACAAAAGAGATTCTAGTGGAAGAAGTCACCTCCACAAGCGAAACCTCATCCATGAAGAGCGAACCGGTTGCTAAGGAGCTGAAACAAAAGGCAAATATTCATAGACAACCGAAACATGTGAAAAATCAAAAGCAGCAGAGAAACTTGAGATACAAGAAAAATCTCTCAGAGCGAAAGCAGTTTTGGCGCTCCCAAAATCCTCACTGCACTTACCATGACAAAGATTCTAAGTCAAAAGGAGAAGAAAACAGAAATCAGAAGAACCAGAGAAAGACTATCGGTCCACGCAAAGAACAGAACCGAAAGGATAGGTTCGGTCGCGAAAGCAACAGCAACCGAAAAGCTAGTTTCGGTCCGCCAAATAACAACAGGCAAAGACCTAACTTAAGTCCATCAAGCTTTTACAATAAAAGACACATTTTCAGACCACCAACCAACAATACCCAAAAATCCAGCTTCGGTTCATCATTAAACGGCTACCGAAGGTCCAGGTCTGATTCCTCAAATGATCACAACCGAAAGGGTCATTCCAAACCTCAAGTCAGGAAAAATTCTCATTCTAATTTCTTTTCCTCTGATTCTTCTCGTTCTCAATCTCCTTCTAAGCCCAATTCTGTTCCTACACAAAATTCAAGATCGTCAAAGGATTTGAAAGGAAAAAGGGAGATTTCCTCAGCTGAGGAAGACCGAAAGCAGGCTAAAGTCCAAACACCAGAATCTGAATCCAAAACACCTGCAACCAATTCTAATAAAATCAAAGTGTTTACTATTAAAAGAAAATATGAAACAACCTTAATAAAACGAACATATCTCGTTGATGTTTCTCTTACTATTCCTATTTCTGTGAAAGGCTCACGTGGACCCAAGAAACTTTGGGTTCCTAAATCTGTTTGATTTTTGCAGGTTATCAGTGACGAGCAGTTTGATGAAGAATGGTACATAGACAGCGGATGCTCGCGTCACATGACAGGAAGGAAGGAAGAGCTAAGGGAGTTTCGATCACTTAAAAATGGTGGAAATGTCAAGTTCGGTAACAACTCCTATGGAACAATAAAGGGTTATGGGATGATAACCAATGGAGACTTCACAATAAGGAAGGTGGCGTATGTAGAAGGGTTGCCACATAATCTCATAAGTGTATCTCAGCTGGTGGGAGGTACCGGTCTCAAAGTTTCATTCGACGACGAAGGTTCAGAAATTATAGAGAAGAAATCCAACATGGTCATTCTCAAATCAGATTGAAAAGGCGAAATGTTTCCTCTGAATCTCAGACCAATCAAAGGGAATCCAGCCATATGTCTTTTGTCCAAAGCTCATTCAGACGAAAGTTGGTTGTGGCACCGAAGGCTTTCACATCTCAACTTCAAAGACATCAACAAGCTTGTCACCGGCGGTCATGTTCGGGGTCTTCCATTGCTTAAGTTTGATCGTGAACACTTGTGCGTTGCATGCGAAATGGGGAAACAGAGTCGTCAAAGTCACCCATCGATTATAAACACAAAATTTGTTGAACTACTTGAGTTGCTTCACATTGACTTATGTGGTCCATCATCAATCGAGAGCATTGGCGGTAACAAGTATATTCTTGTTGTTGTTGATGACTTCTCATGTTTTACTTAGGTATTCTTTTTAAAGCACAAATCTGAAGCGACTCCCAAACTAAAAATCTTTATCAAGCAGGTTGAAGTGCAACTGAGGAAAGTCGTTCGAAACATTAGGAGCGACAATGGACTAGAATTCAAGAACAAAGAATTCGAAGACTTCTTGGCAGAAAAAGGGACCAGTCACAACTTCTCAGCCCCTTATACACCACAACAAAATGGAATCGTCGAAAGGCGAAACCGATCCCTGTGTGAGGCGGCCCGAACCATGCTAAGTTTTGCTTCTCTTCCCTTATATTTCTGGGCTGTTGCTATTGCTGCAGCATGTTTTACGCAGAATAGGTCTAATCTCAACAAGCGTTTCTCTCTCACTCCTTATGAGATCATCAATAACAGGAAGCCGAATGTCAAATTCTTCCATATGTTCGGTTCCAGGTGCTTCATTTACAACTCCAAAGAACATCGAAACAAGTTTGATGTTAAAGCTGATGAAGGAATCTTTCTGGGATATTCTCTTACTTCAAAGGCATTCATGGTTTTAAATAACGTTCTAGAAGAATTGAAGAAACCTATTATGTGACGTTCGATGAAAATTATGTCAAGAAACTAAAGACTTCCGTAGAAGCAATTGCAGAAATTTTCTCTCAAATAGGTCAAGTCATAGCCTCTATTGCTAATTTATTTGACGGGTTCGTAGACTTATTTGATGAACCTGAGAAAGCCACTCTCTCGGAAGCCAAGGAAGCAGACAACAAAATTGATCATTTGAAGCAGATTGTTGAAGATGCAGCCAAACAAATGGGAGAAGAAGAACCTCAGCTCGACACTTCGGTTGAGGGGGAGAATAAATTCTCTTCAAAACAACAAGACTCACAAATTCAGGGGGAGAATCCAATCCCTGTAGCACCCGAAACCCGGCTACACCCGAAAGTCCTGTAGCACTCGAAAGCCCGTCTACACCCGAATGTTCAGTAGCACCCGAAAGCCCAAATCAACCTGAAGGTCCAAATGATTCATCATCTGTCGAGGGAGAGAATTCCGATATGTTCTATGATGATGATATTCAATCAGAGTTGCAAGAAATGGTCAATGCTGAATTAGATCCATCATATGATCCAAACTATCCTCCACTCACCAAATGGACCAGAGATCATCCTGTATCTCATATAGTGGGTAATATATCTGAAAAGGTCCTAACTCGATCTCAAGTGAAGGCAAAGCAAACTTCCCTATTCTCCAAAGTAGAGTTCTGCATGTTTAATTCTTTCGTGTCCAAAATTGAGCCGAAGACCGTCAATATTGCTCTTGATCATTCTGATTGGGTTCAAGAAATGAAGGATGAACTCAATAAGTTCGAAAGAAATAAGTTCTGGCGTCTCATCCCAACACCGAAAGATGCCTCAGTCGTTGGTCTCAAATGGGTATTCAGAAACAAAATGGATAAGAAGGGTAACGTGATTCGAAATAAAGCTCGTCTTGTGGTAAAAGGATACTGCCAGGAAGAAGGAATTGATTACGAAGAAACATTTTCTCCGGTAGCTAGGCTGGAATCTGTTCGAATATTTCTTGCCTATGTTGCACACAAGAACTTCGAGGTCTACCAAATGGATGTGAAGTGCGCTTTTCTAAATGGGGAACTTGAAGAAACGGTTTACGTGGAGCAACCTCCTGGTTTCGTGAATGAAAAGCATCCAAATCAATGTTACATCCTGGACAAGGCGGTTTATGGTCTGAAACAAGCACCTAGGGCATGGTATGAAACACTAACTAAGTTTTTAAAGATGTCGAAATTCAAACAAGGTTCGGTTGACCCAACCTTCTTTCGTAAAAAGGAAGGTAACCACCTTATGATTGTTCAGATCTATGTCGATGATATCATCTTTGGCTCAACGAACCCTAGCTTAACAGCTGAATTCAGAAAGTTGATGGAGACAAAATTTGAAATGAGCTCAATGGGTCCGATTAACTTTTTCCTTGGTTTAAATATTAGACAGGGACCCGAAGGCATCTTTATTAACCAGGAAGCATATACCAAGACTCTTCTTGCTAAATTCGGCATGATTGGAGAATCAAAGGTCAAAGTCCCTATGGCGTTCGGTACCAAGCTCACTCCATCCTTGGAAAAACCGGCAGTTGAAATAACACTATACCGCCAAATGATTGGTTCCCTGATGTACCTCACAGTGTGCTATTATGCTAGGTTTCAAGCAAATCCTCGTGAACCACACATGCTCATAGTGAAAAACATACTCCGGTATTTGAAGCGAACCACCTCTCTCGGTATCTGGTATCCCTCAAACTCAGGTTTCTTTGTTCAAGCCTACTCAGATGCAGACCTTGGAGGATGTGGTTTAGACAGGAAAAGCACTACAGGAGGCTGTCAACTCCTCGACGGGAAGCTTGTGAGCTAGCAATCTAAGAAACAAACATGTGTTTCTCTATCGACAGCTGAAGCAGAGTATATTGCAGCCGCTTCTTGCACATCTCAAGTGATTTGGATCCAAAGCCAACTCCGGGATTATGGACTCAATATGAAAAAGATCCCACTATATTGTGACTCAGAAAGTGCAATTAGGATCTGTCATAACCCCGTGCAACATTCCAAAACCAAACACATTGCACTGAGGTATCACTTCATTAAAGATCATGTGGAAGACGGAAATGTAGAGATTCACTTTGTTCGAACTACTGATCAACTGGCTGACATCTTCACCAAAGCCCTTTCTGAAGCGAGTTTTAATAAAATTCTACAAGGACTAGGTATGATGGAATTAGAGTCAGTACCAAAAACTCCTTCTCAAAACTAAAAGTTGGAAGCGAAATGAACCGAACGTTCGGTCTATTTCGGGTTCGGTTCGCATGGGTACCGAAATGAACTGAGCGCTCGGGTTCGGTCCTATTGTACTTGTCTTCACTTATCTCTAAAAGGTAGTTTCTTTGGTTGTAAACTTTTTGTACACTTATTTCCCAAAAAAAAATTCAACATTTCCAAATTTTTTTTGTTTTTTTTGTTTTATTAATTTTTTTTAATCAAAATTTCATAAACTCCAAAAATATTTTTTTAATCTTTACTTCTGTTTGTCTTTACCGTTAGTGGATGATCGATGGGGCAGGTATTGTTCTCACACTTTTTAATAGTTAAGTGTCCCTAGAAGCATGCTGTTGCATGTTGTCCAAAGCCTCAACTGATTCTGAATAAAGCCTTACTGACCTGGTATATACAAACCTTGTCTTCCCAATTAGGCTATATCATTTATTCTAATCATAAGCTACCTTACTCTTTTCTCATATGAGATAAGAGTTTTTTGCTTAGTCGTTAATTTTATAGCAGAGGTACTTTGGTTTCTTTACACCATCTCAAATATTTTTCTCCATCATATTCGCTTCATACAAGTAACCCTTGAGACTCTCAGAAATTACCACTGAGGTTTATGGTTACACAATTTTTGTGTTTATGATCTTAGCTTCGTGCCACTACGTGCTCAGTGAAACCCACAATTCAATACCTACTATGCATTAACGGTGAAGAATTAAATTTGCTCTAGTTTTCACTCATGATTTAACGAATTCACCCAAGCGGTTGTACCAAGAAATCTCTAATTTTCCTTTTGTGTGATTCTTATGAAATTGTTAAATACCATAACATTTCTTCCCTTAGAATCCATTTTTATTTTATTTTTTTTGAGATTTCACCCAAATATATTTTCAAAATGTTACTTAAATATTCTCCACACCTACTTGTTAAACAGACCTCATTGGTCTCACAAGTACTTCAGTCGATTTCTGTCTTATGTCAAGATCAGGAATTCTGAACTAAAGCGCAAGCCTCCCAAATTAGCCTTATTAAAAGATGTCTTTCAACACTTCTTAATTAGTGCTTGATCGTAATTCAACGGGAAACCACACAAACACTTTAAGGTCTCTCTTGACTTTGAAGGAAGAGATTCGTGCCCGGGATCCACTGTTTCGTGTCTTTATTGACATCACAATTTCCCTCATATGTGTTGCTTTATTTCTTATCTTTGACACTCTTTGCACGAAAATCTTTTTGATTTTCCATAAATCTGGTTTCGTTAATTATAAGCTATTTTTTAGCTATGGGATTTAATGTTATGAACGAGATGTGGTTATTAATGTTACACGTGCTTATCTTTATCTATGAAGATAGCTCATACTAAAAGGATAAGATGCTGACTCAGCCGAAAGTCTAATCGTTTTAATATTTCAAACGGCGCTTGATGGGAAGGCGTGTGAAGCGGAAGCGTTTTTGGTATTTCAAACGGCGCTTGATGGAAGGCGTGTGCAACGGAAAAGTTTTTATCTCTCCTGCGTAATCATCGGGGTTCTAAACTGTCACACGTCAATCACCTAAGGAAACGCTTCGTTTTTCTTTAAGAATATTTGGGAATAGATTCTTCTATCTCTTCTACCCACGGTATAAAGGGTAAATCCTATAGTCTTTTACCTCTTTACTGCACCAAATATTCAGAGAGCAAGAAACGATCACTTTCTCCCACTGTTCATCATCTTCCCCAAAAACCTCTCTTCAATGGCGGACTCCTCTTTAGTACATGCTACCTCCCACATTCTGCCCATCCATCCTCAACAAAACCTAATCATTGATCTCACTCCTCAAGTCTACGATGCTTTCATGTTCCCAATCATGGAGTGTCTCAAGCACTCTCCACTGGTTTCAGCACTAACCAAGGTCGAAATCGTTCCAATGGAGTGTTTGTCACAGATATTCTCAACGGCCCACTATGACAAGTCTGTCGATCGAATCTTCTTCGACATTCTTGAAACCATGTCCTCCATCTCCAAACAGCGATTCTGTTCGCTTTTAGGGTTTGAACCTGATGAGTCTAAGGTTAACCCTGAATCTATTCCCGTGGGTCAGTTGTTCTCCATGTTTTACAACATGGGTTACACCGAGATTCTGACAACCGTTACAAAGTTCAAGAAATCATGCTTACCTCCTCAGTGGAATGGCTTCTTCACTATGTTGTTCAAAGGGCTATTGGAGCGAAGTGCAGGTTCAGATGGGGCGAGTCGATTGTTTATGACAATTCTCTATGGGCTATACCACGGCATCAATCTCGATTATGGATAGGTTTTATGGCAGCAGCTGATTCAGAGCCTTGCGTCCACTTCTCGCCATTCTGAAATCTCTTATGCCAGATTCTGGACGCTGGTCACAAAATGGGCGATGGACAAGTATCATGTCCCTGTTGTTGCTAATTCTCCACTCATCTCGATAGGAACTTTCCACACTACGAAGATCATAGTGTCTGATTCCTCTAAATTTCAGTTCGTTGGCTCAATCCCTGACTCAATGTATGCATGTGTTCCAAAGGACAGTCGCATCATCAGAACTTACAAGGAGTTTCGTCGCTCAGGTAGATTGTTGGGTCTAAAAGGTGTTGCGTCTTGGGCTCGTTCTTTAGTCCATTTTTGTCTCCGGATTGGGCCTGTCCAACCGTGAGTTATTTCTAGGGTTTAGTATTTATAGATGCTTGCATGCATCTAAGTACGTAGATTTTGAAGTCGATTATTTGAAAGATATTATCTTTATCATTTGTAACCCTAATAGCCTCTACAGCAGAAGTTCTTAATCGAGCTTTGCTGAGGCTTGAATCTATTGAATCATTCGACATATTTTGATTCATTCTTGTGCTTGATATTACTGTTTAACGTTTCTGTGATTAACCTGTTTAAAGATCTAAACGATCAAAGAGTTTCTTAACTCTTCAATATATATATATATATATATATATATATATATATATATATATATATATACACATATACACACACACACACATTGTTTTTAGAATTATCGTGTCATTTCCGTCGTTAAAATCCATATGAACCGAATAGGATTTTTATATTATTCCCGGAATAAATTACCAATAATGAAAACCATGTCGAAATCAATAATTTAAGGTTTCAAGTTCAATTTGGTGTAATTTTATGGTTTTCTCGAAACCGGTTCCTCATTGGAATAGAATAGCATCTAAAATAAACTTGGATGAAAATCATAAGTCTTTGAGTTCAAAGTAGGTTAATTTTTAAGCAATTAAGTATAATACCACCTAATCTTGCTTAGCAAATATTGATGTATCATACAATAGGTCTAATTATAGTAACGTTCACAGTGATTGACGGTCAATTGTTGACCTAGTTTACCAATTGTTACAGTATGTATGTGTTCATGAGTGTGTAAACCAAAGTCGCTTCTTCCAGTGATACCATTCATGCTAGGAAGATCAATTATAACAATTGAGGGTTAGCTCAATCAATCAACCTTACAATATGAATGAAAGCAACTCACAAACCTTTAAGAAAAAAAATCTTGAAGCTCTTAAATTCTCACCACAAAAATAAAGCATTTAAACCTTTGAAAAGGTTGCCATCAAAGTTCTATACAGGCTTGGCCCCCATATGTGCATAAAAATCTAACTTTAGATCAACAATACAAGCCATTTGTCTAAAATCTAAATACACCATCTCCCCAATGGTTGATCCACAGTAAATGCCCATGTCTTGTGTGGTGATTTCTTTTCCATTTAGTTTTCTTATAGGGAAAATAACAAAAAAAAGTCATTAAGTTTACACCAAAATCATAATTTGACACTGTGTAACATCCCAAAAACTGTGGTAAAACTTTCATTTTTCAAGCACCCATAAATACAACCAATTTGTCTCAAACCAACCATATTATAACATATTTTCAACATTAGAGTAAAAGCAAATGTTAGTGCGGAATAAAATCAAGAGGATGTTGTGTGATTACGTCGGGCCCTTCCTTTGAAACGGGAAGTACCTGAAAGTGTTAAACCACAAAATCGTAAGCACAAAGTTTAGTGAGTTCCCCCAAAATACGATATACCATATAAATGGCCCCATCCAACATATAAATGGGTCTAGCCCAACATAAATAATAATAGGCCCAACCCAACATAAAAATGGGACCAACCCAACATAAATAAATGAGCCCATGCTAGCATACAAATGGGCCCATCCAAACATATAAATAGGCCCAGCCCAACATAACATGCAAGAGTCAAAGACAACTAGCATAATCCAATGGAACGATATTTGTGCCTTCGACCCACGAGTATACTGAGAAGACTCGCCTCACGGTAGACAAACGAATCTCACACTCGAGTTGCTTAAACTAGAACTCCCCATACTAAAAAATGCATCATAAAACCCAAATTAGAAAATTAACATAATAATTCACACTTAAGGGTCTTAGACCATAATCATTCCCTCTTTCTAGGTAAAATATCATTTTACCCTTCCATGGCCATAATACACTCAACTTAACCTACAACCCGTTTTGACCAGAAATCTACTTCTGGGCTACGCCATACATACCATGCTCTGCGCCCAACATAGAGACTTTGGATGGAATCAGGACAGAATCAGGCTACGCCCAACGTAGCCAAGATTAAGCCCCTCTTAATGCTTTATTTTGCTAACTTCTTATTAATCCTTAATCCATAAGGACCAAACGTCCAACTCTCAAATCTAGTCTCAAATAACATCCTAAGTGATAAATCCATCAACTTTATGCCTTTCATTGCTTAATGGTGCATAATACCAAAACCTTAAGTCCAAAACACACTTCAATTCCCAAAGACACAAGCATGAAAGGATGGGAGTAACCAAGATCCCATTTTTATCACTCTACAAGCTTTGAAATGATGGAAAATGTTACCCATGAGGTCTGGAGTAGCTCATACTCACTTCTACCAAGGTCAAGGGACAAAAAGCTCATAAAACCCACAAATAGAGAGATCTAACAAATAAATCATCAAGGTTCAAACTTTATATCTCCTGGAGAATGTTGATGCAATGCTCGGTTTCAAATCGATTCATTATTTGAGATTGTAGCCCGATCATCAGTTATCATAAGTCTTAGGGCCTTAGATAAGAAATTTTTAGACGCATTTGGATGTGGGTGATGTTGGTTATGTGATGAAAGGGTTCGGTTTGTACTTTAGAGACCAAGGGTATTGGTGAAGGCGTTGGTTTGGGCCTTTTATGAATTTTGGATTTTAGTTTAGTTGTTTTTCAAGATAAATAAAGTTCATAGAAGTGTAGGGATTCTCGTTACCTTTTCGTGGATGTAAAGAACGTCGAAAACGGATAAGGGATGCGAAAGTTATGATCATTTGAAGTTAGAGGGGTTTTGGGCCAAAACGGGTACGCATGGCATACCAGGTAGGAACACATGGCGTTCAAAAAGGAAATTGGACGCGGGCCAACTTGGGAATGTTGGGTGTTCCTAAGGGAATGTTGGGCTATTCCAAAAGTTTGTTTTTAGGGTTTAGCACCTTTATAAGCATCATTATGGACCAAAACCTCTACCATTCTTCAGCCTCCATCTTCTCTAACCCTAAAAACAAAACTCTAGCCTCCATTTGAGTGATTCTTGAGCTTCATAGTGTTTTAAGTGTGTTTTTGGTACTTGAGGAGGAAGAAGGAGCTTCATGAAGAATCATTGATTAGCTTGGAGCTTTTGGATCTAAGATTTATTTAGATAGATCTAGCCTCTGGAGGTGTAAAGTCTCAACCTTGATGGTTTTCTCATATGGATCTACTTGGGTCTTGAGTTGTTATGTTTTGTACCTTGAAGAAGAAGAAACTTGGTAATCAAGCCTTGGTTGGAGTTGAACTTTTAGATCCAGATTCTTCATCACAATTGCAAACTATGAAAGGTGTAAAGTTCTCATCTTGATACTTCTACATCATAAGATCTAAGTTAGGGCTTGAAGTATGCATGTAATGGTCTTTTAAGGCTCTTTGTGATTTTGAGTCACTCCAAGTGCCTAGGATTGTATATCTTGCCTTTTCTAAGTTGGATTTGACATAAAGTTGGAGTCTTGATGCATTAAGTTCTCCCATGCTTTAGTTATTGGTCTCTTGGTGAAGTTTGAGTGATTGAAATCATGATTGGACCTTTTTGAACCATGCAAAGGCTTAAAGCCTTCTCCTTTATGGATTAAGTCACTGATATGAAAGCTATTTAGAGGATTTGGACGCTGGAACTAAGGTATTAAGACGTTTGGTGTGATTTTTGGTCAATGACCGGGAACGCCATGCATTTATCTCAGGAACGCAACGCATTCGGTTCATCAGTGGGCTTTTGGTCATGGACTTATTTTAGGGTTTAGGCTTGTTTCCTTGGGCTATGAATTATCGGTTTGGGCTCTGGTTGGGCCTCAGGACCTTGAGTGGGCCTTAGGTTTGGTTTGGGCCTCGAGTTGTGTTGTTGGGCCATTAGTGGGCCTTAGGCCAAGTTTGGGTTGGGCCCATTAAAGAATGGGTAAAATGGTCTTTTACCCTAGGAGTCGGGACTTATGAGTTGAGACCACTGTTAATGGATTATGGCATAATTATTAATTAGGATTTATTGGTGTTTAGTGTAGAATTTCCTGTTCGGCAGCCGAGTGTTATCTGATCAACAATGGATCGAGGTGAGTCTCCTCAGTGGGTTTAATGGGTCGAAGGCCCCAATATCGGCCCATGGTTTTATGGTAGGAAGCTAGATGTTTGTTCGACTCTTGAATGTGTTATATGATGATATGTTTATCGGGCAAGGCCTAAGGAGGTTATCGTATGTTAATTATCAGTATGTGTCATGATTATCGGGCGAGGATCGATGTCGGGCGAGGCTCGATGACTGTATGGAATGTTATAGTCTTTGTGATTATTGCATGTGTTAGTAGGTTGTATGATTATATGATTATATGGTTATATGATTATGTGAGTATCGGGTGAGGCCCAATGTTAGGCGGGGCTTGGAGAATGACAGATCTGTAATCTGAGCGGGACTTAATGTCGGGCGAGGCTCGAGGCCGACTGGGACTCGAGACCGAGCGAGGCCCGTTTGAGGGGGGACCCAATATGTGATTTATGTATGTGTGGTATGTGGTATCTTAGGGAACTCACTAAGCTTTGTGCTTACGATTTTTAGTTTATGTCTCAGGTACTTCGATTTTCGAAAAGGAATGGCTCGGGTTGACTACATGGCACACATATTTTATGTTCTACATTTGACTTTGTTTTGGGATTTATACTTTGATTGTAATGTATCAATTTTGAAACAAGCAATTAATGATACTTATTCTATAATTAAAATGAAATTTTATGTCAATATTTTTGGGATGTTACAGTTGAAGAAGAGTAGAATCTGGATCCACAAGCTATGGACTCCCAATCATACCCTCAAGGCCTCCTTCTTCACCAAAAACACAAAAAGGGTCACTCAATGCTTCAAATATCACACCAAAGGGCTAGGCTTTCGAGATTAATGAAAGAAATGATGGAGGCTGAGTATGGAGAGGGTCTTAAAGAGTTAAGGTCGTTAAATATGGGTCACAACCCTACAATTAGAGTTTGAACCATGTGCACTTACGCCATGCGTAAACATGTCTACGCCTTGCGTAAGGCATTAAACCCTCGCAAGGACTTGTTAACCTACGCCATACGTAGGAATACCTACGCCCCACGTAGGACCAATTTTCCCAAAATATAATTAAGGCTTTAATAGCAATATAAGAAAATTACCTGAGGAAACGGGTGTTACATGCTGTGTTTTTTTAACTCAAATTTGACACTATGTTTTCCAGTTTATTACAATTCTAACCATTTGACCGGTCAACCCGGTTGCTTGCGGACGTGACATGATGATATGTCAGTTTTTGATGACGTGGCATAATGACATGACATGCTGACATGTCAAAATTGTTTTTTTTTCACAAAAGATATTAAGTTTTCACTTTTTTCAATTTTAACACTAAGTTTTAATTTTTTTTTCATTTTTGACACTATATTCTTTTGTTCAAATTGATTATCATTTTTTTCCAATTTTGTTCAATATTGATTATTGCCCATTTGAAACCGTATAAATATTTTATATTACATTTTAAATCGTATAACTATAAATACAATTTTTTTCATTTAAATACCATACTTTGTATAAATATAAAGCTCTTTTAAATTCAAACCATAATGTAGAAATTACACATATTTTTATTTACAAATAAATAATTATATTAGGTATATAGTGATGTTGCATATAATGTTCGCTTGAAGGATTGAAAAAGAGGCGGGAAATATATAAAAAAAAATATATCAAAATTCAATGAAAATACTTAAATAGATGTAATAATGGTGATATTTATCCTTCATAAATATTTTTGAAAAAAATTAAGCTGAAAAATATGGTTTCCAGTATTGTTAATGGATAGTGATTACATACCTCCAAAATAATTAAATTGTCATTCAATAATTAAATGACCATTCAAGATTAAGTCATGATACCATTCGGGAGTTACAATATGAGATTCAAGATGTTCCTAATAATATTATGAATTTGATATGAGATCTAAAAATTTTACGGGTTGCAAACCTGGCCTCTAGGCCTTGAACGAATACATGTCTTTGAACCTTCACGGTTTTTATTTAACTGATACATATTTGTTAAAAAAACATTGTATTCATACAAAATATGGTTTTTAAATGAAAAAAAAAAATGTATTTACACGGTTCAAATCTAATACAATATTTATACGGTTTTAAATGGAAAATGGTCAACACTGAACAAAATTGAAAAAAAATAAAATTGAAAAATTGAAAAAAAAAAATAAAAACTTAATGTTAAAATTGAAGAAAGTGAAAACTTAGTATCTTTTGTAGGAAAAAATCAATTTTAACATGTCAGCATGTCATATCATCAAAACCGACACATCATCATGTCACGTCAACAAACAACCAGGTTGACTGGTCAAATTGTTAAAATTGTAACAAATTGAAAAACAGTGTCAAATTTGAGAAAAAAAAAACATAATACCAAATTAGAATTTTGATATAAACTTAATAACTTTGGTGTTATTTTCTCTTTCTTATATTGATATATATATATATATATATATATATATATATATATATATATATATATATATATATATATATATATGGATCGCCTTAGGTAGTTTGGATTCTCCATAGGATCTCCCGAACGAGTACGATGGAGGAACGCTTTGATTGGGCATAAGGGCATCCACAATGAATTGAACTCTATAGAGTTTAACGGAGTGTCATATCATCATTCACTATTTCATACAATTCAAATTGTTAAAATTGTAACAAATTGAAAAACAGTGTCAAATTTGAGAAAAAAAAAACATAATACCAAATTAGAATTTTGATATAAACTTAATAACTTTGGTGTTATTTTCTCTTTCTTATAGTGATATATATATATATATATATATATATATATATATATATATATATATATATATATATATATATATATATATATATATATATATATATGGATCGCCTTAGGTAGTTTGGATTCTCCATAGGATCTCCCGAACGAGTACAATGGAGGAACGCTTTGATTGGGCATAAGGGCATCCACAATGAATTGAACTCTATAGAGTTTAACGGAGTGTCATATCATCATTCACTATTTCATACAATTCTATTCATTTTAATCTCACAATGCATTAAACTCTACAAGTTCAATAGAACATATTAACAAAATATTTATTTAAAGATTTAAATATTTCCTTTTTTTCCATTGAAGAGTTCAATGGTTATTGAACTCCAAATTCATTGAATGTCAAAGTGGCATTTCACAAGTAGAGTTGTATCAACTAAATGACAAGTAGGCATGACACCTTATTGAACTCTTCCATTAAACTCTCTATTATAGATGCTCTAACAATATTATACTTCAAATCTAATATGTTTCAACCTTGTGTTGATCTACTGCTTCAAAAAACTATCTCTAACTCGACTGTAGACGTAACACAATTATCCCGATCCAATGAATCGTATAAATGCTCTGTGTTTTACCCTTACCTTGTAGTAGTTGTGAGTTAATAGTTTGGTTTCCCTAACACTCTTTTTCCTCAATATAGGTCAACCTTTTCTACTTACTGATTTTTTGACTTCGCATATCCTATGGTTAACTAAGTAATTATAATGATCAACATTTACCCAAATATCCTATGGTTAACTAAGTAATTATAATAATCAACATTTACCCAAATATCCCGTCATAAATTGTTTTCCAGTTGTGTAACACCCAAATACTAGATACATACCAATCTTTACTCTTGTTAAAAATCACAAACTTTAAACAACTACTAATAAAATTTTATATAATATCACCAATATGACACAACGATTTAGATCAAAAAGAAAAAGAAAAAAGAACCATATAAAATATATTGTATAGGAATAATATAAAGTAATAAATGTATTGAAGAATCAAAAAAGCCTATTCTCATTGCTTTGAACTCCATGTGTGACTGGTGCTTGAGCTTTCACTTTTCTAAAGTACCACACCCCTGCCCCTATTCCAATTGCTCCGGCCACCGAAACTGCCGTCGCAGTCCCTACAAAATCAAAAACTTATTTAACAACAACCACCGTCATCTTTGTATACTAATGACACGATAATCAATGAATAAGGTATTAAGTTCAAGTGTTCAACTCAATAACACACAAAACAAAGTAGAATACACAAATTTCTCACCAGCAACTACTCGATTACTCTTCCCATGTTGAGAATGATCTACAAAACATAAACCCGTAAGTTGAGTACTTCAACAATATAGTAAAGTTGTCACAATAAATAACCATTTTTAAACGTACCTTTGCAATAAGTAGTGACATTTCCATGATCACATAAGCACGAAAAATCATGTGTTCCAACATCAAACCCACACGTACCACCTCCTTTACTTCCATCCTGACATTGCAAACACCGAGTAGTAACAGGAATATCAAAGTCGATCCTAATCCCATACTCCGGGGGTATGTTATACGTTTGTGATTCTCCTAAATTCCTCCAATACACACTAGTATAAGTCTCGCAATACTTCAACATCAATCTTAACGACTCAGTAGCTTTTGGATAATACGAACAACACGAAGTGCTAGCACCTACTGCATGTGTGCACTCAGGTAAGTGTCTACACAAATAGCTAGCACTATCACACGTCGAGTCGCATCTATCAGGGAACCTTTCACAAACAACCGGTTTAGGCTCCACGATCACGTCTTTTTCGCTACAGTTGAAGAAAAGATAGTCGTTTTGTGGGGAAAGTGAGAAGTGGATGCTTGTGTCGAGGCTAAAGGGTCGAGGGGGTCTGAAGTGGGTAGCGTCTTGGCAGTTCCACATGGAAGGATCTGTTACGAGGATGTGAGGATCTGAATAGTCGATTCTACGAACTGGGTATTTTCCTGATGGGGTTCTGAGTTCGAGGTGGTTGGATTCGGAGCATACGAGGATGTTTCTGTAGTAGGGGCTGCCACAGCCGTCATCTATGCCGAAAGGGTAGTTGATTTGTGTGTCGCCACAGGAGGTCCTGCAGAGATTTGATTGGGATTTTACAAGGGTGCAAAGTGTAAAGATTAGAAAATGTAGGGTAATGAGAAAAGTGGCCATTGGAGAGAGTTTTAAGGAAGGCGAAGAAGAAGAAGGAAGAAATATGACAGGCAAAAATAAGAGTGCGTTGGTGAGGATTTAGGAAGAGACAATCAAGTTGAAGGGTATTTTTGTGATTTTAATCAACTTTTTCTTTTGTCTTTTCCTTTTTCGGTACTTCATTTAGTGCTTTTCCTCTTCTTTGTTTTTCTTTTTAGAGTAAGATTATACTGATTTTTAAGTTAAGAAGGGATTTGTTTGTATGGAAAATCATAGAGTATATGCATTTCAGTATTTCCTTTTTTTTTTTTTTTTCCAAAAGTTGATTTTGTTTTTCAGCAGATGTGTATATGACGATATCAATACGCGTTACAACATTTTTTCACTTTTTCCATTCTTGGAATTTGGTTTTTGAATGTCAAACTTTACAATTTATTGAATTAAATCCACCTCAGTATATGATCAAAATTTTGAGGTCATATAATTGGTTATATATAATTTATAGACTAATCTAAACAAACTTATTTACATGCTTATATTATCGAGGCCATATAAGAAGTTGTAGTCATTGTAAATGGTTTTTGCAAATAATGTAACAACATTCTGAACAAAATGCAAAACAAACATAACATTCTGGAAAATGACTAATATTGAAAATAAATAAATAAATAAAATAACATTCTGTAAAATGAATATTTTTTTGTTTTCACAACTTGTCTAAAGTTAACGATTATTATAAGATACAATACTATTTATTATGTATTTCATTGAAAAAAAAGACAAAAGCGCTATGCAATATATTGTTCACAAAATATATCACCCTTTCTTTAAATCAAGTATAAATTAAGTGCTACGTTTTTACACATGGTTTACTTTGAACAAATATTTTTAAGTCTTAACCTTAATCGCCATGCTATACCCGTGGCCACTGTGGACTAACAACCTACACAGAACCAACACACGTGTAAGCTTTTCTCAAAAAAAAATCAATTTTTGTCCAACTAAAAATTGCAATTTTGTCTCATTAATTAATATCAGTCTCCAATGCAAGCCAAACACAGTACAACCTGTTACACAAACACTGTGACACTGACCTCGAGTGTGCTAAAAATTAGTCTCATTCGGCTAGCAACAACCGATGGCTCTTCCGCACACCCCACCACCGCCATTTGCTCTAGTTGAAGTGTTTTCACCGGAAGCCTTACCCAAAAAAAAAGATATATTTTAATTTTACAACATAAAGAAAATATTGATTTGAAAATAAATTTTTGATACAAAAGAATGTTTTTAATTTTTTATTTTTACCATGCCATTCCTCTTAAATAGTAAGCGTTGGCTATTATGGCACAAAATCCTTTCCATTGAAGCTTGATTTCATCTGAGACAGGTGGCGTTGGAGACCACCGAACTATGGTGGGTTGTGGTGTACACAATATGGTTATGAAGATAATACTCAACCATAATATACACTCGTTCACCTGTATCATGAAATATGGGATTTTCTAATATAAATGAAAAGGGTATATTTGGAAATTCCGTTTTTTTTTTTTTTAAATTACCTCTTGGTAACAAATCTTAGATTTAAGACCGGTGGCCCCACCATAAGTTTGCATTTCTTGGATCTCAATTCCGGATTCTTTGATATTTGTAAGTTCTTTTCGTAACCCTTCATCAGTGCACCCCAAAGCATATGCGTTTACCCCAGCACTAATGAATTCCTGATTGGATGATTTCAAAAAATTTAATAATAAAATTGTTTTCTTCACACTTAAAAAAAAAAAAAAAAAAAAAAAAAAAGATTAATTAACAAAGTTTACTTTTAGATTGTCGGCTCCTCCTCTGTCTATGAAGTTGCGGTATCTTTTAAACAAGCTTATTGCTATGTTGCGTGATGATCGATACTCTTCATCATCTGATGAAATCGCATCTTGTTGTTGACACTAAAACAATTCAAGAAAACAGACTTAATTGCTATGACTATTTCTTTTTTTGAACAAAATGAATCAGTGTAAATGATCACTTTACCTTTATGTCTACAAATGATGTGGAATAAAAATGACTATTTATATGTGACATGTTATAATGACAAATTTTGACATTTAAGAAACTTAAATTAGAACTTTTTAATATAAACAAGGGAAATTTACGATAAACTCCGACTATTCTGGGTTGGTTTATGGTTTAATCCTAACATTCATTTTTCGAACAGAAAAGTCTCAATTATCTAATTTTATATGATAATCTGTCATTTTCTGTTGAAAAAAAATAATAAAGACTGTTTCGTTAATTTGGGCAAAATATAAAATAATCGGGCCTGTTCTGTTGAAAAAATAAAAGTTGAGATTAAACCGTACACTAACCCAAAATATTGGGACATTATTAGAGTACATATATAGTTTAATAGAAAAAGGCTCTTAACCCAGTAAAAGCCCTTAAATTTGGTAGAAATCTTCGGTTTTACCCTTTTGCGAATTCCTAGTTCATTAAAGTTGGAAGTTTGCAACTATTCTATTTCAATTTTACCCTTTTGAGTTCTGGTTCATTAAAGCCCTTAAGTTTGGCAGAAATGTTTATATTTTCTCAAATTTTTATTAAACATCATTTATGGACAACACTTAATGAAGAAAAAAAATAACAGAAGAGAAGAGGATGTTGCTTTTTACTAGTAATCTCTTGGATGTTGTTTGATGTGAAGATCGGTGAATTTTGTCACGATTAAAGCAGCTTTTTGAGGAAAAATGTGAACTTTGAAATCCATTACTACAACATCCCTTTGCAACCACACAAGAATTTACACTAACTTTGCAAGGAGTGATTGGATCGAGCCTAGTGGCAATATCCGTAAATAAGCAAAAGTTGTTGATAGCTCCTGGACTTTGAGTCATCATCACCATGGTTTAACCATGATATGGTAACCACCTTCAAAAATACAAGTTTTGATACATGTTAAAGTAAAATGCATATGATAACCTTTATAGGAATATGCTTTCATTTAGTTGGGATATTATATTATAGCATTATACTCATAAAGTTTGCTTATTAAGGCATTGTACTATGAAAAAAAAATTACCAAAATTAAAGCAATGTACTTTTTAATTTTTATTTCTTGTTGAACATTATACTTAGAAAAACTTACTTAATTGTAACAATGAAAATTGATTTGTATTTAGATGAGGATGAAATGAAAGTGGATGATATAGTAAACAAAATCAATGAAAGTACCTTTTTATTTCTTGCATTTAACTGTTGATAAAAAGAATATTTTTATCTTGTGAAAATTCTCCTATTACTTAAGCTAATCAACGACATGGATGATGCAAATATGAAATGATTGCTAAAGTAAACATTAATCTGTTTTTTGCTATCAGATTCTTTATCACTAAAGTAAGGTTAAGGAGGAAACTGATGAAATAATAAACTAACACCAAATTGGATCAAACAATCAATTTAATTCTCAAAAAAAAACCTCTTAGTAACGATTCAACTGCAACAATGCTTTACGAATATAAAAAGAAAAAAAAAAAGAATTGCGTACCTAATAAGTGAAGATGAAATCGTCTGCAACAACAACAAAAGGTAGCTGAATTAAGAATAAAATCAAACTTTTTCTACAATAAAGACGAATGAATCAAATTAACGTGGTGTAGCATGTGGACGATCGGAAACACAATTGGTCAACGAAACGTCGACGAATATTCGATCGCAAATGTGTTATTTGAAAAAATCGATAGAAACAAAAGATCAAAAGTTCTAGGGTTAGCTACTCACCAGATCAGTATATATGGAAATTTATAACCAGATTAAGAATCGAATCAAGGTTTATTAGAGGAATTTAATGAAATACATATGCGTTGAGAAGATGAAAAGAGGTGTGTACATACATAAAGCCACATGTAAATGGATATTAAGCATATAGAATGAAAATGAATCCACGATGGGGCCACAAACTTGTACGAATGGCTATGAATCTTTGCTCCAAAAATGTTTAATACCATTTCAACAAATACAAATCGTCAAATCGATATGATCCTCTCGTGTTTTGGATTTGTGGTCGCCTAGTAGTACGTGGCAGTTGCATCTCAATCCAGTTGCAACTTGCAAGTTTTAATTTCTCAACAAATATAGAAAGTGATTCATTCACAAATAAAATATAAAATAAAATAAACTGTTATATATAATAACTTATGTATTAAAAGATTATATAATTTGTATATTATGTAATTTCTAAAAAAAGTTATATATGGATTAGCTGCGAAAATATAAGACTATTATGTTTAGTTTAATTATAAAACCATTTTCTTTTCAACAAAAAAATAACCATACATATAACATACCTCGTGAACAAACAATGATCATTTTTTTGACTCGCCTTCACAATATATTCGATTAATTTGTAACCCAATTATGTCTAATCCATAACACTATGGTCTCGTGTTTTTTAAAGAAAGAAAGAGAAGTAAATGTGTGGAAATTGTATTTAGGAGGGAAGAAAAGGAAAGAGAAGAAGCATAAGAGATTGTCTCCAGGTGTATTCGCGAATTCACAATCTAGGTTAACTTTAGACTAATAATGTTAATCATGGAACCAGTTTGGGATACAATCGAATCATTTCTTTGATTTCTCAACAAATATATCATAAAAAATAGATGATTGTGAAATAAAAAATAGATGATTGTGAAGAACGTGATAATCCAAATACCATGAAATCAATAAACACTTGCTCACATTTGTTTTTCCCTCCCATTTTCCTAAGTATGTCAGTCATTTTCTCAAATATCTTTTAAAAATCATTTACCCACACAACACATAATGAAAAAAGAAACAGAAAAATGTCTTACCTTCAAAATCAAAATGTAACAAACTCAAAGTAGAATTGTTTACCTTTTCAACAAGAGAGCATATATATCATTTGCCCTAAAAAAACCAACATAAACCTTCAAATGCACATTATCCCAAAATGAATCATTGTAGCCTCTAAAGTACTACCGAGGCTCTTTCGTTATACAATCTCAAGGACACGTTTTTTATTCCGCTTTTACCAAAACAAAAACAAAAAAACACAATCTCCTTCCTTGCGTTTCTTTCTTTCTTTATATATCAAGAAGCAGTCTTCTCGGGTCTTCAACAACATCCTTGATACGCCTCAAGAAGAACACAGCCTCTCTACCATCAATCAAACGGTGGTCATAAGTCAACGCGATGTACATCATTGGCCTCGCCTTTATTTCACCCCCAACAACCATCGGCTTGTTAACTATCGAATGCATTCCCAATATAGCCGACTTCACACAAAAAAAAATATTAATAATAAAATAAAATATAAATTAGTTTTTCTTATACACCATTATTGACATGTACAACACTAAGGGACTGTTCGCGATATGCCTCTTACTGAGTCTGGTAAAAATGTAAAAATGCTCGGTCAGATTCAGATTCAAACTGTTCCGTAAGAGGATGTGTCTGACTGACTCAATCAAACTTTGAGTTAGGCCCCGTTTGATAGACACTTTTCGAGATCTGAAAAGATCTTTCTGGATGAATGGGCTGGAAAGACTGTTTGATTTAATAAAAAAAAAAGGTTTTTCCCGATAAGATATGTCTTTCCCAGAAAGCTCCAAAACTATATCTTTCTGGCCGAATGGTCATTTTTCATCATTCAGCACAGTCAGTCAGATGGATAATCAAACAACATGGTTTTTTTCCCAGTCAGTAAACTTTCCCAGACAACAACTATCAAACGGGCCCTTAGACTTGATCAGATCTGACTCGATCAGCAATTATCAAACAACTGCTAAAGATGATGATGATGATGATGATACCTGAGGAGGGTTTATGATGGGAGTACTTAAAAGGCTTCCATAGACACCACCATTAGAGATAGTGAAAGAGCCTCCAGCCATTTCATCAATTGAGAGGGACCCACTGTTGGCCTTTTTAGCTAGACCATTGATTGTCTTTTCTATTTCAGCAAAGTTCATTTTCTCAGCATCACGGATCACAGGAACCACAAGACCCTTCAATTCAAAAACATATTATTTTTTTTTTAATTTAAATCAATATTACTATTTCTAGATAAAAGGGTAAAAGTGGAAATATACCTTTGGAGTACCAACTGCAATACTGATATCAATATAATCTCTATATATGATGTCATCTCCATCAATAACAGCATTAATGATTGGTTGATTTTGGAGCCCACTAACAGCAGCCTAAAAAACATACATCAACCATAACTAAATAAAAATAAATAAAAAAGTAAAATGCGAGAAACAATGGATTTGTAACTTACTTTCACAAATCCAGACATGAGTCCCAATTTCACTCCATGCTTCTCAAGGAAAGCTTCTTTATATTCAGATCGAAGTTTCATTAAATTCGTCCTAAATTAAATAATATAAATTTTAACTCATTGAAAATGTGATGTGAATTATTTAAATATAAAATATCATGACTTACATATCGACTTCATTGAAGGTAGTCAACAAAGCAAAAGTATTTTGAGAATCTTTCAAACGTGTAGCCACACGCTTCCTCAGCCTTGTCATCGGGACCTACAGTAAATTTTATAATATAAAATCAAAAAAATCTTGACTTTGACTTTGACTTTGACTTTGACTTTGACTATACTTACTCTTCTTTCTCTATCTTTTGGAGGAAGTTGAGGTTCAGATGCTGAAGGTTTTGGAGGTGGTGGAGAGGATACTTTTGGTGCCTCTTTTGGCGGTGGGGTGGGTGGTGGTTTCTCAACTTTGGCCGGAGCGGGCTCAGGTGCCGCCTTGGTAGGTGGCTGAGGGTCGGAATCAGATGGCTCCACATGGGTGGTTGCACCTTCACCGGATTTTGATATTATTGCAACCTTTGTACCTGGTTCCACTGTGTCTCCCTCTTTTGCAACAAACTGAGTTAAGGTTAAAAGGGTATGTGAGTAATTTTAACAAGAAGGATAATTCTGTACTTTTTGAATTCATACTAAAATTACAATTTACCTCTTTGATAACTCCAGCTTCAGGACTAGCAACATCAATTGTCACCTGCATGATTAACAAATTTAGAACTCATAATTACAGACACAGATTTGTTCTCAAGCTCTTGTATGTGCAAAAGACGAAAATGCCCTCATCATTAAAAAAAACAAAACAAAACATTAGTACCTTATCGGTTTCAATTTGGGCAATTGGCTCATCAACTTCCACACGATCTCCAGGTTCTATGAACAACAAAAGCAAAGTTTTTAAAAAAAAAACAAAAAAAGTAATTATACAAATGAAAGAGAGAAATAATTTGGCTTTTTAACATACTCTTTAGAAAGGTTGCTAGAGTGCCATCACTAATGGATTCCCCCATAAAAGGGACAACAGCATCAACCAAGTCACCTTCATAACAAAAAAAAAGGATATAATTTAGTCATTATAAAGTACAAGAAATGAAAAATGTACTTTTGTTTATTTGTTTATTATATTTACAGCATCCTACTTTCATTTCTTCCTATAATAACCTCGTACTTTAATGTTAGACAAAAAAAAAAGAGAAGGATTTTTTGAAGTACAATGATTAATAAGAAAGAAATGAAAATAAGATGTTACAAATAAATGAAAGTGTGTTATTGTGTATTGTGTTGCATTTATCCATAAGAAAAAAAAGATACCACTGTCTGAAGAAAAAGATCGGGTCCACAATTGTGTTGAAAAATCTGTTTTAAGTGATGATACAACATTCCTGTATAACATAAAGATGTTTAAGTAAACAAAGGTTAAAACACAGATTATTCCTATTTAGCATCAATGTAAATCAACTAATCATGTTTAATGTCATTTTCTTAATTTGTATAACATGATCTCTCAAGTTTCTTCAAAAAGAGCTATTGAGTGTGTGTGTGTGTGTGGAGATGGAGAGAAGGTACAAAAGTATATAAACCTTAAAGGCATTGAACAAACCGGAGCACCTGTAAAAGTTTAAGCAACAAATTAAGAAAGTAAGAGATTAATACATGCAAGAAGCTTTGAGTGTGAAAAATCAAATCTTTTTGTGGAATAAAGAACTTACATTGATGAATTTGTTGTATTAGGTTATGATTTCTTCCAAGAGTTTGTGCCTATAATAATAGCACATGATATCAACAAATAAATAAATTAATATGATAAATAGTGACAAAAATGTTAGGTTGGATTTCATTACTGAATACCAAACACTACCCAAAAGATCAAACTCAACTGAATTAATGCATTTGACAAACTATAAACATATAGGATTGAAAATGTAAGCATTCCTAACAACTTAACTTGTGATTATCAAATTCTACTGAATTTCATAACCACTCAATAGTCAAAGATAAAGAGTTACAAAAAGAAGATTTTACAGAAGAAGTGAATCAATGTGATTTACTACATTGCAGATGTTTATATGTGATAGCATATAGATCGTGTTTTGTGAGCATAATAGCAAACAAAAGAAGCAAAAAGAAAAAGTGATGAATGCATTACCTCAGGCACCAAGATTGATTCAACATAACCATGGGACTTGGATCCTGTCAATGCAGGCCTAGCCCTCCCTATAGATTGTACAGAGCCCTGGAAACAATTCAAACAAGTTATGTATATGCAAGGGTACATATACACACATATACGATATACACACATGTATACTGTGTGTGTACATATAAATATACATTGTGTATATGTGAGTAGCCTTAAATAATCATGCTTCAATGTTTGTTACTTCCCCAAATATTCTTCCATTTGACAAGTTTCCATAAGAAAAAGTTTAATGATTGGATTTACTATGAAATGTAACATCTCCTAATAGAACATATGAAGAATAAAGCGACAGGTTTTCATAACAAGAAGAAATCAGAAACGAAAATGGTGAAGCATACATACGTAATTCACTAAATTATATGAGCTCGCAGAAGCAGCTTTCCGCCTAAGGATTCCCAACATCTTGCCGTGCCTCTAATGTTTCCTACACAATATGAAAAATTCAATATCCATACAAGTGAATATAATCTAATCTACGCAATGATTCGACAGTTCTCGATCTCAAGGATAAAGATCTGAAACCCTCTTTAAAAACACCATCAAGGGAAAAACCAGCCCTAATTTGTAATAAAATTAAAATGAAATTTCGCAATCAATGTTGTAGAAAAAGAAAACAGGTATACCAAATTGCGAGACAGTTAGGGTTTCGAAAGACGATAGTACGATGAAAAAACGAAATAAGGATTTGATTTTTGCAGATTCATTTGATCGTTTAAATAACTAGAACGCACATCACGAGAAAAGCATATAAGCACTACACGGGTTAGATGTAAAAATTGCAGGAATCGAGTCAAAATCGAGTGTGTACCTGGTTTTTTTTTTGCGATGAAGAACTCCAGATGTAACGTGTTCGCTGTTCTTTTACATACACGGGAAAGAATTTATTCGAATGATGGGAGAGAAGCAGGGGAGCAGCCAATTTTTGAGCTTCTTTCTAGAATTATTATTATTATTATTAGTCAATAAAGACTGGAATTATATAAAATATAAAATTATGGATATGCTTTTTTTTTTTTTTTTGTCAATTTTTGAAAAATATAATTTATATTTGAGAATTTTCAAAAAATAACCAAAACAATGGGAATTTCTAAAAGGGTAATATAGTGTAGATTGTTTATACATTTAAGTTATTTATTTATTTTTGTACTTAGATTATTTATATTTTTTATATATGTTTAGAAACCTATGTTTTTGCCTTTGTATAGATATGACCATTGATGGTCATATCTGTACAAATCTGTACAAAGGCAAAAACATAAGTGACTAAACATATATAAAAAAACATAAACGATTAAATATATATAAAAAACATAAACATAAGTGACTAAATGTGTAAAAAATCTAAATAAATGATGAAATATGTAAAAAAAAATAAACATAAATGACTAAATGTATAAACAATCTAAAATATGTTACCTTTTTAGTGCATTATCCCTATCCGTAAAACCAATTGATGCGGGTTTTTTCGGTTTGGTTTTGCGGTTTTCGATTACTTTGGTGCGGTTTCAATTTTAACCGCGAAAAAATGGTGGTGCGTTTTACCTTGGAAGATTTTTTATGTTTTGAATCTACATAAATAAATGAAAATATTAATATATAAACCACTATTAATCATAATCATAATATGAAGTCAAAACATATGGAAAAACCTTACCAAATTTTAAGCCCGTCATCTTCTTATTAAATTCATCGATGTGTTACTCTTTATAGTACAACCAAGCTTAAGATCCACCGATGAACACCTAATTAAAATCTTGTGCACAAATTAAAGCTTCCACGGTGTCAAAGTTAAGTGGACTTCTATATTTATCAAAAACTTTATCATACGTAATAAATGTCGACTATGACGCACTCGTCGAGATCGACATAGCCAAAACACTTTATTTAGTATAGACAATATAGTGCTAAACTCAGTATTTGAGAAAATGGGTGATATTTGTGTACGTTTACCTGGAATCAAAAGTAGCAAGAGTTTAGTGTGCGATTTTACATTTCGTCAATTTTTCGGAGTTTGATATTCAGCAGGCAATGGGATTGATGCTTAGGAGGCTTGGACGGATAAAGGTTGGTGGACTTAGAGCAAACTACATTATCAAGTAAAATGGCAATTCAATTTTTTGGTTTGTCCCTTTTACTTGCTTAGTCTTTGCAACTATTTTTCAATGAAAATAGGTTTTTATTAAATAAATAATATAATTATATATATATATATATATATATATATATATATATATATATATATAATTATGCGGTGCAATTTTAGTTATTTGGTGTGGTTATACAATATAAAACCGCAGCGCACAAAAAGACTACGTTTTTTCAAAATTCAAGAACGCACCATCGATTTTTGTTATGGGTTCAGTTAATGTGGTTTTTCAGTTACGGTTTGGTTTTTGCTCACCCCTAATAGAAAGGCTTCTAGATATTGGGTATGCCCTATGCAGACTAGCATTTTCCATTTCTTCTGCTTTTCTTCTTTTTGCGAACTAATAAATGTTCTCTAAGAATTTAGATAAAACATAGTTAAAATAATACTACAACTTCAATGAGCTTTAGCCATGAAAATAAGCAAATCTATAGCCCATGTGTTTTGACAAAACATATCATCAACATAACGACATATAACAACTATGTAAGGAGATGTGTATTTGGAACAAATACACATGTCAACACTGTTGTGCTAAAATCCGAAAACAATTACAGTAGTGTCAAATCTCTCATGTCACTATTTGGGAGATTGCTTCAGCCTATATAAGGATTTAACAAGTCTAAAAACTTTGTTTTCCTGTGCAAGTATCACAAAACCTTCAAGTTGCTCTAAGAAAATTTCTCATTGAAATAACCATTCAAAAAGGTTGTCTTCACATCCATTTGATGAATGTACAATCTTTTTAAAGCTGATATTGCTATAAGAGTTATAAAAGAACTAATCCTAGAAACTAGGGCATATGTATCAAAATAATTAATCCCTTCTCGATGCCCATATCCCTTAGCAACTAATCTTGCTTTATAGGTAGATATAGATCCATGTGGATGATATTTTCTCTAGAATATCCATTTGGATCCTATGTGTCTCCTCCCCTTGGGTAGATCAGTTAACTCCCATGTTCCATTACCCATACTTGATTCCATTTCATCATTGATGGCTTCTTTATACAAAGGAGCATCTCTAGACGTCATGGATTTAGTAAAGGTCTTAGGATCATCATCCAAGTTTGTAACATCCCAAAAATCATGACCAAAAATTTCTTTTTAAA
Organism: Lactuca sativa; assembly: GCF_002870075.4. Taxonomy (NCBI): domain Eukaryota; kingdom Viridiplantae; phylum Streptophyta; class Magnoliopsida; order Asterales; family Asteraceae; genus Lactuca; species Lactuca sativa. The sequence goes on from NC_056626.2 coordinate 99,566,026, forward strand.
ACAATAAATAAACCATAAGTATCAAATCATTTCAACCATAACTAAGATAGATATATCAAATTAGAGTATCATTTCAAAACATGTTTTAATTATCAGAGTAAAAACATCTCAGGCTAAACTTCTTGGTGTATGTCATGCGATCATCCCGAGCTCTTCCCTTCGCTACCGGAAGTACCTGAAACAAAAACTAAAAACCATAAGCACGAAGCTTAGGTGGTGTTTGTTTTTTATTAAAAAAACTCTTCAAACCTCTTCGTGCTGCGCGACGCAGCACACGTGCAACACTTTCTTTCCCGCGGCTGTTTGTTTTTTCGCAGACTTCGAAATTAAAAACCTCTTCCCGTCCTCTGCTTGGGACAACACTTGAAAATTGCTTCTAAACTCTTCAAACCTAAACCCTAAAAACAAAAAAGCGGCCGACCTCCCATTTGTTCCAGGAAATCGATCGCAAGGCTCTCGTCTCGTCTCCAACCTCCTGTCGACCAAGCTACTGCTCACCGCCCAGCCACCACCGACGTCTCCTTCCAGCAACCCGTCATTCCAGGTTCGTTTTTTTTTTTTCGTTTTTTGCTGCTGAATGCAGCGATTGTGCTTGGGTATTTTCAATATTTCGATTTTGTTGGTGGGTTTACTTCATTGTTCATGCTTCATATTAATTGTTTGATTTTTGTTGTTGAATCTTTGTTTTTGCTTAATCTTGATGCCAATCTTATCAAATAGTTCATGCTTTATATCAAATAGTTGTTGTTGAATCTTTGTTCTTGCCCCCATTGTCTTCAATTTGTGCTTAAAATTTCATATATTGTTGCTTAATTGTCATGAAATATTGCTGAATTATTGTTGAACTGTCACTAATTATTGCTAAAATGTCACAAATTGTTGCTGAATTGTCATAAATTGTTGCTGAAATGTCACAAATTGTTGCTAAAATGTCACAAATTGTTGCTGAAACGTCATGAAATATTGTTCAAATGTCATAAAATGTTGTTGAAGTGGCATAATTGTTGCTGAAATATTAATAATCTTTGTTGAAATTGGTTATTTTCATCAATACAAGTTTGTAATTATGTTGAAAGTTGTTGGTATAAGGTTATGTCTGCTAAAGTATGTATTCCATATGTTTTTTTATTAGCAATGGCAGATAAACATACATGGACCAATGAGCAAACAAAATTCTTATTGAACACTTGCATTGAAGAAGTACAAAATGTGGGTAGAAAAGGCTTGAGTTTGCACAAACATTCATGGAATAAATTAGGAACAACCATTAAGGAAAAGTTTGGTGTGGATTTGAGTCAAAGACAATTGAAAAACGCCTATGACAACCTTAAAGCCAAATACATGGGATGGTTATACTTGAAAAACAAAACAGACAACCTTTACAATCCTCAAACAAACACTTTTAACTCAACAAATGAGGAGGGGGAGGACTTTATAAAGGTGTATATATATATATATATATATATATATATATATATATATATATATATATATACACACACACATATTTAGGGACATCCGAAAGCCGCTTCTTTGAAAACCGCCCCATTGTTGTTTCCAGAGCTTTGTGCAGAACTCTTTGATGGAAATAGTGCCGCCTCTAGTAATCTTAGCTATGCCACATCCCAAACACCATCGAGACATGGATCATCTTCTTTCCATGACGCACCACTACAACTTATGGACACCCCTTCTGTTAACATAAATGAGGATGATTTCTTTTCCAATCATACTACTCAGCCTTCACCTTCTGCTGCTTCACCTTCTGGTAACCCCAACAAAAAAGCTGAACACTTAACTCTTAGACCTCGAGCTGCTAGTGCCTCACCTAAGCCACTTTCTAGTGCCTCCCATAAAGCTTCTATTACTGCTGATGATTTAGCATTGGAGATGCAGAAAGCTCTACGACATTTGACTCAAGGGCCAACAATTCCCCAATGTTTATAGAAGCTAGAGTTACTCGAGTTAGGCCCAGTAGACCCTCTACGATTTGTTGCTTATCATATTTTTGGAGGGGACCATGAATATGAGAGAGATGTGGGTAAATTTGCCTAATGATCCACAAATATTAAGAGGATGGATCGAGATGGCAGCTACAAGTTTAGGAGTATTGAAGGATGGAAAGATTGTCCGTTAAGTTTACATATCTGAATTGTTTAGGTTTTAATTGCATGTGTTAGAACTATGTGGTTATGTTTTTTAATTATTTGGTACTTGAATGTTATTTGCAGTATGTTGTTATTTGGTACTTGAATGTTATTTGCAGTATTTGGTACCTGAGCTATGTGGTTATGTATTTTGGTAATTTGGTTATGTTATTTGGTACTTGAGTTTTATGTTTTTTAATTTGGTACTTGTGTTGATTAATAGGTTCCTAATGGATCACGACAAAAGATACTACTCATAATTCTAATGTACTTGTACGTTCGCTACTTTTGGAAGAGGGGTGTCAAACAAGTGCGGGACAATGATTCAGAAATGACGGGACATGAATTTACGTTAGAGTTACTTCACCGTAATCCTCTATAATGTCTTGAAGTGCTACGCATGTCCCGTGAATCATTTGTCCAGCTATGTGCTCATTTTAGAGTAAACTACGCTTTAAAGGATAGCAAACATGTGTCGGTTGAGGAGAAGATGGCTATGTTTTTTATGATGATCGGTCATAACCAACGTTATGTGATTATCAAGCGTAGATTTCAACACTCAAAGCAAACAATTCATAAGTTTTTTCATGAAGTGTTGGACAAAATGTTGCTTTTCGCACATGACATTATAGTGCCAACTTCTTTTAATCTAAATCCAAACATTTCGGGACATAATAGGAGGCTACGACGGGTGTTCAAGGGAGCAGTTGGTGCACTTGATGGCACTTTGATACATGTTGTCCCTGCAAACAAACGAGATTTATATAGAAGTAGGGGAAACGACGATTATTACCAAAACGTATTGGCAATATGTGACTTCAACATGATGTTTACGTTTGTTGTGGCCGGTTGGGAAGGGATATCACACGATTCTAGAATTTTATCAGAAGCATTAGCAAATCCACATGCACCATTCCCGTTTCCACCACCAGGTAAATTTATGGTTATTTAAATAGTTTTATCTTAGCTTGAAAAATAAATGACTTTCTTTTGTTTTTTTACAGATAAATATTATCTTTGCGATGCCGTCTATTTAAACATTCGAGGTTTTGTGGCACCGTACCATAATGTGAGGTATTGGCTTGGAGATTTCCGTCGAAGATGTGCATTAACGAATAAAGAAAAATTTAACCATGCACACACAAAACTTCGGAATGTCATTGAACGTGTTTTTGGTGTCTTGAAAGCGCGATTCCCTATATTGAAGAGGATGGCACCATTCTCGTTGGTTACACAACGAAACATTTCCCTAGCATATTTTGCGCTTCATACTTTTATAAGAAGAGATGGACTACGTGATGAGTTTTTTGCACGATATGATGAACCAAATGTCTCGGTTCGGAATAACAATGCAGTCGTTGATAATGATGAAGATGAGATTCCAACACATGGTACTGTAGCGGACCGTGAATATATGACCCGGGATGAAATTACCGAACAATTGATACAAAATATGGAATGAGAATTATTAAAGTTTGGTTGTATGAATTTTATTTTAAAATGTTATTCTAAGACTAATTTGGTTGTTTGAATTTTATTTCAATGTTTTAAGACTACAATTATTAAATTTTTGGTATTATAAAATTATTTTCGGTTTATTAAATTACTTTATTTTAAATTTTTTAATATATGTAGTAGCCTGCGGACGTTAAAAAAACAAACATGCTTCTCATTACAGTCTGCAACACTTTGGTCCACCTCTTTTGCTGCAGAGGACTGCAGAGGTGGTCCGCAGACCTCAGACAGTTTCACTTCGAAAAAACAAACAACACCTTAGTGAGTTCCCCAACCTACCACATACCACAAACGCATAACCATATACACATAACCACATACTGGGCTCCCGTTCATTGCATCGGGCCTTGCCCGACATTAGGCCCCGCCTGGCATCGAACCCCGCTCGGTATACATATTTTTCTCTCTTAGGCCCTGCCTATCTCTGGGTCTCGCCCGCTATACACATACATGCAATCAAATAACATACTAGTGCATAAAGAAAACATTCTCTACTATACTCCTGTACTAAGGCCTTGCCTATCTTGGGCCCTGCCCCTGGTCAGCTACTGATGAGTTATGGAACCCCGTCCACACTCCTGTTGTTAGTGAGATACGATCCCCCGTCCACACTCACTTCTCTCCTATCATGGGCCTCGCCCTTACTCTGCTAATATTGAGATATGGAACCCCATCCATACTCAGCTAGTGATGAGATACGGGACCTTGCCCATACTCACCTCCCTACCAGGCACATACAAGTATCACAAAGACAACAAGTATAAACTAACATACAAACATTCCTTGGGCACCCGCCCGACATCGGACCTTGGTTCGGAATCACATACTAGCATACAGTGCCTAGGGCTAACCCCTGGGTCTTCCTACTCATAAACTACATGGGTCGGCGTTGTGGCCTTAAACCCATTCACATAGTGAGGAGACTCACCTTGCACTATTGAAGACTAGCTAAACACCTCCGACTGCTAACCAACAACTCCTGAACTGTTGATCCTTCGGCTTCTCGAACTATTAATACCCAAAATAACACTTAGACCACAAAACCCTCAAAAGTCAAACCAGGTCAAACTTTTTCAAAGTCAACGCTCCGAGTTGACTCAACTCGCCGAGTTGGCCCACCAACTCGTCGAGTCCCACTATCTATACATAACTCTTGACTTTGATCCTACTCGTCGAGTCTTCCTTGAGCTCATCGAGTTCACCTTCAAACACGTCGGGACCCTTATTCAACTAACTCGCCGAGTTCACCTTTGAACTCATCGAGTCCATCTTCATAAGTTAGGGATATTGCCTTAGACTCGCCGAGTTCATTCCTTGAACTTGTCGAGTATGATGATCTTCAAGTCCATAATTATAACGCATGTAGATTCGGGCTAGTCAATTTAGAGACAATAAGCATCAAAAATGAGTTATTGATGGAATATTCTTTAGAAGGATTAATCTTAACCAAGCGGTAGTATATGTTACAAGGGTTCCGTACATATAGAGAACGCCGAAATCCGAGTTATAACGAAGAAGTTATGGCTCGTCGAAGTTTTACGGCAAAATCGGCACGACACCGGGAGACGTAAATAGTGAATTTATGATAGAGTACTTTTTGGCATTAGTGATCTAAACAAAAGTTGTAGTATACATTAAACCGAGAGCGTGCATAAAAAGAACGCCCAAATCTGACTTCGTATGAGGAAATTTTGAATTTTCTAAGATTTGACATGGCAGTGCGCGGCCCGAAACTCGAATTTTAGATCGAGTGGTTTTTGGCCTACGTGACCTAAATTAGAGTTGAAGATCTCATTAATAGGAAGTCAACGATAAAAATACAGACGAAAATCGAGTCCGTATGAAAGAGTTATGAATCTTTCGCAGTCATTTAACACTATAATCTCCTCCTAGTGTTAAATTTAAGATCGGTCGAGAATTAGCCGATGGAGTCAAAAATGAAAGTTGTAGATCTTATTTTTACCTACACATGGAGATCGTATGCGAAAGTTACGGATTTTAGAAGTCGGAAGTGTGCTGTGCGAAAATGGGTGACGTGGCACAATCTTGGCCATTGCTTTCTCCCCAAGTCTTGCCACTAAATGGTGACATGTGGCACCAAGTTTAGCCATATTTCACCCTATAAATAGAACCTCTCTCACCCTCATTTTCTTCACACCTTTCCCATTCTTTCTTCTCTTTTACACTCTCTCTAAACCTCCCAAAAACTCCCTACAGAGCTTTCGGCTCGGAAGTTTTGCCCCTACAGAGCCCCGCTTCTAGCCAAACCCCCTTGTAGGTAAGATACGCATACGCTATTTTAAATATAGTTTTTATTTAAATATTTGGGCTATTATTATGAGTTATATAAGTGTCGTTATAATATCTTTTTAACCACTCGCGGTATGGGGAATCTAGTTTGGAGGGCCACTTGGGTTGTTGGATTTCAGAAGTGCTATATGCCAAAATGATCCTGCCCTCCGGTGTTCCATGTCTGGCCCTTGTCTGTACATAGTGGGTGAAAAGTATTGTGTTAACGCTTATATAATAGTAATAATAGTTAGACTATTAATTAGTCTCGTCGAGTATTAGACTAAAATCTAGTGGTAATGATACTAGGTTCTGTCAAAGGAGTTGTTTAAAGCAAATGAAGTGTCATCCGAGTACCGAGTCACCACCTTATGAGGTGAGTACATAGTTCCTTTCATGAACATGATTTTAATACAAGTATTGATTGAAGTATTAATTATATGTTTATGTGTGAGTTAATTGATGTTGCCTGAAATACGTGTTAAAGAACATAGCTGATTATATATGATGATTCAAGATAAAGAGTAAACCTAAATTAATTATGAGGAATATTGGGTAGTATTTTCTTACGAGTACAAGTGAGTTATACTCAGAGAATTGAACTTTAGTATATGTCATTGATCCGGGAGCATGGATTAGACATAGTCATTGTCCCTTGTCCGAGAGTATGGATTGGACATAGTCAACTGTCATTAATCCGGGAGTATGGATTAATACATAGTCAGTTGTCCTTAGTCCGGGAGTTTGGATTAAGACATAGCCAGTTGTCCTCAGTTCGGGAGTATGGATAGGACATAGTCATTCGTCGTTAATCCGGGAGAATGGATTTACACATAGACACTTGTCCCTAATCTGAGAGTATGGAATGGGCAAAATTATTGATCCGAGAGCATGAATTAGATCCGAGAGTATGGGTTAAGTAACAGGTAAAATTTAAGGTCCGAGAGTATGGATAGTCTCGTTGTAAGGATTAACGGGGTGGGGTAAGAGTTGCCTATATATATATATATATATATATATATATATATATATATATATATATATATATATATATATATATATATATATATATATATATATATATATATATATATATATGGTGAAATTGTATATTTTGTGAGTTCTAAATTATATATATGATATAACATTGTGGGATTGAAATCCCTGTGTACTCACCAGGTTTCCCAACCTGACCCACTCAAGCTTATTTGTATCACATGTGTCGATACGAAGTTATCTTACACTGGGAGATTAAAGAGGTGTAGATCACTAGTGTAAATGAATATAAGTTATGTTTATGCTTATGTTTCTGTATTGAGGATGACATCCCAAATATTTTAAAATGAATAAAAATACATTTCTTTGGAAATGTTTTGATAATGTATTTATATGTCTTACTGGGAACAAATTCCGCAACATTTTTACTAAAAGAGGTACTCTGATTTTTATAAAGCATAAACAAAATCAGTCTTTTCTGGCCATGTCACAGTTAGTATCAGAGCATTAGTTTAAGCGAACTAGGAATATGGGTTTTTTTTTTCTAGACTTAAACTTAGAATGCTAAGCAATGATTGTGAAGAGTGTGTCTAATAAAATTTAGGTAGTACACCTAAATAGATACAAGCACTAGCTTATATAGGGAAAATACCTAACATGCTTTTATGTGCTAAATGATTTATGATACACATTATATGATCGGATCTATGGTCTGTTGATGACCGGATTTGGAAACTTTATGTGTTTAGGTTTCTAAACGTTTAATTACAGTATTAGAACTCACATACAACTTTCTGGAGTGACAGGGAGATTTACACGTCGATCGTAAATAAAATCTTTCCTATCTTAATTCTCGTCATTACACACCGAACGTCTGAAATTGGTGTATAGATCGAAATGGCAAGAACCTAAAGTGGAGTCGGGAACGCGAACGACATGAATCAACCTCTAGTGATTGAGCAGATACCTGTTGTGGTAGCCACTCCCGAGCCCATCACGATGGCCGAAGTACAAGCAATGATCGAAATGATGTTGGATCGTCAAATGGAGGAAACCAGATGTTTGCCTCAACAGAATCGAGAGGAAGCTACAATACCAATCGAACAACCCGAACATAATGATGGGCAGTCGGAAGGAGGGAACTACAGTGGGACCGTTGTTCAAGCCAACCCACCAATAGTTCGACGAAACAACCAAAAATTTCTTTTTAAAACATTAAATAAACCATAAGTATCAAATCATTTCAACCATAACTAAGATAGATATATCAAATTAGAGTATCATTTCAAAACATGTTTTAATTATTAGAGTAAAAACATCCCAGGCTAAAACTTCTTGGTGAGTGCCATGCGATCATCCTGAGCTCTTCCCTCCGCTACCGGAAGTACCTGAAACCAAAACTGAACATAGTAAGCACGAAGGTTAGTGAGTTCCCCAACCTACCACATACCACAGACGCATAACCATATACACATAACCACATACTGGGCCCCTACCTGCTGCATTGGGCCTTGCCCGGCATCGGGCCCCGCACGACATTAGGCCCCGCTTGGCATCGAGCCCCGCTCGGTATACAGATATGTCTCTCTTAGGCCCCGACTATCTCTGGGCCCCGCCCTCTCTACACATACATGCAATCAAATAACATACTAGCACATAAAGGAAACATTCTCTATTGTACTCATGTACTAAGGCCTCGCCTATCTTGGGCCCTGCTCGTGGTCTGCTACTGATGAGTTACAGAACCGCGTCAACACTCCCGTTGTTAGTGAGATACGGGCCCCCGCCCACACTCACTTCTCTCCTATCATGGGCCTCGCCCGTACTATGCTAATATTGAGATATGGAACCCCATCAATACTCAACTAGTGATGAGATACGGGACCTCGCCCACACTCACCTCCCTACCAGGCACATACAAGTATCATAAAGACAACAAGTATAAACTAACATACAAACATTCCTTGGGCACCCGCCCGACATCGGACCTTGGTCCGGAATCACATACTAGCATACAGTGCCTAGGGTTAATCCTCGGGTCTTCCTACTCATAAACTACATGGGTCGACATTGTGGCCTTAGACCCATTCACATAGTGAGGAAACTCACTGTGCACTGCTGAAGACTAGTTGAACACCTCCGACTGCTAACCGGAAACTCTTGAAATACTGATCCTTCGGCTTCTCGAACTATTAATACCCAAAATAACACTTAGACCACAAAACCCTCAAAAGTCAAACCATGTCAAACTTGGTCAAAGTCAACACTCCGAGTTGACTCAACTCACCGAGATGGCCCACCAACTCATCGAGTCCCACTATCCATACGTAACTCTTGACTTCGATCCTACTCGTAGAGTCTTCCTTGAGCTCGTGGAGTTCACCTTCAAACACGTCGAGACCCTTATTCAACTGACTCGCCGAGTTCACCTTTGAACTCGTCAAGTCCATATTCATAAGTTAAGGATATTGCCTTAGACTCGCCGAGTTTGTTATTTGAACTCATCGAGTATGATGATCTTCAAGTCCATAATGAACCTAACTGGCTGAGTCCTCTACCAACTCAACACACACCTGCTATCAGAAGGGTTTTGGGCAGAAAACGGACTGACTCGCCGAGTCCTAAGAGCAACTCGTCGAGTCCTCCTAAGTCCAATTCTATTCAGACGATTTCAGTCGACACAAAGCATCGAGGATCCAGATCTACCCTTCTAGGGTCGAAATAACACGCAAAGCCTATGCCTTTACATCCATGTATGGCCCTTTTTGCTCAAAAGGCCATAATAACCCCTTTAAAGCTTGCATGAGGGATCCAATGGCATAAAGCTTGCACCTTTATGCCTTAACCACTCTTAGGGACCCCAGATCTGAAAGGATCTTTTCTTGGGACATCCTTGTCCCATAGATCAAGCTCCATGGACCAAAACTCTTATAAAGTGGACATAAATAGATCTAAGAAGCTATAAGTCAAGATTAAGACTTGATTACCAGAAAATGATGGAAATGAGATGGTGTTGCTGGATCTACAAGTTCCTCCTTGAACCTTCAATCTCCTTCTTCCTCTTCTAGTTTTCAAGAATACCAAAATACTCAAGAATGGCTCACACACTCACCAAATGATCTAGGGTTTCATGGGTTATGTTCTGGACAATGGGAGCTGGGAATGGAACCAAAAGGAGGACAATAAGATGCTTAAATAGGGTTCCAAGTCCCCAATTTAGGGTTTCCCAAACCCTGACCAACTCGCCGAGTCATTCCTTCGACTCGTCGAGTAGGTCACTTAACCCGCGACCCAGAACGCGCTCCTACTCGTCGAGTCACCCCACCTACTCGATGAGTCGCCTTATATTTTGAGGTTTTGCTTTCCTTTCTAGGTCTTTTGAATTTGGGGTGTTACAACTCTCCCTCACTTAACCACAATTACAGACTCATTCTAGACCAAATATACTGAAAGCCTAGACCAAACCATTTACTGGATCCTTCACTAGCTGAGGCAAAACCCGCTTCCCACTCCTTTCTTGCATCAATTTCCTTTGCACTCTTAGCTTCCTTCCTTCAAGATCCTCTTTTCCAAGCTTCAAACCCACACCAAGGCACACACACATGAATTAGGGTTTCCAAGGGTTCTCAAAGACTGCAAGGAGTCCCAATGGAGGCTGAGGCTCCTTTAAATAGGGGTGTAAACCTCGGGATTTAGGGTTTCATTTGCCAGCTCCTACTCGCCGAGTCCCAATAGTGGACTCGCCGAGTAGGTCACTAACCTCGCGTTCTCACCCCGCTGCTACTCAACGAGTAGGTCGACCAACACGTCGAGTAGAGCTTAACCAGAAATTCTTAATTAATTAATAACTGAGGATCGGGGCGTTACAATGTGATTAGGCGAAGGCTAGACCAGATTTTACCGAGTCAGAGGTTTACCGAGACACACGAGTTGAGTCTTCTCACTATACTTTACCTAGAGTGGTAATTAGAGTCATGAGACAGAGTATTTGTATGTTCTTGCATGATGTGATTTCTATGTGCTTATGCTATGTATGTTACAGAGTTAGGATCGGAAGGTCCACTGAGTTAGGGCCCAAAGGCCCATAGAGTTATGGGACTGGAGGGTCCCACTGAGACACATTACTAGAGGGTCAAACATAGTTATAGCCTCAAGTGGCTAATGTGTGTTGTGTGTGGTATTTTGGGGAACTTACTAAGCATTTATGCCTACAGTGTTATGTTATGTGTTTTAGGTACCAGTGAGGATCACGGGAAGACGCCAGCTTGATCGTTACACACACGAGGAGTTTTATATTTTGATCTTGGGATATGATGTTATGTTTTGACTATGTGATACAATGGTGTTTTTATAACGATCATGAATGATAATGTGTTTTATAAAATGTGAAAAATTATTTTGGAAATTTGGGTGTTACAAGTTGGTATCAGAGCCTTGGTTTGAGGGATTCAGGTACACCTTCGGGCGAATTTGAACTCAAACTGAAGATTTGGGAGATTTTCAAAATGAAAATTTACAAAATTTTCTCAAGAGTAAAAAAAAGTTTTTTTTTTGAAAGAGTAGAGCAGAGCAATGTGTACGATCAGCCAGCGCCCGAACGGTGATTTCCCAAAATACCCTTACATTATGAGTTATGAGATATGTTATTGATATTTCTGTATTTATACCTATTTTTAGGCAATATTTAAGTACATTTTTATTAATAAGTTGGTAATTAGTTTAGAATAATGGTACTTACGAGCTTAAATGATTTTTGCAGCCAAAAAGAAGACATTTTGAAGAAAAGGGACTAAAAGCGTTAAAGAAAGAAACTTTGGGAATTAAAAGATTAAAAGAGAAGAAAATCTGGAAAAAAACGTTCTCACGACGTGAAGAGTTGGTTCTAGAAGATATGCACGAGGGTGAAGGAATCCTTGACGGGCACGGTTATCTACAACTCACGACATGAATTTCTTATTATTCACGACGTGAATTTATGGATATCGGCAACTATATAAATCCTTGACCATTACGAATAGAGGAGACTTTTGGCTAGAGAGAGGAGTTCCAGAAGACGATTTTGAGCAGAGAAAAGTTCTGGGAAGAGGCTTTCAACACCAAAAAGAGTGAAGGTCCATAATTTAGGTTATTTTTGTTAATTAAGAACATGTTTTATATCACTTCAATTTGTGTTAGTTTGTTAGTTGCTATGATGAGCAGCTGAATCTAGCTACTCTTGTTTAGCTAGATGAAGCTTCCAACTTATGAATAGCTCAATTTTTATGGATTTATTTAGTTGGTAAAATTGCTTGTGTTTGATTTGTATAACCTAGCATGCTTATGTTTGTTTCTCTAATTGCTTGATTGCATGTTATGTGTAGCTTAGTGACCATTAACTGCATGAACTTGTTTACCTAATGATTTAGTGAACATTGAATTATTAGAGCTAGGATTGATCAGTCTTAGTTAGTAATTAGAGTAAATAAGCTTAGCTGTGCTAGAGAACGTGTATTGTGAGTATAATTGCGTTTATATAACAAATCTTACATAGCATATTTATATTCATAATTAGTTCTGTGTTTAATTGTGTGTGAACATACATGGTTTGACATGAATTAGCTAATTATTGGTAAAGTTAGAACTAAATTACTAATACAATTAAAACCAACTTGATAATCCATAATCATTAGCTAGCCATAAGGAAGAAGTGGATTCAAACTAGACAAGAGTGTGTTTTTACTTATTGAATTTGAGCTAAGTTTGTCTGATCTTGTAAAATCAGATAAAACCCCTTTTAAACTTGTTAATAATTAGGTTAATTTAATAGTAAGTAGATTAATTAGTAACACTGTTCCCTGTGATCGACACCCGACTTACCTAAGCTATACTGTAATCCGATTAAGTACACTGCCTATAAGTGCATAGTTAGTTTATGTTTGTTAGGTTATAAATATTAAAATTAGTGGGTACTTTTGTGCACATCAATTATGATATGATATGCATGCTAGAGTAGGCTAGGTATTCTTATTAGGACTAGAGTGGCCTAATTTGTGATGCCTTAGCCTAGGGATTTTGCTTCTATGAGATGCTTGAGAGTGAATAGATACCAGCGAGGAGCTTATGAGAGATCTGCTTGAGAGTAGACTGTGCATAGAGAGAGAGAGAGAGTAGAGTACTTGGGATTTGGGATCCTAGGAGGAGGACTTGGGGTGAACAATGATGTGGTGTGGACGGTAGTATTGGGCCCGTACTACCGAAGGCACCGGATCAGTGCACAACCCAAGTAAGAATCCTTAGGGTACCAGGGATCACATTGGATTGGGATATCGAGTGTGTGTACACTTGAGCGAGTCTCTGGTATTTTATGTTGTATTTCAGAGAGACATCATGGTGGGGACACACAACAGACCAAGGTCTAGTGAGGGGGTGTGAGCGATAAGGAGCTCCGCCAGATGATTCATGATGAGGTGGTGCTGCCATCCGCGCTGAGATTCCAGAGATGTTCGGGTCTATCAAGACCACCCTAATCGAGACTTTTGATAAGCGTTATGTTGCTCTTACTGATGATGCTGTTGCTGCAGCCACTGCGGCCGTTGTTGCTGCCAGGCCGCAGGGGGTGACGCGCTGCTGTACCGGGAGTTCAGCAACACGAAGCCACCAGAGTTTGATGGGAATCAGGATCCGATAGCTGCGATGAGGTGGATCTCTGACATTGAGGGGTGCTTCTACACATGTTCATGTCCGGAGCATCTGAGGGCTTGGTTCGCGCTGAACCAGCTTCGCTTGGGGGTAAAGGACTGGTGGAAGTTTGTGACAGCGCACTATTCTTCTGCAGAGATTGCTGCGGTGACCTGGGAGAAGTTCAACGCCATGTTTCGTGATAAGTACGTTCCCCCGGTGGAAAGGGAGCAATTGGCCCAAGAGTTCTTGACCCTCAAGTAGGGTATAGAGTCTGTTACGGTGATCACCAGGATGTTTCATGAGAGGGCGATGTTCTGCCCTGAGCACGTATCTTCTGAGCAGGCACGTATGAGTCGGTATTTGAGGAGAGATATCCGCGAGTTCATGGCGAACTCGACGTACCAGACATTTTCCAAGCTTCAGGCAAATGCCCGGAAGAGGGAGATTGAGCTAGAGACTTAGGCCAGGGAGGAGGCAGAGTCTCAAGGGAGGGATCGGCGACCGGCGTAGTCCCAGCCGGCCGCCAAGCGGGCTAAGCCCGCCGATTCAAGATCTAGGAATCAGAAGGGCCGTACGTGTGGCAAGTGCGGAAAGAGTCATGAGGGGGTGTGTAGAGCAGGTCTTGCTACAAGTGTGGCAAGGAGGGGCATATGGTCAAGGATTGCCCCAAGGGGTTTGCAGTGTGTTTCCACTGCAACCAGACCGGACACCAGAAGCCCGAGTGTCCGCAGTTGAGAGGGTCAACTCAAGGAGCTTCTCAGGGGTCTGTCCCTACTGCTATTCGAGCTACAGAGAGTCGGCCGGTGAAGGTCGAGGCGCCGAAGGCTCGCGGGAGAGCCTTCCAGTTGACATCGGAAGAGGTCCACGCCGCACCCGATGTTGTGGCTGGTATGTGTTCTTTCTTATGTTTATTATGAGTTTGTGGTGTTATGCTTATATTGTGATATGCGTAGGTACATTTCTTGTGTGTTCTGTGCCTGCTTTGGTGTTATTTGACTCGGGTGCGAGTCGGTCTTTTGTGTCGTTAGCCTTTAGTCAGCACATCAGTATTTGTCGTGAGGCGTTGAGTCGACCTTTGCGAGTTTCCATAGTTGATGAGAGAACAGTGTGTGCCACTGATGTGATTCGAGGATGTGTACTCGAGATATTCGGCGTGGGGTTTCCGATTGATTTGATTCCAATTGCTATGGGAGATGTCTGTGTCATCGAGGGCATGGACTGGTTGAGCAGATTTGGAGCGGTTATCGACTGTGAGCGGCAGCTGGTGACCATACGAGACCCTAGAGGGTGAGTTCTTACGGTTTATGGAGAGGGTACCCGTTCTGGGTCGGCGTTTTGTTCAGCCGCGAGGGCGAGGCAGAGTCTACAATAGGGCTGTAGTGGGTATGTAGCTTATGTGATGGATACGAGGGTAGGTGCAGAGAGACCGAGGTCAGTCGATGAGATCCCGATAGTGCGTGAGTTCCCAGATGTTTTCCCTGAAGGGTTGCCGAGTGTGCCTCCCGTGAGGCAAGTATAATTCTGTATCGATTTGGTTCCGGGGGCAGCGCCTATCGGCAAGGCGCCTTATCGCCTTGCACCTCCAGAGATGCATGAGTTATCCTCGCAGCTCCAGGAGCTGCTGGGAAAGGGGTTTATACGGCCGAGTAGCTCACCGTGAGGAGCACCGATCCTTTTTGTCAAGAAAAAGGATGGTTCACACCGAATGTGCATTGATTACCGGGAGTTGAACAAGCTGACGGTCAAGAACCGTTACCCCTTACCAAGGATCGACGATTTGTTCGATCAGTTGCAAGGAGCGTCTTGGTTCTCTAAGATTGATTCGAGGTCTGGATATCATTAGATGATGGTGTGTGATGAGGATATCCAGAAGACAACGTTCAGGACTCGTTATGGGCATTACGAGTTCGTGGTGATGCCTTTCGGGCTCACCAATGCACCGGCGGCGTTCATGGATCTCATGAACAGGGTGTGCAGGCCGATGTTGGATCGTTCGGTGATCGTGTTCATCGATGATATATTGGTGTATTCGAGGTCCAGAGAGGAGCACGAGGAGCATTTGAGGGCTGAGATCAGAGAGGCTTTACACCAATTCTTCCCATCATCCCCTGGCTACTCTGCTAAAATCCACGTTACCACCTAAAATCCACGCTACCACCGCTGGTGATCTAACCGACCTATTCTCAAACGATACTTCCCCTGAAAACTAGCGAGACACGCCCAAGTCTCACACATGCATGCTCCAGTTACTGCATCATGAGTAGCTTGCTCTAAAAGGGAATGACCTCCAACTATCATTCTAAAATCCAAGGTATGCAGATGATAGATAGCTCTATCACAAGTAGGCCAAGAAATACAGAAATACCTTTACCAATACTGATGCAGAACCATAACAATAAAATCATAACATAAGCTTACAAAGAAATGAAAGGTACGCACCAGACACATCGGGCTGCTCACTTGTGACAACCCGAAATTTCCATTCGTACAAACCCTACAGTCAAGCATTTCAATTAAAAGCCAAACACATTTCTGCTAATTTTTAGCCGGTTTAAAGTCCGTTTGAGTGTTTTTAATATTAATTCTTCAAACGAAAAAATAAAAGGAAGTATTTTCTAGGATTATGGTGTAACAATAAAACAATTAACACCTTAACATGGTGTTTACGGCCAAACTTGGGGAGTTGGGGCCGTAAACTCCACTTGGCCGTGAACTCATGCTTAAGGCATGAGTTTACACCTCATTTCCTCACTTCTCACTTCCAAGCTCAAGAACACCCACATTTCTCTCTCAAGTATCATAACACCTTTCTTCCAATTTTCCAAAAACGTAAGTGCTTCTTCCTTTGATTGGTTGTTATAACACTTCATCTAGTTGTTATACATGATTTCATCCATGAAATCTTCCCTTTTTCATAGATCTTCAAGTGTTATTCAAAACACCAAGAACACACACTAGTGTTCTTGGACCTTAAACACCCAAACAAGCTTCTATATTGTAAGTACTCTTGTCCTAGCTTGTTGTATACTAGAATGAACTTGTTTACACCTTAGAAATATCAAGAAATCTGGAATGGAAGGGGGCTTACGGTCAGGGCACCTCCCAAGGCCGTAAACTCTATAGAAGGGTGCAAAGTTGCCCTAAACTCCTTCCTAATGCTTAGAACTTGGACTAGAACCATTCACCATTGAGCTAAGGACCTTAAACTACAAGTTTGTGGAGTTTGCCATGGGTTTACGGCCATAAACCCACTAGGGTCGTAAACCCTAGGCCGTAAACTCCATGGGGTTTGGTCCTTGGGCCGTAACTCAAATGCAAGACCTTACACCCCTTGGATGCAACCCAATGGCCTTCTAACACTTAAACCAAAGTGTTTTCCACGTTTTAGGGTGTTTATACTTACTTAATTAGTGTTATAATCACTAATTAGATGCATACATATGTCTTTATATGTTAATAGGATCATTGTGTGTGTTCAAGTCTTCACTTGACACTTAGCACATTGTCCAACACTTCCATACATTCCACTCACTACAGGTGAGTTCATACCCCTTAATCAAACTTTTAAATGATTTTAAATGCTTTTATGGGGGGGGGGGGGGAATACAAGTTGAAACATTATAGTTATTATATCAATCGCATGTGATTAATAACTATCAAGCAAATAGGTTTACTATACTTTCAGCTGTTTTATCAAACAAACTACTTCAACTGTTTACCAAACTTGTTTTTACACGTTAAACTCTTTATCAAACTTGTTTCTATATGCCAAACTGCTTTTAAATCATTTTCTAAAGTGACATCAAGTCATCAATATTTGTTATTAAACTCATTAAAAGGTTTTACAAAAATTTCTTTTTAAACTTGTATATATATTGTCAAAATCATGTCTAATACATATATAGTTATATAAGTAAGGTTTGAAGGACTTAGGACTGATGACTCACTTTATTTCCTGTTCCTTGTTTGGTTGTGGACTTAGAGTACCCGGTTGTTTGTCCTAGTGTCGTTTGATCCTTAGTTATATATTATGTATATATGTATAAGACATAAAAAGCTTTTATTTCAGTTCAATACATTCAGTCATCCAAACAATTCTACTAATAAACTATAATAGGCATAGTTTAGGATAATACTATTCATTACTTCTAGTTCACTGAAGCATACAATGAGTGAGTTCATTCATGACTCAATACTTACTATTATGAGAATCTATACAACTATACTATAATGAGAGTCAGAGAGAACATACTACACACTAGAAAGAGAGAACATACATTATTACATACTAATCATACACACTAAATACTATACCAAAGAACATACTATGATGAGAATCAGGGAGGACACACACTACACTAGTGCATACAATACATACATACTATAACATAAATGTGAACCACTGTTTCGGGGCATGGCATCACCTGCCATGGCTCGATTTGTATCCAGAATCTCCTGGAGGGAGAGTGTGAATTTGTGTATAGATCTATACTGGATTGACAATCCTACACCTTACTGCTAGCTACAGTGGGATCTGCAGATCTTCGGGTGACAAATGTCATTACTGTTCGATGTATTACAACGTCATGATTTTCCTAGTCAATTAGTACGGTTACAATTATATCACATTATACCTTAATTAACAATTGGTTTAAGGTAATTAGTACAACAATAGTTACTATATCATAATACTACAGTACTTCATTATTTTCCTCATTACATCTACTTTGTGAGCATTCACATAATCAGTAATGTAAAAACTATATTTTACTAAATGATAGTCATCTTTGGGAGGAATACTCACTTTTATAACAAACAAACATATAGAACTTTGATGCCGTGGTAGAAGGCTACTTTTAGTAGAAAATATATGATTTTCTAGGAGATATAATTACTTATACAAATATTTACATTGTCCATTTAACAACATTTTCTTCAAACTTATATTAACATGTATTACAAACATTTACAAACTTATACCTTCAAACGTTTACAAACATTTTCATACAAACAATGACACTAAAATACTTATGAACTCACCAGCTTTTATGCTGATAAACTCTTTCAAAATAACTTGTATTCTCAGGTCTTCAATAGTCAAGTGCAGTCGACCAAGTTTTGAGAAGACGGAGCGTGTTCATGACACGTCTTTATTTTGATTCATATTTTGGTGTCTTAAAAGCTTTACAAAACACACTTGTATAACAATTATATTATTAATGCAATGAATGATGTTGTTGCTTGTTTACTACTATGCTTTGTTGTGGTACTGTACATGGCGTCCTCCACCCCAGAACGTTTCTGTCATTTCGGTTTTGGGGTGTGACATCACGCCTCCTCCGAAACCAACTGATACGTCTTGCTCCTCGCCGTAGGTGCCTCTGCCCTGCTCTCATGGCCGTCGGTGATCCTCAAGGTTGCAGGGGCAGGTGCCATCACTTGTCCTGCTGAAAGCAAACTCGGACATTGGGCCTTATTGTGGCCCTTCTGACTGCAATGGAAACATATCAGGTCTGATCCCTGGGTGGTGGTAGCAGTACAATCTCTGCTAAAATGACAAATTCGGACACACTTGAAGTAACCTGAATCACCACCACTGCCGCTCCTACATGCACCTTCGTGTGTCCTACCGCACTTGCCACAGCGGCCTCGGTCCTGATGACGTCTCGACCTAGAATCTGATGACTTGGGCCTCTTTTCTGAACCCATAGATACTTGAACCTATGCCAGCTTCCTCTTCTTCTCTGTCTCTAGATCAATCTCTTTCTCTCCCTGGCTCGAGAAATCATATCTTCCAGCGTCTTGCAGCTGGACCGACTCACAAACTGGATGATATCACTCCTCAACATCTCGTGGTACCGAGCCTTCTTCATCTCCTCATCTGCCACATACTACGGAACCAGAATGGCTCTCTCCCTGAACTTGGCGGTGATCTCCGCCACAGTCTCAGTCGTCTGCCGCAAATCCTGAAACTCTCGTGCTAGCTGCTGCACCTCGATCACCGGTGCAAACTCGACCTTGAACCTGGTAGAGAAGTCACTCCATTTCATTACGTCCAACGGGTCATCATCCCTCATAGCATGTCCTACCTCCTCCTACCAATCACGCGCTTTGTCCTTCAAAAGATAGGAGGCTAGTTCGACCTTGTCCCCCACGGCACATCGGCTAGAACGAAAGGAATTGGAGAGATAAGACAACCATCTACAACTAGAAATTGGGTCCCTAGCCCCATGATAATTTGAAGCTCCACAAGATCTGAACTCTTGAAATGTCAATGTACGCGCTCCCATCATGGCCATCATATCAGTGCGGAAGGCTCCCAACCTCTCATCCAAAATCTGCATTATGACCTCCTTGACTGTACCAAGGATCACAAGAGTCTGGTCTAGAATACTGCACGTAATCTTAGCTGATACAAACTCCCTCATCCGCTCCTCGAGCTATCCAACCCCTGAAACCGAGTCTGATCCCTCTTCGATGCCTGATCCGTCCACTGGTCTCTCACGCAACGTCACCATGCTGAAAACATGCCACAACAACCATCAGAATACACATCCCTTCTGAGGGATCACACACGTACTACAAGTTCCCTGGTTTTATCTTGGCCCCTCTAGAATCGAGTACGAATCCTCTGCTTTCAGTAGTACGGGCCCATACTACCTTCCACATATATCCGTACTTTCCTCAAGAGTTGCCTCGACTCCACCAGGTCCCTTTCACTACCACTACTGCTCCCAGCACTAAACTCATCCTAGGCTTACCCAAGGGAAAACTCCAACCTAAACCCAGTCCTCAGCTACCGAAGGTATCTTCATAATGCCAATTAGCCATTACTTGAATACTATCACATGTGACGAGGCTTAGATAATCCTTCGAGTAAAGGACTCGTCCCTACAGCGGTTGGACTCAAACAAGAGTTGTGTAATAGGGCCAAATCCAACACTCTGAGATTATTCAACCCCGATCACATGTGACTTGGCGTATTCACCTAATGGCTAACTCCCATCACTCAGAGTCCCACAAAGCACAAAGCAAGTAACATTCAGACAAAAAGGAAAATCTAACCATAACATAAGTAAGAAATCGTATTCACATATCAAGAATCTGCACTAGCATATGATATAAGCTGATGTAATCAGGCATAACCTAGTCAGGCTATCCTATCACTGTCTAACCAGTACTAACATGCAGCTCAAAAAACACATATAACAGGCATATAAGGCTTCCTTCCTAGATTCTTAGCCCTAAACTAGCATGCTGATCACATAATCATATCATAACATAAACTTGTATGGGTAATTTGGGAGAACTTACTTGAGCTCGGCTGATTGCATGCACCACACCCTTTTTCTCTTTTCAAAGTCCTTTTTCCTTTTTCGAAATCCTTTCTCTTTTCAAAGTTATTTTTATAAAACGATTTTCTTTTGAAAATTTTCTTACCGCGTCCTCAGTTTGAGTTCAGTCACACCCGAGAGCATGTCTGAATCCCTCAAACCAGGGCTCTGATACCAACTTGTAAAATCCCAAAAATCATGACCAAAAATTTCTTTTTAAAACATTAAATAAATCATAAGTATCAAATCATTTCAACCATAACTAAGATAGATATATCAAATTAGAGTATCATTTCAAAACTTGTTTTAATTATTAGAGTAAAAATACCCCAGGCTAAAACTTCTTGGTGTGTGCCATGCAATCATCCCGAGCTCTTCCCTCCGCTACCGGAAGTACATGAAAATAAAACTAAAAATCATAAGCACAAAGCTTAGTGAGTTCCCCAACCTACCACATACCCCGGACGCATAACCATATACAAATACCCACGTACTTGGCCCCTACCCGCTGTATCGGGCCTTTCCCGGCATCGGGCCCCGCCCGACATTAGGCCCCGCCTGACATCGAGCCCCACTCGGTATACAAATATGTCTCTCTTAGGCCCCGCCTATCTCTTGGCCTTGCCCGCTATACACATACATGCAATCAAATAACATACTAGCGCATAAAGAAAACATTCTCTACTATATTCCTATACTAAGGCCTTGCCTATCTTGGGCCCCGCCCCTAGTTTACTACTAATGAGTTAAGGAACACCATCCACACTCCTGGTGTTAGTGAGATACGGGCCCCCGCCCATACTCACTTCTCTCCTATCATGGGCCTCGCCCCTACTTTGCTAATATTGAGATATGGAACCCCATCCATACTCAGCTAGTGATGAGATACGAGACCTCGCTCACACTCACCTCCTTACCAAGCACATACGAGTATCACAAAGACAACAAGTATAAACTAACATACAAACATTCCTTGGGCACCCGCCTGACATCGGACCTTGGTCCGGAATCACATAGTAGCATACAATGTCTAGGGCTAACCCCCGAGTCTTCCTATTCATAAACTACATGGGTCGACATTGTGGCCTTAGACCCATTCACATAGTGAGGAGACTCACCTTGCACTACTAAAGACTAGCTAAACACCTTCGATTGCTAACCGGAAACTCCTGAACTGCTGATCCTTCGGCTCCCCGAACTATTAATACCCAAAATAACACTTAAACCACAAAACCCTCAAAAGTCAAACCAGGTCAAACTTAGTCAAAGTCAACGCTCTGAGTTTACTCAAGTCGCCTAGTTGGCCCACCAACTCGTCGAGTCCCACTATCCATACGAAACTCTTGACTTCGATCCTACTCGTCGAGTCTTCCTTTAGCTCGTCGAGTTCACCTTCAAACACGTCGGGACACTTATTCAACTGACTCGCCGAGTTCGTCTTCATAAGTTAGGGATATTTACTTAGACTTGCCGAGTTTGTTTCTTTAACTCGTTGAGTACAATGATCTTCAAGTCCATAATGAACCTAACTGGTTGAGTCCTCTACCAACTCAACACACACCCGCTATCAGAAGGGTTTTGGGCAGAAAATGGACTGACTCGCCGAGTCCTAAGAGCAACTCGTCGAGTCCTCCTAAGTCCAATTCTATTCAAATGATTTCAGTCGAACACAAAACATCCAGGACTCAGATCTACCCTTCTAGGGTCGAAATAACACGCAAAGGCTCTGCCTTTACATCCATGTATGGCCCTTTTGCTTAAAATGCCATAATAACCCCTTTAAAGCTTGCATGAGGGTTCCAATGGCATAAATCTTGCACCTTTATGCCTTAACCACTCTTAGGGACCCCATATCTTAAAGGATCTTTGCTTGGGACATCCTTGTCCCATAGATGAAGCTCCATGGACCAAAACTCTCATAAGTAGACATAAATAGATCTAAGAAGCTATAAGTCAAGATGAAGACTTGATTACCAGAAAATGATGGAAATGAGATGGTGTTGCTAGATCTACAAGTTCCTCCTTGAACCTTCAATCTCCTTCTTCCTCTTCTAGTCTTCAAGAACACCAAAACACTCAAGAATGGCTCACACACTCACCAAATGATCTAGGGTTTCGTGGGTTAAGTTTTGGACAATGGGGGCTGGGAATGGAACCAAGAGGAGGAGAATAAGATCCTTAAATAGGGTGCGAAGTCCCGAATTTAGGGTTTCCCAAACTTGACCAACTCTCCAAGTCGATCCTCCGAATCGTCGAGTAGGTCACTTAACCCGCGACCCGGAACGCGCTCCTACTTGTCGAGTCACCCCACCTACTCGACGAATTACCTTATGATTTTGAGGTTTTGCTTTCCTTTCTAGGTCTTCTGAATTCGAGGTGTTACAAAGTTAATGGAAAAATGACCTCTGTTGTCACTTTCTTTTGTGTTCCTTCGACCAAATAAGAATAGAAATCATCTCCAAAGCTTTTCTCTATTATAGCCCTAGAACTTCTCTTTGGTTCCTCCATAATAGGAAAGGGTGGGAGTATTACTCAAGAAATACTAGTAGGTGTTGTGTAATTGGATTTTTCATCATCCCTAGAAAACTTGTCCTCAAAGAATTCCATATCTCTGGTTCTATGACAAAACCAGATTCATCATCCAATAATCCGTAAGCCTTGTTTTTCTGAGCATATCCAATGAACACACTCTTCATAGCTCGAGTTCCCAATTTGGATCTATTAGGATCAGGCGTCCGATAATATGCGACACACCCCCATACTTTCAAACAGTCTAGGTTAGGTTTTCTACCTTTCCACAACTTATTAGGGCTTTTAGGAATCACACGACGAGTGATCTTATTATGGACATAGCAAGCAGTCAAGAGTGCTGCCCCCCACAGATTGTTTGGCAGACCAAATTGGTTCATGTCACAACTAGCCAATTTAGGGTTGAGATTGTGATTCATGTACAAAGCAATTCCCTCTATGTAACCTTATTTCACTAACTATTGAAGTCCACAACAACAATGTTATATGAATACATATGAATCAAGTAGTAATAACCTCATGCAAGCCCAAAACTTGATCCAATAGATAAGCCCAATCAATTATGGGCCTTGACCCAAGAATTCTCGGCCCAAACACCCTAGGCCGAAAACCCTTTTCTTTGGGCCTTATTGGACCAAAACCCCCTTAATGGGCCAAGCCAAAATCGAAAGCCCATTTAAGAAGCCTTGAAGGCCGAAAACCTATAGGGTTTCGGTTAGGGCTTGAGTAAAAAAAAAAACCAAAATGCCATGCCACCTCATGTTTATCCCTCATACAACCAAACTTTGGACCAACATGCATCCAAGAAAGTATCACCTCAACCATCAACAAAGTCAATCCCCCCTCTTATACTTTCGGCCAACACACACACACACACACCACACCAAAAATCATTCCACTCACTTTACTCTCAAGAATCCCTTTCTTCTCTCCCAAATTTCCGTGAACCACCATTTAAGAGGAGTTGCATCTTCAAGTGGTCCTATGAAATCTAGGTAATTTTCTTGTAAAACTCAAGTGATTTTGTACACCAAAAGGTTAAGATCATCACATTTACACACCATTTTCGGGTGTAGCTTCTTAGATCACCCCCATTTTCGAGAATCCCTTCAAGCTCAAGACTAGGCTTGAAATCTCTTCACTTTCCTTCCTACAACTCACGAAAATACCAAGGTGAGTTCATACCCGTACATTTTCATGTTTTCTTCAACTTTTAGCGGGGGGGGGGGGGGGGGGGGGGGAATACAAGTTACAACACCAAAACATAATCTAAACTTAAACATCAACTTTCAACAGAAAAGTTATGGTCTATTCACGGACTATTTTGACCATTTTAAACCTAATATTTTTCAAAACTGTTCAATATGAAAATAGTTTAGATTTATACCTTTCTAAGGATTACTCGCACGCATTCATACGATTTTTCTACAATTTATGGTGATTTTTACAAAACTGCCTATCATTTCAAAAATGATTTCAGACCAGTCTGTGAAGATGAACATTTTCACACTGGTTTGAGACCACTGAAATTACAATAAAAAAATTATGAACAAATTAGACTTATTTTCTAAACTCTCAGAGTTTACAGATCCAAATTTAGACTTACTATGAGTTTTCTACAATTTTTCTAAAAACAGGGATAGAAAAGTCAATAAAAATTTAGAAATTGTCCTCATCATACTAAATGTTTTATACTTGTGTTTAGATTTAAGTTTATGTGTTATAATATTTTAAAACACCTAGACATGATAACTTACATGTGTTTATATATTTGATTATATAAATAGACTTAACAAAACATTCATAATAAACTATAATTGGTATAGTTTGGAAGTCGCAAACCACACTTTTCAAATATAGATATAATTATTTAAAGGTATAATTATCTTAGTTGCAAGTAAAAGGGGAGTCACAGTTCACGTAAATCTGTTAATGCTCTTGTTAGACTTTCCTTCACCGTACCTACCTAGCGTACACCTTAAGTCCTGCGTTATAACCCGAGTCTCCCAGAGGGAAAGCGAGACCATTGTGTATAGATCTATACGGGATTGACAACCCCACACCTTAGCTGTTCGCTACAGTTAGACCAGCAAGTCTAGGGTGACAAAATTCTACCAAATCCGATGCCTGAAGAATGTCGTTTAGGGATAACAGTCATATCAAGCATGGTTATAAGAACTCACATAGAGATTAGCAAAACTATTTGGTTTACGAGAAGCTTATACTTCATTAGTTTTATTAAAAGAAATGAAACTAAATATTATTTTCTGTATAATATCCACTTACATCTTGGTCTTAGGGTTTAAGACTACAAATCACCTTTAAGAAAATATTATGTGTTTTTGGAAGTACACATTATTACTTTACAAGGAAAAGATAAGAAGGAATTACTTACAATTTCAGTTCATGTTAAAGGAAATATTGGATTTTCTGGACCATCTTTCGCGAAACTATTACATACCTTTTTCATGCAAAAATGCTTATGAACCCACCAACTTAATTGTTGACATTTTTCAAAATCACTTGTATTCTTAGGAAACCAGTAGACAGGTACTCAACCCTTCTTGAGGGTCGGCGTCGTCGTCTCATGTTTTCCTACTTTTCAGTTATTTGTATTCAACTTTTGAACAACTGAGTTTTGTAAACAATGTAATACTTGAAATCTCAATATATGAATGTTTGTGCTGCTATGTTTCATTACTATTCAATTGTTATGATACTGTACATGAAGTCACTCCATCCACCCCCAGACATTTCCACCATTCTGGTTTGGGGGTGTGACAGTTCAATATGTAGTTGACCATCTCACAAAGGGTCCTATTCTTTCTCTCAACCAAACCATTATGTTGGGGAATATATGGTGAAGTTCTCTCATGTTTTATTCCATTATCATTGCAGAATGTCTCAAACTCTTGGTTGAAATATTCTGTCTCTGTCCGAGTGAAGAATTTTGATGTGTCTTTCAAGTTGATTTTCAACTTCAGCCTTATATAGTTTAAATGCATCAAAAGCTTCGTCTTTTGATATTACCAGATAAACATGTAGATATCGATTGTAGTCATCACACAATGTAATGAAATACCTCTTTCCTCCTCGAGTAAGTATTCCATTTCAATCACTTATATCAGAATGAATCAACTGAAGTAATGATGTATTTCTCTTAATTGATGGAAAAGGTTTTTTTTGTAAATTTTGACTTCACACAAGTTTCACATTTTCAAAATCTTTTGTGCCATTTTTTTAACATTCCTTTAGTTTCCATTTTTTTCAATGTTTTTAACATTAGTGTGTGCTAAAATGTTTATGCAATAAAGAAATTGAACAAACAAAATAACTAGAAAAATTCACTTCATTCACATTAGAAACTAATCCACCAATTAGATTATTACTAGCAACATTAGACACATTCGCAATACCACCACTATTTCTATCAACACTTGGCTCACTCGCACTACCCTCATAACTAAGGCACAAATGATACATCCATGAACAATTGTTCGCCCTCCCAACATAAATTCTGCCCCTAGTGATCACAATTCTGCCTTTCTCAAGCTCCATCTTGAACACACCCTTGTCGAACTTGTTTGCAGAAACCAACCCCTTCAAGATAGTAGGAACATGAAGATAATCTCAAAAGGTAACCCATTCACCACGTGTGAACTTCAAACGAACATTACCTCTTCCTTAAACTTTAGCTCTGCGACCATTAGCACAGACAACTACCGTTCGTGGTGGCATTGGACGGTAAGTGAGGAAGCTCTCTCATTGCCCACAAACATGCATGGTGGCTCCAATGTCCACAAACCATCCTCGAGCACAGATTGCTCGGGTAAGCGAAGAGATCATGAGAATCTCTCAAAGGTTCAAAGTAGACACCATATCAGTAACCTGCTCGACTGCATGTGCTACCAGTCCTGATTTGAGATCTTTGTATTCTATCACATAGTGCCCAATCTCTCCGCAGATGTGGCAAGGCCTGACCCTCTTTAGCTTTGAGTTAGGATTCTGATGACCCGGTTTCTCAAAGCTTTGTTTCTTGAGTCCAAAGTTCCTTTTGTTCTGTCCCCCATACTTAGTCTTATGACTAGAACCCCCAGCTGATACATGGTGTACACTCGATCTAAATTTACCACACTTGTCCTTGATGCTAGTTTTCTCCTCAATGCGAATGTGTTTCATCAGATCGTCGAAGGAGTAGTCCTCACATTTGTGCATCATTCTCTTAGAGAAATATTTCTATGAGGGTGACAATTTTGCGATGATCACACCAACTTGAAAGAGATCTTGTATAGATATGGAGAGCGTGTTCAACTTGGTGACCATAACCTGGAGTTCATGCACTTGCTCCATGATAGGTTTGTCATCAGTCATTTGGAACTCTAGGTACTTAGGTGATGTTTGTTTTTTCGAAGCAAAAATGTCTGAAGTTTGCGGACCACCTCTGCAACCCTCTGTAGCAGAAGAGGTGGAACAGACGGCTGCAACATTTCAAAAAAAGTCTGTTTGTTTTTTAACGTCTGCAGACTCCTGCAGTAAGTTAAAGTAAGACGTGAAGAGGTTTGAAGCAGCCGGTTTAGTGCTGTGCCATGCATCACACACGCAACAGTTTTAAGCCAGAAGTTTTCTGAAAAACAAACAACTGCGAAGGGCCAAGTGTTGCGCGTGTGCTGCGCGGCGTAACAATAAGAGGTTTTTTTAGAAAAAATAAACAGCACCTTAGACACAAGGTACTTATTAGTACCTTCCTCATGTGCCTTTTACTTGAGTTCCAAACACTCCATAACTCTCTCAGATCTTTGACCGATTCGTAAAGATCATAGAGTCGATCAGATAGCGAGTTCTTAATATGACCCACACGCAGTTCGTCAGACTCTCAACACAAATCCCTTTGCTTTTCCAGATCAGAGCTGACCATTGGATCCACAGTTTTCCCCACCTCGGGAATTGGATCAACGGGAATTGGGGTCGGTTTTGGGTCCAAAACATAGGCGAGCTTCAGCACATGAAGCATGAACTTGACCTTGTCGGCCCAACGGGTGTAGTTCTGACCATCAAATCGGTTAAGCTTGAAAAACTCTTGGTTCATCTAGTGGATACTATTCGTATTTGAGTGTCTATTAGTCTGTTAATTTATAAACACAGTAAAACCTTTAAGATTGTTGTATATCAGAACCAATAGATACACAAGGAAACCAACAAATAATACAGCGAATTATATGTCGATTAGCTGCGAATAATAAAACCAATTATTATTAATATGATTACCAAGTTTCTTCCAGAAACCAAATCAATCATTCTCGATTAGATATGATCATAAGAAAGGTAGAAGAAGAGTGTCATGTTATTGATAAAACCGATTTATTAACTGCTGATCTTGATCTTAGAGAACTGTACAAATCAAACTCTTGTCCTTAATTAAAGGTTTTTTACTTTGCTTCTATCGGTTGTAAGAAACAAAATAAAACCTCATGATTTAATGCAGATTTACCCGGTTTCCAACAACAATGGAAAACAATAAACGCAAAGTGAATACTGAGAAACTGGGAAGAAATCGCAAAGAGAGAGAGAAGAGAGAGAGAGAGAGAGAGAGAGAGAGAGAGAGAGAGAGAGAGAGAAAGAGAGAGAGAGCCTTGAATTTTTCGTGTGTGTCTTATGGCTCCCTCCTAGGGAGTTGTATTTATAGGTGTCGAAACTTTCTAAGGAAGTAAAAGGGCCCTCATAGTCCGACCCCTAGAAACCTTAAACGCTGGTCAACCGTTCGACCTGAACTCACCGAAAATGAAAGCTCCTTAACTCCCAACCACCGATGCGTCGTGCACCTAAATCGCGTCATTTCGCATATTGCGGCATCGGCTAGGCGTGTGTGAGCTTGGCCCATTCATTTGATCCATTAAACTCTTTGAAGGCCTATCATGAGAAATGTTTTATAAGCTCACAAAAGGTTTCTTCCCCACCAATACGGTATAGAGGAAACTTGCTAACTTGTAGTATTTCTTATATGATTTCCAACATATATATTAACTCGTTTGTTTTAGATCTAGACAAAATGTTGAGAGTTATATCATAAGAGTGCTGATAGTTATAAGTTAGCGGATCCAAGATCTTATTTAAGTGTTCTTTTTCTTATTCTATGTTGATTGATGCATTTGAATAAATAATGAGCTCATTCTTCTGTTTTCCCAAACCCTCAATTGACCTGGAAAAATACCTTGGTTGGAAAGATAAGAGAAAAATACCTTCTAGAAGTAAGAGGAAAATACATTGGCCTGAAAAAGAGACAATTCTTGGTTTTAAATCCTACAAAACTAACAAGTCTTTTAGTTATAAACTCATTAATTTCTTTTTTCATACTTCCATCAATGTGAGATGAGTTAAAAGCCACTTAACCCATTTATTATTTTTTCCCAACTACAAATTTCTCCTTCATTTTTAATCCATTTTGGATGTGTGATATATCAAAACGAATATATCACGGAGGAGAACACGAATATATAACTATTCGCCTGTTTTGATTATATTTAGAGTCCGAAATTCGTATTCAAAAACGGAAAAAAACCCATTTTTGGAAGTTAATAAAACTAATTTTCGATCATATAGATATAAAATACTAATGGCCAATCACTTATATATGTTTTCCAAAATATGTTAATAGATCCGCTGATTAAATCAAATCAATCCGAACAATTATCTATATGGTTAAGGTGAAAAGGTCTTGTTCACGCAGCTTCTGCAAATCCAACTCTTAGATTGCCATAATCAAACACAGTGTGGTAGCGACGCATAAACAAATCACCTAATATCCTGCATCACATGAAACACAAAAATCCTGTAATAGTTGACTTTTAAAGATAATAGGTTTTAACATCTAAAAGCAAGCTAAAATTCTGTAGTCAAACCCCAAGAAGGCACACGTACCAGTGTGGCCCACGTGGAGGAGGAATATCCAAAGGCATGAAACCACTAAAGCAGTGTGCATCCTCACCCTCCCCGGTCTTAAGTATGTACTAAGAAACAAACACATACTAAGTACATGGTATTAATTTATACTAATGTTTTTGGTCACATAAAATTTTGTTTCTATCAACTATAAAAGATAAAATATATACAACAAAATTAATAAAACCTCATTAGGTAAAAGTTCAAATTCTTTGCCACCAATGGTGAACGAAATACTAGGCATAGAAGAAAGTCTAGCACAGTCAACCATCGACTCTTCTACTGGGACGGGCACCAGTTTACATAGCTGCAAATTTGGACTCATCATATTATCATAAACAACAAATTATGTGCCAAATAATACTAAAAACAACTAACAAGAAAACTCACATTGCCCAATGTTTTTAAAATCATTTCTTGTGTGTTGTTGTTGGCGATCATTTTATGCATAAGCCCTACTATTGCTTTACAGAGAAGGCAATTTGGCGCGGTTACAGATGGATGCGATACACCATCACTCCTATCTACAACACTCTCAATGCCAATACTGTGCAAAATTAAGGATAAAATCACCATACAAGAAAAAAGATGGATGATGGTTTTTGTCTATGTTGCAATAAAGCATTAGAAAGCTAACCTAACTTCGTGATCCCCATCAAGAAAACAGAATCCAATAAATGGGCATATCGTCTTCGTATTGACCTGTTCAGGAAGTAAAGTAACATGTGAGGTAAGAAACGGGAACTTCTAATAAATTTTGATGTGGGAATTGGAAGTTGTATACAAATGTCGAAAGCAGCCCAAATATTATGTGTCCAAAATTAGAGACAAAACCGTTGCACGCCTCGGTTACAATTCCTTGAGCCCCGATGGCATGATTTATCTGGGTGATCACACTCTGAAAGTTAACGAGCACAAAAGTAGATGAGCACACTTAAGAACTAGTAATATATACTACTAATGATAATAAGATCACACCCATCCTAATTCTAAGAATTTTAGATACAATGTTAATGGATAATGTAATAAATTAATTAATTAACAATCCAATCAGAATCAAATGGAAAGATGAGGTTCTTCGATTTTTAGTACAATGGACGATATTCATACCTACGTATTATTGAAAAACTATATGTGTAAATCATGAGAAACGTGTATTAAATATTATAGCTTTATAAAAATATTATGAAAAACAACTGCTAATATTAAATTTACATAAACAATGATAATTTACAACAAAAATACTTACTAATAAGCTCATATCAATCAAATTTTATAGAAATCAATTATATTTTTATTGAAATTACACTTTGTTTGTATATATATGTTATTCCTCGAACGATTTATGTTTATAAAAACTATTTTCTGACCTATCATAATATGTTAATGATTATATGAGAATTACAGACCGTCGGTCCAGCTAACAAGGCAGTTCCAGAATCAACAATAGCTGCACATTTGTTTTTACAAAACCCTGGAAGCAACCACAACACATCATATATATATATATATATATATATATATATATATATATATATATATATATATATATATATATATATATATATATATATGTTCAAATATCCAACATGTAGTAAAATATAACGTTGGTCTGTTACATACCAGTTGATTGCCCACCGATAAGTACGTCGTCCATATCAAACTAGCAAAAAGCAGAACAACAAAGGGATTTAAATTATATGTTTATATTTAAATACTCATTCATTTCTTGACCTAACATTAGGGACTAGACGAATGAACCTGCCAATATCCCTTTTGAGTGACGGGAACGAATGTGTGCACACCTTTGTAGTGATTTGGATCAACACCACCAAAGATGATTTCACCCCCTTCTCCTTCTTTACCTCTTTGGTTAAGCCAAAATGAAAAAATGTGTTGCTTAACTAGATGTTGATTGACCATATTGTCCCTATATAACATAAATGTGAACCATCGATACATTAGAATTAGACAAAACATTATGCCCATCGAAACTCCAGGCCAACTTATAAACTACATGAATCTGCATGGCCATAAGAATACCAATATTTGTATAACTGGTACAATCTTTGTAATGAGGCGGATTCTCTTAGATGTTTACCACAAAAGGTCAAAATATAGGTTCCGTTCATTTCTTATATGGGTTGGCATTTGAGATATCCACTTAATCTTGTCCAAACTGTTTTGATATTAAAATGACTTAATTTTTTTTTTGAAATACAATAAATTGTATTGAGGAACAAAAGCTAGCGAGAAACTGCATGATTACATGGGATCGATCATCAAAAGATGGGCATGCCACAAAATTTTCCATCTTATAGGCTACAATACATATTTTTCCAATCAAATCAAGCTACCAATCCTAGAGCAATTCTTGATCGATAAAAAGACAAATACTAGATATTGTTAGTATGTTAGCATCTAGGGTGTAGGCCCAATGTCCTTAGGGTTTAGGTTAGATCAATGCCTCCTATATATCCCTATTTCTATGAGGTTTAACATTCACTATTAATCAAACAACTCATTATCTTACATGAAATCAGAGCTTTAGATTAAAACCCTACTGTAGACAACAACTCGTTGCCTCCACCCTTTACCTCTGACAACCTTCTCTAATAGTCTTCGGAGGTTCGTCCATTAATTTTAATATTTTCCCTTTTCATCTTTATCCCCCTAATTAATAGTACAATCGCTGACCCTAAACCAGAGCTCCTTTCATGGCTTCTTCTACTTTCTCATCTACTTATGTCTCCTCCTCGACTAACCCCTACCTCTGAGCCTTCTATCTCTTCCTCAGATGACCCCTGCCTGCCTCTGAGCTTTCTGTCTCCTCCTTGGTTTGCTGCTTCAAATGCTGCTGTTGCCTCCCTCTGTTGGCACATTTTCCTTCGGGAAACCTTTGATATGTAGTCCTCTCTCTCTCTCTCTATATATATATATATATATATATATATATATATATATATATATATATATATATATATATCAACATTGCAGTCACTGATATCATCAAAATTGGCTCCATCCGTAGCAGCTCGAACTCTCTTCCTTCCTCGCTGCCTTTCTTAGGACTCCTTGGTCGCCGGCTTCATGATCGTCGTCACCATCGACTCTCTTCTTCTTATATAATGGAACCTCTCTGGCCGCCACTTCTTATTTCTTCTTCTCCGACAACCATTCGTTGTTAGCCACCATCGTCAGAGCTTTGTCACCGCCACTGTCGCAGTCTACATCTATGTTTTTTTTTTTTAAAAAAAAAATATTTTGTTTATTTTACTAGTTTAATTGTCTCCTCCCGATCAAACTACGGGAGGATATTAGTATGTTAGCATTTACGGTTTAGCCTAAGGTCCTTAGGGCTTAGGTAATGCTAAGAGCCCCTTATATATCCATATTTATATGTGGTTTAACCATAGTATTAATCAAGCAAGTCATTATCTTAATGATATCATTCAAAATTGATAAGTTGTACTTCTACTGGAGTAAAAAGATGTAGTAATTGATTTAAATAACATCCAACTGTAAGTTGACTTCATGACATTCATAGTGAGTTAGAGACCGTCATAGTGGGGTTGCGATAAAACCATCCAACAAATTGGTTGCATAAGTTGTAAAGTATCTCCAAATGTTTAATAGAAACTGTACCTTGTTTTCCACCTTAATATAATAGGAAGAATGAATCTCAAGGGGAGCCTCCCCGGACGAGACTCCAAACGAACATATTTACCTTGTTAGTAGCCTCCTTAATCCATTAGGTTGTTATTTTTCGAACAAACTTAGTATTGTTCTTCTAAGGGATGCAACTAAGAAAATCTCATCCGAATCCATAATAATATAAATCTAACGATCTCGGTCTTTATTGAAAGAAAGTTGACAATAGTAGTTCTTGAAAAAATTAAGGTCCGCATCATAACTAATACCTATTAGAACCCCTCCTCAATCCCACTAAAAGTCGACATTTCCTCAAAGCATTTAAATTTTTGAATCATATAATTAATGAGGTAATCTAGGAAACAATCAAAAGTAAAATTCCCAAGGAAAGCTCCAAATGTAAAAATCCTATGAAAAACTTTGAGTAAAACAACATTATTAGACCACATATTCGTATAGAACCTGAGGCAATTTTTTGGACTAATGGATCTTTCAATTTACTTAATGAGAACTATATTGTATTTTCATTAAGTCCATATTTAGACTGGAAATCACCCCAACACCCTTCTTATATTTTATACCTATTAGGACCATGTAAAGCCAAAAATACCTCCTTCCAAAGAACCCTCAAACCTGATCTAAAACGCTACCACCATATTCCAAGAATGGAAATGTTGAAGGCCTTAAGGCTTCCAATGCTAAGGCTTCTCTCAAATATTTGTTTGACAATGTTTTAGACTAAGAGATCCACATGATCTTTTTTCCTCTCAAAACCAACCCCAAAAAGTTTATTATAAATACCTTCGACAATCTTTAGTACGTTGTATGGGACTTTAAAATGGAGATGTGCCAAGAGTCCTATGCATGAACTTAGACAAGGTAAGCCTCCACCAAAAGATAATCTTCTCTCTTTCCAACAAGAGAGTTCATTTTTAAACCTCTCAATCAAAAGGCCCAATCATAAAACCTCCTAAGATTAGTACCAAGAGTGATCTTGAGGTTAAGGGAGTAGAAGGTGCCTTTCCTACAACTTATAACTAATCCATCAACTTAGGGTTACCATCATTCACACCAACAGAAAAGACATTGTTTTTTTCAAGAGGTTGACTTTGAGGGCTGAAACATGTTGGAAACATTTCAAGATGTATAAAGAGTAAACAATATTACAGGTAGACCACTCTCCTATGAAGATGACATCAACTTCTAATCTTCTTCATATTAATAGAACTAAAATCTAAGTGGATGGGATTTAACAATAAAATAGTTTAGGATAAATTAAAATGGACATTTAACATAATTGATTTTTGATAAAATTACAAATATGGTCCCTGTGGTTTTCCAAAAGTTACAAAGTTAGTCCCTGTTAATTTTTTTTGATGCAAATGGTCCTTGTGGTTTGCAAAACTTGCAATGTTGGCCCTTTTTACTAACACCGTTAGTATATAACCGTTAGGGACTGAATCTGTAAGAGCATTTTCGTCTTTTTAAATATAAAGGGACTAAATTCGTGACATTTGATAAAAGACAGGGACCATTATTGAAGTTTGTTTGGAAAAAGAAAATTAATTGACTAAAAGAAGGGGAAGGCTTGAACTTGAGACCTCCACCCCACTAATATGACAAGGGGCCTTAATCATTTGAGCTGGAAGCTCATTTGTTTATAACTTCCTAAAAGTAATTTATATAATAACGAAAACGTTAATACATAAATAATAAATAAATTATTAAAAACATTTTTTTACATAATTTTTTTTAATAAAACAAAATTTATTTTAGTCGTATTTTAAAAACAAATAGTTTTTTACAAACAATTTGTATGTATTTTTTATGTATTTATTTAACATAAAATATATTTTCTATATCTTTAAAAAATACGTTTCGTATAAAAAATATGTTTTTGTAAAATATTTTTTTATGTCTTTAAAATAATAATAATTAATACTACTCACGACATAAAAAAAAATATATAAATTCTTTTGGGTCGCTAGTTCTAAAATACGTATTTCATCTTATTTAAAATACATATTTCATCTTATTTAAAATACGTATTTCATCTTTTTTAAATACATATAATCGAAAACCGGTTTTCAGAAAACTGACTGGACCAATCGGTTTTCTGAAAACCGTTTTTCGGTTATATGTATTTAAAAAAACTTATTCGGTTATATATCTTATTTAAAATATGTATTTCATCTTAATCGTAAGTTCTAAATCGTATAGTTAAAATGAAGATGAAAAGAAATAGTTACATAGCTTTTTGAAATAACGATAATTAATAGTATACTTGACATAAAAAAATATCGTATAAATTATTTAAATACATAACAAAATCGTTGTTAAGTTGTTTTTAATACATATAACCGGAAAAACGGTTTTAGAACTAGCGACTCAAAATAATTTATATATTTTTTTATGTCATGATTAGTGTTAATTATTATTGGTTCAAAGACATAAAAAAATATATTTTACGAAAACATATTTTTTATACGAAAACGTATTTTTAAAGATATAAAAAAAATATTTTACGTTAAATAAATATATAAAAATACATACAAATTGTTTGTAAAAAACTATATTTTTATAATACAACTAAAATAAATTTTGTTTTATTTAAAAAAAAATTATGTAAAAAAAATGTTTTTAATAATTTATTTATTATTTATGTATTAACGTTTTCGTTATTATATAACTTAGTTTTAGAAAGTTATAACCAAATGAGCTTCCAGCTCAAATGGTTAAGGCCCCTTGTCATATTAGGGGGTGGAGGTCTCAAGTTCGAGCATTCTCTCTTCCTTTTGTGAATTAATTTTCTTTTTCCAAACAAACTTCAAAAATGGTCCCTGTGGTTTATCAAATGTCACGAATTTAGTCCATTTATATTTAAAAAGACGAAAATGCCCTAACAGATTCAGTCCCTAACGGTTATATACTAACGGTGTTAGTAAAAAGGGTCAACTTTGCAAGTTTTGCAAACCACAAGGACCATTTGCATCAAAAAAATTAGCAGGGACTAACTTTGTGACTTTTGATAAACTAGAGGGACCATTTTTGTAATTTTGTCTTGATTTTTTTAAATATATATATATATATATATATATATATATATATATATATATATATATATATATATATATATATACACACACACACACAAAACTAATTTAAAACATACCATATTGGGATAACATTATCAAGAGAGATCTCCTTAAATCCAAGCCCAAGGATACCATCAAACTTCCCTCCTAGTAATGTAATACCAGGTTCGCTTATTGCTTCAATGAAATCCTAAATTGATCATAGATTTAAAATATTTTCAAAACAATGTTTTTAACCAATATCCAAAGAAAAAAAGAAATCAAATATCCCCCTACCTTTTGTTCATACTACTCATTAGATCAAGACAAGTTCAAAATCAAGAAAGGAGATTAAGAGAGATAATTAATAGATTCAATATGTCATTGTTTTATAGGAGCACTAGGATAAGTAAGAACAAAAGATAGAATGATATTTAATTTTCCAAATAAATTTGGCTCGCGGAGAAATTTTTTCCAAATTCACCTGATCCTCAATTACTATATCCCCAACTATGATGTTGTCTTCACTAAAGTATCCAGATATTGATCCACTACCATAGTCGATACTAGCATGTTTTCCTGTGAGCATAGAGACAAGTATTTTTTATTTTAAGATGTATAATGAAATTTTTTAAGACGAGATAAAGAGTAGAAATATAGGGCAATATGACTAGATATTTGACCAAAACAAATGATGTTGATGTCGAGTTATGATATAATATTTAAACTTTATTCAAAAATTGAAACCCAGAACTAGTAATTTTTGAAGGTTTAAATGGAAGACAAAAATAATAAAAGAGTAGAAGAGCAGATTCGATGGCGATTTATGATTTTTGAAGGCTGAAGAGTGAAGACTAAGAACATAGAATGCTTCGATTGATATTTTTGAAGGCTGAAACAAAATTCCCGCTTGAAGACCATTACCAAGAATATGAATTGTTTCCAACTTTCCATCATTGAGATTAATGTCACATTGATCATTGAGAAACCCGGTAACGAAATTCCCACTCTCCAATTTCATGCATATGGAAAATTATAGAAAAGCCCAACCATTAATCTTTTTGCATTTAGAAAAATCCTTACATTATGTTTATATTCAGAAAAACCTTTATATTATCATTTACCTTTCAAATTTCAATAAAATCTACAAGCCAGTTTTCTTATAAAATTTCAATAAAACCCACCAACACCAAGCTTGTTTTCTTATAAGATGACCTGATGATTTAGATTTACTGGCATAAAATAATATAAAAAATGTCCTTGATACTTTTATTGTTTATGTGGTTTCCATTAAAATAAAGACTCCCCTATATTATCTTCAACTTATCCACCCTTGCACCACCTATAGAACCTGAACCACCACCCACTTTAGCTGAATAAAAATCGACAACATCGTTCTACCATTTCACCATCCATGCACCACCATCTCCTCCATATCTCCGATCCACTACCCTTTACCAACATATACCAGCACCAACACCCTAATACGTATCACCACCATTGCCATCAATAAAAACAGATAGAACTGGTTATCCACCACCTCCGAAGAAGCCTTCCTTCACCCATCATCATACCTGTTATAGCTGAAAATAAAGAAAATCAAACCACAACCAACCACCGTACACAACCTTGTTTCGCCCTTATACTACAAACCTCCACAACCTCCAAATTAACCATCATTACTATAACGTCCGCGTTTACTGCTAGGCTTAGTTATCAAATCTGTAACATTGTCGTTAACTATTGTAAATCTTTGAGAATAAATAAAAGTAACTTACTCAAAATATATATGTTTATATGAATTTTTTATATGTGATATATGTGTAAAATCTTACGTCGAAATGTAATAAATAGGAGTAAAATATAAATTAAAAGTAAAATATTATTTTGGATAAATAATCTAAACAAAAGTCGTAAACCTATTCATGTTCATATATAAAACACCCAAATCTAACTTCGTGAGAGAAAGTTATGATTTTTCGAATTTCCAAGGCAACAGTATACGACTTAGAAACCGAAAGTGAGAATTAGCTGATGGAGTCTAAACGAAAGTTGTAGATAAAGTGAGAATTAGCTGATAGAGTCTAAAATAGATCTCATCGATAGCTTATCATGGATATAAAGAACGTCAAAAACGAAGATCGTACGGAGAATTTATGAACTTTTAAAGAAATTAGAATTTTCCTTGCACAGTCGTGCGCATCGACAAGGTACGCGACACACTTCTGACCTACCACAATAACATGACATGTGTTACCACTCAGCAATTGTCACATCACCCTACTAACCACTTACATAGTGCACCCAGATTGGTTGCACAACGCGCTTTCACTTTTTGGGCCTATATAATCTTCGATTTCCAACATTATTTCTTATCCAATTCCTTCAGATCCTTTCTGAAATTTCTCTCGTATCCCTAGTATTTTACTCACTTTACTCCCTAGTTCCCGGTTACTTTAGCGAGGACG
Organism: Lactuca sativa; assembly: GCF_002870075.4. Classification (NCBI taxonomy): domain Eukaryota; kingdom Viridiplantae; phylum Streptophyta; class Magnoliopsida; order Asterales; family Asteraceae; genus Lactuca; species Lactuca sativa. The sequence goes on from NC_056626.2 coordinate 99,605,625, forward strand.
TGCGGTGTTAGATAGCCGATGATTAAAAGCTCTCAGGTCAGAGTTTTGCCCACATAATTCTCAGTTTTCTTCGGATTACTTTGTAAGTTGAGCTACACTTACTCTACTTTAAGTGTAACTTATAATTATAGTTATAGTCGTTATTATGAACCTATACTTAAGATTTATCAGTGATTCTAAAGTCATTATACTGATTGATCTACTTATGGGAGTGATGTTTAGGCTGGATTTGGTGAGGTGTTTAAAGTGAGATTTCCAAACAGTATACTCTATATATCAAACGAACCCTACCTTCGATATGATCCTACCTGACTATTCCTTACTTGATAGATCTTGATGTAGACATTGGGATTATTGATGAATCTAGATTATCATTATATAGTTACTAGGATTATGAAAATAAACTAAGACTTAGTGCCATTTTAATCTAGGTCTTTTGAAAGGATAAAGTGTTAAGACAGAGTGCTGCCCTAACTTTGAATCACCTATTTTTTTTTCAAGTGAGTTCGTAGTTACTTTCACGAGCATAATTTAATAAAAGTATTTATTAAATGTTAATTGTATCAATTGTACTCTCTGCTATGTGTATACTGTAATAGTACTACTCATCAAGAATTGTGTTAGGATCAGATCGCCTTTAGTTATATTATAGGATAGTATATACTTACAAAAGGTGCATAGCTCTAATAAGTTGCATATATGATAGGTCTCATTCTGGGGTAGAGTGTGAGATCATAGCGAAGTGTAGTAGTCATCCCATTTTGGATGATAAAAAATGGTGGGTCCAGATCAGACAAATGACAAGTATGTCTGGGTCATCGACCAGAGTAGATGACAACACCTGACTATTCTAGTCGGTCAAGTGAGTTACGTTGCTAATGTACACTTATAACCTACAGACGTAGTTAAAATGAGATACCATATCTATCAATAACTCCGAACATTTCTTGTCTTTATATAACTTACACTGACCAAGGACTCCCTAGCTATATAGTCAAGTAGTTTTTTAAATGATTTGTCAGGTTAGGTGATTCCTCCATATAATCATTGATTTAGGATTTGTGAGAATCGATTGGGCATGGTAGGTAGTCTTATGTCAGATTATAACTAGAATGTTTGTTGTAGGAATGTTATTAAATATTATCATTAATATATTATGGGGCTTGAAAACCTTATGCATCTCACCAGGTTACCCAAACTTGACTCACTCATTTTATGTGCATCACATGTAGAGGATGTAAGGTTGCTGAAGTCTAATTAGGATGCCAAGTAAAATAAGAGATGTGCCTATATTAGTATTTCAAGTCCTTTTTATTTTTACACTGCAACCTATGGTTGGCTATTAATGGTGACATTGATTGTATTTTAATAAAATGAAATAACTTATGTAATCTCAATTGTTTTAAACTAGGATTTTATGCAACACAAGAAATCAAATCATAAAGAAAAAGTTTTAATTGGTTCTGAAACTTAGGGGATGTCACAATTACTGTTAAAATCTCCACATCCCAATGTACTCGAACTTGTTACAGCATCACCCGGAAATCCTCTAAACGATTGCACGACCACGTCCACTTGTTTTAACTGTGATCAACCATCAACCCTACACTACTAGTACACCTTCACCATCACATCCCCTTTCGACAACCTTCAAGCCACATGTTTCTAGTCGAACACTATAAAGAACTACCCTCTCTACTATCATCACAGCTGGAAGAATCTTTCAACCGCTACCACTTCCAAATATACCACCCTTAAAAACCAACATAAAACTTCCAACCATCGGACCACCCCCACCTTAACATTTAATCCACAAAACAACCACCGTTTACCACCTGCTCTTGTCGAACCACCTTGTTAATCTTGATAAATACAAAAGAGGGGTTCGACTTTTACTTACTACAGTGAAACAAGAAGAAAAAGAAGGATGTGTGTTTTTTTCTTATTTAACTTCAAAACGAATAACCACAGAGAGAAGTAGGGTACACTATAGTGTCGTATGGTTCACATAATGTTTATAAGGAATTGTAACCTATCAGGAATTAGAATCCAATTCCATAGTATGTTTGGCTAGTAAGAAATGGAATTGGAATCCAATTCCATAATCTGTATGGTTGGAAGGAAACAGAATTGGAATGATGTAAAATGACAAAATTATCTTTCTTGTTTTTTTGCTTAAATATATATTTTTTATAAGTTATATGGTGGTGAGGGTGGTTGGTGGTAGTTTGTGATCGTGGTGACAGTGGTGGTGGCGGTAGTGGTGTTGGATGTTGTGGTGATAGTAGTGGTGGTGGTGGTTATGGTAGGTGTTAGTAGTGCTAGTGGTCACAACGATGGTGGTGATAGCAATAACGGTGACGGTGGCGGTGGAAGTGATGGTTATATTAGGTGGTGAAGGTAGTGGTCATGGTGGTGGTGGTCATGGTTGCAACATCAGTGTTGAAGACAAAAGTAATGGTGGTGATGGTTATGGCAGAGGTGGTGGCGGTGGGTAGGGGTAGTAGTAGTGATAGTAGTAGTGTTGATAAGTGATGGTGGTGGTGGTGATGGTGGCAATGAAGGTGGTTGTGGCGGTAGTGGCGATGTCAGTGGTGATGTTGGTGGTAGTGGGGGAGGTGGTGGTGATGGTGGCAATGGTGGTGGGTGTTTTTGGTAGAGGGAAATTGCATTTTGTTTTAATGAATTGAAATTAACTTCTTCCATCTTTTAATGGAATGTACTTTCCTCCCACAAATGGAAAGTTTTTCATTTAGGAATTTAATTCCTTAGCAAAAAAATTGAACCAAACGTAGGAAAGCGGTTGAATTGGATTCCAATTCCCTCTAATTTCTTAAAATTTTAGTGAACCAAACAACCCCTAAGGATTTAATGTGGTCTAGCTAAAAATATTCACGTCATCTTTTATATCTTTTATGCCATGTCATTAAATCGCCCGATCATTTTATAAAGAAACATGCTAGGTGGGTTTTATTGAAAGGTAAATGATAATATAATGGTTGTTCTGAATGTAAACTTAATGTAAGGGTTTATTTATTTATATAAAATAAATGATTGGGGTTTTCTATATTTTGCCTTTCAGCCTTTCTGAATATGTTTGTTTGATTGACGAAAGAGTAGAGAGAATGTAAGCCTAAATAATTAAATGAATATAGGCTAGTATTCTGTGGATAAAATATTTGGGCTTCTAAGGGAGGAGGGAGTCATTCCCTCACAACCCACTGAACCCACTGTCACATCACTTTTTCTCGTATATTTTTCTACATCTTTTCGAACCCACAACATACAGAACCCTATCTTTTTGAACCCACTTAACCCACTCAATTAAAAAAATACAAACCAATCAAATGTAAAATCTTAATTAGCAATAGAGTTATCGGCAATACCACTCCCGCTTCAACGAGTGGGTTGATTGGTTTCACTAACCCACTTCATCATCTCTCTACTTTCTCTTTCTTATTTTTTCTTGTACCATGTGTTTCAAAACTTGTACCTTAGTTGTTTTGTATTTTTTGTAATTGAGTGGGTTGAGTGGGTTCAAAAAGATAGGATTTCCGTGTGTTGTGGGTTGGGAAAGATGAAGAAAAAAAAGAGATAAAAATTGATTTGACAGTAGTGGCGGATCCAGGGTTAAAGCAAAGGGGTATCCAAAAAATAAAATCGTTTAATATACAATAAAAAACACAATTTCAATAAGAAAAAAAACGAGTAATTACATTTTCAGTCTTAACATTCTCAACTACAAATCAAATTACCATTCATAAAATCTCACACGACTCAAGTTGTTGTTGGTAAATACGATATCGATGGCGGCCTTAAGAGTAAAAAAAGATGTGTAATGCCCATTTCGATTTTCGGTATGTCATTTTTTTTAGTTAAAAATAATATCAATAATAATAATAATAATTAAAATAAATCAATTTATTTAATATAAATAATATTTATATGTCCAAGGGGGTATTGTGCTAATTCTAGAAATAAGTTTGCTAAAGAATTTCGGTTTAAGGGTAGATTTCGTCACAATTGACATCTTCAAGGACTAAAGATGACATTTTTGGAAACTGATTTGTCTTTGTCTTCTCTAAACAGCAAGCAGCGACGCAGGTTCTTTCTCATGGCTGCCATAGCTAGGGCTTGAGAAGAAAGCTGTTGTAACACTCGATCTAAACCATCTCGCAGGTATTACACTACTAGAAAATTTTTGAGGGGTATCCAGGGCTACCCCGGGCTCTACATTGGATCCGCCTATGTTTGACAGTGGGTTCGATGGGTTGAGAGGGAACGACTCCCTCCTCCCTAATGAAGATTAAGCCTTGATCATGGTACCCACCTGAAATTGCTTGTGGTTGGCCACTGACATGCCGGTGATTTGGTCTACACTTGAGGTAGCTGAAAAGTGGCAGTAATTAGGGCTTTCTTAATGTTTCAAAAAGCTCATCGTCACTTGCTCACCAAGCGGTCATAATATGCTCTAGATATGCATAACCACTTGCTCAGAACCTAAGGTGTCCATTTGTTTCTTCATTTTAATTACTTTTAAGTGATTTATAACCCCGTTGGTTATTGTTCAATAGTACAAGTTGTAGATCTCTCCCATACAGACATGCACTATTTTCACGATGGTGGAACCGCATTAAATTCTCGTGACATTATATGTTTCTTTGCTTGTTGTCTAAATTTCTATAACTTGGTATGTGTTACTATCATGATTACACATTTTATTGCCTCCATCATCATGGTTTGTTACATGTTGGGTTTAAAACTTGTTCATAGGATAAAATGTTAGATATTTTGATATATTTGAATTATGTTCGGTTAGTTTGGATCCACCATATGAATCCATCACTAGCAAGAAGCTAGCACCAAGGATAAAAAACCAAACAACTGTGGGATTACGAGGAAGGCTATCAACCATAATAGGTTACAAAGACCAGATAAACAAATTTCGCGATCACTACAAGAACTCTACAAAAAGAGAAGATTTTAGTTTCCACGAAAATGGTGACATGGTCGTTCAAATAGGTGTTTGATCCTAATGTGTTCATTGATACTATGTTAATCTTCTTTCACAGCTAGAAAAGTTTTCATTTTCCTACCGGTTAGTTCGGGCGAAAACATTACATCAGAGAATACTGACAGATCAACGACGGAGCGAGAAGCCCTAATTTAGGGGCGACTTCATGATGGAATAACTACGAAATAACGAAAAACTTAAACGCCATCGAAAATATGTCAGTAAATACAAATGGAATATCGATAGACCACAATAAATGATTATTTTTTACTTGTCTTCACAACTTCGTCATTTTTAATTAAAACTCGAATAATGAAATTTAAAGGTTCGAACCCGAGCCATTATTGTTTTGGTAGGAGAGCAACTACCAGTAGGTTTTTATGTCTCTTCTGGTTTGAAGGTTAATTTTAACAAATCAAAAGTTTATGGTATTAGGGTCTCGAACCATGAAATCGTTAACTGGGCAATTCCATTGGGTTGTGAACCGACATCTCTCCCTTTCACATACCTCGGTGTTCCGGTGGGTATGAATATGAACTGTATGGCATCTTGGTCTGCAATTGAGGATAAACTAAAGGCAAAGCTATCGGCTTGGAAACAAAAAATCTTAGTTTTGGTGGTCGGGTTACACTTGCTAAAGTTGTCCTTGGTAGTATCCCCACTTATTACATGTCCATTTTGATGCTCCGATTGGTGTCATAAATTCCCTTGAAAAAATTAGAAGACAATTTATATGGGGAGGCACTGCTTGTAACAAAAGTATAAACTGGGTGGCATGGGAAAATATTACAGCTCCAAAAGCGGTGGGAGCTCTAGGTTTGGAATCAATCCGATCTTTAAACCTTGCACTGCTCATCAAATGTTTATGGAAATTGAAAAGTAAGCCAAACTCCTTCTGGGCACAGGTCATCAGGGGACTACACAACTTGCATGGAGACCATGCTCAATTCCAACCAAAGAGTCGGTGGACTGGAGTATGGAAAAATATTGTGCAAAACAAAGATGCACTTGATAGAATCAATATTCCTCTCGAAGAGGTAATGCAACCGGATGAGTTAAGGGCTGGCTGGATATCACTGTTTGTCGTGGATGGTGAATTTTGCGTGGCAGCCCTCCGAGATAGAATAGAAAGGGCATCCTTCCCAGTATGCGACGGTGTATTCCCATGGCTCAATACAATCCCATTAAAAGTCTTGGGCTTTGTGTGGTGAGCAAAACAAAACCGTATTCCTTCGGCTGAAGCTCTTAAGAATAGAGGAGTTAAATGTCTTCGACTATGTGTAGTGCCTGTCGTGAGGCGGAAGAATCGGGGGATCATATTTTGGTGTCATGCTTACTAGCGAAATGTGTAATCCAGTCGATCTTCCAATGGTGTAACATCTGGGCAATTGAATTTTAATCAGTCTCAAGTATCATTGACTTTGCATCTAAATTGGGGAATTGCCCAAAAAGGAGAAAAACTTTCACGACGATTTTGTTTGGAACCCTATGGTGCTTATGGAAATCCAGGAATGAAAGAATTTTTAAAAAGCATAACTATGAATTGGCGAAAATTATCTCTGATGTAAAGGCTCATACCTTTGTATGGGTAAAACATAAAGGAGGATATAACAAATTAAATTGGAATCAATGGATTAATTCACCATTTCTTTGTACCTGAAACAATGTAAAATCACATGTACTAGCTTCTTGCTACTTAGGTGAATATGTTATGAAATAAAATATGTCTTTTGGCGGTTCAAAAAAAAAAGTGCGGCTATAAGCCTCACCCAATTAACCTTATTAAATGCATATATAAACTAATTAACTGCAAATATATTATTATTATTATTATTATTATTATTATTTTCTGTTATTTGAGTTCTAAATGTAGTCTATTTCACTATGTTTTTTTATATATTTACCATATATATATTCATAAAATTCTTTTTTATTATTATTATTATTATTATTATTATTACATGTATGCATGTATATATGATAATAAATATGTGGCAAAAAAGTATATTTAGGGCTCCAATAATGGAAAATGACGCCGTTTGCCGCCGATGATGATGATAATAATAATAATAATAATAATAATAATAATAATAATAATAATAATAATAATACTATTACGTGTATAAGTATATATGTATGTACACATAATATTTATATGTTTGTGAATGTGTATCTAAATGTGTATATGTATATATGTGTATCTGAATATGTATGAGAATATATGTGTATATATGTATTTTATGTATATATGCGTATGTGTATGTGTATATGTGTGTGTATATATATATATATATATATATATATATATATATATATATGTGTGTGTGTGTGTGTGTATGGGTGTGTGCACGTGTGTGTGAATGTGTGTATGTATATATGTATGTGTATTTGTATATGTATGCATATGTGAATGTATATGTGTATATATGTGTGTATGTGATTATATATATGTATATATATATATATATATATATATATATAAAGTTAGGTTCAAATGTTTTTACTATCTATTATGTGCATGTATGATTGATTTTTGACCAATTATTTTAGTTATTTTAAGAAAGTAATTAATGAATATTAAATGTTGAATATTTAATTAATACTCATTATATCTTCAACATGTAATAAACATTAACTACTTTCTTAAAATAACTAAAATGATTGGTACACAATCAATCCTAAATACATACAATAAATAGTTAGAACACAATCACCTAACTATATATATATATATATATATATATATATATATATATATATAAGTGTATATGTATGCATACGTATATACGTAGCTTATATTTATGAATATGCATGTGCATGTCTGTTAATGTATGTGTGTTGGTATCTACAAAATCACATACATTAGTAGTCTATGTAATGTTAAAATGAGTAACGGATTCCGAAAGGAGGACATGGCTTTACACACATGGGTATTAGTTATAAGTTTATGAAAGTAAAGATATTCATGTGTGAAAAAATGATGCGGAAAAATCGTACTTTGGTCGCTAAAATGTCGAAAATAAGAAAACTCCATCGGAAATCCGTTGTTAATTCGACATGGTGACATAATACTGACGGATGACTTATTGCGTCGGTAATTTACATCCAATTTCTGAAGGAAAATGTCACCTGTCGTAATCTATCACTAATCTGCAGTAATTACTGACGTATTAAAAAGGATGTGGATACCTTGCCTAACACAACACGTTTTAAAGCTCCCATAAAAACTCTGAAGTTAAGCGTGCCCGAAAGAGAACAATTCAGGGATGTGTAACCTCCTGGGAAGTTTTCGTGTCGGGAGCCCAAAGCGGACAATATTATGATTTGTGCTAGAGGAGGATGTTACAAATGATATCAGAGCTGGGGCACGGGTCGATGTGTTCGACGGGGACGTCGAACATTATAATGGGGGGGGGGGGGGGTGGAGAACAAAAGCATTACCTTTACAGGGGTATGGATACCTACATTGTCACAACACGTTTTAAAGCCGTGGGGGTAGCAGATCCCATAAGAACTCTGTAGTTAAGCATGTCCAGGCGAGAGCAATCCGGGCATGGATGACCCCCTGGGAAGTTTATTAGAACATGTTTCATGTGGAATTACATGTATTTTGAAGGACGAGGATCACTAATAGCATCCAACTAGTTAAGGTTATGAACCGCTCTCACTGTGGAATTATATGTCAAACTAAGGATAAATGAAAGAAATAACAATGTATTTTGTTTAGTTAAATGTTAAAGATGTTAAGTTCAAGACTTTCGTTTATTCTCAATTTCCCATGCCCTCTTGTGTACACGTCTTTTCTTTTTCAAGCATCCAAGCATAAGCCAATATTCTTCCCCATGGTGAAGGTAAGCTTTTATGTCCTATTTATCTTCTATCAAGATATCAAGTGACTTTATCATTGTTTATGTGTGTTGTGCAAAAAAACTAGGTATCTGGTGTTGCCCTCCTTCCTTGAGGTTGATGATTCAAGTCTCATCGTGAACATAGATGGATTTAAGGGGCAGTTTAGGTTAGCTTTGCCATTTCAAAAAAAAGATACCACACATATCTCGGACTATATTTGTATTTTTTATGATCATTGATTATGGTGTGTTGAAACATGAACAACCGGCGGTCTTTGAGTCAAAACTCAAATTGAAGAATAATTGTCGATTTTTATCAATTCAACTTACCCGATAATTCACCAAGTAGTCCACCATATAATTCTTAATTTATTTCTTAAACACTTAGTTAAACATTTGTATTTACACTCTGAATGTGTATTAATAGACATTTTCAATGTATTATTAGACAATATTTATTATTTTTATTGTAATATTATTAGTTTTGTGGTTGAATATTATAGATTTAATGTCATTCGGTTTCTTTAATATTTTGGATAGAAAGAACTTTTACTGCTTTTAAAAAAAACTTTTAGTGTTGGATTACATATGGAAATATCCATCACTAAAAATGCTGTTGGAAATCAGTTGGAAGTTGTTCAAACAAAGTTAATTAACGTGCTTCCGTCGCTATTCCATCAGTAACTAGCAACGGATTTTCGGTAATCCGTTGGTAAAAGTTACCCATGGGCTAAATGTGACATCCTTAAATCTGTCGGAAATCTGTCAGTAATTCCCTTTACCGAAGGAATAACGACGGCCATCATATTTTCCTGTTTTTTTAGTAGTGTTGATTTATCTTTTTGTTTCAAGTTTTATGATTTACATCCGGTGATCCGAAGAATATAGGACTCTACTTTATATATACTCTCTATTTACTAAGTCTGATACTGTAGATTGATTAATATGGCATTGAGGTGTTGCAACTTATCATTAAACTGCAACTTCATAGCATAACAAGATAAAACCAACTTACGAACCATTTTCTTTGTAGGTGCTTGACTGACTTGACTTGTATTTTGCGTGGAAAAAGCAAGATACCTGCAGGAGTATCATAACCCTAGGGAATTAACTTTCTGTTCATATATTCATGGATGTTTCAATTAAAAAAATACTATCTAGATAAGACAAGCTTATACCGAAGCGCATTCTGACGATGGCACCCACAAGTTAGAGCTACCCGTGTCAAAGATCACATTGAACTTTTGAGGTGGGGTGCCGATGCCAATCTCACCAAAGTATTGAGCATTCATATAGTTCCTCAATGCAACAATATCCGAGTCTTCGGAATCACCATGTTTTTTAGCACTTTGTCTATACTTCCGAATAGACGTCGTTAAGTAATCACCATCATTCAAAACAAGGTGTGAAGCAAAACGATCGGTTCGCTCAAATTTTACTCTTTTTAGTCCAATCCTAACAAGCCCGTCGGTTGATGTGGAAATTACTACTGGAGTACAGAAAAGGGTTGACAAAAAGAGGAAAATTGCTAGGGTGTCATATGCACTTGCCATGTTGATCTGCATGTCAATCCACCTTTAAAATTTGATTAGCATATAACAAAGCAACAAAACTTGATCAGTGATGAGTTTAAGCTTAGATATGATAAACTCAAGATGTAAAAATGCATTTAATTAATGGCAAACTACGAATTCGGGATACAAGAAGCAAAGAAGTAATAAACAGTTTATACCGGTTTCTTCTTCTGCAGAAAAATCTAACCCGAAATTGATTGCATGCAACCTCAAGTATTCTTAACCTATAATGGGGAAAAATATTAAAAAAAGTAATAAAATATTGACTGAACTAATTCCAGTAAATCGCAAGGATTTTAGGGTTCATATAGAGTGAATGAATATATATTGCTAACGCAATGCACAATACCTCTCAATTGCAGCCGTCCAATTCCTCGGTTACGTGATCTCTTCCGGCTTCGAGTAGTAGATACAGAATTCACTCTTGTGATCTTTTATGATTTGCCCAAAAAACTCCTTATAGTTTGGAATTTAGAGCATTTGCCCCTAATATATAGTTTTGACCTATGTTCTAGATGGATAATTTTAAATATAGGTTTTAATGTATTGATTTACTAGGTATGAGACGCATGTATTACATAAGTTTATTTATAAGAAAAAACTAAACATAAAATTCTAAATATTTAAGAAGTTTGAATTTATAAGAAAAATAAGAAAAATATTAAATTATAAAAATTAAAATGTTTTTTTCTTTAAATTTAAACAAATAATTTAGATAAATAAATAAAAGAAACTAATGAACTTTTAATTTAGTAATTTGAAAATTAAAAGGAAAGTTCATTAAAAAATTAATATGCATTTATTATTGCATTTAAATACTATGTGGAATAAAAATTAATTCAAAATAACCACGAAATGACATTTAACAATTTGAATGAGAATGCATATTATTGCATTATAGTTTGGAATTTAGAGCATTTTCCCCTAATATACTACGAAATGCATATTAATTTTCTTAATGACTAGTGACAAAAAAAAATATTCATTTATTAGAAAAGATTCCTTACCTTATCCATCTTTTCCATGTACTATATACTAGTTCGGTGGATTAGGCATTACATGATGCTCATAAATTAAAAAATGTCACCGGTCTATTCTACTACATTACATTTTAGAGCATGCGGTATGGGCCAAAAACGAGAGGCAACAGGCTGATGTGGCATGCCTCAACGGCGTCATGACGGGGGAACACCGCCCCCCTACTCGTTGCTTCTCGGCGTGTTACAACTCGTGCTCGTCACCACCGGGTGAAACGACGTTTCTTCTCAAATTCTTCTGTGTTTCTTCTTTAATTTTGCCTAACAACGCCTCACAACGACGTTGTGAGTTAGGAACACCACCCCTGAAATTTGTCTCACAATTCAACGACGTTGTTTTTTGTTACCCATACCATATAGTCTTAGGTGTATTTTTTTCAATTTGTTTTCCAATAATTATTAAAATTATCTTTTAATCAAATGTCATTATTATTATAATAATAATAATAAAGTAATGATTATTACTTTATTTTTAATTAATAAATATAATATAAATAAATAATTATTAAAAAAAAACCTAATTTGTAGTTTTGTTAAAATTATTATATAATAAATATGACATCAATAAAATATTAATCACGTCCTTTAAAGTAGGGATGAAAGTAGGTACAAACCCGGACCGGATGGACCCGGACCCGGACCCGAAAAACCCGAAACCGGTTAATGAGATTTTTTAGAACCGGAAACCGGACCGGTATATAGGAACCGGATCCGGTTCGGTTTTGGGTACGGTTCTGGGTAAAGTGGGTTTAGAACCGGAAAACCTGGAAACATCAAAGTGGGTAGGTTGGAACTGGATAAAGTGGGTCTAGAACCGGAAAACCCGGAAACATCAAAATGGGTAGGTTGGAACCAGATAAAGTGGGTTTAGACCCAGAAAAACCGGATTTTTTTGGTAAATAATTACTACTTAGTGGGTTGAACTTTGAAAATTTTCATATTGATAGGGACTATAACTCATTGAATATGAAACCAAAATTAACAAAATTATAGTCTAAAAGCATGTACAAACTCTAAAATACACTCTGAAAAAATCGCATGTCAATCTGAATTTAAACGAATGAGATATGCATGTGTTAACATTTTCACATAATACAAAGTACAAAAACAAATAGCTGAAAAGTGGAAAATTTTCAATTTGATATCCCGACTTCGGAGGACTGTAAATCATTGAATGTTAAACCAAAAATCACAAAATTATAGTCTAAACTCATGTACAAACTGTAAACTACAAGTTGGAAAAAACTACATGTTAATCCAACTTCAAACAAATTAGATATTCATGTTTTACAACTTTCACCGAATACAAAAAAAAAAAAAAAAAAAAAAACTAAAAAACTAAAAACTTTCAACGTTGATATCTCAACTTTAGGGGACTGTAAGTCAATGAATTTAAAACTAAAAATAGCAAAATTATAGTCTAAAATCATGTACAAACTCTAAACTACATGTTGGAAAAAACCGCATGTCAATCGGAGTTGAAACAAATGAGATATGCATCTTTTAAACGTTTCACAAAAACCAGTTCCGGCCTTAAAAGTGGTTCCGGTTCCAAACACCGGTTCCGGTTTTTAGACCCGGTTTACCCGGACCCGATGGACCCAAACCCGGATAAAGCCAATTTTTAAACCCGAAACCGGTTTTATATATTCCGGTTCTAACAGTTCTGGTTCCGGTCCGGTTTTCCGGTTCTAAATCTCATCCTTACTTTAAAGTATGATATGGCCTCACAGTTAGAAATTATTATATAATAAATATGACATCAATAAAATTAATCAGGCCCACCTAGCTAGAGACTTATTGGAAACCAATGGGGCCTAGTGAGTGTTTTTACAACAATGGTTTTACCTTAGCTAATTTTATATTTATATTGTTATTATTCTTTCCTTATTCATAGGATTTGGGTTTTCTTGAATGTATACATACAATTTAAATCAATTGAATGAACATAATAATTACACAAATTCGATAGTGGATCAAAGAAGAAAAAATTGGCAACACATAACCTAGCCTTAGATCACCTACATTGGTGCTTTATTTTATCTTGTAAATGCTGACTAAGCATATATTGAAAGCCACCTAGCATTATTCTTTCAAACGTTGAAAGGCTTGTAAAGCCTTTAGGTTAGCCATATCGTTATTATATATTATATGAATGTGTAGTAATTCTTTTAAAGGACACATATATCATAATTTATATATTGTAGGGATATATATATATATATATATATATATATATATATATATATATATATATATATATATATATAATCGTTGTTGTATGTTAGTGGGGTCCATTTTGAAAGATCATTGTTATTGTACTGATGTGGATGGTAATTGCAGAAGTTGATCTGACACAACTGAAAGGTTAATGGTCTTGCACTGATATGGATGGTCTTAACCCTACTTCACAAGAAAGGATGAAAGTGGCGGTGAACTTCATAATTGGTAATAGAGAAATCCCCCTTGGATATATCTTTATCAAACATGCTCACCTCTCAGATCACTTAAGGCAAAAAAATTTTTGGAGAAAATCTCTTAGGTGTTGTAAATTACAATTATTGGTAAAGTGAGATGACACATGCAATCTAATGATATGATGAATTGAGAAGCGACGCAATACAATGATTCTTGTATGGATGGTAAGGGCAATGATTCATGTATGGATGGTAAGGGCAACAGAGAAAAAGATCAAAATCAGAAAGAACTAAGATGTGTAATTACTACAACAAAAGCTCAGAAAAATTTGGGATGGGATACATTGTATAAGAGTGCTGGGCATGGGCAACGTCATGTGGTCGTTTTTTAGCGTTATAATGCACAAACACCGACCTCTTCACCGTTTTTCGGCGTTATACGCTTGCCGTTGCTTCTCGTTGCCACCTCCACATTCTTGTAACGCCTGTTTCTTTGTTTTTAGCTAAAAACGCCGGTGTGGGCGACCAACCTAAGTTTAGCGCCTACATTGCGTTGCAGCGGGCTTGATGCAGAATGGCCAAAGAAATCAAAAAAGTAAGTGTAACAGCCCGGATTTCCAGGTATCCTTATTGTTTATGATTTTGGTGTTTTGAGAGGGGACTCGGCGAGTCGGAGCTCAAACTCGCCGAGTAGGGACGCGATTCTGGACGCGGGATTCGCCTGGACTCGGCGAGTCCAGGATATGGACTCGGCGAGTCCGCGTTGTTTAATGAAACCCTAATTTCTCGGGTTTGGGACCTATTTAAAGGGCCTTATGGCCGTCATTTGTACCCAGCAGTCCATAGAGAGAAACCCTAGAGTGCTTTAGCGATTTGAGAGAGAGAGAGAAAGGAAGCATTTCTTGATCCTTGTGTGTTGTTTAGCAAACAAGAGGGAGGTTCTAGCCAAGAGGAAGCAAAGGAGGTTGCTATTCTGTGGATTTGAAGCTTAGATCATCGATCTAAAGGTATGATTTCGGCTCATCTTCTGTTTTGTGAAGTATATTTGGATTTAGGGTTTCTTGTGGCCTTTGTTGGGTTGATTTGATGGCCAAATAGTCCCTTGCTAGTGATGAGGCTTTGGATCTGGATCCATAGAGGTCCAGAGAGCCTCATTCATCAAGCTTTATGAAGAACAATGGAGGTTATAACCTTGAGGTGTGATATTTGTTGATAATTCTTCATATATGGACATATAGAGGTTGTATGTACACCAAGTTTGGGGCTTTACGTGGTGAAGCAGTCTAGGAAGGCCAGATCTATGAATTGATGGAACAGATCTGACCTTAGAAGCGAGTTTGAGTGATTGCATGGCATGGACTCGCCGAGTCCGATGAGCAGACTCGGCGAGTAGCTTGAAGATTGCCTTGGATTGGCCAGTGAGTGGTCCAGTCGAGTCATGGGTTGACTCAGTGAGTCAGGGCGAGTTAGGGAAGGGTGGTCAAGTGGATTGAGTCGAGCTGGGACTCGCCGAGTTGTTCTTGAGACTCGGCGAGTTGAGTCGGGGTGGCCCCGCGATTCTTCCAGGTGGAACTCGTCGAGTCAGGGGGAGTACTCGACGTGTAAGAAGGGAATCCTAGAGAGTTGGTGAAAACGTCTAGACTCGCCGAGTTGCCCTTGTGCACTCGCCGAGTCCAGTCAAAGTTGACCGTTGACCGTTGACCGTTGACCAGAGTTGACCTGTGTTGACTTCTTAGGGATAATCAACCTTAGAGATAAAAAGTGTTAATTAGAGACATATGATGTTATAGGAGGATTATAGCTCGGAGGATCGGGCACGAGGGATTTCAGGATTTGCGAGTCATCGAGATACGCGAGGTGAGTCTTCTCACTATACTTTATCTTGAGTAGATAATCAGAGTTATGTGACAGAGTATTTGTATGTTATGTATGCTATATGTTGTACTGCATTATTTCTATGTGATTGATGCTGTGCATGTTTACAGAGTTGGAACCGGAAGGTTCCTTGAGTTAGAACCTAAGGGTTCACAGAGTTTGGGTGCACGGACCCATAGAGTTATAGCCTCGAGTGGCTAATATGTGTTTTATGTGTGGTATTTTGGGGAACTCACTAAGCTTTGTGCCTACAGTGTTAGTGTTGTTGTTTCAGGTACTAGCGATGACCGTGGGAAGGCGACGGCTTGATCCGTACACACGCATGGGATTTTGTTATACTTGTGATCTTGGGATTTTGTATAATGTGAATTGAGATTTAAACTTGATGTTTTTATGAAAAGTTAATGGGAAATGTTTTTATAAATTGTGAAAATTATTTTAAAATTTACGGTGTTACAGTAAGAGATAAAGAACTATTGTATGATTTTTTGACGGGTCTTAAACATAATGAATATGGGGTTGTCAAAATGCACATTCTAAGCAATAGCTTTGTATTATCCCTATAATTTCAATAAACATTCAATTTTTGAAATGTATTTATTAAAAAAAATCATTAACTTTACTATCTAAAAGTTCCAAATCCAACCCCTACATCAAAATAAATCATTAAATTCAACTTATAATTTATAAATCCAAATAAATCATTAAATTCAACTTATAATTTATAAATCCAAAGCCAAATGGAAGCATGGATAAAATGTGTCATAAAAATCTCCATCATAACTAAGCCAAATGTAACGTGTCAAAATTTCTATGAGATTTTTCATTTTAAAATAGATTATTCAATTAAACTTGTGTTTCAAAATGCATTGAAAAACATTTGATTGATTAAAAACCATACATAGAGTTAAGTTTATAAAACCGCGAAAACGAATATTTTTGATGCGTGTGTACAATCCTATCAAGCTTTTCTCATAAATGACCTGAAAAACGTTTAGTTCACAACTGTAAGCATAAAACTTAGTGAGTTCCTTAGTATACCATATATAACATCATACATATAATGCATCCACATAAAGTCCTATGCTCTAGCGCTGACCTGCCAAATCTCATATCCATAAGTATACTACATACATACAAGCAAACATAATAGCTACCGACACTCTGCTACTAGCTCTCATCCATCACTACTACTAGCTCTCAGCCGTCGTACTACTATCGATCTCGTACCGAAGCAACATCATCGGCCTTGCACCGGAACAACATTATCGACCTTGCATCGGGACTATATCGTGGCCTTGTGCCAGAACCATATTAGTATTAGGTCTCATGCTAATACTGACAACCGCCTCACGAAGACGTAATTATATGTAGTTGAGATTCAAATAGACAGTCGAACATATGGTCCTACTCTAGAACCGCAACTAAACAAGGAACAAGTAAGAAACCTAGACTAAGAGTTCTCAGTCTATCCAACTTAAACTACATATAACCCCTAGGGTATCTACTCAACTTAAACTATATATAATGGGATATGTGGCATAGTGAGAAACTCACCTGAACTGATAAACTGAAGAAGCACAACAGTACGATCATCCCTTGTATCGATCAATCCTACAAACCGACTAATACAAAAAAAGACAAATCCTCAAAAAACAACCCAAATCCTCCAAGTTTGTGTTGGATTAAATGTCGAAGCTCATAACTATTATTGGTATGTACTTGACCCGAGAGTAGCATGGTCCATTTGAGTTGCATGACATCAGAACAGTTTGGATAGACTTTTGTGAGAAGAGGATATTTATTATTTATTAATATATTATAAGTTCTAATATATTAATATGAAATCATATTATTTAATTAGTGTTGATCAAGAATTAGTTTGGAATTAATTTTGTGATCAAAAGAGACAAATTAAATAAATGGGGATTGATTTGGTAAATCATTCATTCTTATAAACTGGGCTTATGATCTATAGTTCTTCATGTTAGGCTAAACCCATGTGGTGACCCATGGATATTCCATGGAGGTTAAAACCAATAGATCATGAGGAATGTGGAAAGTCATGAGTTACATGGTGTAACCCTAATGTGCACACTATATAAGAAGCCTCATAGCTCATGAAATGTGACCTAGAGTCTTGGTAAGGAGGGCTACCCGATTTCATGAAGTGCAAGTGCTCTTCTCTCAAGTTATTCCAATTGTTAGTGGTGTTGTGTGATTCCATTTGAGGTGCAACACTTGGGGCACTAAGCTCTTAAAGGTCCAAGGCTTCCAACTACAAGAAAATGTATGTTATCTAACTTGTTTTATTACCCATGTATAAACTTTTGTATGCTAGTTTAGGGTAATCCCCTTGGAAAGTTCAAGTTTGCATGTATAATAGAGAAAATATAGATCCAAGGGTATTTAGGGTTGCATGTACACCTTATGAGTGTTAGAATTCCCATAACCCATCAGTGGTATCAGAGCCTAGACTTTCTTTCTCATATACTTGATGCTTCTTGTTTTTCCAAAGTTGAAAATGTGCCATTTTCGCATCTGACTGCTCACCACGATGTGACAGCTTTTACCATGACGTGGTGATGCACATGTGAGCAATATTTCTTGTTTTGGCTTGCAATTAGATTAGGATCATTACTCTAAACTGTTTTTTGAACCTAGAAACCTGTTTTTCAATAAGGTAACGTTCATGCTTGTCCAATTAAAAGATAATTGTCAAACTTTCATGTTTTGTAATTGTTTATATGATTAATTAGATGAAATATTTTGATATGAATTGTCTTGTTCTTATGAGTTTAATTTAATTCATAGACAAACTGATTATTTTTTGTAAGTTATAATATTTGATCTAAATGGATTTTGATGAATTCCATAACTTGTCCTCAAGTTATGGATGTAATGAAAAATGAACAAATTTTCTTTTAAAGAGATCATTAAAATCATAGGTTATAGAAAAATGAAGAGTTCTTTTGATAAATGGTTTTATCCATAACTTGTCTCAATTTGGATTTTCAAAAGTCTTTTCATTAAAATCTTTATTAAACTCACAAGTTATGGATACCAAAAGTTTTTGAATAGTTCAAAACTTGCCCTCAAGTTTTGGAATTTGTAAATGTAAAAGGCTAACTTTTGAAACATTTAATTCCAAATCCTAGAATTTTAAAGTTTAAAATTCTACCCTTATACTATTATAATATTATAGATTTATTATTTATATATATGTATAAGAACAAATTCAGTCTTACCGTTAGTAGGTCTCATTCACAAAGTTGGTCTATAAGGGGGTGTAAAGGTTACTACCTATAAAATGGCAGTTTAATGGGTCTCCACTCTCACCCACCGCTTCCTTGACTAGTGGAGGGTCGTTAGCCGAACGGGTAGGATAGGACTCTAATTCTCCCTTCATTAAAAGTATAATGATAAATCATCATTTACCTACCTTCAAATATTTTGCGGTTTGGATTACGACATCCCTCTTCCAAATTGTAAAATATTGTGTTGGGTCCTAGCCTTAATACTTCATTTGGATGTTATATTAAGGACTAAAATCAACTAAACTTGAATTTCTCGCATTGTAGATGTCTAGTTTAGACAACAATGGTCTTCCCAAATCCTTTGGAACAAGCTTTCCTCTTGAAGATGATTTCCCGTGGTTGGATCGTTGAAGTCATACTTCACTTTCTCCACCTCCTCCAATAATTCTCCCTAACCCACAAGTTCAAAGACTTGAAAGATTTAAGGTCACTCAAGCCCTACTTGCATTGAAACGTGAAGATGGAAGGCATGT
Organism: Lactuca sativa; assembly: GCF_002870075.4. Lineage (NCBI taxonomy): Eukaryota > Viridiplantae > Streptophyta > Magnoliopsida > Asterales > Asteraceae > Lactuca > Lactuca sativa. The sequence goes on from NC_056626.2 coordinate 99,625,180, forward strand.
GTGTACTCACATCTTGGAGATGAAGTCAGATATTGACAGACTAAGAGTATTGGGTGTCGAAGTCTCAAGGAAGTTCGCTGTTGACTGGGTTCTTCAATCACTTCCTGAGTCATATAGTGAGTTCATTAAGGACTACTATGTGACAGACCACGGCATGATCCTTATTGATCTTAGTTATTTGCTTGTTGCTACTAAATCAACAATGATGTGGCGCACTAGAAAAGTAAACTTTATGGGAAGATCTACTCTCCAAACTTCCATGGACATTGAAAATAGAAACATTGGAAGTCCAGAAAAGATTTCTCTTTCCAAGGGAAAGAGAAATGCTAAGTCTGAGATTGTCCCGTGTACCATTCCCAAAGAGTCTATATGTTTATGTTGCCAAGAGAAGGGGCATTGGTTGTGAAGCTTCCTTGACTACATGAAAGATTAGAGAAAAGGTAGAATCAAAAAGTTTGACTCTGCTTCAGGTAAGTCCACTATCTAAGTCTATTAAATTCCTAATTGTTGATTCTTAATACATGATGTGACATGGTTGCATTTTGATGTTTGTAGGATCATGCAAAGGGAAGGAAGATTAAAGGAAGAGTATTCTAAATCTGATCGCGAAGATGAATTTCAATTGCATGGTTCGAAGATCGGACTTTTGAGCTGTTGCTTAGGAGTTATGATAGATTGCTAGGAAATATGTAATAACATAGTTTTCATTTGCAATTGCATTGTAAGGATAAGTTTTTCCGCATTTTTATAAATAAATAAAATTTTGTTTTATTTTATTATATCTCCTTACAATGGCATTTATGAAAAACTAATGTTTGTATGTTCCTATGTTAGCAATATGAATTTGATTTTTTGTTTGTGGTAGTGTCGAGGATTTTCCCAACAAGGAAAGATTCTTATCACCCAAGTTTCAATTGGACAGAAACTTGGAATCATGCAAGTTGCAATGTATGATGAATGAGAATTTTTATCTTTGGTAAATCAAGACTATTTCCTTGTTCACATGTATATGTGAATCAAGTGAAGGACAAGGGCATCGGGTACACTAGGTGTGCACTGGTCAGGTCCACCACAAAGAACGATAAGACTATTCGTCATAATTTACTAAACTTTAGTAAATATGGTTATGCTTAGTAAATATGGTTATGATTACAAGCTTAAGTATAATTCTAAAACATTGGAAAAGGGTTTAATGTGTGACAGAACGAATGAGAAGAATCAAATTAGGCAGAAAGATACAAGTTTCTCTAATCTTAAAAGATGGGAGAGTACTTTAGTATCGTGTTTTATGATCATCTTAACAATTATGAAAAAAAACCATATCATAATTGATCCTCTAAACACATCTTAGTCTATTTGTATGGGTAAGAAGAGGAATCGTAAATTGTTGAAATAGTTTAAATAAAAAAGACGAGTCATACTTCATACCCAAAACAAGTCTTAAAGTCATACTCTAAGATTGTAACCTTAAGTGACATAATCTTAAGAAAGGTTTAAAACACTTATCAAATATAGAGTAAAAGTTTTTCTAATCTTGTACATTTGAAATTGGTAATTTGTGATGAAACAAAGACCAACTAAGGCCAATTGTGTGAAGTGTTTGTCTTGATAAGAATCCACACTAACTCTTGAATATTTTTTTGTCAAGGAATGATTCATGAAAAGATAATCTTATATGTCAAGAGGGCAGTGGGAGTATTAAAGATCTTGAAAGTTTCAAGAACTAATCAAGAGTAAACATATTGTTAAACACTAGCACACGACTTGAGGTTTCTAACCTATCGTGTTGACATATTATTATTTATGTGCCCATTCCAGTTAAAGTTGACTATGCATGTGAGTTCTATGAGTTCTCAGGTTTTGCATAACTACTTGGAAGCAATGGCAGACCCTTGTGATGCTAGATGACAAGAAATTAAGATTGAACAAGTTCAGTTCATATGAGTTTGGATTTTTCACTAACCTTGTCTTGTGATTATGGTTATGACAAATTCACATGGATAGGAACACATACACCATAAAATCTAAGTGTCATAAGGTTTCTCTCCGATTCATGAAAATGATAGTGAGAAAACACTTTTACTTAGTAGATTTTAAGGAGATAGAAATTGTATAATTTGCATTTTCAAATTCGATTATGATTATGGCATCTCTTTTCATAATTTGAATTGTAAGAAATGGAAAAAGGACTGAACATTTGAGACTTATTGCTATAAGTTCTTATAATGTTTAGACACATATGTGAGCTATCTAAGGAAAGGTGTATGAGTTTGAGAAGCCTAGATAAAGTCTTATCAAAGCATCTCATATTAGAAATCTGAACTTTGGTAAGAAAGTCAACAAAGTGTTGATTTCTAGAAGTCCAGGTGATTTTTGAGTACATGTCAAAGCTAGTGGGAGCATAAGTGTTATGCTAGTAAAATAATAATTAAAATGCTAGTGGGAGAATAATTATTATGGTAAGTGTTGCAAGTTATCAATGTTAATTATAGAAAACAAAAGTTTCAATTTGCAAGTTGCAGAGTTTGAAAAATTGTTTTGCTATAATTAAGGGAGAGGAAATTATACTTCATTTCAATTCTAAAAACTTAGATTGAGATTTTAATCACATTTAGTCATATATATATATATATATATATATATATATATATATATATATATATATATATATATATATATATATATATATATATATATACGAATGTTATGTTGGAATGGTTCAACATAAGGAAATTATGTATATGGAAATGTTAATTGCGTTCTCAAAATTTGGTTATGATTACAGCATCCCTCTTTATAATCTAAATTATGAGAACATGGCAAAAAGAAATATTATAGCAAAAGGTTGATCAAGTATCATGTCTCTATGTTAGACATTATGAATCGCATCCCATATGCTTCGGGTATAGGATCGATTGAATATGCTATAATATTCTCATCTTCTCAATTTTCCAAATGCCTAGGGCATTAATGTAACAACCCGATATTTTCAAGTCAATGTAACGATCCAAAGTCAAGTATTGTAACCTATTTTTGAAAGAATAATAATAGCGTCAAAAATAAAATGTTCAAAAATCTCAGTTGGAATGTTATTAAGTAATAGATATCATAACAAGGTTTTCAAAAACATAAACGACACAAGAGTCAGTTCAAACATACTATAAAGAGAAACAGGGAGGAACATACTATACACTAGGACAGAGTGAACATACTATACAAATACAAGAACACAATAACATTAATGTGAGCCACTACTTCATGGGTTTTAGTAATATGAACATTCCTATGTGCACATACAAACCCTAATGCTTGGATCTAGGTTTCTCTAATTGAACATGCATTGAATCCAAGACTTCTAATAACAATTCTAGTATAATAACATAAGAAATCAGATTTAGATGATTACCTTGAAGCACTTGCTTGAATCTTCTTGTCCTTGGAGCTTTAGAGTCACAAGTGTCACTCCTCTAATGGCTTACAAACACCAACTAGCAAGAGGATGATTATAGAGAGAGGAGAGAGGAGGAAGAAATCGGCCAGGGTTTCTTTAGAGACAAGAGTGCCAATTTCCCTTAACCCCTAGGGTCTATTTATACTAGTGAGGCTCCTAGGGTTTCATCCTTAAACCCTAATTGGATAACTTAAGCCCTAAGCAATCCAATACCCTAATGATAAGCCTTGGACGCTTTCAAGGTCTATCCTAAGCCCCAAAACCGCCCCCCTTATCCATAAGGGATTATAGCCCAAAGTACAACTATCATACAATTGACAGTTTATGCCGCTTTATTCAATTAATCTCTTTAAGTCATCAAATTAATTCCTAATTAATTTATGACTTATATTAATCAAATAATAATATTATTATTCCTTATATTATTCTCATAATATATTAATAATATTTCTTCTCTCATTATAAATCATCTTGTCAAGTTGCTATGGTGAAGGCAACCCAAAAGGACCATGCTCAATCGGGTCAAATACTTTCCTAATATAGTTGCAGCCTTAGACACTATTCTAACACTCTCCCACTTGGATAAGTCTAGTAACTATATACAAGTATAATACGATTAGAAATCGTAGCTCTCAAAGACGATGTCAAACTCTGATCTTATCAATCCTGTCCTTTAGATAAGGGATCGTACAGTCCTCTGTTTAGATATCATGCTGACAATTCTATGGAACCAATTTGTCCAACAATTGGTTTCTCGATCTCAGATTTATTTGATATAGAACTTAATCGAACACATCAATTTAGTTCTGACTGGGCCCATCACATAAGTCAAATCAAATCATCGAGCGGCCGAGATATCACTTTTACCCTCTTAGGATAAAAGTAACAGATAAACTTCGACTTATATGCATTTACTTATTCATTAATCAACTATACACAATAATGTGTTTTATAACATCAAGTTACTGATGCGGTTTTGCATTATCAATGTACTACCAATTAACAAATAACAAACCATATATCTAGGTTTTAAGACCATATGATATTATCGTCTTGCGATCGCCCTTTTTTTTACATTCCATAAGGTGATTCCAGCAAGCGAGGGTTTGTTCCAATGCTCAAAACTAGTTCATAAGCACTCATGAACGTTGCAGCAAACTTTTGCTATGTCTAATACCATTTAGACAATCTACACACCAATTCATGACAATCTTCATTCATACCTACTTCCAACATATGAACGATCGTGGACAATTTGAATAATTCGATTATTCTTAATAAACTCAATTATTCTGGAAGTCAAAACATGCAAAATGAAACAATAGCTAAACAATTAACTTAAGACAATAACATTACTCATAAATAACACTCCTTTATTTAATCATCAAATGTTAATTACATTTATCTATTACACGTTTCTAATACTGTCTAATCTATACTAATATCATCCTTCAGCCCAATACTCCTAGCATGTTGCAAGTGCTTAACCCTGCTCAGTCCTTTCGTAAGCGGATCTGCCGGGTTATCTTCTGATGATATCTCTTTACCACGAGTTGTCCTTCTTCTACTCGATGTCTAATAAAGTGACATTTTCTGTCGATATGTCGAGATCTACCATGATCCCTCGGTTCCTTGGTCAAGGCAACCGCTCCTTCATTATCATAGAAAATCTCCATGGGCTCCTTTATGGCAGGTACAACTCCAAGATCACCGATGAAGTTCTTCAACCATATTGCCTCTTTCAACGCTTCGCTCGCTGTAATGTACTCTGATTCGCACGTTGAATCAGCTACGGTCTCCTGCTTGGAACTTTTCCAAGTCACTGCTCCTCCATTCAGGGTAAAGACCCAGCCCGACTACGAACGGTAGTTGTCCCTGTCGGTCTGAAAGCTGGTGTCACTATACCCTCGCACCTTCAAGTCATCACTCCCTCCGAGGACTAAAAACCATTCCTTCATCCTTCGAAGGTACTTAAGGATATTCTTGACCGCAATCCAATGTGCTCTGCCAGGGTTCCCTTGATATCTACTAACCATGCTCAAAGCAAAGGCTATATTAGGGCGAGTAAAAGTCATAGCGTACATGATTGAGCCAACTGTGGAAGCGTATGGAACTCGGCTCATTTATGCTATTTCAGCTTCGGTACTTGGATTTTGAGTCTTACTCAACTTGGCATTACTTTGTATCGGTAATTCTCCCTTCTTCGAGTTTTCCATACTAAAACGTTTCAGTACTTTATCTAAGTAAGTGTTCTGACTAAGTCCTATTAGTCTCTTACTTCGTTCTCTCACTATCCTTATTCCCAGAATATAGGAAGCCTCTCTGAGGTCCTTCATAGCGAAGCACTTCCCGAGCCAGGACTTAACCTCCTGCAGAGTCGGGATTTCGTTTCCTATGAGGAGTATGTCGTCGACATACAAAACGAGGAAGCTTACTATACTCCCACTGACTATGACATATACACATGATTCATCTTCGCTTCGTATAAATCCAAACTCTTTGACTTTCTCATCGAAGCAAAGATTCCATCTGCGAGATGCCTGCTTAAGTCCATAAATGGACTTCTCAAGCTTACACACTCTATTCGAATGCTTCGGATCAACAAAACCCTCTGGCTGAGCCATGTAAACATCCTCAGCCAACTTCCCATTAAGGAAAGCGGTCTTGACATCCATTTGCCAAATCTCATAATCATGAAATGCAGCAACTGCTAGCAACACGCTAATAGATTTTATCTTCAGAACTGGTGAGAAGGTCTCATCATAGTCAACTCCGAGAGTTTGAGTAAAGCCCTTCGCAACCAATCGCGCCTTATACGTGTGTACGTTTCCATCCACGTCGGTCTTCTTCTTGAATATCCATTTGCACCCAACGGTCTTACGTCCAGGCACATTATCAACCAAATTCCAAACTTGGTTATCATACATGGATTGGATCTCGCTGTCCATTGCCTCTTCCATTTCGCAGACTCCGGGCCTGCCTTGGCTTCCTTATAGCTATTAGGTTCATCTAGATTTATTAGTGTACTATCACTAATATACGTGATTCCTTCGGTAGTAATATGAAAACCATATAACTGGGGTTGAACTCTAACTCTTTCGGAACGTCTAAGAGGTAATGATTCATCAATCGGTTCAACCGGAGTTTCCTCCTCGGGTTGAGCGCCAGTGGTAGAGGTTCCTTCATCAAACGACTCTTGAATCTCTTCAAGCTCGATTTGCCTCCCACTGTCTCCTTGGCTTATTCGTTCTCGCTCTCGGAAAACTCCTCTCCTCACAACAAAGACAACATTGTACTTCGGTCTATAGAAGAGATATCCAAAGGATTTCGGCGGGTAGCCGATGAAATTACATCTCTCACTTCGAGGTTCGAGCTTGTCGTGAGTATCTCGTCTTACGAAAGCCTCACAACCCCAAACCTTGATATGTGCTAATGAGGGAGCTTTCCCTGTCCACATCTCGTGAGGTGTTTTGACAACTTTCTTAGTAGGGACTAGGTTAAGGATATGGGCGGCAGTCTCTAAGGCATACCCCCATAATGAAATAGATAGTGAAGCACGACTCATCATAGAGTGGACCATGTCTAACAAGGTTCAATTACGCCTTTCTGCCACACCATTCAACTGCGGTGTCCTAGGTGGCGTCAATTGTGAAACTATTCCACACTCCTTGAGATAGTCGTGGAATTCAAGACTTAGGTACTCTCCTCCTCGATCGGATCGAAGCATCTTGATTTTCCTTCCCAATTGATTCTCCGCTTCATTCTTGAACTCTTTGAACTTTTCAAACGTTTCTGACTTCTGCTTGATTAAATAGATATACCCATATCTACTATAGTCATCGGTAAAAGTTATATAGAAGCGGTTCCCATCCTTTGTGGTTGATATAAACGGTCCACATACATCGGTATGTATGAGGTCCAATAGACCCTCACCCCTTTCACATGTACTAGTGAAGGGTGACTTGGTCATCTTTCCAAGTAAACAAGACTCGCATGTGTCATCTTCCCTAAGGTCGAATGACTCCAACACTCCATCCTTTTGGAGTTGGGCTATGCACTTCTTGTTGACATGTCCAAGACGACAATGCCACAAGGATGCTCTATCCATACTTTTGGAAGAATCCATGCATAAAACATCATTTCCTAGGTTATCTACAATCATAACAGTTTCATATATTCCATTACATGGTATTGCTTCAAAATATAAGACACCATTTAGATAAGCATAAATAGAACCATTCTCATTATTAAAAGAAAATCTAAATCCTTGTCTAAACAAACCATGAAATGAAATGAGGTTTCTTGCCATTTCTGGCGAATAACAACAATTGTTCAAATCTAAACATAAACCATTCCTAAGCACTAGAGAATACACTCCAATCTTGGTCACAGGCGACGATCTTCTGTTCCCCATGATTAGATTTATTCTTCCACGCTCCACATCCCTATTTCTTCTTAGTCCCTGCAATTCAGAACAAATGTGGTAACCACACCCGGTATCTAGTACCCAAGAAATAGCATGAGATGAATCATTAGATTTAATTGTGTATATACCTGCGAAAGACGGCTTGATCTTTCCTTCCCTAATGGCTTGCAGGTAGTCTGGGTAGCTTCTCTTCCAATGCCCTATTTTGTGGCAATGATGGCACTCTGCCTCCTTTGGGTTAGGGTTAGGCTTAGCAGGATCAACTTTGGTCCCAATAGAAGAGGAACCATCTCGGGACTTTCCCTTGCGGTGGCTCTTAGACGGAGCCTTCCTCTTCTTACCCCTACCTTGCCCAATTACCAAAACAGGAGCAGCTGGTGGATTGGGAGTTGGTGCAACAGACTTGTCCTTGAGGTTGCTCTCAGCAACCCTAAGGAGACCTTAGAGCTTACTTAGGGTGACCTCCTCTTTGTTCATGTGGTAGGTCATCCTAAATTGATTGTAACATGGAGGGAAGGAGTGAAGCACCATGTCGATAGCCAAGTCTTCCCCAAAGTCAACATTCAACTTGCGAAGATGATCGACATACCTTTGCATCTTTTTCAGGTGCACGGTTAGAGATTCTCCATGACCCATCTTAGCGGAGATCATGTTAGTGAAGATCTCGTAACGTTCCTGCCTCGCATTTTGGTTGTATCTCTCCAAAAAGTCTTGGTGCATTTCGTACGGATACATGTCCTCGTAGGACTTTTGGAATTCGGCGTTCATTGTGGCTATCATGATGCAATGAACCTTTGTTGCATCACGTTCATGAGTCTCAAAAGTAGTCATTTCAGCTGGAGTAGCGATTTCTGGGTTGATCTTCTCGAGCTTCTCATCGAGGACATACTCCTTGTCCTCGTAGCGAGCAATCGTGCGAATGTATCTTATCCATTCGCTAAAGTTCGTCCCATTGTAGGTCACCTTTTGGCAAAGGCTCATCAATGTGAACGAGCTAGCAGCAGCGTTGTTCTCGTTCGACATCTACAGATGGAGAGGACAAAGATAGATTAGAATTTGAATCCCTAATTATCACCCAATAAGAAAAATTAGGGCTAGGATCCAACAAAAATATTTACATATTAGAAAAGGGATGCCGTAATCTAACATGCAAACAATTTGAAGTAAGTGAATGAGGATTCACTAATTCTCCACCATGAAAACATAACTTTAAGTTCTAAATGTATTGAAAATTCCTAGGTTTCGATGAGATTCATTGAACTTTTCAATGGCATGTTTAAATCTCGATATGTCCCTCTCGTTTGTGACTGGGATACCGAGGATCACAAAGTGGGTGTGAATTACCATGCAAATTCACATGGTGCCTTCATTGTAAGAATCACCTATTCGATGTGTCGGTAAACCACACACGCTCCATCGAACTATGATAAACAATGAATCACCCTTTGCCACCTTTGCTTAGAACCAATTAGTGTGCCGGTAAACCACACACGCTCCACTAACTTCTTAGCAAGGGTGCAAAGTGTAATTTCATGGGATTGCATCAATTCACTTTTCCTAAAGTAACTAGGATTGGGAATTTTTGAAAAAAACATGTAGTTACTTTGTATTTCATATTATACTTTTAATGAGGAGATGAGGTTGCCCTATCCTACCCGTTCGGCTAACGACCCTCCACCGATCAAGCAAGCGGTCGGTGTGAGTGTACACTCATTAAGCGCCATTTTATAGGCCGCAACCTTATACCCACCTTATAGACCGACTTCGTGAATGAGGCCTACTAACGGTAAGACTAGCATTTTAATTATACACACACACACACACACACACACATATATATATATATATATATATATTAATCTTGTAATATTATATTAGTATAAGGTTGAATTTTAAACTTGTAAAATTCTAGGGTTTGAAATTTAAATTGTCTAAATTAAACTTTTAATTACAAAACATAAATTTCAAAACTTGAGGGCAAGTTTTAAACTTTTCAAAACATGGGGAATCAAATAACAAATCATCCAAATTAACATTTAATCACATAATTATCTATATTTGATTTGTTTAATTATTTCTTGCAAAACAATTTACCAATTTAATTAAAATAATTAGTCAATTATCACATAAGGAAATTATTATTTAATTAATTGATAAATATCTTCAATTAGGTCAAGAATATACTCAAATATATCTCAAAATCGGATTTATATTGACCTATTAAGATTAAGGTAAGTTCCCAAAAGATAAACAACAAGAAATCCCGAAATTAGCTCTTTCTGACGCTCGAACTCGTCGAGTACCACAATGGACTCGCCGAGTTGAGGCCTACTCGCCGAGTCCACTATGGAACTCGCCGAGTTCATCAGGCAGAATGCAAAATTCGAATTTTGCAAGCAACAAACAAGCAACCAATGCATCAATTCAATAGAAACCAACTAGGCTCTGATACCACTGATGGGTTTTAGTAATATGAACATTCCTATGTGCACATACAAACCCTAATGCTTGGATCTAGGTTTCTCTAATTGAACATGCATTGAATCCAAGACTTCTAATAATAATTCTAGTATAATAACATAAGAAATCAGATTTAGATGATTACCTTGAATCACTTGCTTGAATCTTCTTGTCCTTGGAGCTTTAGAGTCACAAGTGTCACTCCTCTAATGGCTTACAAACACCAAATAGCAAGAGGATGATTATAGAGAGAGGAGAGAGGAGGAAAAAATCGGCCAGGGTTTCTTTAGAGACAAGAGTGTCGATTTCCCTTAACCCCTAGGGTCTATTTATACTAGTGAGGCTCCTAGGGTTTCATCCTTAAACCCTAATTGGATAACTTAAGCCCTAAGCAATCCAATACCCTAATGATAAGCCTTGGACGATTTCAAGGTCTATCCTAAGCCCCAAAACCGTCCCCCCTTATCCATAAGGGATTATAGCCCAAAGTACAACTATCATACAATTGACAGTTTATGCCCCTTTATTCAATTAATCTCTTTAAGTCACCAAATTAATTCCTAATTAATTTATGACTTATATTAATCAAATAATAATATTATTATTCCTTATATTATTCTCATAATATATTAATAATACTTCTTCTCTCATTATAAATCATCCTGTCAAGTTGCTATGGTGAAGGCTACCCAAAACGACCATGCTCAATCGGGTCAAATACTTTCCTAATATAGTTGCAGCCTTAGACACTATTCCAACAAATTAAACAATTGGTCTAAGGTAGTTAGTATAATGGTAGTTACTATATACAATACTATAGTACATCTTTATTTTCCCATTATATTCATATTGTGATCTTCTCACATAAACGGTAATGTAAACTATATTTTTGGTAATGATAGTCATACTTGGGAAAAACACTCACTTTTACAAAAGAACAAACATACAAAACAGTCGGATCTTGGTAGAAGACTACATGTCTTTACAAGTAGAAAATATAAGATTTTCTAGGAGATACAAAAATTTACATCAAGCACTTACAAACATTTACAAGCACTTTCAGCAAACTTATACAAACATTTACACTAAAATACTTATGAACTCAACAGCTTAAATGCTGATATACTCTTTTAAACTAACTTGTATTCTCAGGTCACCAGTAGATAGGTACACTGGACCAGGTTTTGAGAGGACGTAGTTTGTTCAAGACTCGTCAGTTATTTTGATTCATATTTTAGTGTCTTTAAAACTATACACATAACATACTTGTATTAAATTATACTATTAATGCAATGGATGATGTTGTTGCTTGTTTACTATTATGCATTGATATGATATTGTACATGACGTCCTCCGCTCCCAAACGTTTCTGCTGTTTTGGTTTTGGGGGTGTGACATATAGGTATCAGAGCATTGTTTATAGTGAAGTGAATATATCAACTCATAAAAGATATACAACTATAAACACATCCAGATTAAAATACTCTGACAAGGAGTTTATACTTTTAAATAATAAAATATTTAACTAAAGTATACATACAAGAATTCATACTAGGATCAATGTCATACTAGAACAGAACAAAAGTATTGCGATTGCTGGACAACACAAGTAGGCTTGGGGACATATCAGATCTAGGAATGATATAGCCTGATCAACTATATCTTTCTGAGAAGTGATTAGCATGTGCCTAGGAATGGTTGTGGTGTTACAGCAAGTCTAAAAAGTTACCAACACTACTACACTGAAAACTTTAGAGTAGAACATAAACTTAAAATACTATAGGAGTAATTTGTGATACTATAATTACTTATGTGAAAAATAAAAGGTCTTTATTAGTATGTCAATAGTTGCTGAGTGGATACACTAAGGTTATATGTGACTATAGTGTCATAGACTTAGAATCTGTGATCTTGGCTTTACCTCCTGTTCCTTGTTTGGTTGTGGACTTAGAGTTAGGGTCACTTATTCGAAGGTCTATTCTGTTTTTGGTTGCATATGACTGGTAAGCACTACGCAAGTATTGAAGTAACTAGTAAGGATCATCCTATAATTATCTAAGTAGTACGTCTATTATATGTTTCTTACATCCCTTTTCTCACTTAGATAACATGGTTGGATTCCATCTCCCCGACGACCCGTACTTTCTCGATCAAGGGAATGGTGGATGGCTCGATGCAGAGCCTGAAGAAGAGAATCAAGTAGTCCCATTAGTAGAAGCCCCTGAGGAGAGCTCCGATGAAGAGAACGAAGACGAAGTCCAAGAAGACTCAGACTCGGAATCGGAGGTTTATAATCCAACCCAAGTTGCTCATAATCCTAACCCTCGTATGGCTTTTCAAGGCCCAACACCTCTGTGGGCGGTGAACTTGGGCATGTGGAGCCACAAACAGGGACAACCACCTCCCTACAACGGAGTCCGAAGCTTCTAAAACCTGAATAAGGGAGGCTCAGTAGACATAGTCCTTCTTATTATGGTTCGTTGTGCTGCTCACAATGCTGAGCAGAGAAGAGTGAACTTTGACCAAGTCATGGAGATTCGTGCTAACTCCAGAGTCAACATAGTTCGTCTTCATCATCTAACCGATGATCAGGACTTTGAAAGGTCTCATACTGACGCCCTACAGGTGGAGCTGAATGCCTTTCGGTCTGAAGTTAGGGATCTTCGTCAGAACTAGGTGACACTGCAGAGATGTGTATAGGAAACGGAGAAGCAACTGGCTGAATCCAGGGTTGAATCAAGTACCAACCTGAACAACTCCCATCGCGAGTGGAGCCTACTCTACTCTTTATTTTGGATATAAATTAGGTCTATGTATAGACTCTAGTATTAATTTCATGCTTATGTTAAGACCTTGAACTTTCAGTCGGTTAGGTCTTTGTGCTGTCAAAATTTTCTCAATTTTGTTGTGATGTAAGACCTACTCCTAGGTCATTTTTCCCAAACTTGTTACATCACTAATACCAATATTATTAACAGAAATCTACTCTCATGGGAAATCTTTATTCAACTACTTTCATACTTCTATTGTTAGAGCTTCATCACAATCATACTCTCATCTGTTTTGTTGGGCTATGGCGACTTAGTCCAAGGACCACTCTCATTGTACTCACAACTGAATTCTTAAAAATATCTTCATCTTTGTAAACTTTCAGTTGAAAGATGCTTCCACGTCGATCAACGAGATGTAATCCTCCGATAACTCCAACTCAACCACCACCACCTCCTCCATAACACAATCCAACAGCTATCCAAGCTGCATTGGCTGTGGCTGTTTCGGCAGCCTTAGCTCAATTAAGTGCTAGTGGTACTAGGGAAAGTGGAACAACTGTGCATTCCACTCAAGGTGATGCTCCAGTGCGCTCTAGAGAGTGCTCGCATAAGGACTTCACCAACTGTAAGCCCATGACCTTTAACGGGACTGGTGGAATCATTTCCCTCCCGCAATGGTTTGAGAAAACGGAGTCGATCTTCGTGATCTGCTCCTGTCCAGAAGGGAGCAACGTTAAATTTGCTGCATGTACCTTTGCAGACATAGCCCTGACGTGGTGGAATAGCCATGTCAAGTCACTAACCCTGATAGTGGCTAATGTTATGGGCTGGGAAGATCTGAAGAAGCTGATAATTGAGGAGTATTGCCCGAGGGGCGAGGTTCAGAAACTTGAACAAGAACTCTGGAGCCTAACCATGAAGGGCTCCGACATAGTTGTTGGATTAGTGTCTAAGGTTGTAACTATATTTGGTAACTACTTGACCCGATTGTGCATGGTCCTTTTGGGTTGCCTTCACCATAGCAACTTGACAGGGTGATTTAGAGAGAAGAGATATTATTATTAATGTATTATAAGAATAATATGTTAAAGGAATAATAATATTATTTGATTAAAATAAGTCATAAATTAATTAGGAATTAATTTGGTCACTTAAAGAGATTAATTGAATAAAGGGGCATAAACTGTCAAATGTGTGATAGTTGTATTTTGAGCTAAGAATCCTTATGGATATAGGGTGGACGATTTTAGGGATGTGGATCACCTAGAAATCGTCTAAGGCCTTATCAAGAAGTGATATTGGATTGCTTTGAGGCTAAGTTATCCAATTAGGGTTTTAGGGTGAAACCCTAGTAGCTCACAAGTATAAATAGACCCTTGGGGTTGTGGAAATCGGCACCCTTGTTATTGGAGTAACCCTAGAGCCGATTTCCCTCTTCCTTACCTCTCTCAAATCATCTTCTTGCTAGTTGGTGTTTGTAAGCCATTAGAGGAGTGACATTTGTGACTCTAAGCTCCAAGAAGAAGCAGGTTTTCAAGCAAATAACTCAAGGTATTATTCTAGATCTGTTTTCATATGTTTTGATCGTTAGTTTACATTAGATCTAGCCATGAAAGTCTTGGATATGTTGCATGTTCAATTAGAGAAACCTAGATCCAAGCATTAGGGTTTGTATGTGCACATAGGAAAGTTTTTATGTCTAAAACCCATCAGTGGTATCAGAGCCATGATTGGTTTCAATTGAATGTGATGCTTAACTATTTTTCTTGCTAAAAATCGTTTTTCTTCATCTTTGTCCGACCCAACTCGGCAAGTCAGTGTCTGGACTCCGTGAGTTGGCCCTACTCGGCGAGTCCCAAGCTGACTCGGCGAGTCCGAGCGTCAGACAGAGGATAAGTCAGGATTTTGTTGTTGTTTTGTCTTGGATTGATACCTAAATCATTTTATTATGTAAAAATCCGAATTTTAACTTATTTTAATGATTATCCTTCACATAAATAAAGATAATTTCATATCTTTTAAATATTGTTTATTTATCTGATAAATATGGACTATTTAATATAATTTGGTAATTATCTAATGACTAAAATTGGATTAGGTCAAATATAGATAATTATGAAATTAATTGTTTAATTTGAATTATTTTTTATTTGATCCCTATTGTTTTGAAAAGTTCAAATTTTATCCCGAAGTTTTGAAATTTGAATTTTGTGATTAATAGTTTAATTTAGAAGAATTTAAATTTCAACCCCTAGAGTTTTACAAGTTTAAAATTCAACCCTATACTATTATATTATTAAAAAGCTTAATATATATATATATATATATATATATATATATATATATATATATATATATATATATATATATATAGGTAAAATTAAATGCTAGTCTTACCGTTAGTAGGCCTCATTCACGAAGCTAGTCTATAAGGTGGGTATAAGGTTGCTGCCTATAAAATGGCGCTTAATGGGTGTACACTCACACCCACCGCTTGCTTGACTGGTGGAGGGTCGTTAGCCGAACGGGTAGGATAGGGCAACTCTCTCTCCTCATTAATAAGTATAATGAATATATAAAGTAACTAAATTTTTTAAAAAAATTCCCAATCCTAGTTACTTTAGGCAAAAGTGAATTGATGCAATCCCATGAAATTGCACTTTGCACCCTTGCTAAGAAGTTGGTGGAGCGTGTGTGGTTTACCGGCACACTAATTGGTTCTAAGCAAAGGTGGAAAATGGTGATTCATTGTTTATCATAGTTTGATGGGGCGTGTGTGGTTTACCGGCACATCAAATAGGTGATTGTAACAATGAAGGCACCATGTAGATTTGCATGGTTATTCACACCCACTTTGTGATCTTCGACATCCCAGTCACAAACGAGAGGGGAATATCGAGATTTAAACATGCCATTGAAGGGTTCAATGAATCTCAAAGAAAATCTAGGAATTCTCAATGCATTTAAAACTTAAGGTTATGTTTTCAAGGTGATGAATTAGTGAATCATCATTCACTTACCTCCAAATTATTTGTGTGTTGGATTACGGCATCCCTTTTTCTAATATGTAAATAATGTTGTTAGGTCCTAGCCCTAATTTTTCATTTTGGGTGTTTAATTAGGGACTCAATTCTAATCAAACTTTGTCCTTTCTATTTGTAGATGTCGAACGCAAACAACGCTGCTGCTAACTCATTCACGTTAATGAGTCTTTGCCAAAAGGTGACCTTCGATGGAACGAACTTTAGCGAATGGATAAGATACATTCACACCATTGCACGCTACGAGGACAAAGAGTATGTCCTTGACGAAAAGCTCTAGAAGGTCAACCCAGAAATCGCTATTCCCGAAGAAATGGATGTCTTTGAGACACACGAACGTGATGCAACGAAGGTCCATTGCATCATGATAGCCACTATGAACCAAGAATTCCAAAAGTCCTACGAGGACATGTATCCCTATGAAATGCATCAAGACTTGATGGAGAGGTACCACCAAAGCGCGAGGCAAGAGCGCTACGAGATCATCACCAACATGATCACCGCCAAGATGGGAAGTGGAGAATCGTTAACCGTGCACTTGCAAAAGATGCAAAGATATGTTGATCGTCTTCGCAAGTTAAATGTTAACTTTAGGGAAGATTTGGCCATCGACATTGTTATTCACTCCTTGCCTTCATGCTATAACCAATTTAGGATGACCTACCTCATGAACAAGGAAGAGGTCACCCTAAGCAAACTCCAAGGACTCATAAGGACTGCTGAGAGCAACCTAAAGGACTAGTCTGTTGCACCAACTCCCGCACCAACCGCCGCTCCTGTTTTAGCTATAGGGCAGGGAAGGGGCAAGAAGAGGAAGGCTCCGTCAAAGAGCCACCGCAAGGGAAAGTCCCAAGATGGTTCCTCTTCTAGTGGGACCAAGGTTGATCCCGCTAAGCCCTACCCTAACTCGAAGGAGGCAGAGTGCCATTATTGCCACAAAATAGGGCATTGGAAGAGAAGCTGCCCGGAATATCTGCAAGCCATCAAGGATGGAAAGATCAAGTCGTCTTTTGCAGGTATATACACAATTAAATATAATAATTCACCTCATACTATTTCTTGGGTTCTTGATACAGGATGTGGTTACCACATTTGTTCTGACTTCCAGGGACTAAGAAGAGATAGAGATGTGGAGCAAGGAAGAATAAATCTAATAATGGGAAACAGAAGATCGTCGCCTGTCACCAAGATTGGAGTGTATTCTTTAGTGCTTAGTAATGGATTAGGTTTAGATTTAAATAATTGTTTCTACTCGCCAGATATGGCAAGAAACATCATTTCATTTCATGGTTTGTTTAGACAAGGATTTAGATATTCGTTTAATAATATGAATGGTTCTATTTATGCTTATCTAAATGGTGTTTTATACTTTGAAGCAATGCCTTGTAATGGAATTTATGAAACTGTTATGGTTGTAAATAACCTAGGAAATGATGTGTTGTGTATGGATTCTTCCAATAGTATGGATAAAGCATCTTTGTGGCATTGTCGTCTTGGACATGTCAACAAGAAGCGCATAGCCCAACTCCAAAAGGATGGAGTGTTGGAGTCATTCGACCTTAGGGAAGATGACACATGTGAATCTTGTTTACTTGGAAAGATGACCAAGTCACCCTTCACTGGCACTTGTGAGAGGGGTGAGGGTTTATTGGATCTCATACATACCGATGTATGTGGGCCCTTTAGATCCACCACAAAGAATGGAAACCGCTTCTACGTGACTTTTACCGATGATTATAGTAGATATGGGTATATTTACTTAATCAAGCACAAGTCTGAAATGTTTGAAAAGTTCAAAGAGTTCAAGAATGAAGTGGAGAATCAATTGGGCAGGAAGATCAAGATGCTTCGATCCGATCGAGGAGGAGAGTACCTAAGTCTTGAATTTCATGACTATCTCAAGGAATGCGGAATAGTTTCGCAATTGACGTCACCTAGGGCACCACAGTTAAATGGTGTGGCAGAAAGGCACAATCGAACCTTGTTACACATGTTTCATTCAATGATGAGTCGAGCTTCACTACCCATCTCATTTTGGGGGTATGCCTTAGAGACTGCCGCCCATATCCTGAACCGAGTCCCTACAAAGAAGGTTGCCAAAACACCTCACGAGATGTGGACAGGGAAAGCTCCCTCGTTGGCACATATCAAGGTTTGGGGTTGTGAAGTGTTCGTAAGAAGAGAAACTCATGACAAGATCGAACCTCATAGTGAGCGATGTATTTTCATCGGCTACCCGCAGAAATCCTTTGGATATCTCTTCTATAGACCGAGTGACAATGTTGTCTTCGTTGCGAGAAGAGGGGTTTTCCGCAAGAGAGAACTCATAAGCCAAGGAGACAGTGGGAGGCAGATCGATCTTGAAGAGATTCAAGAGTCGAGTGATGAAGGAACCTCTACTGCTGGCGCTCAACCCGAGGAGGAAACTCCGGTTGAACCGATTGACGAGTCATTGCCTCTTAGACGTTCTGAAAGAGTTAGAGTTCAACTCTAGTTTTATGGTTTTCATATTACTACTGAAGGGGACACGTATATTAGTGATGGTACACTAATAAATCTAGATGAACCTAATTGCTATAAAGAAGCCATGGCAGGCCCGTAGTCTGCAAAATGGAAAGAGGCGATGGACAGCGACATTCAGTCCATGTATGACTACCAAGTTTAGAATTTGGTTGACAATGTGCCCGGACGTAAGACCGTTGGGTGCAAATGGATCTTCAAGAAGAAGTCCGACGTGGATGGGAATGTGCACACGTATAAGGCGCGATTGGTGGCGAAGGGCTTTACTCAAACTCCCAGAGTTGACTATGATGAGACCTTCTCACCAGTTGCAAAAATAAAGTCTATAAGGGTGATGCTAGCTATTGCTGCATTTCATGATTATGAAATATGGCAGATGGATGTCAAGACCGCTTTCCTTAATGGGAAGTTGACTGAGGATGTTTACATGGCTCAGCCAGAGGGTTTTGTCGATCTAAAGCATCCAAATAGAGTGTGCAAGCTTGAGAAGTCCATTTATGGACTTAAGCAAGCATCTCGCAGATGGAATCTTTGCTTTGATGAGAACGTCAAAGAGTATGGATTTGTACGAAGTGAAGATGAATCATGTGTATATGTCAAAGCCAGTGGGAGCATAGTTAGCTTTCTCGTTTTGTATGTCGATGACATACTGCTCATGGGAAACGACATCCCGACTCTGCAGGAAGTTAAGTCCTGGCTTGGGAAGTGTTTCGCTATGAAGGACCTCGGAGAGACTTCCTATATTTTGGGAATAAGGATAGTGAGAGAAAGAAGTAAGAGACTAATAGGAGTTAGTCAGAATACATCTTAGATAAGGTACTAAAATGTTTTAGTATGGAGAACTCGAAGAAGGGAGAACTACCGATACAAAGTAATACCAAGTTGAGTAAGACTCAAAGTCCGAGTACCAAAGCCGAGATAGCTGAGATGAGCCGAGTACCTTACGCTTCCGCAGTTGGCTCGATCATGTATGCTATGACTTGTACTCGACCTGATGTGGCCTTTGCTTTGAGCATGGTCAGTAGATATCAAGGGAATCCTGGAAGAGCGCATTGGATTGCGGTCAAGAACATCCTTAAGTACCTTCGGAGGACCAAGGAATGGTTTCTAGTCCTCGGAGGGAGTGATGACTTAAAGGTGCGAGGGTATGGTGACGCCAGTTTCCAGACCAACAGGGACAACTATCGTTCGCAGTCGGGATGGGTCTTTACCCTTAATGGAGGAGCAGTAACTTGGAAAAGTTCCAAGCAGGAAATTGTAGCTGATTCAACGTGCGAATCAGAGTACATTGCATTGAGCGAAGCATTAAAGGAGGCAGTATGGTTAAAGAACTTCATTGGTGATCTTGGAGTTGTGCCTGCTATAAAGGAGCCCATGGAGATTTTCTGTGATAATGAAGAAGCGGTTGCCTTGACCAAGGAACCGAGGGATCATGGTAGATCTCGACATATCGATAGAAAATATCACTTTATTAGACATCGAGTAGAAGAAGGACACCTCATGGTTAAGAGGATATCATCAGAAGATAACCTAGCAAATCCGCTTACGAAGGGACTGAGCAGGGTTAAGCACTTACAGCATGCTAGGAGTATTGGGCTGAAGGATGATATTAGTTTAGATTAGATAGTTTAGAAAAATGTAATAGATAAATGTAATTGACATTTGATGATTAAATAAATGTGTTTTATTTATAAGTAAAGTTACTATCTTATGTTAATTGTTTAGCTATTGTTTCACTTTGCATGTTTGGACTTCCAGAATAATTGAGTTTATTAAGAATAATCGAATTATTCAAACAGTCCACAATCGTTCATATATTGGAAGTAGGTATGAATGAAGATTGTCATGAATTGGTGTGTAGATTGTCTAAATGGTATTAGACATAGCAAAGGTTTGCTACAACGTTCATGAGTGCTTATGAACAAGTTTTGAGCATTGGAATAAATTCGTGCTTGCTGGAATCACTTTGGAGTGATCGCAAGACGATAATATCATATGGTCTTAAAACCTAGATATATGGTTTATTATTTACTAATTGGTTGTACATTGATAATGCGAAACCGCATCAGTAAATTGATGTCATAAAACGCATTGTTTTGTATAGTTGATTAGTCAATAACTAAATGCATATAAGTCGAAGTTTATCTGTTACTTTTATACTAAGAGGTAAAAGCGATATCACGGCCGCTCGATGATTTGATTTGACTTATATGCCGGGCCCGGTTAGGACTTAATTGATGTGTTCAATTAAGTTCTATGTCGAATAAATCTGAGATCGAGAAAATAGTTGCTGGACAATAAGTATGACAATCGTTTGCACGATATCAAAACAGAGGACTGTACGATCCCTTATCTAAAGGACAGATTACTGATAAGATCAGAATTGACAGCGTCTTTGAGAGCTACGATTGCTAATCGGATTATGTTTGCGTTTATAGTTACTAGACTTATCCAAGTGGGAGACTGTTGGATTAGTGTCTAAGGTTGTAACTATATTTGGTAAGTACTTGACCCGATTGTGCATGGTCCTTTTGGGTTGCCTTCACCATAGCAACTTGATAGGATGATTTAGGGAGAAGAGATATTATTATTAATGTATTATGAGAATAATATGTTAAAGGAATAATAATATTATTTGATTAATATAAGTCATAAATTAATTAGGAATTAATTTGGTGACTTAAAGAGATTAATTGAATAAAGGGGCATAAACTGTCAAATGTGTGATAGTTGTATTTTGAGCTAAGAATCCTTATGGATATAGGGTGGACGATTTTAGGGATGTGGATCACCTAGAAATCGTCTAAGGCCTTATCAAGAAGTGATATTGGATTGCTTTGAGGCTAAGTTATCCAATTAGGGTTTTAGGGTGAAACCCTAGTAGCTCACAAGTATAAATAGACCCTTGGGGTTGTGGAAATCGGCAGCCTTGTTATTTGTGACAACCTGAAATTTCCATTCTATACAAACTATATCACATCAATAGAAATTATAGCAGTCACAGTGAATTTTCAGACTTTTCGCGTAAGTTTGAGTAATTCAGGGTTTACACTTCAGGAAATATCAGGAGAGTGGGTGCACTACGACTTTGTGCAACATTGTTATTCCAACACTCTGTTATATTAGAGATCATTTCAGGAATAAAAATATTTTCTGCCAAAAATATCTCAGGACTATAAATAGAATTCTGAACCAAATTCATTCATTATTCACATTTCCAACTAGAGAAAAGCCATTTTCTCTCTCACGAATCTTCGGGTTTTTATCCCAAATTGTGAGTAACTCTTTCTAGTAGTGTTAGAAAGCTTATTATGTGCTTATAACATGATTTAGATGGCTAAATCATTAGATCTAGGAGTTTACTCCCCAAGGTGTTCTTGGGCGGTAAACTCCCGAAACCGAGCCTAGATTGTTCCTTGTGTTATGCTACTACCCTAGACTCATTTGTATATGTTTTTAGGACAAGAAAACAATCAAGAAACACAAACACATGGGAGTTCATGGCCCAAGAGCAATCTTAGGCCGTAAAATCCATTGAAATGGACAAAAGGGTGTTTTTAAGACACCTAAAGCCCTAGACCTCTGCATGAAATTGTTTCCCACTTAATTGAAGGACCAAAGCACATCAAAATCACTTATCAAAGTGAGTTTATGGCCAATACTTTGTTCTTGGGCCGTAAACATGAAAGAATGGCACCAAAGTGTGCCTAATGTCTTCATATGCTTGGAATAAAAGCCTAGAACTTATACCACCTATGCTTGAGGCTTGAAAACAAAAAGAACACCATTACAATGGAGTTTACGGCCGTAAACTCCAAAGGAAATGGCCTTAGGTCCGTAAACTCCTAATTGGAGTGTCTCCAGACCTTAAACCCTTTCAAGAATTGAACCACCAAGTTGGAATAATTCTAGGAATCATTTGGGACTTCAAAACAAACAACACCCCCATGGTTGGGAGTTTACGGCCGTAAACTCAAGAGTTTACAACCATAAACTCCATGTGTGATGGTATATGGGGAGTAAACTCATATATGGGGTCCTTTGGAACCCTAAACACAAGTACCTTGTCCCACAATAGCTTAGATGCAATCCTTAGGGCTTAAAACACTTATATAAAGTGTTTATTATGTCTAGGATGTCTTAACATTATCAATTAGTGATTTGAGACTAATTGAGTGCATATATGTGTGATATATATTCATTAGGATCGTAGTGTGTGTACAAGTCTGTGACAACCCGATATTTCAACTCTTTGTAACGACCAAAATGGGTCAAGTATTGTAACCACTTCTGAATAATAAAAAGTTACCTTCATAATAAAACGTACAAATAGTTCTATTTAATTTCCTTCTATGATTAAATGTCTTTGAACCATGATCGTATGTGAAAAGAACGCCCAAATCCGACTTCATATAGCGAAGATGTGATTTTTCCAAGTTCGGCTTAGCAACAGACCGCTAAAAACTCGAATCGGAGATCGAGCGACTTTTGGCCGGAATGACCTAAACGAGAATCGAAGGTCTCGACAATGGTATTCCAGCGGTAAAAAGTCTGGCAAAAACCGACATCAGATAAAGAAGTTATGAATTTTCTAAGAAATTCCTTAAACACGATGGATTTTTAATAAATAATAAAAATATAATTTTGGAATTTGCCGACGGAGTCTAAACGAAAGTTGTAGAGCGTAGTCTCACCTACGCGAGGATATAAAGACCATCGAAAACGGAGTTCGTATGAAGAAGATATGGATTTTTGAAGTTTATTAAATAAATTAATTATTTATTTAATTCAAAATTCGGATATTATCCGAAGGGGAGTCAGCATCCTCCTCCGAAGTACGCGCTGCGTACTCCTGTACGCCCCGTGTAACCGAGAGGATTGGCCTCGGATCGTCCACGTCGCCATATCCGAGGAATCCGATCCATCCGACCCGTCCGACCAGTCCGACCCGACGTCCCATCCGACCCGGCGTCCCATCCGACCCACCTCCCCAGCAACCCGTCCCATCCGACCCGAGAACCCAACAACCCGTCCCATCCGAACCGAGGCAGTCGAGGCTTCGGTCATGCATGACGTACGCGTACGCAGCGCGTACGAGCGTACGCCCCGCGTACCGAGGCAGACCAGCCTTCCTATAAATAGAATGCGAGGGTTTCCAAAGAAAGGGTTCATTTCTCTTCTCTCTCTCCCAACTTTGCCTCGTTTTCCGTGTCCGTTCAAACCCGAAGCTCTGGTCTTTTTGGCTCAAGTCCCGAAGGTCGATTTTACTCCCGAGATTCCCGAGAACCCCGAGGAAAATCCGTTTCCCGAGACGAAACTCTGCCCGGTTTTCCATCTCGCTATCTTCAAACTTTCAAGTGAGTTTCATACCCCTAAATCAACCTTTTTAATTAGTCTAAATACTTTATTATGCTTTCAAAGGGGGGGATTACAAGTAAAACACACGAGTATTATCGTGCGTTACATAAAGAAATTCTTTTATATACTGTTATATATTCAAATCACATGCGATTTATAAACATTTAAAGGAACTTATATATATATATATATATATATATATATATATATATATATATATATATATATATATATATATATATATATGTATATATGTATATATATAACATATGTCACAATAGCATTTTACCTTTTAAAATATAATGTTCTTGTAATGCATGTATAAACTAAACTATTCTTAGATTTTTCTTGTCTATCCTAGACTCTACACCCAAAAATCTATACTTTCATAAACAAGCGATTCCTTTCTCAATGTTTCTAAACAAACAAGACACGCTTTTTTGGAAACTATAATAGGTATGGTTTTACGAAACAAATTTCTAACTCTTATGTAGTAGAATCACATATTTCAAGAAGTTCACTTTCGTGTACAAGAACAAACGTAACATTTTAACAAGTAGATCTGTTTTTATACCACGGATTTGTGAGACACTAACTTCATGTACGTTCGAGTACACATTTCAAGTCCTGTATTATATACCAGAATCCCTTCGAAGGGGAGCATGGTGTTTGTGTATAGATCTATACGGGCTTGACAAACCCGCGCCCTGACTGTTAGCTGCAGTCCACCGTTTGGGGTGACAAACGTCATAACATTCCAACGCCTGAAGAACGTTGTGCATAGGCATTCAGAGTCAATAGTATGGTTATAAAACTCACAAGGGGTATTAAAATGCATTGATTTACAAGGTTTTCAAATTTATTGGTTCTTTTACATTTACATACATTTTAGAAACAAACATTGGTCTTGAGTGAAGGCTACTTTTATACTAGTAGAAAATATTGGATTTTCTAACCACAAACAAACGAAGATAAAACATTTCAGTTCATTCAAACATTGTCACTTAAATACTTATGAAATTCACCAGCTTAAATGCTGATCTACTCTTTCAAAATTACTTGTATGTCCCAGGGAATCAGTAATTTCAGGTATTCATTTCGCTTTTGATGAAGGGATGCTGCGGCGCCAGTTTAATCTCGTATTTTGACATCATATTGTAATTGAGTTTTGAACATGTAACTTTTGACAAATGTAAACTTTCAATTATATATATGATGGTTGTATTGCTTTCTTTACTATGTATTCATTTGTTACGTTACCACATGAAGTCATCCGCCCCCGAACGTTTCCGCCGTTCAGGTTTGGGGGTGTGACAAAGTCCTCGCTTGACACCTAACAATCCTATACCGCTCAGTTCATCCCAATCACCAACTACAGGTGAGTTCATACCCCTAATCAATGTTTTAAATGATTTTAAATGCTTTAATGGGGGGGGGGGGGATACAAGTAGAAACAAATATGTTATTAAATCATTGATATGTATTTTATAACTGTGTTTGTCAGTTAACAGATTTTACATACTACAAAATGTGATGCATGAAATGGTTTTAAATCTTAAAAATACATTGTTATCAAATGTTTTACCTTTGAAATGTTTATTAAAATGACATCAAGTCATTGTTAATTATTGTTCAAAACCCATAAGATGTCTTACAAAACCATTTTACATTCTTGAACTAAACTATGCATATACACTTATATTCCTACATATGTATTGATGTTATAGTTTACACCTTTCATTTAGTTTCCCAAGCCCTTGAGTATTAAGAGTGTATAAACCTACATATGCTTACCTGATACATGAATATGTTTACATATACTTACCTGTTACATGAACACACTTACATGAATACCATACATGAACACTTTTACATAGGTGCAATATCCTGTATTCACCTACCTGGATACTTGTACTTAGAACAATGAGGATAATTTATTAGTACTTTCTGTGTAAATTATCTTTCCTATCCCGGTTCAATGGGATATCTCGGCGGGACTTACCATTCCGAACCCCACTGATTAGCACCAGTGGTCGATAACCATCTACGGAGGTCTAAGGTTACTACTTATACTAGGTAGATCGATAACCGGGGCTAACCCCTCCACCCACCTGCTGCTGCTACAGAGGACAAGTGGACAATCTTCGATTGTTCATAAGGTTATACTTTTCGCTTATTGCGATGTTGTGTTACTCCTAGTACCCAACGATGACACTTACATTATTACTTTTTCTGGACAATCTTCGGATGTTCATTAGGTTACATATTTCGCTTAATGCGATGTTGTGTTAGTCCTAGTACCCAGTGACAACACTTACAGTAGTACATTTTCCTGTTTACTTTATTTTTGTGATACTTTCACATAAACGATGAGTTAGACTAAGTACTTTAGTACTAAACAATTAAAGGAAAACCTATCATTTTACTTACAAAACATTCGGGTCTTGGTAGAAGACTACATTGTCATAACAAAACATTCGGGTCTTGGTAGAAGACTACATTGCCATAACAAAACATTCGGGTCTTGGTAGAAGACTACATTGTCATAACAAAACATTCGGGTCTTGGTAGAAGACTACATCTCAAACTGATAGAAAATAAGGGATTTTCTAGGGTTTTCATACTTACATCAACATTTTCATTTAAAGGTTTACATGGCCTTCATAACAGATTTTCATAAGCAAGTTAATGACACTTAATTACTTATGAATTCACCAGCTGTAAAGTTGATACTCTCTTTCAAAATAACTTGTATTCTCAGGTCAACAGTAGACAGGTACGATGGCCAGGTTTTGAGAAGACGGAGCAGACAAGTCTCGTCTTTTATTTTGATTGTATATTTTGGTGTCTTACTACAATGAAAGAACACACATGTATTAAAACTTTACTTATAATGCAATGGATGATGTTGTTGCTTGTTTATTATATTACACTGTTGTGATACTGTACATGACGTCCTCCACCCTTGAACGTTTCCGCCGTTCGTGGTTTTGGGGTGTGACATTATTGGAGTAACCCTAGAGCCGATTTCCCTCTTCCTTACCTTTTTCAAATCATCTTCTTGCTAGTTGGTGTTTGTAAGCCATTAGAGGAGTGACATTTGTGACTCTAAGCTCCAAGAAGAAGAAGGTTTTCAAGCAAATAACTCAAGGTATTATTCTAGATATGTTTTCATATGTTTTGATTGTTAGTTTACATTAGATCTAGCCATGAAAGTCTTGGATATGTTGCATTTTCAATTAGAGAAACCTAGATCCAAGCTTTAGGGTTTGTATATGCACATAGGATAGTTCTTATGTCTAAAACCCATCAATAGTTGCCTACACTGCCATATTCAACGATCTAGTGGCTCTATGTACGGGAATGGTCCCTACTGAGGGAAAGAAAGTCGAGAGGTATATTTGGGGGTTGATGTCTCCATTTCAGGGGAATGTATTAGCTTCAAACCTCACTACCTTCGACAGTGCCAAGCGATTGGCACAACGAATCATTGATCATGGAGTCCGCACCCCGACAACGACAACAACCCTGGCTATCCCAGAACCATCCAAGGCCGCTGACAACAAGCGAAAGTTTTGGGATAACAAGAAGAACAAAGCGGTGCAGAACTCTGCCAGAAAGCAGCAGGTCGTGGTTGATCATGCTGCGATAATATCTACTGCTACTGCACCAATGAAGTAGTATGCTGGAAGCTTTCCTAAGTGCAACAAGTGCAGTTTCCACCACAACGGACCCTATCGGGAAATGCAGTGCACTAACTACAACAGGAAGGGGCACACTGCCCATTTCTGCAAGTCTCCGACAAGGCCAATCAACCAAGTCCCTGGCGTTGGTGTGGGCCAAGCTTGCTATGGATGTGGCGAGGTGGGTCACTACAAAATGAACTGCCTGAAGGCAGGGAACGCTGGTGGAGTAGGAAGAGTTTTGGCTATAGGCCACGAGGAAGCGGTAGTAGACCCTATAATGGTCACTGGTACGTTTCTCCTTGATAACTCTTATGCATGCATATTTTTTGATAGTGGAGCGGAGAGGAGTTTCGTGAACTAGAAATTTGCTCACATACTTAAACAAAAACCACGTGCACTTAAAGAACCCTTCACTGTAGAAATGGCTAACAAAAAGACTGAGAGTACTAGCAGTATATACATAGGTTGTACCCTAACTCTAGATAGCCATTCATTTCCAATCAACTTCATGCCATTCTCAATTAAAAGTTTCGACGTCATTATCGGCATAGATTGGTTGAGTCTTCATCATGCTGACATCATGTGCTATGAGAAGGTCGTTCGCCTTAATCTACCGTCTAACGAAACTCTAGTTATCTATGGTGAAAAACCCGACACGGACCTTCGTATCATCTCGAGTATACAAGCCCAAAAGTACTTACGAAAGGAATGTCATGCATTCCTTGCTCATGTGGTTGATATAAGCCAATGGATGAAAGACATAAAGGACATCCCAGAAGTACGCGACTTTCCCGACATATTTCCAAAAGAACTACCAGGATTACCACCACAACGTCAAGTCGAGTTCAGAATCAACTTAGTTCCAGGGGCTACCCCAGTGGCCAAATCTCCCTATCGTCTAGCACCAACTATCCGGTCAACTTAACAAACTGCTCAGCAAGGGCTTTATTAGACCAAGCTTCTCACCCTGGGGAGCACCGTTCTTGTTTGTGAAGAAGAAAGACGGATCGTTTTATTTGTACATCGACTACATAGAACTAAACAAGCTTACCGTCAAGAATCGTTACCATCTACCTCACATAGATGACTTGTTCGATCAACTGCAAGGGTCGAATTACTTTTCAAAGATTGATATGAGATCTGGGTATCACCAATTACAAGTGCTAGAGGAAGATGTTCCGAAGACAGCCTTCCGAACTCGTTATGGACACTACGAGTTTGTAGTGATGCCATTAGGATTAATAAATGCGCCCGCAGTATTCATGGACTTAATGAATCGGGTGTGCCGTCCTTACTTGGATAAGTTCGTTATTGTTTTCATAGATGACTACTTATCTACTCTTGAAGTAAGGAGGAGCATACTCATCATCTACGACAGATCTCAGAAACATTATAATCAGAGAAGCTCTATGCGAAGTTCTCTAAATACAAATTTTGGATTCGAAGAGTCGAATTCTATTGGGTTTTGAGCATTCTAACACTCCTAAGTGTACATGCAACCCTAAATACCTTGGATCTATGTTTTCTCTATTATACATGCAAATATGAACATCCAAGGTATTATCCTAATCTAGCATACAAAACAATGGATATAACAAGATAGAATACATACCTTTTTCATGTAGAAAGTCTTCATGAAGCTTGAGTGCCTAGTGCCCCAAGTGTGACACCTCAAATGGTTCACACAACACCAAATACACTTGGAATAACTTGAGAGAAATCCACAATTCATGAAATCGGCTAGCCCTTCTTTTTCTCACACTAGTGGCCGATTTTGTCAAGAATAAGATCTTTATATAGTGTTACAATTAGGGTAAACCCTAATTGTCATGACTTTCCATTTCCTTGGATCCATGGGTTCACATACACCATAGAGCATCCATGGACCATCCTATGGGTTTTAGCCCAACTTGATTATCCATGGAGCATTAGCCCACTATACAAGTATGGATGATTTACACAATCAACCCATATATTTAATTAGTCTTCTTTTGATCACTTAATTAATCCTAGATTAATTCTTGATCAATACTAATTAAATAATCTTATTATTCTTATTATTAATATACTAGAACTTATAATATATTAATAACCATAAGTGTCTTATTTCTCTCATTATAGTCTATCCAAGTGCATGATGCCATGCAACCCAAATAGACCATGTCGGGTCGGGTCGGGTCAAGTCTTACCAATTATAGTTATGGACTTAGACATTAATCCAATAGTCTCCCACTTGGATAAGTCTAAAACTATTATTGCGTATGACTTCAGGAACCAACTGGAATCGTAGCTCTCAAAAGCTTCTGTCGAACTGTGACCTTGTAGATGAACTCTGACCTTTGTCAGTGACTTGTCCATTAGATAAGGGATCATATATTCCTCCATTCTAGATATCGTATGGACTGAGACATGGATTATAATCATTCTATCTGTCCATTTGTTGTTTCCCAATTTCCGATTTATGATGACTGACTAATTGAACAAATCAAATCAGTCCTGGCCCGGCCGATCACTTCCATTTGTCATCATCAAATCATCGAGGGGCCCACAGATATCGCTTTTATCTCGAAGGTAAAAGGAATGGATAAACTTCGACTCATATGGCTTGTTCTACTACTTGTTGAATCATACACAAAGGCACGTTTTATAGCACTGAGTTACCAAATGCGTTTTCGTGCAATCAGTGTACAACCAACTCATAGTAACAACTCATATCTCTAGGTTTGAAGAATATAAGATATTATCGTCTCATGATCACTCGTGATAAAATCCATGAAGTGATTCCAATGAGCGTGGGTTGAATCCAATACTCAGAACTTATGAGCACTCATGAGTGTTGTAGCCGTTTGTCCAACACCTTAGACCTCTACAAGCCAACCCATGACAGTCTTAATTCATATCTACTTCCAACATATGACCGACTGTGGATGGTTTGAATAACTTAGTCATTCCGGAAGAATAACCTAGTTTATTCGGGAAGTCAAAACATGCAAAGTGAAACACAATAATAATTGAATCCAATATGGTATCAAAACCTATGAACATAAATAAAACACCTTTTATTTATCACCATATGATTACACATTATTCATTGTATACTGTTTCAACTATCAACTTTATTCTTGAATTTAAAACAATAGTTGTCCCATGCTCCAAGCATGTACACTATGTTTTCTAAACACTAGTCATGCCATACACCAAGTATGCATACTATGTTTGTCTATGATCTTTACTTTGTGAACTAGATCCATTGAACATAACTTCAATGATTCTCTTTTCACAGACCCAAATCCTTACTGCAAATGCAAGAATTCCAAATTCATGCGATTTACTGAAATCTGTTAGATTCTAAACTTATATGCATTGATCCTCTTGTAATGATTATGCACGAATTCAGAAAGACTTGACAACAATCATTACAGAGTATTCCAAAGGAGATCAGCTCCTTGGAAACATCCTTCTTGCATTAAGTTTCCTAATCTTACACAGATTGAATAATTTCTAACTTTGAAACATTTCCATATTCCATTTTGACTATCACTTCTGAACAAGAGTTGCCTCCTTACAGATTATGTCAATATGGTCCTTCCAGAATTATCACTATACTTCCGACTGTCCTTGAGCACCCAATCTTTGGTAAACCTTAGATTGTCCTCGACAATTGTTTAATCCTTTTAGTCATATCCAGTTCTAAACCTTTTCCCTTCTTAATGCCCCAGGCATTTGGAAAATTTTAGAATGGATGAATATAGCACATGTAATCGATCCTATATCCGAAGCATATGGGGCACGATTCATGATGTCTCACATAAAGACTAAACCAGTCTTTTGATATAACATTTCCATTTCTATTTGCCAAGTTCTCATAATTCAGATTATGAAAAGGGATGCCGTAATCATAATAGAATTTTAGAACGCAAATAATGGACCCATATACAGAATTTCCTTATGTTGAGCCATTCCAACATGAAATTCATATATATATCCTTGACTAAATGATTAAAACCTCACGATCTAAGCTTATAGATTTGAGATGAAGTATAATTTCCTCTCCCTTAATTATAGCAAAACAACTCTTTCCCAATTGAAACTTTTGTTTTCTATAATTAACATTGCTAACTTGCAATACTTATCATAATTATCATGCTCCCACTAACATGATGATTATTAGCATAACACTTATGCTCCCACTAGCTTTGACATGTACTCAGAAATCAACTGACTTTCTTACCAAAGTTCAGATTTCTGATACTAGATTGTTTTGATAAGACTTTATCAAAATCATACACCTTCCCTTAGATAGCACACTTGTGTGTCTAAACAATTATGAAGAGGGATGCCGTAATCATAATGGTTAGACCTTTTTGCCACTTCTCACAAGTCCAGGTTAGTGTGCCGGTAAATCACACACGCTCCACTAACGACTTTGAGAATGCAAATATCACAATTGCTATCTTAGCTAAAATCTACTTAGTGAAAGTGTTTCCTCACCATCATTTTCATGAATCGGAGAGAAACCTTATGATACTTAGATTTAATGTTGTATGTGTTCTTATCCATGTGAATTGTCAGAACCATAGACACAAGACAAGGATAATGACAAATCCACACTCATATGGATTGAACTCAATCTTAATTTCTTGCCACCTGGCAGCTCAAGGGCCTGCCATTGCTTCCAAGTTGTTGTGAAACAAATTGAGAACTCTAAGAACTCTTATGCAAAGACAACTTTAACTGGAATGGGCACAGAATATGTCAACACGATAGGTTATAAACCTCAAGTCGTGTGCTAGTGAAGAACTTCAGGTTTTATTCTTGATTAGTTCTTGAGACTTTCAAGACCTTTAAGACTCCCACTGTCCTCTTGACATATAAGACTTTCTTGTCAGTTATTCAAGAGATAGTGTGGATTCTAATCAAGACAAAAACTTCACACAATTGGCCTTAGTTGGTCTTTGTTTTATCCAAAACATCACAACTTACCAATTTCAAATGTACAAGAGTAGAAAACTTTTACTCTTACATTTGACAAGTGTTTTAAACCTTCTTTAAGACATGTCACTGAAGTTACAATCTTGGAGTATGACTCTAAGAATTGTTTTTTGGAACGAAGTATGACTCATCTTCTTGATTTAACCATTTCAACAATTCAAGATTCTTTGTCTTAGTCATAAGAATGCACTAAGATTTCCTTAGAGAACTAATTGTGCAATGGTTTCTTAATCATTAAGATGATCACAAAACTGATACTAAAGTACTCTCCCATCTTTTCAGATTTGAGAAACTTTTATCCTTCTGCCTAATTTTATTCTTCTTATTCGCTCTGCCATACATTGTGTTGGGTTGAAGATTTGTTCAAGTGTTGCGTCTTTGGGCTCGGTTATTTATTTATTTTATTTGTATTCCGGTTTGGGCCTGTCCAACAGAGAGCCCATTATGTTTATTATATAAGTATATGCTTGCATGCATATTAGGTTAACGATTGATCTAGAGAATAACGATAGTATTTACAGATTTCTTTGATCGTTCTTGTAACCTACCAATCCTCTATAGTTGATGTTCTTAATCGAGCTCTTCTGATGATTTTGTTTTAATCATTCGACACGTTTGATTCACTTTTGCCTTGTTCTTATTTTCGTGTTCTTGCTGTTTTATAATTAGTTACCTGTTTAAGATCTAATCGATCTTCAAAGATTAACGTTTTAATCTCATCAATTGGTATCAGAGCAGGAGGCTGTGTAATCGATACACATCTTTTTTGTGAAAAGGTTTCAATTAGGGTTTTTCCGCAACTACCGATATTTATTGAGCCGTCATCTCATTATTGACGTATCTTGATATTTATTGTTTTGCCCTAATCTGCTTTATTACAAGTCTGATCTTTGAACAGGTTTTTCGATCATAATGGACGAGTCGCAATCAAATCCTATCAATATTTCCAACAGCATCGGTTCAACCACGAAGATTCCAATCCTATATACTCATGACTATGAAGTCTGGACGCATCACTTCGAAGACTATGTGATAGGATCTGAGGATAATGGATACCTCATATGGGAAGCTATCATTAATGGACTTTTTTCTCATTCTGCAACGTCCAGGATTATCAAAACTCAAAAGGAGTACAATGATCTGCTGAAGGATGTTAAAGATATTGCACAAGATGAAAAGGATAAATTCCAGTGCAATATCAAGGCGTTAAGATTGATAAGATTCGCCCTTCAGTCCGACACCTTCAGGTTGGTCAGCTCATGCACGACGGCAAAGGAAGTTTGGGATAGACTTCGCGAACTGTACTCTACAGACGAGGATCTTGAACATTCTATCCAAACCTTGCTCTTATCTGATTTTGGAGAATTCAGGCAAGGAGCCGAAGAAACGGTGACCCAGACGTTCGATCGCTTCAATCATCTTCTCAACAGGATGATCAAACATGACATCGAAAGGAAGCTTATCGAGCAGAAGGTTACGTTCTTGAATGGTCTAAGGTCTGAATGGAGAGCAGTGGTGTCTACAGTCAAAGCCCATGAGCAGTTTAAATCATATTCTTTAGCGAAACTGGTGGGTATTCTTAAGTCCCAGGAGAAGATTGTACTGCAGGAGAAGAACGTTGTTTCAAGCCTTGGTTCGCTGGCCCTCCTGTCAAAAAGTAAAGCTGTGATGGAGGATGAAGACCTTAACTTGGAGGAGTATGACCTCACGTCTGAGGATTATGCTATGATGGTGTCTAACCCCAAGAGGTTCATAAAGAAGAGATTCCCCAGCAATAAAAACCGAAACTGGCATGGGAGTTATAGTTCAGAAAAAGTTAACAATGAACCGAAGGTTGAAGAGCCCAAGAAGGAACCGAAGGTGGATGGTGATTCTGGAGTAAGCTGTTACTACTGTGGTGGGAAAAACCACTATGCTAAAGATTGTGTCCTTAAGAAGATGGCTGAAAAGGATGATGAAAAGGATGAGGAAGCTGTGCTGCAGAAAAGGCTGGATGAGATGAGAAAGAAGAAATCTACCGCTAACCCTTCTATGAATGCTCTTATTGTGTAGGGTTCGGTTGCTGATGACGAGTTCGGTAGCGTGGAAGTTTGGTCTACCGACTTAGAAGACGATGAAGTGAGGAAGCCTACTCATGGAAAGGCTTATGTGGCAAAGGAGGAGAGCAGTGGAGGAAGATGCTTCATGGTGTCTGATGTATCTCAGATGAGGGGATACAACACTGATGGTGGAAGCAATGAACCGAAGGGGCAGGAGGACATGTGCTTTACGGCCAAACCACTCAGCTAGCAGTTCAATGAGCTTGATGAACTGATAAAGAAGGTACAATCGGTTTTCATTTCATTTAAAGTACCACAATCCTCATATGAGAAAGAACTAAAAAATGTTAATACAAGAATTTCTCATCTAGATAGTAGCTTAACTCAAACTCGAGTCACCAATTCTAACCTAACTGATCAATTAAGCAGGGTGTCTTCGAAGAGTGAGGAGCGGCGCATGTGGATCGAGTTGAAGGAGTCTGAATTAGTTAAAATTAAAGACAAAAACATTTATTTACAAAGGGACAATTTAAAGTTGTTAAAACAGCGGAATGTTTTTTGTTTAATTGCAAAACGTCTTTATTCTAATATTACTTAGCTTCACTTGGACTGTGAAATAGGCCAAAAGATCCATTGCATGATTTTGCCCTTCTTTGAGTTTAAGGAGGATGAAATTGATGCCGAAGCTTATAACTGTGAGAGTGTGATATCATTTGATGATGTCAATCCGACCTACATGTATGGACTGGACAAAATAGAGTCCTTCATTAAATCCAAGGACCACAAGGACATGCTTAAAGACCTTTTAGATGAAAATGATAGACTTAAACTGAGAACCGAAACCATACAAAAATTTGACTCTTTAAACGCCAACGTAAGCTCAGAAAACAAAATTGATGTTGAAAATGCATCTGAGCTTAACGAGGACGACAACATGAGTGAAATTTCTGTAGAGGACACGGTTGACTGCTCAGAATTTGTAAAAAGCGAATCTGAAAACCACAAGAATCTAATTTCTGAAAATTCAGTGGAGTTCGCTCGATTGTCCCAACAAAAGTCCCCGATCTTAGCAGAGAAAGCAGTTGTGTATCAAAAGGTCAGGACCACTCCAAATCAAGTATATAAGGTCACTGGAGTAACCGAACATCAGACGGCTGAACTCACAGCTATTGTAAACGAAGACAATGCTGATGGCTGTGATGAGTACTTCTGGTCAGCTCCGATAGATAATGCAAACGAAACGGTAGGCTTATCAGAAAGAACCTCTTGGATGAGTAAAGGTAGATACATACCTAAACCCTTGAATAAGCCAGATAATTTCGATGAGCCAAGCACCAGTGGTACGAAAGACATTCCTCAGGAGAATGAAAGTTCGGCAAAAGAAGACGTTCCCTCTACTTCCTCAGTTCAAAGTGAAACTCCTACAGTTCAAAATGAACCAGCCAAGGAGAAACCGAAAATGAAAGCTAATATTCATCATCAACCGAAGCAGATGAGGAATAAGAAACGTGAAAGGAACCAAAGATACAGGAAGAATCTCTCAGAAAGGAGGCAATTCTGGCAATCCCAGAATGCATACTTCTCACATCAAGACAAGAATCTGAAGTATGAAAACAATCCTGTCGGAAAGCCTGAGAGCCACAACAACCAAAAGCCAAGGTTCGGTTCACAAGAGAATACCAACCGAAAGCAAAGGTTCGGTTCTGAGAATGACTTCAACCGAAAGCAAAGGTTCGGTTCTGAAGTCAAAAGAGATCAAAACTCTAAGGTCAGTCCCTCCAATGATCAAAAGCAAAAGGGTCACCTAGAGTCTCCAGCCAAGAAGTCCTCTCAATCTAAACCCACTTCTTCTAGTTCATCTAATTCTTCTACTTCCACCAATTCATCTCCATCTTGCTCTAAAGCTCATTCTGTTCATTCTCAAAAATCTCATTCATCGGCTGAACAAAAGGGCAAACAGAAGGTTTCTACATCCACACCAGAGTCTAAACCGAACGCACCCAATCCTAATAAAATAAAAGTTTTTACCATTAAAAAGAAAGATGAAACAACACTTATAAAATGAACATATCTTGTTGACATCTCTCTTACTGTTCCTGTTCCCATGAAAAGCTCACGTGGACCCAAGAAACTTTGGGTTCCTAAATCTGCTTAATTTTTGCAGGTTATAAGTGACGAGCAGTTCGACGAAGAATGGTACATCGATAGTGGCTGCTCACGTCACATGACAGGGAGGAAAGAGGAGCTCAGGGAATACAGGTCTCTTGCAAATGGTGGCAATGTCAAGTTTGGAAATAACTCTTTCGGCACCATAAAGGGATACGGGATGATAACAAATGGTGACTTTACTATAAGGAAGGTGGCTTATGTGGAAGGACTCCAACACAACCTCATCAGTGTATCTCAACTTGTTGGAGGTACAGGTCTCAAAGTCTCATTCGATGATGAAGGTTCTGAAATTATTGAGAAAAAGACAAAGAAAGTAATTCTCAAGTCGGAGTGAAAGGGTGAAATGTTTCCTCTAAACCTTAAACCCATCAAAGGAAACCCAGCTATTTGCTTGCTATCAAAAGCTCAATCTGACGAAAGCTGGTTGTGGCACCGAAGACTCTCTCATCTCAAGTTTTAAGATATCAACCGACTTGTCACTGGAGGTCATGTTAGGGGTCTTCCATTACTCAAGTTCGATAGAGATCATTTGTGTGCTGCATGCGAAATGGGGAAGCAGAGTCGTCAAAGTCATCCATCTGTAATTAACACAAAAGTTGTTGAACCACTCGAATTACTTCATATTGATTTGTGTGGTCCTTCATCTATCGAAAGCATCGGTGGTAGCAAGTATATTCTTGTTATTGTTGATGACTTTTCACGATTTACATGGGTGTTCTTTCTAAAGCTCAAATCTGAAGCGACTCATAAGCTGAAAGTGTTCATCAAGCAGATTGAAGTACAGCTCAAGAAGGTCGTTCGCAACATTAGGAGTGACAATGGTCTGGAATTCAAGAACAGGGAGTTTGAAGAATTTCTAGCAGAAAAGGGAATAAGTCACAACTTCTCAGCTCCCTACACACCACAACAGAACGGAATTGTCGAAAGACGAAACCGATCTTTGTGTGAAGGTGCCCGAACTATGCTAAGTTTCGCTTCCTTACCTCTTTATTTTTGGGCTGATGCTATTTCTGCTGCTTGTTTTACACAGAACAGGTCTTATCTCAACAAGCGATTCACGCTCACACCTTATGAGATACTAAACAACAGAAAGCCCAATGTGAAATTTTTCCACGTGTTCGGCTCACGGTGTTTCATCTTTAACTCTAAAGAACACCGCAACAAGTTCGATGTCAAAGCCGACGAGGGAATCTTTCTGGGCTATTCTCTCACATCCAAAGCATACAGAGTCCTAAACAAGCGTTCGAGAAAAATTGAAGAGACATATTACGTGACCTTTGACGATAGTTATGTCAAAAAGCTACAAGCCAAAGAAGACACCGCAGGGGAAATCTTTCCTCAAACTGGCCAAGTCACAGTCTTGATTGCTAATCTATATGAGAAATTTCTGGAGCTCTTTGACGAACCAGAGAAAGCTTCTCTCTCAGAAGCAGGTGCAGCAGACAACAAGGTAGACCACATGAAGAAAATTGTTGAAGAAGCTGCCAGGAGAATGAATGAAGGAGGATCGACTTCTGATGAACCTCCATCCAATGATGCTTCAGTTGAGGGGGAGCCAAGCTCACATGTCGAGGGGGAGCCAAGCTCTACAACTGCAACCGTAAGTGCTTCTCCAACCGAAGGTGCATCAACGCCAGCAAGTCCAACATCACAAGAAACCTCTGAACCTCAAGTTTCTCAAAGCTCATCAATCGAGGGGGAGCATGATGATATGACGCTTGACTACGATAGCCCATCCGAGCCAGAAGAAATGATCAATGTTGAACTAGACCCAACCTTTGATCCAAATTATCCTCCTCTTACCAAATGGACCAGAGATCATCCTATCTCTCAAGTGGTTGGTGATGTCTCTGAAAAGGTTCTGACCCGATCACAACTGAAGGCAAAACGGACATCCTTATTTTCAAAGGTTGAGTTTTGTATGTTTAACTCATTCGTATCAAAAGTTGAACCGAAGACAGTTAACACTGCCCTCGATCACTCTGATTGGGTTCAAGCAATGCAAGACGAGCTGAACGAATTTGAAAGGAACAAAGTCTGGCGCCTCATTCCAACTCCTCCAGATGCTTCGGTTGTTGGTCTCAAATGGGTCTTTAGGAACAAAATGGACAAGGAAGGGAATGTTATAAGGAACAAGGCTCGTCTGGTAGTAAAGGGATATTGTCAGGAGGAAGGGATTGATTATGAAGAGACTTTCGCTCCTGTAGCTAGGCTGGAATCTGTAAGAATATTTCTTGCTTATGCTGCCCACAAAAACTTTGAAGTTTTCCAAATGGACGTCAAGTGTGCATTTCTTAATGGAGAACTCGAAGAAACCGTGTATGTGGAGCAACCTCCTGGGTTCGTGAACGAAAAGTATCCAAACCATTGCTATATTCTGGATAAAGCTGTGTACGGCCTTAAATAAGCTCCGAGAGCCTGGTATGAAACGCTAACTAAATTCTTAAAGATGTCTAAATTCAAACAAGGTTCGGTTGACCCAACCTTCTTTCGCAAAAAGGAAGGTAACCACCTTATGATAGTTCAAATTTATGTCGATGACATTATCTTTGGCTCTACGAATCCCAGCTTAACAACTGAATTCAGAAAGTTGATGGAGACTAAATTTGAAATGAGCTCAATGGGTCCTATTAACTTTTTCCTTGGTTTAAATATTATACAGGGACCCGAAGACATCTTTATCAATCAGGAAGTAGCAAAGTTTGGTATGAT
The DNA here is from genome assembly GCF_002870075.4 of Lactuca sativa. Taxonomy (NCBI): domain Eukaryota; kingdom Viridiplantae; phylum Streptophyta; class Magnoliopsida; order Asterales; family Asteraceae; genus Lactuca; species Lactuca sativa. Next base: position 99,664,805 of record NC_056626.2, read on the forward strand.
GGGAGACTCCAAAGTCAAAGTCCCAATGGCATTCGGCACCAAGCTTACTCCATCCCTAGACAAACCGGCTGTCGACATCACGCTCTATCGTCAAATGATAGGCTCGCTAATGTATCTTACTGCTAGCAGGCCTGACATCATGTTTTCTATGTGTTATTGTGCTAGATTTCAGGCAAACCCACGCGAACCTCACATGCTTGCAGTGAAGAACATTTTGCGCTATCTCAAGCGAACCACCTCCTTAGGTCTATGGTATCCTTCCAACTCAGGCGTCTTCGTTCAAGCCTATTCTGATGCTGACCTTGGAGGATGTGGACTCGACAGAAAAAGCACTACTGGTGGCTGTCAATTCCTTCACGGGAAGTTGGTCAGCTGGCAATCCAAGAAACAAACGTGTGTGTCGTTGTCTACTGCCGAAGCGGAATACATAGCCGCTGCTTCCTGCACCTCACAAGTGATTTGGATCCAGAGTCAACTTCGAGACTATGGACTCAATATGAAGAAGATCCCACTATATTGTGACTCTGAAAGTGCAATTAGGATCTGTCATAACCCAGTGCAACACTCTAAAACCAAACACATAGCACTGAGGTATCACTTCATCAAAGATCACGTGGAAGATGGAAACGTCGAAGTTCACTTCGTAAGAACCACTGATCAACTGGCTGACGTCTTTACCAAAGCTCTTCCTGAAGCATCATTCAACAGAATATTGCAAGGGCTAGGTATGATGGAATCAGAGTCAGTACCTCACACTACCTCTCAACCTCAAACGTAAGAAGCGAAACCAACCAAACGTTCGGGTTCGGTTAAACCATCTGACTCGCTCATCACTTCAAAGGTAGTTTTTCTTGGTTGTATATTTCTTGTACAAAATTGTTTTTCTTAGTGTTGAAAATATTTTCCCATTGCATGTCTAAAATCCATGGTTTCTTAAAATTTTCCAAAACCGAAACCTACCGAAGGTTCGGGTTCGGTTTCTTAAAATTTTCCAAAACCGAAACCTACCGAAGGTTCGGGTTCGGTTTTTCAAAATTTTGTTGAACCGAAACCAACCGAACGCTCGGGTTCGGTTTTTCAAAATTTTCAGGAACCGAAACCAACCGAACGTTCGGGTTCGGTTTTTCAAAATTTTCTGAAACCGAAACCAACCGAACGCTCGGGTTCGGTTTTTCAAAATTTTCTGGAACCGAAACCAACCGAACGCTCGGGTTTGGTTTTTCAATTCTTTTCCCAACCGAAACCAACCGAACGTTCAGGTTCGGTTTTTCATATTTTTTCCAAAGTTTTTTTTAAGTCTTATTTTTTTCTCTTACTTATTTTTTTTTAATTTTATTATTTTTTTTATTTTCTTTTATTTTTTTATTTCTTTAAATAAATCTCAAAAACTCCAAAAATATTTTTCTCTTTTATTCTTTCTTGTATGTTCGTTCGTTTATGGGGGTATAATTGATGAATTACTTAAATGTCCCTAGAAGCATGCTGCTGTATGTGTCCCAAGCCTCATAAGATTTTGAATAATAGCCTTAATGACCTGGTATAAACAAACCTTGTCTTCCCAATAAGGCTACCTCATTTATTCTAATCATGAGCTAACTCACTCTCTTCTCACATGAGTTAAGAGTTTTTCTGTTTGGTCCTTATTTTCGTAGCAGAGGTACTTTATCTTCTTACACCATCTCCATTACACTTCTCCATTACATTTGTTTCATCAACGTAACCCTTGAGACTCTCAGAAATTACCACTGAGGTTTATGGTTACACAACATCTGTGTTTATGATCTTAGTTTCGTGTCACTACGAGCTGAGTGAAACCCAACATTCAACACCAAATCTGAATTGACGGTGATCAATTAATTTGCTCAAGTTTTCACCAAAGAATTGACGGGTGTACTTTCATGAAATCTCAAATTTTATTTTGTGTGATTCCTATGAAATTGTTAAACACCATAACATTTCTTCCCTTGGGATCTAGTTTTTTTTTTTTTTTGAGATTTTATATTTTCCACGCCAATTTAAAATAAATTCCTACCTACTTGTTCAACAGACTACACCGGTCTCACAAGTACTTTGATCACTTTCTTTCTTATTTCAAGATTAGAATTGATGCATCAAAGCGAAAGCCACCCTAATGTAGCCTAATTAAAAGAAGCCTTTCAACATTTCTTAAAAAGTGTTTGATCGTAATTCAACGGGAATCCACACTAACACTTTAGGGTCTCTCTTGACCTTGAAGGAAGAGATTCGTGCCCGGGATCATCAGTTTCGTGTCATTATTGACATCACAGTTAATCCTAAAAAGAGTTGCTTTATTTCTTTTCTTTTTACACTCTTTGCACGAAAATCTTTGATTTTCCAAAATTCCGTTACTAATTAATTTCAGGCTGATTTATTGCATTGGTGGTTAATATTTAAGACGTGGTCAACAATCCTCCACGTGGGCAGTTTATTCAAAAATGTGATTCAAAACGATAAGACGAAGGGTTGCTGACTTAGGCGGGAAATTAAAAGGATTGAATTTCAACCGGTAGTATAAAAAGGGGGCGTGTGTGAATTTGAAACGTCCACTCTTTTACTGACAAAGTGGACGTGTGTGCGGAATCCAAGCAACATCCCTCTGGCACTTAAAGGCGCGTGAGGATTTGAAACGGTTTTCTTCTGAAACGGCGCTTGTTGGGCGGCGTGATCCTAGGAATCTGACACTCTCTCTCCTACGTGATCATCGCATGCCTCAACTGTCGCACATCTGTCATTCAAGAAACCTTTTCGTATTTCCATAGAAGATTTGAAACGATTTTTCTCTCTCCTTTCACCCACTATAAAAGGCAGTCTTCACCACCATTTACCTCTTTACTGCCTCCGAAATTTCAAGAGAACAAATACTCCCAAAAAGCTTTCCTGTTCATCATCTTCTTCAATCCTCAACAATGGTAGAATCATCTTCCGTCCATGCTACCTCACAAATCCTTCCCATTCGTCCACAACAATGCCTGGTGATCGACCTAAACCCTCTGGCGTATGACTCTTACATGTCGCCGATCATCGAGTGCCTAAAGTACTCCCAAATCGCTCCAGCTCTCTCCAGGATTGAGTCTGTGCCAATGGTGGTACTCTCGCAAGTTTATGCGACTGCTTATTACGACAAAGCAGTTGAGCATGTGTTCTTTGAGGTTGCTGATCACAAGACCTCGATTTCAAGGCAGCGATTCTGCACTCTGCTAGGGTTTGCTGCTGACTCTTCAAGAATCAATCCGGAGACAATTCCGATTGGCCATCTTTACAACATGTTTTATAACATGGGGTACACGGAGGCGCTCGTCTCCGTCGCAAAGTTCAAGAAGTCCTGCTTGCCGCCGCAGTGGAACGGCATGTTCACAGTCCTCTTCAAGGGCTTGTCAGAACGGAGCTCAGGATCCGACGATGCTAGTCGACTTTTCTAGTCGATCATGTATACAATCTGCAACGGGATCAACTTGGATTTTGGGTTGGTCCTCTGGCAACAGCTCATCCAGAGCCTTTCTTCTTCATCACGACATTCGGAGGTGTCGCTTGCCCGGTTCTGGATTCTCATCACCAAGTTGGGCGATGAATAAGCTGGATATACCTACTGCTGCTGGTGTCAAGCTGGATATACCTACTGCTGCTGGTGTCGTGATGTCTTCGGTCGGTACTTTTCATACCACCAAGATAATCGTTTCTGATGCATCCAAATTTTCCTTCATTGGCTCTATTCCGGAGACAATGTACGGCGATGTTCCTTCTGACAGCAGGATCATCAGGACGATCAAGGAGTTCAAACAGTCAGGGCCAAGGGAACTCACACCGGAAATGCTCAAGTCCATCCGCGATGCTGACCAACCGGTGCCCAGGGGCAAAAAGGCGGACAAAGGGAAGCAAGCGACCAAAGCTCCTAAGGGTCCTTCTCCCAAGAAGAGGAAACAAACTAAAGCTGCACAGTCCCCACAGCCGAAGAGGAGGAAGACTCAACCGAAGCGCAAGCTTGTCATCCCTTCCTCTTCAACTGACTCAGAAGGTGAGAGTTCGGGTTCGGACGGCTCTCAAGGAGGCGAAACCCCTCAAAGAGGCAACACCCCACCCCGATCTCCTACTCCAGACATGGAAATCCATCATTCACCCATCCCTTCACCCACTCAAACTATCCCTACTTCTATTCCTACCATAAACCCCACTACCACTATTCCCCCAACCTCTTTCCCTATACCACCACCCATTTTCACTGATACAACAACAACCACTGCAAAGGTTACAACCAACGTATCTGATACGGGGGTTCATACCAGTGCAACCGAAACCCCACCCGTAACCGAACCACCACAAACCGAAACCCATACAACCGAACCTACCCACACTCAACCACCACCCGAAACTACCCCACCCCACACTCAACCTGAATCCACAAAACCCACCACACCCCCAGCTTCACCACCTCCACCATCTCCAGATAATGCCTCTGATGGAGATAACCCGTTCCTTGGCGGTGATAACATGACCTTCGATTCGGTCTATTTCAGTCCGTTTCAGGTTCAGAGTGACGAAGAGGATGATGCTCCAGTGACAAAGAAGCATCTTATGGAGCTCAACGAGAAGGTTGACTTACTTCTCGCCTCTTCTTCCAACCAACAGTCCTCTCTATCTGAAGCTGCACTTCAGAAGATTGTTGATGCCTTCTCCAGGGCTCAGCATGATTCGGTAACCTCAGCCACTGCCGCCATCGACGCCTCTACCAAAGCCTGTGAGGCTGCGACCGCAAAAGTCGATAAACTATTCTCAGACGCCTCTTCGCTGTTGAAGTCATTACAGGAGAGTGCGGATTCTACCAAGACAACTTTGGAATTGATTGTTCAGCAATTGGCCAAGTTCGTCTCAACGGAGTTGACCTCGTTCGCCAACCTTCGCCAGTCAATAAGCGACGACAACTCGGCCCTTCGTGCCTCCATTGATGAGCGCCTTGCTAAGCTACAAGAGGATCTTGCAGCTGAAAACTCTTTAATGGACGTTCTAGCAAGCAAAACCACCGCGCTAAAGGTCAAGAGCACTCAACTATCCAACTCTCAACAACAGCTGGAAGCTCTTCGATCCGAAAGGGAGGTCATCAAGACATGTGTTTCGGATGTACACGCTGCATTATCAAACATCCTAGAAGCACACGATCCAATTCTCAACCATTCGGTGAGGCGAACCCTTGCTGAAAAGCTTTCTCCTGCCATGGACCTTCTCAGCAAAATAGAAGGTTTACCTAGTTTCGTGTCCAATCCGAAACAAGAGGGAGAAGAGAAGAAGACCGGATCGAAACCACCTCCATCCTCCAAAGCTACTCACACAACCGAACCACCTCCGACTGGTCAAGCTTCGGGTTCGGGTGTGAGGGACAAAGGGAAAAATATAGCTGATGAAGAAGATGAAGATGAAGATGAAGATGAAGACAAGGAAACCATTGCTGACATGTTGAAACGAAAGAACAGTCGCAATGTTGATGAAGATGTAAATCGTGTGGCGCGAGAGGCTGAAGAAGCCGAACGCAAGCAGAAGGAAGCCAACGATCTCCTTGAGAGCAGGAAGAATCTCTTCCCTGCATGGACTCGGGAGCGAATGATCAAAGAGGCCATAGACACTCCCAGCATCTTATGGCTCGAGCCGGTGATTTCGTTCGACTACGTTAATTCTGTCGATTCGCAGTTCGACATGCCACTGACTCGAAAGGCGTTTATCTTCCACGCCTTCTCAAATATCTTTGAAGTCCCTCATCCGAACGCTGAGCTTGATAGGGAGCTCATCGACTTCTATCTGAAGGCTGCTCGTCCTCAGTATCTAACTTGGAGCGCCCAGAAGATAGTGAACGTTCGGGTACTGAAGCCTTACACCGAAGGTAGATTCATAAACGTTCGGTTCAAGGTGATTCGTGGGTCTGCAAGAACTGCACATCATATCTCCCTGGCAGATCTACCGAACTTAAATCCTCATGATTGGATTGTTCTGCATAACATCCTCTTGACAAATGAAGCTGAATATGGTCCGATCATAGACCATCTCAAGAGGATGATTTTCTGTTATATCATGGAGGTAGCCCTTATGGATCAGGAGGTTGCCACTATCTTCAAAAAGAAACCGAAGATAGCTCCTGTGGGATCGGCCAGTGATCTCAACCAGATGAAGATGGGCAAGATCGACCCGAGACGCAATTCGGTTATGTTCACTAGAGCAGAAAGACAGAAATGTCTCTTTGCTTTAGCTGACAAACATCTATACACCACTGCTTGTCTAGAGCACGTGTTGTCGATCATCCAAAGGTGTAAAGAGAATACAGCGGATGATGTTAAGTACTTCAATGACATGATCCAGTGGTACATCAGGTTTAGGCAGACGATTCTGGCTCTTATCTCTCGTCTGTTTAACACCGTGAAGAAGAAGGTACCTGGCTCCGCTGTTGGCCCAAGTAACAAGTGAAGGTCTCGCTCCAATTGACGCAAAGGGGGAGATTTTTGGGTTGAAGATTTGTTCAAGTGTTGCGTCTTTGGGCTCGGTTATTTATTTATTTTTTTTGTATTCCGATTTGGGCCTGTCCAACCGAGAGCCCATTATGTTTATTATATAAGTATATGCTTGCATGCATATTAGGTTAACGATTGATCTAGAGAATAACGATAGTATTTACAGATTTCTTTGATCGTTCTTGTAACCTACCAATCCTCTACAGTTGATGTTCTTAATCGAGCTCTTCTGAGGATTTTGTTTTAATCATTCGACACGTTTGATTCACTTTTGCCTTGTTCTTATTTTCGTGTTCTTGCTGTTTTATAATTACTTACCTGTTTAAGATCTAATCGATCTTCAAAGATTAACGTTTTAATCTCATCACATTGGAACCTTTTCCAATGTCTCAGAGTTACACTTAAGCTTGTAAGTATAATCATATTTACTGAGCTTTAGTAAACTATGACGACTAGTCTTATCAATCTTTTGTGGTGGACTTAATCAGTGCATAAGAATGTGTACTCGATCCCTTAGTCCTTTACTTGACTCACACATCCATGTGAACAAGTAATTAGTCTTAATTTTCCAATACTTCAAAGTTCTCATTCATCATGCTATACAACTTGCATGATTCCAAGTCCCGGTCCAATTGAAACTTGGGTGATGAGAATCTTTCCTTATTTGGTAAATTTAGACATTACCACAAATGAAAGAATCAATTTCATATTTCCACTCTTGTTATTAATGGAATCTTATAAACAACAAAAATTTTCACAGATGCCATTGTAAGGATATTTTAAAATAAATAAATTCAAAAATTTTCCTTTTATTTTAAAACTTTGTAGAAAAACTTATCCTTACAATCCATATGAAAACTTGTTGTTATCTATTCCTAAGCAATATCTCATAACTCCTAAGAAGTAGCTCAAGAATCCGATCTTCAAACTATGCGATAGAAATCCATCTACACGATTAGATTCAACATATTCTTTCTTTAAGTTTCTTCACTTTTCTTTGATTCTTAAAACATCACCATGTGACCCAGTCACATCATGTATCAGGAATCTCAGAATAGAAACTTAACAGAGTTAGATAGTGGACTTTACCTGAAGTAGAGACAAACTTATTGACTTTAACCTCCTTAGGTAAATTTGGCAACTTCGCAACCAATGCCCCTTCCTTTGGCAATATAAACATATGGACCATTTGATAATGGTACACGGGACTATAACAGACTTAACTTTTCTCTTTACCATTTGGTCAACCGAGTTGACTATGGCCGATCCCTTTCCATTGGGAAGAGAATGCTTTTTCTGGATTTCCTGTGTCACTATTGTCAATGTCCATCAAGTTTTAAGAGGTCGATCTTAACAAATAGATAAGATCATTAAGGGTCTTGTCATAGTCTGTTTCATAGGTGTCCCAAAGGAACTCACTATGTGACTTAGAAAGTGATTGAATCACCAACTTTCTCAAGACTTTGACACCCAACTCTCCCGACTTGTCAGTATGTGACTACATCTCCAAGACGTGACCACACCTAGACCTTTCCTTGCCAATAGGGCTTGAGTGACCTTAAACTTTTCATGAACTTGTGGGTTGTGGAGAATAATCGGAGGAGGTGAAAGAAGTATGATTTCCATGGGACATAATCTTCATTTAGGAAAGCTTGTTTCAAGAGATTTGGGAAGATCATAAATGTCTAAACCAGACATCTTTTGGGAAATATTCAAGATAGTTGATCTTAAGTCCTTAATATGACACCCAATATGAAATATTAAGGCTAGGACCCAACAAACTATTTTATGACTTAGAAGAGGTATGCCGTAATCCAAGCTATAAAATATTTGAAGGAAGGTGAATGACGATTCACCAATTTCCACCAAGATAAACGAAATGTATTATTAGGTTTTAATTGGTTTTGAAACTCCTAGATCTTTGAGATTCACTAAACTGTTCAATGGCATGTTTCAATCTCGAGTGTGCCCTTCAGGTTTTGTGACTAGGATGCCGAGGATCACAAAACAAGGTGTGAAGTAACCATGCAAATTACATGGTACCCTTAAGTGTTTACCCCTCAATCGATGTGTCGGTTAACCACACACGCTCCATCGATACTAAGATAAACATTAAGTTACCCTTTACCTACCTTGTTAAATACGAGTTAGTGTGCCGGTTAACCACACACGCTCCACTAACCGACTTAAACAAAGTGCAAAGTGTAATTTCATGGATTAGCACCTTATTCACATTTTCCTAAGTAACTAAGATTGGGTATTATTAAGAGTTTAGTTACTTAGTATTTATCATTAATACTTTTAATGAAGGGAGAATTATAGTCCTGTCAAACCCGTTCGGCTAACGACCCTCCACCAGTCAAGCAAGCGGTGGGTGAGATTGGACACCCATTAAGTTGTCATTTTATAGGCAACAACCTTATACCCACCTTATAAACCGGCTTCGTGAATGAGGCGTACTAGCGGTAAGACTGACTTTACTCTTATACATATATATATTATTAACTTATAATATTATAAAGTATAAGGTTTGAATTTTAACTCTTTAAAATTCTAAGGGCTAACTTGAAATTAAAGTATTCATAAGAGAAAACTTTACAAATTCCAAAACTTGAGGGAAAGTTTTGAAACTATTCAAAACTAATTAATTCCATAACTTATGTGTTTAAAGTAGTTTTAATCCAAAAACTCTTCAAGTTCCATAACTTGAGGACAAGTTATGGAAGACTTTAAACTAATAAAAGAATTAACTTTTCTTTATTTTATAACTTATGGAATTAATTAAGGTTACACTTTTTTTTAAATTTATTATTTAATGAAGAGACTCTTGGTCCTCCATAACTTGAGGACAAATTATGGAGTCATAACACCATTTAATTAGAACTAGACTCTTCATTTTGTAACCTTTGCCAACTTTTATGAGTTTTATGAAACTTAAATGTGACTTTTCATATAACTTGAGGACAAGTTACAAAAACACATTTTAGAATCAACTCTTAGATTAATTTGGATTGAAAACAACTATTTCACTCAACTTTTCTATTAATCTAAGTAACTCATAAGAACAAGATAATTCAAATCAAACTTTTTCATGTAATTAGTCTAACCCTTAAACTAATACAAAACATGAATCTATTGACAATTATCTTTGAAATTGGATTAGCATGAACATTACCACATCAAAAACAAGTTTATAAGTTCAAAAACATCTTAGAGTAATGTTCCTAGTCCAATTCCAGCCAAAAAAGTCGAATTTATGTTGTCTGGGGGTCCAACTCGTCGAGTGCACGAACCAACTCGGCGAGTTGGATGCTTTTTGCCTTGGACTCGGCGAGTCCATACATGGACTCGGCGAGTCTGCTGGGCAGACAGCATCAAAACTCGATTTTCCAGCTTCTTTTGCAAGTATAACAAGGTAACAAGTCTAGTCTCTGATACCACTGTTGGGTTTTGAGCATTCTAACACTCCTAAGTGTACATGCAACCCTAAATACCTTGGATCTATGTTTTCTCTATTATACATGCAAATATGACCATCCAAGGTATTATCCTAATCTAGCATACAAAACAATGGATATAACAAGATAGAATACATACCTTTTTATTGTAGAAAGTCTTCATGAAGCTTGAGTGCCTAGTGCCCCAAGTGTGACACCTCAAATGGTTCACACAACACCAAATACACTTGGAATAACTTGAGAGAAATCCACAATTCATGAAATCGGCTAGCCCTTCTTTTTCTCACACTAGTGGCCAATTTTGTCAAGAATAAGATCTTTATATAGTGTTACAATTAGGGTAAACCCTAATTGTCATGACTTTCCATTTCCTTGGATCCATGGGTTCACATACACCATGGAGCATCCATGGACCATCCTATGGATTTTAGCCCAACTTGATTATCCATGGAGCATTAGCCCACTATACAAGTATGGATGATTTACACAATCAACCCATATATTTATTTAGTCTTCTTTTGATCACTTAATTAATCCTAGATTAATTCTTGATCAATACTAATTAAATAATCTTATTATTCTTATTATTAATATACTAGAACTTATAATATATTAATAACCATAAGTGTCTTATTTCTCTCATTATAGTCTATCCAAGTGCATGATGCCATGCAACCCAAATGGACCATGCCGGGTCGGGTCAAGTCTTACCAATTATAGTTATGGACTTAGACAATAATCCAACAAATTCTTGGGTCACGTGGTCAGAAAAGAGGGAATTCACGTGGATCCTTCCATAATAAAGGCTATTGAGAACTGGTCAGCTCCAAAGACACCTACATAAATTCATAAAGTTCTAGGTCTCGCTGGCTATTATCGCAGGTTTATTCAAAAATTCTCTAGGATCGCGAAACCGCTTACTACATTGACCCAGAAAGGCATGGCCCTTGAATGGGAAGAGAAACAAGAGAAGGCGTTCAAAACACTGAAGCGAGCCTTATGCAGTGCACCGATACTATCCCTCCCAGAAGGGATAGAAGATTCGTGGTTTATTGTGATGCATCCAACCAAGGACTCGACTGTGTTTTTATGCAACGGGGTAAGGTCATCAGTTATGCCTTAAGACAACTAAAGACACACGAAGTCAACTACACCACATATGATCTTGAGTTAGGAGCAGTGGTATTTGCTCTAAAGATCTGGAGACACTACCTGTATGGTACAAAAAGCACTATCTTTACAGACCACAAGATCCTTCAACATATATTCGACCAGAAGGAGCTCAACATGAGACAACGACAGTGGGTCGAGCTACTCAATGACTACGAATGAGAAATTCATTATCATCCTGGTAAAGCCAACATGTGGGAACCATCCCCGACCATTACCACATCCTTCATAGATATTGGGATTATCTAACATTTCATTTTGACTCTTATTTTTATCCTTAATTCATTTAAGTCACACAACTAAGCACAAAAGACATAATACTCAAATAATACATGTTTATTATTTCAAGACAGGTTACAAAGGTTAACCTAGAATATTACATCGCTATTAATGACAAGCCCAGAAACACGGGTGTTACAGTATTCGATTGTGATCTTCAAAAATTGCACGTCTTCTTATCCATTGAGCTCCTTTATCGATTCACTTTTTTTCTAATACTACAAAATAAATTCAAAAGACTAGAGAAACACATGATGAATTGGTTAGGTTAAAAATATAAACTAAAACCAAAATAAAATTAAAAACAAAAAAAAAGATATTAAAAAGAAAAGAATATGCAAACTCTAAAAATATCAGGTTGCCTCCTGAAAAGCGCTTCTTTTTTATGGAGTCATGAGTCAGACTCCTACCCACTCTACGTTGTTGCGGTTGAGAGTGAGATCTCCCTTCGCTTGTAAGCTTGAATCCTTCTCTTTAAAGCCTTCTTCGAATTCTCCTTATTCTTCTTTTTGGCATTGTCTTCATATTTGCGCTTTACCCCTTTTCCTTACTTTTTTTTCCTTGTCTACCTTCTTGTTATCTTCCTTAGGATCTTCCTTATCTACCTCCATCTTGACCAAAGGTGTCTCCTCTAATTTCCCACCCATGTATTCATCGATTATCTCAACTTCTTCACACAAATCCTCTTCCAAGTCATGAACTTCTTCTCCCTCTTGAACCTTAGGTGTAGTAAATGCAACTAGCTCATGAAGATCTTCTTTCATAGCATCCGTCTTGGACACTTCATCTCTTTGCGCTTTATGACTCACTTTAGGACTCATCTCAAAGGTAATATCATCATATTCCTCATGAAATGTGAGCTTTAAGTCATGGATGTCAACTAATGCTCTTGTGGTACTCAAAAACAACCTTCCTAAAATAATTAGAAGCTCTTCATCCTCCTTCATATCGAGAACCACAAAATCGACCAGAAAAACAAACTTTCCCACTTTTAGTAGTACGACTTTGTTAGGGAAAATAGGCAAAACTTGTAAAGACTTAGAACAAATCTGATGCCACTTGCTAAGTTCCGAAGACCCTTGTTAGGAAGTAATGCAGATAACAAGCAAAACTATAAACACAGAAAGGCACAATATTGATGTGGTCGGTAAAGGCAACTTATGTCCACATGTAGGAGGGAAGTATTATTTATTTAGAGTTCTCAAACAGAGGTTACAAGTACAATTCACCAAATATTTGCCTATCATTCTAGAATTCAAGACAAAAGACACTTCAAATAACTCTGCATGCATCCCTATTTATACTTGAGGGATCAGACCTAAAACCCTAATGGGCCAAGCCCATTGACCCATAGGCCATGAATGGTGACAACCAATCATATTCCGCCATGCAACATCTTCAAGAACATTTTTCCATGTCATACAACTCATTAGCATCAACAACACACATGATGAAGCACCTTGTGCCGTAGTGGAGCATCATGATGTATAAGTGGCGCAGATGAACACTAATGGCCTAACATCCATCATGGTGGCACAACATGGTGTAATCCTTGAGCAATACTAACTTCTGAGCATGCTTGAAAGATCTTGAGCATCATAGAGGACTTCATAGCATACTTGGCTTGTCAGGGATACCATGGCTCATCAAGGAACCAAAATGACCCATCTTGCACCATGATGGCACAACATGTGCAAGGACGGTGCAACATGCATTAAGAGTGGCACAAGAACTTTTAGGTTGGAGCAACAAGGCTTATTTATGGCACAAGAGGGACTTTCCATGGCGTAAGAGGGATATGCTTGGCACAAGAATGAATGCCCTTGGCACAAAAACATCCTTCTTAGCCCAACACTTCATCATATAGCACAACAAGGTCCCACTGTTGCTCCATATCACTCGCAAGTGCTCCAAACCTCTTCCAGGTGCTCTAAACCCCCTTCTATAGGATTCGTTCCTTTGGCACTTGATCTGTTCCTTTGTCAAACAATCTATTCCCTTCTTATATGATATGTTCGTTTTTCACATGCTCCATGAACCCCAAGTGATCTATTGAGTTCCAAGTGCTCCAAATGCTCCATAAGCATGGTCCAAATGGTCCTCGAGAATGCGCAAAGTGCTCAAGTCACATTTAACAATCTCCACCTTGACTTGAGCATCCTATGAACTACACCTCGAACAAGAACTTCCCCTCCCTTCCTTCCATCAAGCCCCGAAGGGGCTTACCTCCTGCTAACATCCACCAAGTCCAAGAAAAGCTTGAACTCCTCTCTCGTCAACGACCTTGTCATAACTTTTTCCGGATTATCCTTAGCACTAAACCTTTGAATGCATAACCTGTTATAGAACATGATAGGTTTCTCCACCTTCAAAAGAAGACTCTGAACAAGACCAACCGCTAATGATCTTCTTATCTCCATATCACTTTCATGGTCCAAGTCTATCAATCCAATTAAGTTTGTATTTCGTGCATTAGCACCATACACCAGACAAACATCAAGCATTCCCTTTAAGTGTCGTAAGATCCACTTGACCACTTCTTACTGAGCTTTTCCCCGATTTCCTCGAACCGCCAAAGAAGTACCAATAAGATTGGACTGATCACAATAGAACGACCATAGAACTTTCTCAAAGTAATGAGAAATGTATAACCATCCTGCTCTTTTATAACACCAAATCTCCATCCTTGTTATCTGATTTTCATCTCCTAAATCGTTCATCACAAAACGCGTTCTCCAAAACCTTCTTCAACTTGTCTTTCTCGGTATCAGCATCACCAAACACTTCTTATTTGGGTTGAACAAGGGATTCCTCACTTCTATGTTGTTTCATGCCACCCTGCTGTTCTCTATTTATCACAAAACTATGTGGGGTTTCTATTTCAAACTCCACCTTCTTGCTAGCATCCTGATCGTTCCCCGCAACACTTGTACCGCCTCCTCTCTGGCTACACACAGCAGATTCAAAGGTCACATCTCTGGTAATAAAAAATATTGGAGTTTGTTCTTCAGTACACCACAAACGATGGCCTTTCCCCTCCAAATGTATATCCTAGAAATATTCACTTCATTTCCTTCCACTCCAGTTTAGCATCATTCACACAAGCATTAGTAGAGCATCCAAATATTCATAAACCAGTGTTCTTAGAGGGTTTCTAAGACCACACCTCTTGAGGAGTCTTACGATCAGTTGCATTTGATGGAGATCTATTCGCCAGATAGTAAGCAGTGTTAACTACTTCCCCCAGAATTGCTCAGATAAAACAGGAGATAATCGCATGCACTGAGCATATGTATATGGAATTCTAGCGTAACCACTATAATGTTAAGAATTTTTAGAGCAAACCACTACGCCATGGGAACGTTGATCATGGTTTATATCGGGTCCCAAACACCACCAATAAGTGCTCTTCCTCCATGGCTCTCTTGGGTGTTTGAACTTCTGTTCATGGCTGGCACCAAAGACTTACTCATGAAAACAAGCTTCTCGTGTGCAAACTTTTCTCTTCTTTTCATCTTCCTATCTCTTCAACTAAATTCTCCACTATTTGTGACACCTATCAAATGGGAAAGAGCTGTCGTTTACATCTACCTGTTTTTAACATAAAATCATTATCTCCTTTTGATTTAGTGTATTCAGATGTTTGAGGTCCTGGCTCATTATCTTCACTTAATGGAAATCATTATTTCTTGCCTTTTGTTGATGATTACATAAAGTATTCTTGGATTTATTTCATGTCCTACAAATCATAGGTTTTGTCCATATTTTTCCAATTCAAACAAATGATTAAGACCCAGTTTAACTATGACATTAAAGCCTTAAATCCGACTGATGGGAGAATATTGTAATGCCTCCAACTTCCTACAAACTCATGGCATTGACCATCGAGTCTCTTATCCACATACCCAAGAACATAACAGTGCAGTCGAAAGATGAAATCACATAATTACTGAAAATAGCCTCACTCTTTTGGATGAATCCTCCCTACATCAACTCTTCTAGGAACATACATTTAAAACTACTACATACGTCTATAATCACACCATCACCCCTTTCTCAATTTACATTCACCTTATCAAAAAATATACAACAAACCTCCCGACTATACCTTTCTTAAAACCTTCGGATGCCTATATTATCCTTTTTTACACCATACAATTCTCACAAGATTGAAATCTGCTCCCTCCCATGTATTTTTCTTGGGTATAGTACTACTAATAAAGGCTACCTCTATTTTCAGCAACCATCATCTTGTCTTTACGTCTCTGGCCATGTTGTGTTTAATGAAAGTGTTTTTCCTTTTCTACCCTCAGTCTCTACTCCCACTTCCTATTCTTCACCTTCTTCTCCTCATGCTACCTCTAATTTACTTACGTAAGCAACCTCCCTCTCACCTCAAACTCCATCTCCTAATTTGTCCCCATCCTTGTCTACTACTTCCACTTTTGATACTTCTCTGATCCCCACCCCACCTCCCTCTACTATATCTCCTATACACTCTACTATCACATCTCCTGCACCGCACAGTCAGCCTTCCATATCCTATTATCGACTTGCACCTACCAACACTCATCCAATGACCACTAGAGACCACCCCAACTCTTTAAAACCCAAAGTTTTCCATACATCTATTTCTGACTTATCTAATTATGAACCTCGTCTTTTCTCCCAAGCTATTAAACATCCTTGTTGACAGCAAGCTATGCAACATGAATATGATGCTCTCATGAGAAATAACACATGGTTTATTGTTTCTTGTCCTACTAATGTCAATGTTATTGGTTGTAAGTGGATTTTTAGGATTAAATGAAGATGTGATGGCATAATTGAACGACACAAAACGCCTTTGGTGGTTTAAGGTTTCACTCAAGAGACTAATGTTGCTTACTTTGAAACTTTTATCCCTATCATTAAACCAAAAACCATTCGACTTGTCCTATCCATAGCTCTCTCTGAAGGCTGGTCAATTCGACAACTTAACATCAACAATGTGTTCCTAAATGGTGATCTAAATGAAGTACTATACATGAAACAACCACAAGGATTTAAAGACCCAAATAGACCCCAACACGTGTATCGACTTAATAAAGCCCTCTATGGACTCAAACACGATTCAAGAGCATGGTTCAACAAGCTCAAAACCTCTATTTTTGATTAAGGGTGTAAATCTTGTCAATCTAATACTTCACTCTTTGTCCACGTTAGTTCAACAACCATCATTTGCATCTTGGTCTATGTTGATGATGTGATTATCATAGGTACGGATGCAATCAAAATTCAACGCTTCATTCATCAACTTCATATGGTATTTACTCTCAAAGATCTTGGCCAGTTACATCATTTCTTGGGTCTACAAATGACTTGTACTACTGGTCTTGATCTCTCAGAACAATGTTATATCCAAGAAATCATTCATCGTAGCAAATTGACTAATGCCTCACCACTTTCAACACCCAGTCGGGCTCTCGTTTATCCCCAAATGGTGAACCATTTCACGTTCCCACACTATTTCATCAATTTGTGGGTTCCCTTCTACATGCTACAATAACACGTCACAACATTGCATATGCCGTAAATCTAGTATGTCAATTCATGCGCTCTCTAACTATTCACCAATGGAATGCTACAAAATGCATCCTTCGTTACTTAAAAAGGCACATTCCATCATTGGCTCCATTTTCACCAACCAAAGCTGATTCTCTTATTGCCTACTTGGATGCCAATTGGATTTCAAGCCAAGAGGACAACCGATCTAAATAGTAATATGGATATGCAATCCTTCATGGTTCCTATATTATCAGTTGGACGTCCAGAAAACAATGAGTTGTAGCATGATCAAACACATAACATACATAGCAACTGAGTTATTATGGCTCAAACAATTAATTACATAACTTCAAGATCCTATTCTAAAGCAACTATAGATCCTTTACGACAACGTTGGCGCTATATTCATGAGCAAAAATCTCATCATTAGTACTTGATCCAAACATATTGCTATAGACTTTCACTTTATTCGGGAACAAATTGAAACCGGAGCTCTCAAAATTTGCTATATCTCATCCATTGATCAGTTGGCTATCATATTCCAAACCGTTGTTAAGGGATTGAAATATTAAACTATTAAACGAGTAAGAGATCCTGAAGGTGCACATGAATTTATGAACGATATTAATAGCTATAAGTTGGTGAAAATATAGATGATCATGTAAAATAGAGGTGTGAAAAAACGAAGCGAAAAAACGACGTTTGGTGCCCAAAAAATCGAAAATAAGAAAAATCTGTAGATAATCTTTAGCTAATTAGCTATGGATTTTTCTTATTTTCAAATTCTCAGGCACCAACCGTCGTTTTTTTCGGTTTGTTTTTTTTTCACACCTCTATTTTACATGATCATATATATTCTAACCAACTTGTAGCTATTAATATCGTTCATGAAGTCGTTTGCACCTTCGGAATCAAGTACTCGTTTCACAGTTTAATATTGTAATGTTTATACTTTTCACCAACTTTTGATGACTTTATCTTTGTATATGTATACTTATATACATGAATGAGTTGTGGTATATGTGTACGTGTATATGTATATGTATACGTGTTTGTGAGTATTTGTATGTAAATATATTAATAAGCATTATGGTGTTAAACCATTAAACGGGTAATGGATCCCGTATGTGCACATGACTTTATGAACGATATTAATAACTATAATTTGGTGAAAATATAAATAATCGTTTATAATAGAGGTGTGAAAAAAATTAAATGTAAAAAACGACGTTTGGTGCCCGAAAAATTAAAAAAAAATATATGTAGCTAATTAGCTACGGATTATTCGTATTTTCGATTTTTCGGGCACCAAACGTCGTATTTTGCGCTTCGTTTTTTTCACACCTCTATTATACATTATTATCTATATTTTCACTAACGTATGGCTATTAGTAACATTCATAAAGTCATGTACACCTTCGGGATCAAGTACTCATTTCACGGTTTAACATTGTAATGCCTATACTTTTCACCAACTTATGATGAGTTTATGTTTGTATATGTATATTTATAGACATGAATGATTTGTGGTACATGTGTACATGTATATGTGTATGTATACGTGTTTGTGAGTATTTGTATGTGAATGTATTAATAAACATTATATTGTTAAACCATTAAACGAGTAATGATCCCGAAGGTGCACACGACTTTATGAACGATATTAATAGCTATAAGTTGGTGAAAATATTGACAATCATGTATAATAGAGGTGTGATAAAAACGAAGTGTAAAAGACGACGTTTAGTGCCCGAAACATCGAAAATAAAAAAAATTCGTAACTAATTAGCTACGATTTAGCTGCAGATTTTTTTTATTTGTGATTTTTCGGCACCAAACATCGTTTTTTTTCACACCTCTATTATACATGATCATCTATATCTTCACAAACTTATAGTTATTAATATCGATAATAAATTCGTGTGCACCTTCGGGATCAAGTACTCGTTTCACGGTTTAACATTGTACTGTTTATACTTTTCATCAACCTGTGATGAGTTTATGTTTGTATATGTATATTTATATACATGTATGAGTTGTGGTATATGTGTACGTTTATGTTTGTATGTATATGTGTTTGTGAGTATTTGTATGTGAATATATTAATAAGCATTATAGTGTTAAATCATTAAACGAGTAATGGATCTTGAAGGTGCACATGATTTTATGAACGATATTAATAGCTATAAGTTGGTGAAAGTATAGATAATGATGTATAACAGAGGTGTGAAAAAAACGAATCGAAAAAAACGACGTTTGGTGCCCAAAAAATCGAAAACAAGAAAAAATTGTAGCTAATTAGCTACGGATTAGCTACGTAATTTAAACGGAATACATATTTTGAAGCTAATCCGTAGGTAATTACTTACAAATTAGCTAGTGGTGGTGGTGCTGAAATGAGTAATGGATCCCGAAGGAAATCCATAGGTAAGAAAAATTCGTGTCATGTCGTAAATTGTCATCGTGATTCACATATAGTAATAATAATAATAATAATAATAATAATAATAATAATAAAGAAGTGTATAAATTTTATAAGAGACCTGATAGACATGGATGTGGCATTCCTTGCCTATTGGTAACTCGTTTGGTCAATTTTGTTGGTGTTGTGAGATCGAATCCTGTTGACAACATTTTTTTGTCCATCATCCTCACGAAATCAGTTTTTGTGTGGATCCCAACGAAAAATTCCAATCCCCCTCCAATACACCTCACGAAAATGTTTAATCCCTCCCTCCCCCACGAGACCCTGATTTTACATTCTGAAATCCTTTTTTTATGGCTAAAGTCGATGACGAGACCCCCATCATCTGGCGCACACCTCCGACATCGTTCCTAGAGACTGTCGCACGCAAAAGTAAGTTTAAAATATGAAATCGTTTATTCTAGGCTGGAGTCAACGAATGCTCTCAAACACTATGCCCTAATAGTTTAACTCGCTCCATAGAAACCGCGCATCTACTCCACATCGTAGCACACCCATGACCTCCCATCTTCGGGGCTCCCGTTCGTCACCATCTCCGATTGTCGTTGATGATGTTCATGCAATTTCAGGGTTGTGGAGGCTGGGAAAACACGAAGCAACATCCCAATCATTCTGATTTTTTAGCTTGTGGACACAAGATGTGAACGTAATTTCTATAAGTCCTGCTTGTTTTCCCAATTTGCACAAATAGAAACTGCATCAGTAAGTATTGCTTGTTTCCCAATTTGCACAAATATTTAACATGTTATGATACATTTCTCTCTTGTGTTTGTTGCTTCAGTTTTTAAAAGTTACACACCATTCAATTGATTACTCTTATCTGCACTGGCTGTTGATGATGGCCAACCATCTTACGAAAAATGATGTTGCTGGTCATAGACCTGTTACTCATTCTAGCCTGTTTAATTCACATCATGTAATCTAAATTTCTGAACAAAATTGTAGTTTATTTTTTGTGAAACTTTATGTATAAGCTAGATAAACCGTGGAAAAACATTATTTCACCATGCTTGCTGTAAAAGCAAGAAGAAGCAGGCCCAGGGAGCAGAAGCTTGCAGTTTCTGAGAATTATCCTATCCTAACACCAATAGATGAGATACACAAAGCTCAAAACAAAGCACATATCTTTGCAGAGCAAGACATTATGGTGAGAAAACAAAAGAAAAAAGAAACACACTCGAGTCTTTTATCTATGACACTCGTAGCAAGGTAAATGTTTACACTTAATTTAGTAATTCATTAAAGTTAGTTATGTTGTTTAACTTTTGATTATATATATATATATATATATATATATATATATATATATATATATATATATTGCTTACAATTTGATAGAATATTTGTACTTTAGCGTTTTAGTTCCTATCGGAACATTTCAACAGATTCAGACGTAGAGATCATCTCTAAAAGTCTACAAAAATCCGAAGAGTGGCTATATGTAGATGGCGATGATGAATGTACACAAGTTTATATCGGAAAGCTTGAGCATCTTGAAAAGGTGTTAAAAGTATATGAAAATTTTAAACTAACATTTTCCTTCCGAAATAGCTTGCTTACATCTAATTATGTATTCTTGTGTAGTTTTTAGATCCAACCGAAAATAGATACATGGATGAAAAGGTTAGAAAAGAAGCAACGAGAGCTCTGCAAACTTGTATATAAAAAAGTCATTTGACTGCAGATTTACTACCTCCTAATAAGAAAGAAGAGGTATTATGTTAGCTCTGTTGATCATACCCTACTACTTAGGCTTCATTTTGTAACACCCGTGTTTCTAGGCTAGTCATTAATATTGATATAATAGTCTAGGTTAACCTTTGTAAATCATTTAGAAGAAATGAAAAGGAATTATGTGAATTTTAAGTGAATTATCTGTTTTATGCTTAATTATTAGGATTTAATTAGTTAAGAATAAAAATGAGCATAAAAAAAATAATATATAAAGCCGATATCTTTACATAAAGTTGTAGTGGTTGAAACAAGGATTTCGGGGATATAAAGAATACCAAAATCCGAGTTATAACGAAGAAGTTATGACCTGTCGAAGTTTCACATTAAACCGGCACGATGCCGAATGTCGTAAAAAGTGAGTTTTTGATAAAAAAAAATGTTTTTAGCCTTAGTAATCTAAACGAAAGTCGTAGTATTCGTTAAACCGAGAAGTTCGATAAAAAGAACGCCCAAATCTGACTTCGTATGAGGAAGTTATGATTTTTCGAAGTTTCAGCTTAGCAGTAGACAGCTAATAACTCGAATTTTAGATCGATCGATTTTTAGCCGACACAAACTAAACGAGAATCGAAGGTTTCGTCATTAGTAGCACAACGGTAAAAATTCTGACGAAAACGGACGTCAGATGAAGAAGTTATGAATTTTTAACGGATTTCCTGTCCCGGTCTGTTAAAAATAATAATAATAAAATTGAAGTCAAAATTAGCCGACGAAGTCTAAGCAGAGGTTGTAGAGCGTAATTTTAGCTACACGTGCATCTAAAGAACGTCAAAAACGTAACTCGAATGCGAAAGTTATGGATTTTAGAAGTTTTGGCGCGAAAATCGAGAAAATTCGCATACTCACGAGTTGTCACGTCACCCTCGCTGAAAAAAGTGCCACGTGTCTGAAATTTGGATGAGTCATCTGAGCTGCTGAGTCATCCGAAGGGGTCCAGTGAGGATCCGACGCATGTTGCCTTCCCTCGCATGAACAGTAGCTACGTGGCGGATTCTGATTCGACCGAAGGGAGGCCCAATCTGAAGCTCCGCCTAGCCTCCGAACCTCGCTTGTGGACCAGTAGACTGTGGTCCAATCAGAGGCCGACACCGAGGCCTTCGCACGTGCAGCCACCTGCGGACCTTCGCCTGTGGACCCCACCACTGGAGCCGACTTCAAACCCCTATAAATACAAGGGGTATGCGAGTCTTCTCGGTTACTTTTGGATTTTTGCCATATTTAGCCCCTTTCTTCATATTTTCTTCATTTTAACATCCCTCGAAGCCCCGGTACTTATTCCAAAGCCCGGAATACTCCACGAAGTGCCCGAGAAGCCCGAAAAATTTATCTTTTCGGTTTCGAAGCCCGACCTTTGCAGAGCCTGGTTTCTCAATAAAACTCCTGGTTTTATTAGAAACAATCGTTTTAGGAAACGAATTACTGCCCGGTTTTCATTAAATCAAGTGAGTGTGTAGTTACTTACACCTTACATATAGATATGAAGTATTTTACATAAAATACGTGTTGTGTGAATATATATTGTTTGTTTATTTGAGATGAGTGCTGAAGGAATGATTTATACATGTTTTTAAATAATTTAAAATATATATGTATTTTTATCTACGAAAAATGTTGGGTAAAACATGGGTAGATGTAATAGTGGGTATGATGAAAGGTGAGTTGGATAAAGGAGATGATCAATAATATGGGTGAGCATGGTGCGGTTTTCAGACCGAACCGAACCGCAAACCGCATGGTGTGGTTTTCGCATTCTTAAAACCGTTGGGTGCAATTTTGCAATGGTTCGGTTTTTCAGTTTTTAAATGCGGTTTCGGTAGGTATCGGTGCGGTTTCGGTTTTTAAACCGTGTTAAGAATTTGGTGCAGTTTTTTTATGTTTTTTGGTGCAGTTTTTTAAAACTGTAAGAACTGAAAACCATGCGCGTATAAGCTTGTATTGTGCTGTTTTTTTTAATACATTCATTTTTAGCTCAAAACAAAATTACATAATCAAAAATTGTAAGTTGCTTAACATACAACTTGTGACCACTCTCACAAACTAATTAATAATTGAAGGTTGGTTGATTTTGACTTAATTTGTTACAAGCTTATTACATGTAATCGATTAGTACGTTTGGCTAACAATAGAACATTTCTTTTGCACCTTATATAGTCTTATACAAACACAAAATAAAAATATAATAAATATATTATCGTTTATAACTATTTTAAATAGCATGCATATAATATACATTGATTGATTTATTACTACATACGCTTGCGGTGTGGTTCGGTTTTGGTGGACCGGTTTTTAGGATATAAAACGCACCGCACCGTTGACCTTCGGTTTTTGCAAAAATTAAATCCACACCATTGGTTTTTGCATCGGTTTCGGTTTTTCGGTTGCGGTTTACTGCGGTTTTGTCGGTTTTTCTTTAATCGGTTCGAATTTTGCTCACCCCTAATCAATAATATTGATCATGAGTTGAGGGTGAGTGGTGAAATTTGAGAGAATCACTTACCCAAAATGTTGGCCCCCGTCATTCAGCAGAGTATGGATGACAACCATGGACTATTCTAGACTGTCTATGGAACACTAGCAGGCCCGCAACCTGTAGGTGTAATGAACTATATGTTCATTTGCTGTACTCTAAAAACCCATTGACATGTATTGCAGGAGATAATACCTGTAAATAATATTGTCGATAAATGAGAGCTATGGACTTAACACATGTTGAATAAACCTTGGCAGCTATGGAATTAGTGCCCGTTGTATAAACCCCGATCACGAGGTGACTTTGTGTCTATTCCTTAGGATGAATCCTTAGGAAGGAGTGATAGTTGATTCTTAGGGTAAACCCTTAAGAAATAAATAAAATAATGGGGTTTGGGGTAATTTGGTTGATTGATTGATATTTAAACATAATAAATTTATGTATTGTGGATTGAAAACCCTATATGCTCACCAGGCTTCCAAGCCTGACCCACTCAGCTGTTTATATTACAGGTAAAGGACACCGAGCATAGTCGGATGATGATGATGAGTGATTTTGGATTATAGGCCAGTAGTTACAAATAACTGTTGTAAGGCTTATAATGTCTTGTTTATGCTTTTGATCTGTATCGGAACATGACATCCTGAGGTTTTGATATAAAAGGAAACGATATATTTCTTAAAGAAAGGTTTTGACAAACTTTTATCATATTTTGTTTTGGGGACCAATTCCGCAACATCTTTTATAAAGATTTCTCTGATTTGATTTTAAAAAGCATAAATTAAATCGGTCTTTTCTGACTGAGAAATTAGGGGATGTCACAGTTGGTATTAGAGCATTAGTTTAAGCGAACTAAGAAATTGTAGGATTTCTAGATTTAAACTTAGAATGCTAAGTGATGATTGTGACATGAGCGTCTACCATAATCTAGACACGAGCACTAGTTTATTTTAGGAAGGATGCCTAAAATGCTTTTATGTGCTAAATGTTTTGTGTTATAGCTATAATGATGCTATTATTTGTTCGGATCTATGGTCTGTTGCCGACCGGATCTGGAAACCTTATGTGTGTAGGATTCTAAATGTATGACTACGATATTGGAACTAACATATAAATGTTTCGAAGACTTAACGTCTAACGAAAATGAAGATCTAAATTCACCTATGATTGGTGTATAGATCATAATGGCGAGTACTCAAAGTGGGTTCGAAAGTGATAATCCACAGCCTGAGCCAACCACGATGACTGGAGTGCAGGCAATGGTGTGTACGATGTTAGGTGAACAGATGGAAGAAACAAAACGTCTACTTCAACAAAGTAAGGATGAACTTATTGTGCCAGTACGTCAGACATCTGTTCTTGAAGCAACTATTAGGGTTGCTAAGTCTATTGAAGAAAGGATCAATGACAGAACTGCCAACAAAGTTGAAGTTGGCAAGAAGAGGAAATTTGAGGGGTCTTCAAGGCCCAACAAGAGCAACATATCCTCAAAGTCTATCAAAAGAGGAGGTAAAGGAAAATGGTGCGAAAAGTGCAAAAATAAACACTCTGGGAATTGTGACGGGAAGGTGAAGTGCTTTAAGTGTGGAGAAATAGGACATTACGCCAATAAGTGTACGATTCCCAAGGAGGTGTGCTACGGATGTAAAGAAGAAGGCCATATTTCTAAGAATTGTCCGAAGAACAATGAAGTAACAAGGCCAAGTGCACCATCAACGCCAAAGGAATTTCAGGATATCCTTGACGAAGCGATTAATAACACTAGGAAGTAGAAGTAAAGACTTGATACCCGAAGATCAAGTTACGAAGTAGTATTGTGAATAGTAACAAATGGTTTAGCCTATGAGAGGCATAGTATATGGTAAACTTGAACCTTTGTGTAATCGTTTCAAGGAAATAAAATAAACCCTGGTTTTGTCGTCTGATGAATAGAATGGTTGGTGTAATTTTTGAAGTTGTCCCAATCATCTGGAATTTCCATCACCAACCAAGTTGAAGTAGAGTTGATCATTGAAGATACGCGTGAAAGAAGTCCTAGTAGAGTCTAGGAAAATTTTATGATTAATTGGACACATTTGTATGTGTTAAACTGTTTTGTGATTTTAGGACTTGGGGACTGCAAGACAGTACTTGGGACGAGTATGAGAAGGTGTGAATAGTAGTAGAGATCTATACTACTAGAAGCACAGGACTCGCACTTGGATCAGGGAAAGTCACAAGGTTACCAAGAAGCTATTATTTGATTCCATCTTGTTCTAGTCTGTCGTTACAATCATTTCGGTAATGACTAAGAAGATGATTATTATTCCAACCTTAGAGGTCATATCAAATTGAGTCCAACTATGATCAAGTTCGATGTAACATTTGACTTAAGCCAGAAGATTGAAGTGAAAGATGATCAAAGCGATTAATAGAAGTATTGCACTCATTGTTAAAGAAGTTGGTAGTTAGAAATGATACATGTTGAACTGTGATTGTATCACATTAGAACATGAAGGAAGATATAATTTGTTCTGAAATTTGTCCCTAGGAGATCTGAGTCTAAGTAGTGCAGTATATAATGAGAGATCATTAGAACATGACCCATCGGTCTATTACAATAAATGAAGGAAAGTACTTATTCCAAGAAGAAGAAGGAGTCCTCAATAAGGATTTATTTTGTAACTCAAAGGTTACGATTTAAGGTCCTATGAAGATCTGAAGCTTTTTAGAATTAGCTGGATATTATCGCTGATTTATCCAAGGCTTTTCTTCAATCGCGACTCCATTGATAGCTTTGACCCACAAAAGAGTTGTCTATATTTGGAATGAGAAGCATAGGAAGCTTTGAGAAGTTAAAGAAGACGTTGTGTGAAGCACCGACTCTTTCGTCACCTGACAAAGTTGATGACTTCACAGTTTAAAGTGATGCCTCTGGAGTTGGGTTAGGTTGTGTTTTGACCCAAAGGGATAAAGTGATAGTGTGGGCATTGAGGAAATTGAAGGAGCATGAAAAGAACTACCCCACTCATGATCTGGAGTTGGCAGCGGTAGTATTCGCCCTAAAGATAGGGAGGCACTATCTTTATGGTACTAAATGCAAAATTTTCACTAATTATAAGAGTCTTCAATATCTCTTTAATCAAAAGGAATTGAACATGAGGCAACGACGTTGGCTAGAGTTACTCAAGAACTACGACCGTAAGATACGTTACCACCCTAGTAAAGCAAATGTTGTTGCCAATGCTCTCAGTCAGAAGGTAAGTCTTGAAAATAAAAGAGCCAAGAGCATTGAGAATTAAAGTTGTCTTGACAATTGTGAAAAGTATAAAGAAAGCTCAAGAGGAAGCTTTAGAGAAAAATGACCGAAAGAAAGAACGTTTGGGATAAAACGTTGGTGTTTGATACAAACGGTCAAGGACTGAAGGTATTCAAAGATAGGATTTGGGTACCTAAGATGGGAGGAGTAAGAGGTCTTCTGATGGAAGAAACTCACAAGACCATGTACTCGATTCATCCCGGAAATACGAAAATGTATAGGGATCTAAAACCCTATTACTGGTAGCCGACGATGAAGCTCGAAGTTGCTAAAGTATGTGGCTGAGTGTGTAACTTATGCTAGGGTTAAGGCACAACATCAGAAACCGTATGGGAGTTTAGAACCTTTGCTTATACCCATGGGCAAATGAGAAGACATCACTATAGATTCTGTGACTAAACTGCCCAGAACAAGGAACGGTCACGACATGATTTGGGTGGTCGTTGATCGCTTCACTAAGAGTGCGCATTTCATAGCAGCCAACGAGAAATGGTCTATGGATAAACTTACGAATTCTTATATGAAGGAAAGTGTGAGGCTTCACGGTGTTTCGGTAACGATTATATCCAATCATGACAGCCATTTTACCTCAAGGTTTTGGAGGAGTCTATAAGAGGAATTGGGTACCAAGTTGTGTTTGAATACAGCTTACCATCCGCAAACCGATGGTCAGAGAGAATGAACGATTCAAACATTGGAGGATATGCTGAGAGCATGTACCCGAGAATTTCAAGGTAACTGGGATGAACACTTACCTCTAGTAGAATTCACCTATAATAATAGTTTCCACTCAAGCGTTAAGATAACACCTTATCACGCTTTGTATGGGGAGAAGTGTCGGATGCCATCATGCTGGCTGGAAGCTGAGGTAAAGCAGTTTGTGGGACTTGAAATAGTCCATTAGATTGCTGAAAAGTTGTAAGTGATTAGGTAAAATGATGTTAGCTGCTCAAAAGAGCTATGCTGACAAGAAAAGACAACCGATATCATTCGAAGTTGGAGATTCGGTTTCACTTAAAGTCTCGTCGTGGAAGGGACTTATAAGATTTGGTATAAGGGGAAAGTTGAGTCCAAGGTTTACTGGACCATTTAAAGTTCTTTAGAGGATCGGGAATCAAGCTTACAAGCTAGAATTACCGGAAGAACTAGATAGTATTCATAACACCTTTCATGTGTGTTATTTGGGAAAGTTCATGGGAGATGTGCCCGGCATAATTCCAATTTCTGAGTTAAGGTTGGATGAAAACAAAAGGTTGATTGAAGAACCTGAGGCAATCGTTGAACGTAAGACTAAGAAGTTGTAACGTAAGATAGTCGATTTAGTGCTTGTACGTTGGAAACATATAAATGGGCCAAATCCCACCTGGGAAACGGAGAGTGACCTAGTGAGTCGCTACCCGTAGTTGTTTGTCGTAGTGTGATTCCTGGGACGAAATCATCCTAAGGGGGAGAGAGTTGTAACGCCCGTGTTTCTAGGCTAGGCATTAATATTGATATAATGGTCTACGTTAACCTTTGTAACTCATTTAGAAGAAATGAAAATGAATTATGTGAATTTTAAGTGAATTATCTGTTTTAGGCTTAATTATTAGGATTTAATTAATTAAGAATAAAAATGAGCGTCAAAAATAAATAATATATAAAGCTGATATCTTTACATAAAGTTGTAGTGGTTGAAACAAGGATTTCGGGGATATAAAGAATACCAAAATCCGAGTTATAACGAAGAAGTTATGACCTGTCGAAGTTTCACAATAAACCGACACGATGCCGAATGTCGTAAAAAGTGAGTTTTTGATAAAAAAAAAACTTTTTAGCCTTAGTAATCTAAACGAAAGTCGTAGTATTCTTTAAACCGAGAAGTTCGATAAAAAGAACGCCCAAATCTGACTTCGTATGAGGAAGTTATGATTTTTCGAAGTTTCAGCTTAGCAGTAGACAGCTAATAACTCGAATTTTAGATTGAGCGATTTTTAGCCGACACAACCTAAATGAGAATTGAAGGTCTCATCATTAGTAGCACAACGGTAAAAAGTCTGACGAAAACAGACGTCAGATGAAGAAGTTATGAATTTTTAACGAATTTCCTGTCCCGGTCTGTTAAAAATAATAATAAAAAAAATTGAATCAAAATTAGCCGACGAAGTCTAAGCGGAAGTTGTAGAGTGTAATTTTAGCTACGCGTGCATGTAAAGAACGTCAAAAACGGAACTCGTATGCGAAAGTTATGTATTTTAGAAGTTTTGGCGCGATCGAGAAAATTCGCATAGTCACGAGTTGCCACGTCACCCTCGCTTAAAAGGTGCCACGTGTCCGAAATTTGGATGAGTCATCCGAGCGGTCCAGTGAGGATCCGACACGTGTTTCCTTCCCTCGCATGAACAGTAGCTACGTGGCGGATTCTGATTCGACCGAAGGGAGGCCCAATATGAAGCTCGTAGGTGGACCGAGCCTCACACCGCCTAGCCTCCGAACCTCGCATGTGGACCAGTAGAACGCGGTCCAATCAGAGGCCGACACTGAGGCCTTCGCACGTGCAGCCACCTGCGGACCCCACCACCGGAGCCGACTTCGGACCCCCTATAAATACAAGGGGTATGCGAGCCTTCTCGGTTACATTTGGAGTTTTGCCATATTTAGCCCCTTTCTTCATATTTTCTTCATTTTAACATCCCTCGAAGCCCCGGTACTTATTCCAAAGCCCGGAATACTCCACAAAGTGTCCGAGAAGCCCGGAAAATTTATCTTTTCGGTTTCGAAGCCCGACCTTTGCAGAGCCTGGTTTCTCAATAAAACTCCTGGTTTTATTAGAAACGATCGTTTTAGGAAACAAATTGCTACCCGGTTTTCATTAAATCAAGTGAGTGTGTAGTTACTTTCACCTTACACATAGATATGAAGTATTTTTCATAAAATATGTGTTGTGTGAATATATATTGTTTGTTTATTTGAGATGGGTGCTGAAGGAATGATTTATACATGTTTTTAAATAATTTAAAATATATATGTATTTTTATCTACGAATAATGTTGGGTAAAACATGGGTAGATGTAATAGTGGGTATGATGAAAGGTGAGTTGGATAAAGGAGATGATCAATAATATTGATCATGAGTTGAGGGTGAGTGGTGAAATTGGAGAGAATCACTTACCCAAAATGTTGGCCCCCGTCATTCAGCAGACTATGGATGACAACCATGGACTATTCTAGACAGTCTATGGAACACTAGCAGGCCCGCAACCTATAGGTGTAATGAACTATATGTTCATTTGTTGTACTCTAAAAACCCATTGACATGTATTGCAGGAGAGAATACCTATAAATAATATTGTCGATAAATGAGAGCTATGGACTTAGCACATGTTGAATAAACCTTGACAGCTATGGAATTAGTGCCCGTTGTATAAACCCCGATCACGAGGTGACTTTGTGTCTATTCCTTAGGATGAATCCTTAGGAAGGAGTGGTAGTTGATTCTTAGGGTAAACCCTTAAGAAATAAATAAAATAATGGGGTTTGGGGTAATTCGGTTGATTGATTGATGTTTAAACATAATAAATTTATGTAATATGGGTTGAAAACCCTAAATGCTCACCAGGCTTCCAAGCCTGACCCACTAAACTATTTATATTACAGGTAAAGGACCCCGAGCATAATCGGATGATGATGATGAGTGATTTTGGATTATAGGCCAGTAGTTACAAATAACTGTTGTAAGGCTTATAATGTCTTGTTTTTTCTTTTGATCTGTATCGGAACATGACATCCCGAGGTTTTGATATAAAAGGAAATGATATATTTCTTAAAGAAAGGTTTTGACAAACTTTTATCATATTTTGTTTTGGGGACCAATTCCGCAACATCTTTTATAAAGATTTCTCTGATTTGATTTTAAAAAGCATAAATTAAATCGGTCTTTTCTGGCCGAGAAATTAGGGGATGTCACACATTTGCTCTAATAAAAGATTAAGAGCATGTCTCAGGCCCACTCTATTTTGTTGAGTTTTAATTTCCTTGGGTATTATTATACTTATATATATATATTTTTTCTTTTCACAACATTGGTCCACAGATAAGTGGAGAAAGAATTCAAAAATTGCTCTACCCTATGCTCCCTTCGATAATCCACCTGAGGACAATTGATAAGTATTTTGGAACAATTAAATTGTAAACATTTGGTATTGTTTGTTTTGTTAATTAGTGTTTACTTTTGTATGATATTTTGGACAATGGAATAGAATGAGTCAAACTTGGTATTAGGGTCGTTTTTTTGGTGTATTTTATATGGTATTTGGGACAAATGTGAACTGAATGTGATATTTGAAAAAAAATTGAAAATTTTAATTTTTTTTAAATAAAACGAAGCTTGCTACGGAATAGCTACGGATTTCCGTAGCTATTTAGTTCCATAGATATTTATTTCCGTATCTATCCACTTCTGTAGCTATTCTGTAGATGTTTAGTTCCGTAGCTATTCATTTTCATAGCTATTCTATAGGAAATCCGTAACTGTTTATTTCAGTAGCTATGGTAGCTACGGAATATTCCATAGTTGTAGCTAATCCGTAGCTATAATTTAGCCACAGGCCATTATGCTAGAGACATTTTTCCGTATCAATTCCGTAGCTATCCGCTTATAGCTACAGAATAACTACGGATTGTGCTGAAGCTAGTGCACCAGTTCTCTAGTAGTGATAATTTGTTTTCGGTTAAACTTGCTTACATCCTAAAAATTTGAGATTTTGCCTTTTGAATTTATGTCTGTAACACGTTATGGTGTAAAAAAGTTTCAAATTTAAGATTTTAGAGTTTTTGATTGCAGTTTTTAATCATCAACCATGCAAAATTGATCCACATTCAAAGGTTTTCAGTTAGGGTTTGGCTATTTGTGAATGAAGATGTCACCATTACATAGGCTGCATCTATTGAGCTTTTGGTTGGTTTTCATTATAGTTGAAGGGTTGAAAGAGAGATAAATGTGAAAGTTTTGTTTAATTACTCAAATTACAATGGATTCAAGAATTAACAACATACAAGTTAGGTTAAGTATTACTTATTGGGATAATGACTCTTGAGGGTAATTAACTTTTGCGTTTGTACTCATTTGGTCCTTTTCCTTTTTTTGTATTCAATATACCATCGAACTTGTTGTTGATGTCCACCATAACCCTTTTGACCTGATTTTGACCTGTGATAGCCGGTCAAAGGGTTATGGTGAACACAAACAACAAGTTTGATGGTATATTAAGTACAAAAAAAAAGGAAAGGGACCAAATGAGAACAAACTCAACAGTTGGTTACCCTCCTGAGTCATTTTCCCTTTACTCATTTACAGCAAATCTCACGTCATCTCCTACTGATATTAATGACTTTATGAGATTCATTCTTGCTTCTCTTCAAAACATAACCCATGAAATAACACTATTCATACATGTACAACTTTGTAATGCACTTGAATATTTATTAGGGGAATCCTGACTAAGCAGACGCATTTCATGACTACATTTACATTTCCAATCGAATTATCATGATATGATATGACAAGTCTACAAACGAGTGGAATTACAAGTGCTGTGATTTTTGAGTTTACTTAGCTTTAAGATCGAATTCATGTGATGAGATACAACATCAATATGTACAATATCATGCTGCTTTTACAGACACATCACCATAATATACCTTGAAGTAGACGTTTATGCTGATAAATATACCTCTCATACACAATCATATCCTTTTGAAGGGAGGTGTTGACAACTAACCACAGTAAGCATAGCATAGACCATGTTTTAACGAAGTTACCCCTCTGAAACGCTCTTCATATACGTTATAGCCAAAGAAGGTTGTAGTCTTTGATAATTTTGCAACTTTAATTTCATTTGACTTTTCGGGGAAAACGACTTAGGAGGGTAACCAACTGTTGAATTTGTTCTCATTTGGTCTCTTTCCTTTTTTGTACTCAATATACCACCGAACTTGTTGTTTATGTTCACCATAACCCTTTGACCGGCTATCACAGGTCAAAAGCCGGTCAAAAGGGTTATGGTGAACACAAACAACAAGTTCAATGGTATATTGAATACAAAAAAAGGAAAGGGACCAAATGACTACAAACGCAAAAGTTAATTACCCTCAAGAGTCATTTTCCCTTACTTATTTGCATCATTGCTGAGTAATTGAAGGTAATAATTTTATAAACAATTTTGTTATTTTTGTGATTGATGATTTTGTAATAGTTAAGTCTCTACTCATATTGTGATAACCTCGCCATTGGTTCATCTGATAAACATAATTGCCTAATGATCAATCTCTTGCTTCCATTTACGTAATTCTTCCAAACGAAGATCATTGATATATAGACTATTTTTAAAAGAAAAAAAAAACTGTCAAGCTCATGTAAATGTCTTCTTTATGCGGCTTCTGCAAATCCAACTCTGAGATTGCCATAATCAAATATAGTGTGGTAACGACGCATAAACAAATCTCCCAATATCCTGTATCACATGATACAAGAAAAGTCTGTCAAAATTAAGTGTGAAAAATATCACATAAATTGGACGTAACATCTAAAACCATAAATACAACACGTACCACAGTGGGCCACCGGAAGGAGGAATATCCAAAGCCACGAATCCACTAATGCACTGCTCCTTATCACCCTCGTCCGTTTTAATTATGTACTGCATGTAAAACAGAAATAAAAAAAAGTTACTTTTTTTTAAGGAGATGATAAATATACATAAACATATACTCCCTCCGTCCCAAAATTATAGTCCATCTTTCCTTTTTGGTTTGTCCCAAAATAATAGTTCACGTCTAAAAATAAATAACATTTTTACCAAAATACCCCCTCATTATTACTCAACCAAATTTAATGGAACATTAAATGCAAAGTAAGGACAAAACTGTCATTTTATTAAATAAAGTTAATGGTAATTAATGTTTTTCTTAATATGTGTGTTTTTTGTCTGTAGACAATAATATTGGGACGGAGAGAGTATAATATTAATACAAACGTATACATAAAAGTCTTTAACTTAATTTTTACACCTGTCTTTAGGAAAATACCTAACATTTTTTTTGGTTGGTAATGGATCAGTTTCATATTACATAAGCATATATAACATGGTTAAATTTGTCATCTCACGTCGCCACAGTCACCTGCAACTTCAAAATCAACCCCCTAAAACGCCACTAAGCCACAAATTGAGGCCTCCACTGTGTTCACCCCACCCTTGCAACCACAACCCAGTCAACCTTGCCATCTCTAGCTCCACCGAAGAGCTTTGCTGCCGAAAACCCAACCTCACTGGAAAACGGGTGTTACAGCCTCCACCACCCCTCCATTCTCCAAATCGCTATCACCATTTTACTAATCTCCCCATCACAGACAAAACCATGCTCTCAATTACAACCTCTTATCGTTGAAAAAAGTCTCGCCGGAAAATCATATTCTCGCCCGAAAATCTCAAAATCAGTCCTAAACTACAATCCTTGTTGTGTAAGTTGAAAACTTTGTGGATATGTGGTGTAATTTTTTGCAAACTATAGAGACAAAATTTGGATTTTAAACCCAATTTTAAGACTGTTTTTGCAAAAAAGATAACATAGTTAACTATGAAACTGGTTAACTAAGCTAGAGTGTTAACTCGCATAAAAATTGTGGCTATAGCCAACCGAAAAAAATCTTAGGGTTTTTCCCAATTACATGAGTAAAACTTGACTATTAATACCTCATAAGGCGAAAGTTGGAATTCTTTTCCACCAATGGTAAACGAAATGGTAGGTAGAGATGAAAGTCTAGCACAGTCAATTGTAGACTCTCCTACTGGGTTTGGCACAAGGGCACATAGCTGCAAATTCAGACTCCTCATTTTAGACGCAACAACAAATTATGCGACGAATGATACTAAAAATCACGAGTAAAGACACTCACATTGCCAGCAAGCTTTATAATAGTTTCTTGCGTCAAGTTGCCCGCAATCGCTTTATGCATAAAGTTCACTATTGTTTTACAAATAACGCAATTTGGGGTGGTTGCGGATACAGCTGATACACCATCACTCCTATCTACGACACTCTTAATGCCAATACTTCACATGATCATATGAGATTGCGGCAACCAACATAAGGATAGAAATACCATGTAAGACAAATTAGTTATGGTTTCCTTAAAGAGTGAAGGTAAAGGTATGTAACAGCTCGATATTAAGTCTTGTAGATTCAAAATGACAAATGGATATACAAGAAGGCTAACCTAACATCGCGTTTTCCATCACTAAAACAGAATGCAATGATGGGGCATATTATCTTTGGATCAATCTGCTTAGAGGTATATTCATACTTACAATAAGAAACCGGAACTTCTAATAAAATTTGAATATGGGAACAGGAACTTGTTTACCGCTGCTGATAACAACCCAAATATATTGTGTCCAAATGTATTAACAAGCATGTTGCATTGCTCCTTAATCAATCCTTGAGCCCCGATGGCACTATTAATCTGCGCGATCACATTCTGAAATGCAACGAGAAAAAAGAACACTATAAAGAACTGGAAAACCCAATTAATGACAATAAGACTACCTTAGTTCGAAGCATTTTAAGTACAAAACTCATGAATAATAAACCAACATTTCAATCATAATTAAATTCTACGCTACGTTGTTATTGATAAATTCTAAAAATCACGCATTATATACCAGACATACAAAAGTTATACGAAAGATATAAATAATTACGTTGCTAAAACTAGACAATATTAAAATTTACACAAAAAATTACATACAACAACCAACAAAATAATTATTATCACATTTTTACAAAAAAGTATGTAATTTATAGTGGAATATGGATATTATCATTTAAATCTAAATTCTCTTTTATATATATATATATATATATATATATATATATATATATATATATATATATATATATATATATATATATATATATATAGAGAGAGAGAGAGAGAGAGCTAGGTTCAAACGTGGATTAACATCTATTGTGCGAACGTGTGGACAGTACTATTCTGTGAGAATAACAAAGAAAATATATTGTTTGATATTATGAATACGTTTAATCTTAAATAACTATTGTCATTATCACATATTCTCACTAATTAAATCGTCTATAAGATTATTATACACTTTATTATTATTCTCATTCTATCAGAATGTTGTCGGTATGTTTATTGAGTCGTATTCTGTAAGAATGAAAATGAGTGAAAAACGATGTTTGAGAATAAATATGAATAAGAATTATTGAGAATTGATTCAAATGACGATATTTAACTGATGTTGAACGTATTCGTAGTGATAAACAACTTATTTTTCTTAGTGATTCTCATAGAATAGTATTGTCCACACGTCCACACAATAGTTGTCCATCCACACTATAACCTAGCCCTATATATATATATATATATATATATATATATATATATATATATATATATATATATATATATATATATATATATATATATATATATATATATATATATATATATATATAGGTTTAGGTTCTATAAAAAATAAAAAATCTAAAAGAATCTCCGATAATCATAAAATGCATAAAAAAATATTTAGAGATCACAAATCTATTTTTTTTGACTTTATATTATTAAAAATCGCAATCTTTTATATAATTTTGTTTCAATTTTTTTTGAAAAAAAAAAACAAAAAAGAAAAGATTTTTTTCTTTTTGTGAATTTAGTAAAAAAAAAAGTTGTGATTTTTAATAATATAAAGTCAAATTAAAGATTTGTGATCTCTAATTATTATTTTTCTATATTTTTATAAATTTTAGGGTTTTTTTGTTTTTCACATAATCCTTCCATATATATATATATATATATATATATATATATATATATATATATATATATATATATATATATATATATATATATATATATATATATATATATATATATATATATATATATATATATATATATAAACCATAAACAAATAAAAAAGGAAATTTTGATAGGAAGGTGAAATAAGTTTTACAGAAACGTTTTTATAACAAACAAATAAAATGAATCATAACATGATTCAAAAGTAAGATAATTAACAAGAAAAAATTTACAAAAAAGACCTTCATGATTCATTTTTAAGTAAATAAGAAAAAAAACATTCACTTTTGTTACAACTTTAATGAATATCAACAAAATCATCGTAAAAATTAATAATGAAATTGTGTTTTCGGGATTTTTTTTTAATGAATCATTTTATTATTGAATTATCTAGTGCTTCATTTGATTTGTTCGTAAAAAAAATATTCAGAAAAAAATCTAATAGGATATATATATATATATATATATATATATATATATATATATATATATATATATATATATATAATCCTATTAGATTTTTTTTCTGAATAATTTTTTTACGAACAAATCAAATGATTGATTGTGTATCAATCATTTTAGTTATTGTAAGAAAAGTAATTAATGTATATTAACTATTGGGGATATAATAAGTATTAATTAAATATTCAGTATTTATTATGCAAATAGCTAAAATGATTGGTACAGAATGAAACCTACATGCATATAATAGATAGTAGAAAATTTGAACCAAGTTATATATATATATATATATATATATATATATATATATATATATATATATATATACATATATATATATATATATATATATATATATATATATATATTTGTTGAAAATAAAAAAATTAATAAGATCATGAGAACTAAAATATATAATTTTAGACATCTAATAATTTTTTTTTACTTTACCAAATATTAAGTCGTATATTAAGCACTTAACTACTATAAAAATGTGAGTTTTTGTGAGCATGTGTGCATATTTTTATGGGAAAATGACTCTTGAGGGTAATTAACTTTTGCGTTTGTACTCATTTGGTCTCTTTTCTTTTTTTTGTATTCAATATATCATCGAACTTGTTGTTGGTGTTTACCATAGCCCTTTTGACCGGCTTTTGACCTGTGATAGCCGGTCAAAGGGCTATGGTAAACACCAACAACAAGTTCGATGGTATATTGAATACAAAAAAAAAAAGAAAAGGGACCAAATGAGAACAAACGCAACAGTTGGTTACCCTCCTGATTCATTTTCCCTTTACTCATTTACAACAAATCCCACATCATCTCCTACTGATATTAATAACTTTTATGAGATTCATTCTTGCTTCTCTTCAAAACATAACCTACGAAAGGACATTATTCATACATGTACAACTTTGTAATGCACTTGAATATTTATTAGGGGAATCTTGACTAAGCAGACGCATTTCATGACTACATTTACATTTCAATCAAATGATTTATCGTATTATGGATTCTAGACAAGTCTACAAACGAGTGGAATCATAAGTGCTATGATTTTTGAGTTTACTTAGCTTTAAGATCGAACTCATGGGATAAGATACAACATCAATATGTACAATATTATGGTGTATTGTACATATTGATGTTGTATCTTATCCCATGAGTTCGATCTTAAAGCTAAGTAAACTCAAAAATCATAGCACTTATGATTCCACTCGTTTGTAGACTTGTCTAGAATCCATGATACGATAAATCATTTGATTGAAATGTAAATGTAGTCATGAAATGCGCCTGCTTAGTCAAGATTCCCCTAATAAATATCCAAGTGCATTACAAAGTTGTACTTGTATGAATAATGTCCTTTCGTAGGTTATGTTTTGAAGAGAAGCAAGAATGAATCTCATAAAAGTTATTAATATCAGTAGGAGATGATGTG
The DNA here is from genome assembly GCF_002870075.4 of Lactuca sativa. NCBI lineage: Eukaryota > Viridiplantae > Streptophyta > Magnoliopsida > Asterales > Asteraceae > Lactuca > Lactuca sativa. The sequence continues at coordinate 99,703,520 of NC_056626.2, forward strand.
GGATTTGTTGTAAATGAGTAAAGGGAAAATGAATCAGGAGGGTAACCAACTGTTGCGTTTGTTCTCATTTGGTCCCTTTTCTTTTTTTTGTATTCAATATACCATCGAACTTGTTGTTGGTGTTTACCATAGCCCTTTGACCGGCTATCACAGGTCAAAAGCCGGTCAAAAGGGCTATGGTAAACACCGACAACAAGTTCGATGGTATATTGAATACAAAAAAAAGAAAAGGGACCAAATGAGTACAAACGCAAAAGTTAATTACCCTCAAGAGTCATTTTCCCTATTTTTATATATTCATATTAGAAAATGTGTATACACGCGAGAATTTTTTTTTTAGCTCTTTTTCTTATTTGTTTCGGCGAAGTAAGTCTTTAATATGCCCCTCAATTGGAAGTAAAGCAATAAAAAATGGTTTAAGTTATTTTTGGTTATTTAACTTTTGATTTTGTGTTTATTTGCTAACTTAATTCTTTTTAAGTTTTAAAAGGTCGTCAAACTTTTGGCTTTGTGCTCATTTAATCATTTAACTTTTGGTTTGGTCACATTTAGTCACCTAACTTTTAAAATTGTGTGCTTATTTAGTTACTAAACTTTTAAATTTTTTCAAAAATTTAATGACTAAATGAGCACAAAGTCAAAAAATTTTATGAACTTTTAAAATGACTTAAACCCTAAAAAAAAATTCTAATGTCTTTTTATATATATATATATATATATATATATATATATATATATATATATATATATGTGTGTGTGTGTGTGTGTGTGTGAGCAAAAACAATAGTACGAACTCTTGGACCAGCTAGAAAGGATATTCCAGAATCAACAATAGCCGAACATCCGTCCTTACAAAACCCTGTAAAAAGAACATAATGCATCATGCATTATCCAATATCTACATACAAGTTAATAACAATCATTTTCATTTTCATACCAGTCGGTTTCCCTTTAATAAGGACATCTCCCATATCGATCTTGCAAAATGTTAAACAGTAATCAGATATATATATATATATATATATATATATATATATATATATATATATATATATATATATATATATATATATATATATATTAATGTGTGTGTTTTCTAACAAATGGTACAAAATAGACAAACAAACCTGCCAATACCCTTTTTGAGTAACTGGAACGTATGTATGCATACCCTGGTAGTGATTTGGATCAACCCCACCAAAGATAATTTCGCCTCCTTCACCCCCTCTATTGTGTTGGTTCAACCAAAATGAAAAGACGGGCTCCTTAAGTAGATGTTGATTGATCATGTTGTCCCTATATAACATATACGTATCTGGATGAAAAGAAAGAATATCGTTTGTATAGGTGATATATCTTTCTAATGAAGCGACTTTTATTTGGAGTTAACCACAAGAAGTCAAAATCTAATGGCTCCTATTGTTTATAATATGGTTCGCATTATACACATAAAATATTAATGTTAACCAACCAAAGATTACTATGATATATATCTTATATTATATATATTATAAAGCATATTAGTTATACATCTTGAATTTTAAGAAGTATAAATTAAAAAGCCATTTGTACAAATATATTATGCATAAATAATTCATTAATAATTGCTAAAAGTTTCAAGACTTGAATTAAGGAAAATATGTAAGTTCAATTTGGAGCAAAATGAAAATTTTAAAATAGTAAATTCATGTATATAATTTTTTTGTATATTTTTTAAACTAGACATCAATATTAACTAATTTACATCAATAATATAAACAAACAATATAAATATAAGGTATAAACATAAATATTTTATTTAAAAGTGGTAATTTTTTATCACATAATGACAAAGAATAAAATTTAATAATTATTTCCCCGTAAAAAACTATTCGTCAAAAAACTATCTATAGCCGCCGCTTTATATGAGCAAACATCTAGTGTGTGTGAATATATATATATATATATATATATATATATATATATATATATATATATATATATATATATATATATATGCGCCTTAGGTCTTGTTTTCATTTTAATTTTTTAGAACAACTTACACAAACAACTACCACTAGAGTTTTAAATCTACACATTTCGTCCCGAGACTTCAACCTTCAATCTTCAGCTCGGGACACATATTCATCTACTCTTGATACCGCTAGGCCAAAATGCATTTTGGTGTTTATGCCTTATTAAATAAATACTCCTTTTAATTTGATAATTAACTTTGAATTAAATTAAAAAAGGATATTGAAATTGTGCGCTGCAAATAAAGAATTTGGTAGTATTAAGCCAATTTATACAATTAAGGTATGTAAAAAAAAAATTAATTGCATTTGATATTTTTATTCTTTATTTGATATGTATTTTTGAAGGATTGTTTTGATTTCTTAATCTAAATATGAATAAACGTGCAAATAGCCGCTAGTTCTTATAGCAAATACGACATTAAAATATGTCATGGGCTATATTTGTCAGATTTTTCGAGCTAAGCCCTACTAAATATTTTTAGATCACATTTCTAATAAAAATAGAGTAAATTACATTAATGATTCTTATAGGTTAAGGTAATTTGTATGTTTGGTTCTTAACTTATTTTTTTAATTCAGAAGGTCTCTATTATTTGTTTTTATTGTGTGCTTGGTCCATATCTTATATAAAAATACCATTTTGCCCTTCATTTTTTAATTTATTGAAATAAACACACCAACCCCACTTCCACCTCAAATTACGTTACCTTACCTTATTTAAATAAATTAAAAAATCAAGGGCAAAATAGTTTTTTTAGGTAAGACAGGACCAAACGCACAACAAAAACAAACTATGAGGACCTCCAAGTTAAAAAAGTAAGTTAAAAACCAAACATACAAATTACCCCAAACTATAAGGACCATTCGTGTACTTTACACATAAAAATATAACCCTTGAATTCTTGTAACTATAATGTAATAAGCATTCGAGAAAAATAATTAAAACTCTATCTCGTGTTTTCCCATAGAATTAGCCGATCACTTTGATCGTGTGGACCATACAAATCGATTGTGTTCTGAATTTCGTTTTGCATTCTCATACTATATGAAATTGTAGATGGTTTGTGAAAGTGTCTAAACCCAAACAACAATCTTAATTGGACTAAATTCAATTTTCCACGGTAAGATACTTTCTGCCATATATCAATCCTTTATAAATTTTGACGCTTATCATTTTATAGTATTTTTGAAATAAAGAATATTCAAATCTCAATTTATGGTTTTTTCCATTTTTTTAAATTAAAAAGCCATTATATTTATATATATATATATATATATATATATATATACACACACACACTAGTATTGTAAAAATCCCAATTAGGTCCAGATTAATCTCCGATTAAGTCTTAGGCGCTACTCGATCAATTAGAGGGCACCTAACGATTAATCGTTGCATATACAATGAGTGAAACAGTACAAAATGATGAAATGTTAACACTTTGAAGAAGTTTTATTTTAATAGAAACTATCTGAGGAATGATTAGAGTTTTATTAATCATATTAACCTACTTTGTTATGTTATTAGTGGTATTTACGAACTTTGTTAAGATATTAGTCATACTTAATTATTTAAATTCAACAAATTAACAACTAATGGTCCCCGATTAATCTTCGTCTAGCCGTTTAATCCCTTAACCCTAGTCCACCGACTAGCTAACGTTTAGCGTTTTTTACAACCTTTATATATATATATATATATATATATATATATATATATATATATATATATATATATATATATATATATATATATATATATATATATATATATATATATATATCAAGTTTGTCAAGATCGAGATCTTACTTAAAATCGTTTTGCGTTTTATAAAATCATGATCTTCAAATCGGATCAGGATCAAAAGATTCTAGCAAAATGAACTCATATTCAAATTTTTCTCGCAAGATAGTGGGTGTGGAGTGTACATTATAACTTGATGTTCATTAAGATGTCGATAGTGGAGTCAAATTTAACATTTTAAGGATAAACCATAATATTTCTTGTTACAAACCGTAAAAATTAAGAAGAAAATAACTTACCTAAAAAAATCATTTTGATCGTGTACAGCTAAAGACATAAGATCACAAATGGATAAGATCACAAATGGATTATTATAAATATGCTCTTCTTATTTCAAGATGAATTGATTAAATGATGATGCTTTACTAGACTTCTTATAACTTGTAGTGCTCGATTTCAAATTGAATAGAAGAAATTTTGATACTCGGCTATATCATAAAACTAAAGAGGTGAAATTGGGATCGTAGTGTGATGATAATCGTTTTTCACTTGTAGATTCTTAAAATCGTAAGACCTTTGTATCAATATATATATATATATATATATATATATATATATATATATATATATATATATATATATATATATATATATATATATATTGATACAAAGATCTTATGATTTTAAGATTCTACAAGTGAAAAACGATTATCATCACACTACGATCCCGATTTCACCTCTTTAGTTTATATATATAGAAAACCACATGGTTCACTAATTTTTCTATATATTTTTTATGTACAAATTCAAAAAGATTTATTGCTAAGATAGGTCCTATATTTTTTTTAAAGAAGATCCCTAAAAATTTTATATAGTAATTTTAGATAAATTAAAAAAAAATTAGATGGGTCTTAGGACCCACCTTCCTTATATCTAGCCTTGTTAGTATGTATATATATATATATATATATATATATATATATATATATATATATATATATATATATATATATATTATATTCTAGTAAATTTTTGAATTTGTCCTTCTAGTTTTAAAATCAACGTTTAGTTTATTTGAATATCAAGAACTAATTTCCATCCTTTTCTCCGAACTTCTTGCACTCTCTAAAGTTAGTATAATCGATAAAATTTCACACGCCATAGAGTTATTTATTACAATTTGTAGAATTTGTAGATGTTGAGTAGCTACGATGACCAAGAATATAACATTTGTTAGGGTTGATTTCTTGGTTTTTTCTCTTTGATTTTGTTTAGTTTTGTTTCTTATATTTATACTTTGTATTTTACAAGACTAATTTTTAGGTTTTTTTCTTTTATTTTTTTAATTCGTAACTATGGTTTGAATCCCATGTAATGCGATTTGATTCCTAGTTTTGTTGTTGATTTCTAAACCCCACATACCGCTTCCTTAGAGGTATGTTTATAAGGTTTACATGTTTTTAGTTCACCATTTTCTAATCATTTTTTGTAGGTATCGTGTTTATTGTTGTTAGGTTGTATACAATAGATGTTTTAAAAATCACTGCAACCCCTTCTGTTTGCTTCTTTGGTATGATTAGCATTTTCATCACTACATGCCAAATGTTTGATAAAATGCCTCATTGAATCAATATCATGTCTTCCCTTTGTTTTTTTGTCTCTACAGTACGGAAACACACATACATACATGGCCATTTCTTTTTCTTTATTTCTAGAGCAAGGATTTCGTACTAACAGTGCATGAGCATGATTTATTGGAAGTTTTCATCAGGTCAGTATCAAGATGTTCACATTGATTAAAAGATTTATGCTTAGCTCCACCTCAACACTAGGTATGGTGTTTATGTTCTACAAGTTAGGTTTTGGAAAAATTCTTTCGTACACTAACAACTCTAGGTTTTGACAGAATGCTTTCCTTATGATCTTAATTGAACAATGTTTGACTTCAGGTTTTTACAATGTTGATGTTTTATTTAAAGGGAGGTCAAAATTACAAAGATAAGGGGGGGGGGGGGGGGACAAGTCTACAGTCCATAGCTCTTTCACACTTATCTCACTTAGCGTGTGTCCTGCAACATTTAGAAGACAAATGGAAATCCTCCAAATAAGGTTTTTGATTTTCTTTTACATCCACGTTTGTTACTTCTAACAAGTTGATTGACTAATCTATTTCAATCAAACCAGGGACTTTAGGACACTTATTTAACATGTTGTAGAAATCTGATGGTGGCAATTCAAAAGAATCTACAACAATTTTCGGAAGTTCTATTCCATCTTTTAGAAGGAATTCGATATAAGAATCCAAGGAAGCGTAACATTTAAGCATGAAAGAAGATGTTTTACTTTTTAGTCATACAAATTTTATGTATTGATCAGGTATGGAACTATTGAGGAATTGAAGGCTCCCAAGAATAAATTACATGAAGTTCGTATCAGAGATTTAGGTGATGTTATAAACCATCATTGTGCAAATTGATGATTTTTATTATGTTGTTGTCATTTTATATATATATATATATATATATATATATATATATATATATATATATATATATATATATGTATGTATAATATGAAGTACAAAAATTTTAAATCTTAATAATAATTTAAATGTCGTATAAATATTTTACCCATAGTTTCTACGAGTTATAACTTTATTATATATATATATATATATATATATATATATATATATATATATATATATATTATATGTCTGTATGTATGTATGTATGTATGTATGTATGTATGTATGTATGTACGTATGTATGTATGTATGTGTGTGTAAGATATTAAATGTAATAAATGTGATATTAATTGTAATGGACATATTTCTTCTTTCCTTATTAAAAATCCTAATCTTAAAAAAAATTACTAAGACTGGAGGGAGTGGTGTCAAGTTTGCCTCCATCCACGTAGGCGCTATCTAGGATTTATCACACCGCTTCAAATTTTTTCTATTTATATGGTGTGGGTTGCCACACTTGCCATGCTAATTCTTTTTATATTGATTAATATAAAAAATAATCAGATACCAAGTTTTTTAGGTTTAACAAATGAAATAACAAAACAAAATTTATTATATAGATGTACAGGGGTTCAATTAATAATAATAATAATAAAAATAATAAAAATAATAAAAATAATAAAAAAGTAGATTTATTTAATATAAATAGGTTTTATAAGTTCATGGAGGGTATTGTGTAATTTCCTGAAGTCAGTTTTGAAGAGATATTTCATTTTTAGGGTATGATCTACACGAAACTGAAGGGACTGAATGTGCCAAAGTTGTAAATTTAGTTGTCTTTTTCCTTCAGAAGCATACACAATGACTCGAATGGTTGATATCACCGGTTTAACCTGGAAACTTGATTCCTGTAAAGAACAAGTGATCCTAACCCTAAATAATACCTAAACCCCATACTCTCTGTCATCAGCAATTTTCCACCAAGTTGTAGAAGCTGAGCTCAGCATGCCGAGTCCTCGACCCGGTGTTTGTCGAGGTTACTAAGTAGGTTGCCGAGCCTACTCCCACTAGCCTAATAGTTTCCAATTTTCAACTCATAACACACATTCATTGACTATGGAATAAGAAATTAACATCTACTCCTCTATCCTTTCTAAAAACTCTTAGTGTTTTTTGCATCGATTTAAAATATGTCAATAATATTTTTTATTAGTAAAGATTGAGCTACTTACTTATTAATCATTTTGATTATATTTATTTACAAATTTTACTTTAAATAATGCTTAGTATTTACACATTCGTATTAATATTTTTAATTAACATATATAATACATAGGCCTCACACTTAGTATGTGTGTGTGCGTGTGTGTGTATACACACACACACACACACACACACACATATATATATATATATATATATATATATATATATATATATATATATATCCGGTAAGAAGGAAATTTTTGTTAGGAAAGCAAGAAATTTATAATTTGCATATTTCTAGTGAAAAAAAAAAAACTTACATTAATACAAAAATAACATGATTCACAAAAAAATTCTTGAGAAAACATCTCGATGATTTATTTTTACGATGAGTTTTATATTATTCACTAAAATTGTCTAAAAAGTAAATTTTTGTTTGAATTCCTAAAAAATGATTCATGAATGTGTTTCTTTTTGGGATTTTTTTTGTGAATCATGTATTTATTTATTAATCTAATGATTTGTTAAAAAATTTGCACATAAAAAAGTTCTTACCTTCATACCAAAAATTTCTTTTTTATTTGATCAAGATTTTATATATATATATATATATATATATATATATATATATATATATATATATATATATATATATATATATATATATATATATATATATATATATCAAATACTAGTAATATAACTTACCATACTGGGATAGAATTATCAATTGAGTTCTCTTTGAATCCAAGCCCAAGGATACCATCAAATTTTCCTCCTAAAAATGTAAATCCTGGCTCCCTTGTTACCTCAATGAACTCCTAGTTTGAACATAAATTTAAAATATTGTCAAATGTATATCTATATTTATAATCTATAATCTATAGTTTATACATATCTATCTATATATCTATATATCAATATCAATATCTATATCATATCATTATACTATATCACACTCATTTGAAACTCTAATGTACTTTTCCTTCTATCACATTCATTTGAAACTCCCATGACTTTTCAATTTCTTTCTAACAATGATTATAAGTTGGTTAATAAGATTAAATAAATATCAAACCTAAAGTGTAATCATATATAAACTAAATTTCAATATTAAAAGAATATATTTACTTCTACTTATAAAGTTATGTTTTTTTTAACTTATCACATATTATACTTAATTTATTAGTTTGAATATATTGTCGGATGTAAACCATTATCATTTTAAAGCTACAACTTTTGAACAATTTGTATAAAATATTTAAATTATAAATTTAAATATAACATTACAGGACCAACTTATAAGTTTTAGTTTAACTTAAACAACCCAAATAATATTTTTTAAATAGTTAAAAGTGATAAATTGTAGTGTCTTTCTAATAATGATTATAATTTGGATAATATGGTTAAATAAATATTAAACCTAAAGTGTAATCATAAATAAACTAAATTTCAATATTAAAATAATATATTTACTTCTACTTATAAAGTTATGTCTTTAACTTTTAACATAATATATTTAATTTATTAGATTTAATATGTTGTTGTATGTAAACCATTATCAATTTAAAACTAAGACTTTTGAACAGTTTTGACAAAAATACTCAAACTGTTAATTTAAATATAACATTATAGTGTCAACTTAAATATAAATTTCAGTTCCACTAAAAAACCTAGTGAATATTTTGTGAATAGCTAAAAGTGATAAATTGTAGTGCTAAATGCAAAAACTAAATTATAATATCAATTTAACAAAAATATTTCTTAAAGATATTTGTATAATCGTTAAAAGTTTTCAAATATGTAGCTTAAAATAACTTATAATAACAATAGTTAAAAATAATTCTATATAAATGATTATATTGTTAACTTTAAAAAAAAAAAAAAAAAAAAAAAAAAAAAAAAAAAAACAATGTCTGATGTTTTAAATAACTATAATGATAGAAATTAAACGTTAAGAAAATAAATTTTAAAAAATTAATTAACAATAACAAAAACTATAACTAACATTGAACCATATATTATATTTAATTTTATTCACGAGTAACTCGCGGGTAGAAGTCATTCAAACGTTTGAGATTATACAATTATAATAGATATATATATATATATATATATATATATATATATATATATATATATATATATATATATATATATATATATATATATTATCATAAAATTCAAACTAATCAATATATTATATCAATTTAGTATACGAATTATTATATCAAATTTAACAACAAAGTTATTTTTATATTTAAAAAAATCATATATTTGTAAATATTTTAACTATATAGATGTTTCTGCACAACGCACGAGCTTTTGCCTAATATATCTTCTAAAGCTAGCATTTTTCCTTTCACTACATTTATTTAAAACTCTCATGCATTTTTCCTTTCACAACATTCATTTGAAACTCTCATGACTTTTCAATTTCTTCCTAATAATGGTTATAATTTGGTTAATAAGATTAAATAAATATCAAACATAAAGTGTAATCATATACAAACTAAATTTCAATATGAAAAGAATATCTTTACTTCTACTTATAAAACTATGTTTTTTAACTTTTAACATATTATACTTAATTTATTAGTTTCATTATATTGTTGGGTGTAAACCATTATCATTTTAAAGTTATAACTTTTGAACAATTTGTATAAAACACTTAAATTATAAATTTAAATCTAACATTAGAGGATCAAATTAAATATAAATTTTAGTTTAACTTAAATAGCCCAAATAATATTTTGTAAATAGTTAAAAATGATAAATTGTAGTGTCTTTCTAATAATGATTATAAGTTGGTTAATAAGGTTAAATAAATATCAAACCTAAAATGTAATCATAAATAAACTAAATTTCAATATTAAAATACTATCTTTACATCTACATATAAAGTTATGTATTTAATTGTTAACAAATTATACTTAACTTATTAGATTCAGATGTTGTTGTATCTAAATCAGTATCAATTTAAAGCTATAACTTTTAAACAGTTTGGACAAAATACTTAAATTGTTAATTTAAATATAACATTACAATATCAACTTAAATATAAATTTCAGTTCCACTTAAACACTCAATGAATATTTTGTGAATAGTTAAAAATGATAAATTGTAGTGTTAAATGCAAAAACTGAATTATAATCTCAATTCAACTAAAATACTTCATAAACATATTTGTATAATGGTTAAAAGTTTTCAAACAAGTAGCTTAAAATAACTTACAATAACAATAGTTAAATGTAACTCTATATAAATGATTATATTGTTACCTTTAAAATAAAAAAAAAAACAAATTTTGATGTTTTAAATAATTATAATGATAGAAATGAAAATGTTAAACAAATAAGTTTAAAAACTATATTTAACAATAACAACAACTATAAATAACATTAAACTGTATATTATATTTAATTTTATTTATAAGTAACTCGTGAGTAGAAGTCATTCAAACAGTTAAGATTATACAATTATAATAGATGTATATATATTATCATATAATTCAAAATAATCAATATATTATATTAATTTAGTATACAAATTATTATATCAAATTTAACAACAACGTTATTGTTATATTAAAAAAAACATATATTTGTAAAGATTTCAACTATATATGTGTTTCTGCGCAACGCGCGGGCATTCACCTACTATACTTATAAATGAAACATTTTTCCTTTCACCACATTCATTTGAAACTCCCATGACTTACCAATTTCTTTCTAATAATAATTATAAGTCGGATAATAAGGTTAAATAAATATTAAACATAAAGTGTAATCATATATAAACTAAATTTCAATATTAAAATAATATCTTTACTTCTACTTATAAAGTTATGTTTTTTTAAAATTTTTTAACATATTATACTTAATTTATTAGTTTTAATATATTGTTGGATGTAAACAATTATCATTTTCAAGATACAATTCTGAAAAAATTTGTATAAAATATTTAATTTATTAATTTAAATATAACATTACATGTTTAACTTAAATATAAATTTTAGTTTAACTTAAAAAACCCAAAAAATATTTTGTAAATATTTAAAAGTGAGAAATTCTAGTGTCTTTCTAATAATGATTATAAGTTGGTTAATAAGGTTAAATAAATATGAAACCTAAAGTTTAATCATAAGTAAACTAGTTTTCAATTTTAAAATAATATCTTTAATTCTACTTATAAAGTTATGTCTTTAATTTTTAACATATTATACTTAATTTATTAGATTTAAAATGTAATTGTATATAAACCATTATCAGTTTAAAGCTATAATTTTTGAATAGTTTGGATAAAATACTTAAATTGTTAATTTAAATATAACATTACAATGTCAACTTAAATATAAATTTCAGTTCCACTTTAAAACTGCACAAATGGTCCATGTGGTTAGCTCAAATTTGCCACTTTGGTCCAAAAAAGTTTGGACTAGCACCAAATGTCCAAACTTTTCATTTTGTTGCGAGTTTGATCAAATTTCTTTTGAACTTTTTTATAATGACCATTTTGCCCTTATTTTTATTTTTTATTTTTATTTATTTATTTAAATATTTTTATATGCTTAAAAGAAAAACAAATTACCCTTCTTTCTCTATCTCATCATCATCATCATCATCATCTTCCTTTGTGTACCTAGAACTAAAAAAACCACACATAATTTCCTTATAGACCTGCAACTAAAAAATAAACAAAAAAACCCATATATATTTCCCTGTGTTCCATCTACTTCTTTGTTTTCTCTCATATTTTTTGAAGCTCTCTCACTAAAAGTATGATTTTTTGAATTTTTGGTGGAAATAAACGAAACTCATATTTCTTGAAGTGGAATCTGATATGAAGAAGTGAAATTTGATCTAAAGAAGGTACCCGTCGTGAAGCTCGAGGTCGCCGGAACCACATCAAACCCTAGGGTCACCGCCAAAAATCACCACCATTCTCCAATTAAGAAAAATGAATTTTAGAAGTGAGGAAAAAAACCCACCTTCCTTTACCTTCGAATTCCACCATGTTTTACTCAAACAAAACCATCTTCATCATCAATTCCCAAATCTAGAACACCCTTAATCTCAGTTTTTTGTCGAATCTGTCCTTCCTCATAGACCAATTTCTCATTAGGGGTTTTCAGGTCACCAGTAGTAGAACATGATGAATTTGGAGGTTGAATACGAAGTTTGAAAAGTACATTCATCCACTGAAGAATAGCCAATCTCTTTCTCGAACAGATCTGATGACGACCGGAGAAGATGAATGGTGGTTGCGACGTTCCAGATCGACAACAACACTCTAGATCGTTTTCTGAAAACCGAAGACAACGATGCCGATCTAGATCTGAAGCGGAGGAGCGTTTACAGATCACCAGAAAATTGAGAGTTCGTTTTTCTTTAACGGAAATCGATGCGTTTTGGTGGTGGCGTCCATTTTTTCCGGTGGTGGTGGCGACGTTCATCTTTTCCGGTGGAGGTGGCGGTGACGGCGTTCATCTTTTTTGAAGGTGATGTTTAGATTTCTGGTGGTTATATTACGTGTGTGTGTGTGTGTGTGAGAGAGAGAGAGAGAGAGAGAGAGAAGGAGGGTGGGAAAGGGAGTAAGGGTGGGGTCTGGTTTCTATTTGTTTGTTTCTTTAATTAAAAAAATGTAACAGTAAAATAAAAATTGAAAAGATAAAATACAGAGGGTAAAATCGTCATTATAAAAAAATTCAAAGGAAACTGGACCAAACTCGCAATAAAATAAAAATTTTGGACCTGTGGTGCTAGTCCAAACTTTTTTGGACCAAAGTGACAATTTTAAGCTAACTACAGGGACCATTTGTGCAGTTTTGTCTGTTTTGTAAATAGTTAAAAGTGATAAATTGTAGTGTCTTTCTAATAATGATTATAAGTTGGTTAATAAGGTTAAATAAATATCAAATCTAAAGTGTAATCTTAAATAAACTAAATTTCAATATTAAATAATATTTTTAGTTCTAGTTATAAATTTATGTCTTTAACTTTTAACATATTATACTTAATTTATTAGATTTACTATGTTATTGTATGTAGACCATTATAAGTTTAAAACTACAACTTTTGAACAGTTTGGACAAAATACTTAAATTGTTAATTTAAACATACCATTACAGGGTCAACTTCAATATAAATTTCAGCTCCACTTAAAAAACCCAAAGAATATTTTGTGAATAGTTAAAAGTGATAAATTGTAGTGCTAAATGCAAAAACTAAATTGTAATATCAATTTAACTAAAATATTTCCTAAAGATATTTTTATAATCGTTAAAAGTTTTCGAATAATTAGCTTAAAATAACTTATAATAACAGTAGTTATAAAAAACTCTATATAAATGATTATATTGTTACCTTTAAAATCAAAAAAATTGTTTGATGTTTTAAATAATTATAATGATAGAAATTAAAACGTTAACCAAAAAATTTTAAAAAAATTAATTAACAATAACTACAACTATAAATAACATTAAACCATATATTATATTTAATTTTATTCATAAGTATCCGCGGGTAGAGGTCATTCAAACGATTGAGATTATGTAGTTTTAATAGATCTATATATTATGATATAATTTAAAATAGAGTAAATTTCATGAATGGTCCATAGTTTAAAGTAATTTGCGTGTTTGGTCATTGACTTATTTTTTTAACTTGGAAGGTCCCTACTATTTGTTTTTGTTACGCACTTGGTCCTTGTCTTACCTAAAAAGACTAGTTTTTCTTTTATTTTTTAATTTATTTAAATAAACACACCCCAACCTCACTCCTCACCTTACATTACCTACTTCACCATTTTTCCCTATTTAAATAATAGTCTTTTTAGGTAAGACATAGACCAAATGCGTAAAAAAACAAACAGTAGGGACCAAGCGCGTAACAAAAACAAATAGTAAGGATTTTTCGAGTTAAAAAAAATAAATTAGGGACCAAGCACGCAAATCACCCCAAACCATAGTGACCATTCGGGTAATTTACTCTTTAAAATAATCAATATATTATATCTCCTGAGTATACAAATTCTTATATCAAATTTAACAACAATTTGTAAAAATTTCAGCTATATAGTTGCTTCTGCGCAACGCACGTGCATTCGCCTAGTATACTATAAAAGAAATATTTTTTATTTTCACCACATCCATTTGAAACCTCCAAACTCTTCATATTTCATTCTAATATATATATATATATATATATATATATATATATATATATATATATATATATATATATATATATATATATATATATATATATATATTAAATTTACATGTGTTATTAAATGTGAAATATTGTCATATTAATGGTAGTTTTTTTTTGAATTATCAAGATAAATATTTAATATATTAATTTAAATATAATGTTAAATCTAAAATATAAATCAAAATATCTAATAACATAAAAGTGCTCAAAGATTATCTTTTTTAAAATACTTTAAAACAATTAAATATTTTATATATAAAACTAAATCGACATGCCAAATTAATTAAAAATATCTAAAACTAATTTTTTATAATATTTGAATTTTGTTCAAATAAATGGTTTTTAAATCATAACCATTAACAATAACAGTAATTAAAAATAATATAACCTTATAAATTATAGTGCGTTACCTTACAAAAAATTATATCGATTAAGTAGTTTATAAATTAGTTAATTATAAGTTTAAAAGTAATAATATACCGATAACTATATGTAGTTTTATTGATACGTTAGCTGGGAGCAGCAACCATTAAATGATATGATTTTAATGTATGTTATAACATAGTTCAAAAGTAGTACAATTTTACATAATAAATTAGTGTAAGAAACTATTGTTTCATGGTTAGTTTTAATAACATTATTACTTTTAATATTTATTTTACTAAATTTAACTATATAATTTTATTTTGTGCAATACACGAATATTCGTTTAGTTTATAATTTAAACCAAGCCAAGTCTAAATTCAAAAATTCATATAGGAAAAAGTTGTCATATTGACCTGATCCTCGATAACAATATTTCCGATTTTGATGTTGTCTTCACTAAAATACCCTGATATTGATTCACCTCCATATTCAATAATAGCATGTTTTCCTGTAATAATCGCTATTAGTATTTGAAGAAACTCAAAGATGATAAAAACATGGTAAGTTAAATCATGATAACTAAAATATGAACAAATTTTTATTATCCTAGTTCATCTTTGTAGTACATGGGACTCAAACGAGAGAAATCTGAAAATGGTAGTTTGAAATGTAAGAAAATATGACGATATAAAATGCTTGTTATCACTTGACAATCTTATTTTTATTTACGCTCATATTAATTCGTAATAAATTAATTTTAGATTAAATTACTGAAATCGTCCCTATGGTTTGGTCAAAATTGCATGTTTGGTCCCTAATTTTTTTTTGCACTCGGATCGTCTCTGTGGTTTGATTTTGTTGCGTTTTTAGTCCCTTACATACATAAAGGTAGGGACCAAACGTGCAATTTTGATCAACCCATAGGGATGAAAAATGCAACAAAATCAAACCATAAGGACGATCTGAGTACAAAAAAAATGTTAGAGACCAAACATACAATTTTGGCAAACCATAGGGACGATTTCAGTAATTTACTCTTAATTTTATACTATAAGATAAATCTTGCTTTAAGTTATCCACTTAGAAGTTTGACAGTATAATTCAAGATATTTTTTTATGAAGATCTATTTAGACCATCTCCAACTCATCTTCATTTTTTTCCCCATAAATGATGTAAAAAATGGAGTAAATAGTGTTTTATCTCCAACTCTATTCCATTTTCTACCCCATTTTTTATCCCAAAAAGTTTATTTCTAGAATATTTCATTTTTATAACTTATATATATTGTCAAATACACTCCTCTACTAATTAAACTCTATATTTATGATTAATTAATATAAATTAGTATATAACATGATATTATAAATATTAAAATATTGCATTTAAATTATAATTAGTAAATAAAATAAACTAGAAATGTATAAAATAAAAATGAGAGGGACTAAAATTGACAACCAAACTTCACCTCTATTTTTGGAGATATGAACATATCTCCAAAAATTGAGGTGAAAATGGGGTAGGGTTGGAGAAGAATGGGGAAAACATGGGGGAAGAAATAGAGTTTGGGGGTGGGTTGGAGATGCTCTTAGAATATGCCTGAGAATGTGTGCTAAAGTCGCATGCGTGGATTTGGGTGCTGCATAGGTTAAAGAAGAATTCAAAAGAATCAACTTACTTGAGGGTGATCGTTAAATATACAAGTTTGATAATTTTTTTAGTAAGCTGTTGATTTATTTTAATGGAGAACTATTCTAAAAATTACACAATTTAATATAAATACAAAATTAGAGAAATTGGAAATGTCATATGTAAATACCTTTTTAAAATAAAAATGATTGGTAAGAGTGTTCGGCAAAATTGAGAGGTAGCAGAGGTACCTGATATCGTTTTGTTAAATGGTATGTGAGATAACTTTTAAATTTGGAGCGATTTGTTTAAACAAAACGCTAAAAGTCTATAGTACAAAACAAAGTTTTTTGTTCAAAATGGAGTGTTTTGTCAAACACAAAGGAGTTAGAAGCTCTCAAATGCTTCATGCCAAATACGTCATAAAAGTCAATTTTAATTTCAATAATTCTTAGCACTATAATTGTGTTTCTAAGGAATTAATTTAACTAGCCACCATTAAAATATTTTTTTACGGACCCAATGAAAACGTGGTGTTTGTAGGTCGAAATAGAGTGTTCCTTGAGAGATAACTTATATCTGAAGAAGTCAGTTATAGTCAAATTGACCTCGAAGAGATTCAAGAGTCAACCAACAATGAACCTATAGTTAACACTAGATCTCAACCAATGGTTGAGAAACCTGTTGAGCCTAATGCAATATCATTACCTCTTCGCAGATCCGATAGAGTTAGCAATCCTCCCCAGTTTTATGGTTACCATAGAACCACGGAAGGAAATATGTTTATTAATGATAAAACATTAGTTAATCTGGATGAGCCAATTATCTATAAAGAAGCGATGAAAAACCCTAACATTGCCCAATGGAAGAGGAAATGGACAATGAAATTCAGTCCATGATAGATTACCAAGTTTGGAATTTGGTTGATCCAACACCTGCTCTTAAGACAGTAGATTGTCAATGGATCTTCAAGAAAAAAACTGACCCCTATGGAAAAGTACACACATTCAAATCTAGGTTGGTGGCAAAAAGGTTTCACACATACTTAGGGAATTGATTACGAGGAAACGTTCTCACCAATAGCTAAGGTAAAGTCTATTAGGAGACTTCTTGTCATAGCTGCCTTTTATGACTATGAGGTATGACAATGGCTTTCCTTAATGGGAAACTTTGAGAGGATATGTACATGAAACAACTTGAAGGGTTTAAACATGCCAAATATTGAATAGAGTGTTTAAGCTTGAGAGGTCCATCTATGGACTTAAACAAGGATCGTGAAGCTAGAATCTATGCTTCCATGTGAAAGTCAAATAATAATAGTTTTTCGAGAAGTCCAAATGAGTCTTCCATGTATGTCAAAGCTAGTGGGAGTGTATTTTTCTTCGTAGTGTTCTATGTTGATGACATATTACTCATATGAAACATTGTTCCTGAGTTGCAAATTGTAAAGGCTTAGCTCAAGAAGTGTTTTTCTATGAAGTACTTTGGGGGAGCGGTATATATACTTGGTATAAGAATCTATAGGGATAGATCGAAGTGTTTATCGTATATGATATGTCATGTACTTTTCCTAATGTATCATATGCTTTAAGCATGGCGAGTCGATATCAGGAAAATTAGGGACTAAGTCATTGTACGACTGTCAAGAACATTCTGAAGTATTTGAGAAATACCAAAGGCATGTTGCTTGTGTATGGTGGTGAACAAGAACTTCTTGTGAAGAGATATAACATTGCAAGTTTCCAAACATATTGATATGATTCAAAGTCACAGTCTGGATATGTTTTCGTTTTGAATGGTGGTGCGGCGACATGGAAAAGTCCGAAGCAGGAGTATGTGGCGGACTCTACATGTGAATGTTAATATATTTTTGGAAGTGAAGCGTCCAAGGAAGCTACTTGGATTAGAAAATTCATAGGAAACATTAGAGTTGTTCTGAGTCATTAAGATCTATTAGACATATTTTATGATAAAGAATGTGCATGCGCTCTGGCTAAAGAGCCTAGGGATCACATAAGGTTAAGTCATATAATGAGGAAATACCATTACACTCGAGATAAAGTTGAAGATGGAGATCTAGTTGTGAAGAGAGTATCATTAGATAAAAATTCAACTGACCCATTCACAAAAGGGATGACCAATGAAAGACATAGTGTGCATGCTAGGAGCATAGGCATGAGAGACGATGTAAAGTTTAGCAGTTAGTTGATTATTTTGAAACATTTAGAACAATGAATAAATTTTTTAATTGTTATAACGATTATATAATGGAGATTTATTTAAATTCAAGTATGATATCATTTACAGTTAATTTATTATTGTGTTTCGTTTTTTCATGTTTAGAGCTCCAATTCTCGAGTGTTAATTTAGTCAAACTCCATAATCGCTCATACTATTGAGAATGAGTGTTGAATTATGGTTATCGTGAAGTGTTCATATATCGTCTATAGTGATTACACATAGCCTGAAGATTGCTACTAATGTTCATGAGTGGTTAATAGAGATTTAAGTATTAGAGAAACCCGCACTCAGATATATTACTTCATGGATTCAATCACGAGTAATGCTGAGATAATAATATATTTTATTATTAAAATGGAGAGACATTGAGTTCTTTGCATGCAATTTGGTTATGTATTAGTCTTACTCTAACTTTATCCTTAATTGGTGGTCATAAATGGTAAGTCTATGCATGATTTGATGAGTAGACAAAAACAGTGTATTCGAAGTTTATTTGTTCCTTTTCGCCTCAACGGGAAAAGCTATATCGTGGGCTTCTCCTTGATTTGACGATGATATTCATGTGCTTGGATAAGCCCGAACTAAATTGATATGCTCAATTAGTAGTCTAATTTAATCATCATAAATCAGAAATCGAGAAATATCATGATGAACTGTTTGGTTAATTCATTATCGATAACTCATTTCAAAATGATATCTTGTAGAAACAAAGGAATAATTGATCACTTATATAAGAGATGATTATTAATAAGATTAGAGTTCGACAATTGCTAAGACACGCTTTGTTGGTTATTCGAAGATTATTCGACCAGTAGTAGTTTATGAATTGTCCAAGTGGGAGATTGTTGGAAATATGTTTTGAATGTCATAACTAATTGGTATAACTATAGGAATGATAAAAAAGCCCTTTTTGTGTTGCCCTCGTGTTGGGTCAAAATATGGTTTATACTTTGCTTTTCTAGGCAAATGTATTTTTTTGTAATATTTTATGAATTTACGGTCGTGTTTATGGCCATAAACAGGTTTATGGCCGTAAAAATATGGTTTATACTTTGCTTTTCTGGGCAATTATGTTTTTATGTAATATTTTATGAGCTTACAGTCTAGTTTACGACCAGATAGGGTTTACGGTTGAATTTACGACCGTAAACCCATTTACGGCCCATGTCCACCAAGCCCATGTTCCCCTTCTTTAAATATAGGTGTTAGGGTGTGAGGAACTGATTGAAAAACGAGAGAAGAGAGAAACTAGAGAGCATTTTGTGTGTGTGAATCTTTTGTATCTGGAACTTTAATTCTAATCAATTCATACAGAGATTCATATTATTCTTCTTCTCCTTCACTTCTATTTGATTTGACATCATCTGTTTGATTGAGATTCCGCACCATCAAACGGATCTGATTGATACACAAGCAAATTAGGGATTTACAATTGGTATCAGAGCTTGGTTGTATCAGTCAATTTTGTCAGATTTGGAGCATTATTTGATCTTATTTTCGAAATTTTCTTGCGTTTTTGGATAGATCTCTGGAAAATAAGGGGGGTTTGTTCTTCGTGTTTTTCATAAAAAAAGGTTTTTGATTGAGTTTTGGAGCAAAAAAGGGCAAACATCACTGTTTTTGGTCGTAACCTGCGAGGGGATGGCGGCCAGCAGCTAGGGTTTCCGAGGAGTTCACGGCCCGAGGTTTGTGGCTCGGAGTTTGCGGACTCGGCTCGGAATATACGGCTCAGCAGTTTGCGGCTCGGTCTCGCACGTTTCCGGCTTCTGAGTTCTCAGCCTCGCAAGAACCAGCCTTGCTTCGCATTTAAAAAAAATAGGACGTGACTTTGGAGGTGTTGGGGATCGAACCCGCGACCTCCAGCTCGCATTCCTTCAGCGCCTTACCAACTCCTCTAGGCCACAAGTTGATACATTCCTTCCCCATTTAATTTATAACCCGTCTTTTTCGCTTCAAGTTTCACATTTTTTACACTTTCAGCCCAAAATTCAATTCCTTTTAATTCTAAATTCTTTTTTCATCCAAAATAAAAAAATAAAAAAAATAATAATAAATAAATAAAAAATAAATTAAATTAAAATTAATAAATAAAATTATATTTTAATTTTTGACTTTTATTTTTTAACTTTTGACCTTAAATTTTGACTTTGACTTTCAGGTTTGACCTTTGATTTTAAACTTTGACTTTTTCGTTTAACTTTAAACTTTCAAATTTAGCTTTTCGATTTGACTTTTAAGTTTGACTTTTGAGTTTAACCTTTTAAATTTGACTTTTAATTTTGACTTTTGAGTTTAAGTTTTTAAATTTGACTTTTAAGTTTGACTTTTCAAGTTTGACTTTTGAGTTTAACTTTTTAAATTTGACTTTTAAGGTTGACTTTTATAATCAAAGGGTTTGACTTTTAAGTTTGATTTTGGCTTCTAGTTATGCTTTTTAATTGATTTTAAGGTCTACGAGGGAGTTGAAACATGAAAGAGAGTCGTCCGGATATGTTAAGACAAAATTTCAACATTTTCAATTATATCCCTGGAGAAACCCTCGAAACTCAGTTGCAGCGATTTACTACACTTACTATTGAGATGAATATAGCTGGGATCTTCTTGTCTAAGTTTTAGATAAACAAAAACTACTGAATTCACTTCCGAAATCGTGGGATATGAACGTGGCTATCATCAAGAAGACAAAAGATCTCAACCATCTTAGTCTTGCTGATGTAATTGTAGAACTCGATGCTTTGAAGTGTAGAAAAACAATGAGTTCTGAAGACATTCCGGTCACTGAAGTTACATGTACTCCAGCTTGTGAAATTACGATCAAATTTCTTCAGGAACAAATTGATTTATTAAAAAGAGAAGTTGAGGACCTGATATATGAAGGATATCAACTCAGGAAAGGACAGAAACCCTGAAGGCTGAATTAGAAGCAAAAACCAAGGACTTTAGGAAACTTCAAGAAGAGTATAACAACAAGTGTGAAAATTATGACTATATTAAGAGACAACATGCTGCTGTAACTGAAGAACTTGACTCTTTGAAAATTAAGTGTGGAAAAACAGACGTTAGTTTCAAAAATTATACTGCGTTAAGTCAGACAGTCGAGTCATTATTTGAAACCCAATTAAAATTCAAAGACAATCAAAACAAGGGTCTAGGGTATGATAGTGTTCCTCCACCTTTCAATCATAACTACACATCCATCCCTATGACTCAGGAAGAAATTGACAGGGAGGCACATCTTCGATATGACAAACCAGTTGGGTTTGTGTTAGGAGGTATTCAGGTAGAAAATACTAATGTTTCTACTTCATGTGTAGGTAAAGTAGCAGAAGATGAGAACAAGGAGAGCACTAGTGAACAAACCAATGATTCTTTGAACTTAGAATCTATTGCTTCAAATTCTGTTACTCCTAACAAACCTGCCGTTGAGAAATACAGGCCTCCAATTCCAGCGCAACAGAGTGTCTGTTGCAATTGTGCATGTGGGAACAACAAGAGACAAGGCAAGGATATGCCACCAGGGACATGAAGAAACAACTTCACAGTGAATAAAAAGACTTGTTTTCATTGTGGAACACCTGGACACATTGCCAGAAGTTGTCCTAATCGAACATACGTTCCTTACTATGCACAAGGCTGGCAGAACGCGCCAAGAAGGAGATACTCCAAAAGAAACCCCTTTAGATCACGATCAGACATTGACGACTAAAATGCCAAGAAGGCCAAGAATTCAATTCCAAAGGCTAAGAATCTGAATCCCAAGGTCAAGAAGGATATGCCGGCCAAGAAGCCAAATCCAAGAGATGCTCCAATGAAGTCAAAATCAAAGTCATCTCAATTGCCGACATCAAGATCAAAAGCAAGTACTGAGCCACCCATCAGATCGAAAAAGAAATGGGTTAAACCCAACTACAAATGGGTTCCAAAGGCTCAATCTCCCAAATCTTCTAACGATTCTAATGTTTCTACATCTTCTGTTTGTGATAAACATGACATGTCATGGGAGAAAGTACCTTGCGTTGATGACAAAGGTCGACCCAGTTTCAAAATGGACTAGGTTCCAAAGACCAACTGATCCCGCTCTGTGCTGGAGCAGCTATGGAGGCATATCCTCAGACTTCGGTTTGTTGGTAGTGGTTGCTCCTGGCATATGATTGGGGACATCTCTCAACTATACAACATTCAGACCTTTGTTGAGAGTATGTGTCCTTTTGCGGGAAAGGAAGAAAGGAAGAGATCACAAATGGGGTTAGTGCTTAATGATATGAAGAATTTTCGGATCTATTCTGAGATTATGCTTGCTGTTCTCAGACCTTCTGAATGCAGATTCAATCGGTGAATTATAGTTTGCGTTTTCTTCTCTATACTCTTGAGTTTTTCTTAAGCTGATTCGTTTTAAAACTAATTTTTGTTTTAGGATAGTTTAAATTTACACATTTACTTTCATTTCTCTCCTATGCACAAATTTAGGGGGAGAAATAAAAACAAAACAAAAATTAGAAAATCAAAAAAATCAAAAATATGGTGTTAATGGAATGTGCTTGCAAGAGATGTTTTGGGAAATGAAATTAGCAAGTGATAACGGGCAATCTGAAGTGGCGTAACGTACCTAAGTTGAATCGTCTACTCTCTATTTTCGATGCGCTGGTAGGCACGAAAGATTTTAAATGGACTTGACTAGGGAAAGTTGAACCTAATGAATTTAAGGACTTGACAAACTTTGACCTAGTTAGATCCGTTTAACTTGACTTCACGACGCTCGGATAGGTTGAGCAGGGAGATATACATGGGAATCTACCGGTCACATTAAATAACCCATATCTAGAACTGTGGTTTCACTTTTCCTCGATGTGCGGATTCTGTCCTTAATTCCGGTTGGATGGGGCGACTGGTAAATTCTGATAAATTAGGTCTGTTGAAAATCGTTTTCTTGCTTTCTGTCTGTTAGTCATATGTTGTCTCCTTTGCGTGACTTCCAATCCGACCTAGTACACAACATATGCAACTCTATTTCTCTGCAGGCTATATATATGAAATTACTCTCATCTGTTAGCCATATGTTGTCTCCTTTGCGTGACTTCCAATCCGAACTGGTACACAACATATGCAACCTTCTACTTCTCAACCCCTCTGAAACAATAAGCAATAGAATTCTGAATATATCCTCTCTCTGAATGATTGTCTGCTCACCCGGTGTAAGGAGTACTCTGGAAGTTCTTGATGGCTGGGGCATATCTGGAAGCAGGAAACACGTTCTAGTACACTTAAAATTGAACACATACAAATTGTCTGTAGATCTCGCTGCTCGATTTAGGTGGACAACAATATCCCTGGTTGTAGTCAGTTAAATGGTCATAAGAAAAAATTATTTAATAATTAGGGCCAATCATGATAATAAAGTTACAATTAGATATATGCATGTATCATGTCATTGGTAAAATTGTCCAAAATTGTCACAAATTTTTCGTGTTTAAGTGGACCACAATAGTGGCGATCGATCAGACAAAGATGTGAAGATAAGGGTACCGACAAGTGGAATAAGGCTGTCCAACAACTTTGATCCCAAATCACTCTTAAAGTTAGATATCATTTTTTTTGTTAAGTTTGTTCATAGTGTTCTTCTAATTTAAATATTAGGGGAGAATTAAAAATTTTAAAAACCAAACAAAAATCAGAAAATTAAAAAAAAGGTTTTATTTCTTGTTCAGAAAAATCAAAAAAAAAAAATCCAAAAATACTTTTGTTTCTGTTTTAATTTGTTCTAAGTTTTCGTTTAGTTTTGTTTTGTCTTGAAAAGTGATTTCAGGTGAAGATGACATTCATGGAGTTTGTGTCGAAGATTTCTGAGCCAAAAGCTTCGTCCGTGAGCATTGAAGAATTCTCATTCGAATGAGCAAGAAATGAAGATTATTCTTTCAAATTCAATCTTTCAACCCCAGAAGCAAGGTGAAGCTGAAATTGAAGATTATGTGACGGATTGCATTGAAGTCTCCGCAATCAGTCTGCTGCTATCTTAAACCTGCTGAAGTGATCCAAAAGATTTGTTCTCTCTGATGTTCTCTCTGAAGATTTTCAAGCTGAAAGCGCTATCTTTCAAGAATCAGTACGTCAAGCCTCCTCACCCAATGTGCGTTCAGAGTCAAATCTTGAAGAAAAGTTCAAGTGCTCAAGATGAAGTCATTCATTGAAGATTCATCAAGTTCATCTTGAAGTTGTGAAGAATTTGAAGATAAATGTTGAAGCCAATCTCCCAATGAAGATTAACAAGAAGACCCAACTACTTTTTAGGGAGAGCTTGTTGGGTCAATTAAGAAAAGAAAGCTATAAACCAAGGGGGAGATTGTTGGGTCAAAATATGGTTTATACTTTGCTTTTGTGGGCAATTATGTTTTTATGTAATATTTTATGAGCTTACAGTCTAGTTTACGGCCAGGTAGGGTTTACGGTTGAGTTTACGGCCGTAAACAGGTTCACGGCCGTAAACCCATTTATGGCCCATGTCCACCAAGCCCATGTTCCCATTGTATAAATATAGGTGTTAGGGTGTGAAGAACTGATTGAAAAACGAGAGAAGGGAGAAACTAGAGAACATTTTGTCTGTGTGAATCTTTTGTATCCGGAACTTTAATTCTAATCAATTCATATAGAGATTCATATTATTCTTCTTCTCCTTCACTTCTATTTGATCTGACATTATCCGTTTGATTGAGATTCCGCACCATCAAACGGATCTGATTGATACACAGGCAAATTAGGGACTTTACACCTCGTAAGCTAGAATAGCTAGAAAAGGATTTAAGAGAGTGAGCAAACTAGTTTATTAATTTATTATAGATTAGTAAATTAATTAGAACCAGTTAAAATTAATTAGAATCAATTTTGAATTAATTAGAATTAAATTGGGTTTATTTTAAAGATACATGGACTTAATGTTAATTGTTAAATAGTTGAGAAATAGGAACATTATCGATCCTTCATAAAGGTGGACAGTTTTGAGGGAGCTTTAGGAGCTTCCTAAATCAATCCTTGTAATAGATAAGGTAACGATTTGAATCATGACTAAATATGATTATTAAAGTGATTCAAATCAAGGTTTATCTATAGTACCACAACTATATAAAGACCCCTCTAGGCCTTCATAAATCTGATTTTACCTTTTGCATGGAGGTGATTTTCAGATCTCACAAGCTTCTCTCCTCTCTCATAAATGATCTAGGCTTTTAGTCTTTTGGGTGTGAGCTATTAGAGGCATTCCTACTTTGGGTGCTAGACCTTCCAAGAGCAACCAAGAGTTCTAGATCTAAAAAGCAATCACAAGTATATACTATTGTATTTGAAAGGTTAGTAATAATATCCCTTTTGATAGTTCAAATTCTTAGTTTTGAAAGTATGTTGCAATAATAGTAAAACCTCAATTTAGGATGTATGTACACTTAGGATTATTATTAAATGATTTTCATGCCTAAATTTCTTGTATAAATTCATAGAAAACCCTTCACATACTTGTTGCTAAAGAATACTTGCAAAAATATGTTATAGATTATGAAGAGACCTTTGCCCCGGTGGCATATTTGACGAAAGATTGTCTTATGATAATAGTTTCATCCATTCGTTAGTGGAAGATCTTACAAAGAAATATCAATAACTCATTCTTTAATAATGATCTTCATGAGGAGGACTACATAAATTATTCCCCAAGTATTACTCACCGGCTGGGTAAAGTTTGTTGACATAAAAAGAAGTATATGGTCTTAAACAAGCTCCTTATACTTGGTTTGATAAGTTCTCTATGGTGATTTTTTTTCTTGGTTTCATCCTCAATACTCACGATTTAACATGAATATTTCTCTACATTGATTATTTCTCTTGGTTTTAAAACTTTTATTGGTTTGATAAATTTTCTATAATTATTAGAAATGGATGTTGAAAGTACTTTTCCCAAATAGTATTTGTTATAATCGAAGAAACTTATGCTTCACAAACTCTTGGCTTTAAACTTGTTGAAAACCCTTAACATATTTATCAATTAAGGAAAGCTATTTATGGTTTAAAGCAAGCATCATGCAAATAGCATGACATACTTAAAGTTTTCTTAATTTCTATCAATTCTTTTTATAAGTAAAAAAGATGATACTTTATTTTGCTAAGAATATTGATGTGAATATTAATATTGTTCAAAATCATGTTGATGATATAGTTTTTGAATTCCCATATGATTTTTTTTTTAAAATTTTTTTCACGAGAAGGAAATGGGAAGATAGTGTTAGGTTATACTTTCCGAATACATGACCTTAGATATGAGAGAAAGAAATGGGAAGATAATGTCGGGTTAGACTTGAAAGAGTTAACGCTTAACAAAGACATGACATTTGAGAGTATGGAGACTTAGAATCAGAATATCATAGTAGTATTGGCGTAGTATAGGGTCTAGTTCCCTCTCGTTTTTGTACTGGTTGCAATGTGTTTACCACTTTCTCTTGCTTTCATATTGACTTTTAGCTTGTCTAGCATATATTTGCTAAAGATCTATTGCGTCTTTTACATATATGTAGGGATCTTTATGCTGGAAAACTTAGCATGGGCACGATAACAAATTTTTTATTATTTTATATAGTTATTTGTATTTGTTTATTTTGTTTTTGTCAAAGGTCTTCTACCAACACAGTTTTCCAAACCCCACAGTTAGGACTAACAACCATCTTACCTCCTCTAAACCCATTTCTATGCAACTAAGGTAATTTTGTTGTTATTGTTGTATGTGTGTCTTGAAAATGAAAAAAGAATTATAAATAAGCAAGGAAGACGAGGTCAAAACTTTTGCTTTCCTTACAAATAAAATAATAGATGACAAACATTTTTCATTTTTTAATCAAAACATGTAAAATAGAAGTTGAAGATGTTTATGTTTGACGATGTTAAACCCCTAAATTGTTATATATAAGTAATATTAAATTTTATAATAATGACACATCGTAATGATTCTGGAGAAAAAATTTATAGGCCCATGATTGGTAGTCTTCTCCATTTTTTGGGATAACGCACTAAAAGTGTAACATATATAGTTTGGATTGTGTACACATTTATTCACTGTGACAACCCGTAATTTATTCCGTCATTGTAAACCGTTCCCACTAAATAAAACCGTTTGTATTTCAAAATTTTTCCGTTAACTTTTGGGTTAAGTTAATTAAATTGAGACCTTTATTATGATCTCGTGAGTGTCCAAACCCATTTAAAAACATGTTAAAACATCCCATTTTTTTTAATTGGAGAATTTTTAGTTTCGACCACGTCAGGTTACGACAACTAAGTCGAGTACGATCATAAGCCTCGTTTAACGTCAATAGCGGGTAGATTTCCATCGGGCCACAAGCTCAAGCCTTATATAAAGGATGAGTGAACTTCAATTTAGCTTTTTACCACCACCTCATAACTTTCTCTCTCTACTATCTCTCTAAAACTCGAGTTTAATCCAAAACACCCCTTTCAAGCTTCAAATTGGTAAGTAATCTATCCTAGCTTGTTACTAAGCTTGTTTATGATGCAAATTCGTGTTTAAACCATCCAAATGCATCAAAAACTTGTGTTTACGGTCCAGGAACACCCCCAAACCGTGAACAGCTATAAATGGGGTTTTGAAGCCCCAAAACCCTTCCAAGTCCCTTCTAGTGTTTAGATATGGCTTAAGGACTTGCATGTACGAGATTTGAACACCAAAATCTTACCATTTGAGGAGTAAACATGAGTTTACGGCCCAAGAACATGCTTGGACCGTAAACCCTCATTCATGGACCATAAAGACCATTTAAGGGTGTAAAAGTGTCCCTAACACCTTGTATGGCTTAGATTCGGGTCTAGAACTTTGTATGCTTAACCTAGAACCACTAAAACACATGAATCATGGACAAACATGAGTTTACGGCCGTAAACTCATGTGTTTACGGTAATAAACTCACCAAGAACACCTTCATAAACCGTAAACTCCTTTCCAAGGTCAATTCAAGTCCCGATCACTTCCTAAGCCTTTGATTCAACCCTAGAACCTTCCCTTGTGCATTGTAAGACCATTTAGCATCCAAGAACACACCACCCATGATTTTACGGCCGTAAACTCATGGGGATATGGTCAATGGGCCGTAAACTCCTCAAAGAGTTTACTCTTGAAGAGCAAACTCCACATTTAGGCCCTACACGCCCTTAGATGCTACCTGGACCACTCCTAACGCTTGAATTGAAGTGTTTTCGCGCCTCAGAGTGTATATTATTATCTAATTAGTAGTTCAAGGTCTAATTAGATACAACTATGTATCTCTTCATATTACATAGGAACCTCACATGTATTCAAGCCCCAAACTGACACTGAGCTTCCTATCCGACACATTTCTCGACTGGTGAATTCATACCCTTACCCTTTTTTCGTGTTTTTCAATGTTTTCAGGGGGGGGGGATACAAGCAAAAGTACAAGGAAATCTTGTACTCAAACTTATTATTTCGTATGAAATGTTTCATATTCCGTATGCTTTTAACACTGGAAATCGTATTAACCAACCGTTTAACTTGCAGAGTTAGTTGTCATACTAAATGTGAAACTCATTATAAAATGTTATATTTTATATTTCACAAATGATTTTCCACATTATTACTGTTAAAAGCATTAATCTTTGAACTTTGATAAGTCCTTGGTAACACTCTCCGAGATACGAGAGTGAAGGACCAATAACATTAATCTTAGAACTTTGATACGTCCTTGGTAACACTCCCCCTAGATACGAGAGTGAAGGACACGTCCTTGATAACACTCCCCTGGATATGAGAGTGAAGGACTAATAAACAGAGATTTCTGTATTATTACTTTTAAAATGTCCTTAGTAACACTCCCCTTAGATACGAGACTGAAGGACTACTTTTAAAATTCATTAATCTTACGATTGGAGACACGTCCTTGGTAACACTCCCCCTAGATACGAGAGTGTAGGACTACCCCTATAACCAGAATCTCATGGAGGGAGAACGTGACTTGAGTGTATAGATCTATACGGGATTGACTACCCCGCACCTGACTGCTAGCTACAGTCGGACCGAAAGGTCCAAGGGTGACAAAAGTCATAAAACGATATTGGCCCCGTTCCGAGCCTCATCTAGTCTATTGTATGGTTATGGAACTCGCAATCTAGATTATGAAAAATTTTCTAATTACTTATTAGTTTTATATACGTCTTAAAACTAATGTACTTTTCTAGGATAACCAGGCTTTCAGGAAACTTCACACAAACACTTTAAGTATGGTAAATACTTGTACCCTGCATTCCGAATCGATAACCAATCACAAACTTTTAAGGAAAATAAAGGTTTTTCTTGGGATAACTAAACTGCTCTTAACCAGATTGTGTAACAAACGGACAACTAAACTTTGCTTATAAGAAAATATGGGATTTTCTTGGATAATAACTTTTTCAGAGAACCAAAGGAAACTTGTTCATTTTCAGAAACAAACCGCTTATGAACTCACCAGCTTTATGCTGATATTTTTCAAAACTGCTTGTATTCTCAGGTCCACATTAGACAGGTACCCCGCGATCTTTTGGAGAAGACGGAGCATTTTAGCAGTCTCGTCTTTACTTTTGTTCATTTTGGATGTATATAACTATAATTATGTATAACTTTACTTACAATCAAATGTAAATACTTCTATGTAATGTAATGGTTGTGTTTACTACGTTTACTATGTACATTGGTTTTGATACTTTACATGACGTCACCTCCGCCCCGGAACGTTTCCGCCTTCGGTTTCGGGGTGTGACAGATTGGTATCAGAGCCCTTGTTTATAGTGAACTAAGTATACCAAACCTTACATGCTATAAGACTATAAACATTAAGGGGCCGAAGTGCTCTGAACTAAAAGTATACTTTAAAATATAAGTATTTTTCAAATGTATACAAGTATATCTAACCGCAAAAAACCGTAACTATGAGTAGAACAAAACATAAGTAATTGGGTGTTGTACGCTACGGTTAAACCTGGGCAGTTATGTAGTCGTGTCTAGGGTCAATATAGCCTGATCAACTATATTCATTCGAGACACGGCCAACATGTGCTTGGGAGTGACTGTGGTATACAACATGCCTAAAACTTACCGAATACCCAAACAACGAGTCGTCGTCGCAGCGAAAACATAAAATACTATGGGAGTATTTTCTAGAGCCAACTTCGTTATAGAAATCCTCATTCAAGTGTTGCTACTCATTCATTCCTTTAGCGATAATTTCTTGCCTTGTTAACTTTCCTATATTATCGTATAGTAGAACACTTTATCTGTCATAATGAGATATCTCTTGTTTCATATCTCTTGATTCAATTCAGAGGACTTACCATCCTCTCTTCCTAATCATTTTAGATCAAGATGCCTCCAAGAAAGAGACCCAGTTCAAATAACAACAACCCTCCGCCACCACCTCCTCCTCAATTTGATCCTGTGATGTTCCAGGTAGCTGTTACTGCCGCAGTGGTAGCCGCCATGTCTCAAATGAACCCCAGTGGCTTCGATGGTCCAGGAGGTGGTACCCAATCTCAAAACCAGGAAGGTAGTCAGGGACACCGGAAGGAGTGTTCCTACAAAGATTTTATGAATGTGAAACCTACATCTTTTGATGGCACTGGAGGTGTTATCACCTTGACTTGATGGTTCGAGAAAATCGAATCTATTTTCAAAATATGTGCTTGTTCTGAAGTTGACAAAGTGAAGTTCGCTGCCTGCACTTTCACCGATAAAGCCTTGACTTGGTGGAATGGCCGAGTCAAATCGATAACCCTACCTGTAGCCAATGCTATGGGTTGGGATGTCATGAAGGAGCTTCTACTTGCGGAGTACTGCCCTCGGGGCGAAATGCAAAAACTGGAGCATGAAATTTGAAACCTAAAGATGAAGGGTTCCGATATCGCCGCTTACACTTCCAGATTCGATGACTTGGTGCTACTCTGTCCGGGAATGGTTACCCCGGAGAGTAAAAAGATTGAGAGATTTATATGGGGGCTGACCCAGCCAACCAAGGGAAACGTTTTAGCTACGAAGCCAGATACCTACGACAGCGCCAAATGCTTAGCGCAAACCTTGATTGACCATAGTGATGACCTTGAGGAAGCAGCTACCACTCCTGAACCGACAAAGAGGAGTGGTGAGAAAAGAAAATTTTGGAAGAAGAAGAAGAGTCAGCCTTCTCAGGAGTCCTCTAAGAAACAACAAACTGTGGCAATCCACGCTGCTATTATCCCTGCTGCTGTTTCTGCCGTCGGATCCACAGCTCAAACACCTACCAGTAGGTATGCTGGTACCTTCCCTATGTGAAACAAGTGCAATTATCATCACCTCACTTCCAACCCATGTCGGGAGATGCTTTGCAACAACTGTGGCAAAAAGGGCCACACTGCGAAAAACTGCAAAACACCAACCCAATCAACAAATCAATCTTCCAGAGCGGGTGTCAGATAGGCCTGCTATGGTTGTGGTGAAGTCGGGCATTTCAAGAGGAACTGCCCCGAGGCGGAAACTGTTGGTAACACCGGGAGAGTCCTAGCTATGGGACGAGAGGAGGCAGTCGCCGATCCCACCGTTGTCTTGGGTACGTTCCTTCTCGACAACTCTTATGCTAGTATCCTTTTCGATTCTGGTGCTGAAAGAAGTTTTGTTAGCCATTCATTCAAACATCTCCTTAAGCATAATCCCCAACCATTAACCGAAACATTTACCGTCGAGATGGCTAACGGTGAGAAAGAAAGCGCTAGCGATATATTCATAGGCTGTACCCTTACCCTAAATGATCATTCTTTTCCCATCGACCTAATGCCAGTTTCCATTAAGAGCTTTGATGTTATCATTGGCATGGATTGGTTGAGTCCCAATCATGCAGATATCCTTTGTTATGAAAAAGCCATCCGTCTCAATCTCCCATCTGGCCAGACTCTCATGATCTACAGCGATAAACTTAGTTCCAATCTTCGCATCATTTCCTGCATCAAAGCTCAAAAGCTTCTGCGAAAGGAGTGTTACGCATTCCTAGCTCATGTAATCAACGAGAAACAGGAGGTTAAAGACCTCGAGAGCATCCCCGAAGTCTGCAACTTTCCTGATGTCTTTCCAGAAGAGCTCCCGGGAATTCCTCCTGAACGTCAAGTCGAGTTTTGCATCGACCTAATTCCTGGAGCTAACCCCATAGCCAAGTCTCCATATCGCTTAGCTCCAACAGAAATGCAGGAGTTATCCAGTTAGCTTAATGAGCTGCTCGACAAAGGGTTCATCAGACCGAGTTCCTCACCCTGGGGAGCCCCGATATTGTTTGTGAAGAAGAAAGATGGATCCTTTCGGATGTGTTTAGACTATCGTGAGTTAAACAAATTGACCGTCAAGAACCGATATCCTCTTCCTCGAATAGACGACCTTTTCGATCAACTTCAGGGAGCCAGTTACTTCTCAAAGATAGACCTTAGATCAGGGTACCATCAGCTTCGAGTTCACGAGAATGATGTTTCCAAAACATCATTCAGGACTCGATATGGACACTACGAGTTCATAGTGATGCCCTTCGGTCTAACCAATGCATCGACTATGTTCATGGACCTGATGAACCGGGTGTATCGCCCCTTTTTAGACAAGTTCGTCATCGTGTTCATTGATGACATTCTTGTTTATTCTAAAAGAGAAGAAGATCACAAACAACACTTGAGGTTAGTGTTGGAAACGCTGAGAACGGAGAAGCTATACGCGAAATTCTCTAAGTGCGAATTCTAGATTCGGAAGGTAGCTTTCCTTGGTCACGTGGTAAGCGAGGAGGGTATACACGTGCACCCGTCCAAAATCAAGACGATAGAGAATTGGTCAGCATCGAAGACACCCACAGAAATCTATCAATTCTTGGGTCTCGCTGGCTACTATCGCAGGTTCATCCAGAATTTTTCCAAAATCGCCAAACCCTTAACCACTCTGACACAGAAAGGTGTACCCTTTTGTTGGAGTGAAAAGCAAGACGTTGCCTTCCGAACATTGAAGCAAACTCTGTGCATCGCACCTATCCTGTCCCTGCCCGAAGGAACAGAGGATTTCGTTGTCTATTGCGATGCGTCCAATCAGGGTTTAGGCTGTGTGCTTATGCAGAGAGGAAAATTTATCGTTTATGCC
The DNA here is from genome assembly GCF_002870075.4 of Lactuca sativa. Classification (NCBI taxonomy): domain Eukaryota; kingdom Viridiplantae; phylum Streptophyta; class Magnoliopsida; order Asterales; family Asteraceae; genus Lactuca; species Lactuca sativa. The sequence continues at coordinate 99,737,569 of NC_056626.2, forward strand.
TCAAGACAGCTAAAGGCACACGAAGTTAACTACACGACTCATGATCTAGAGCTAGGAGCAGTGGTCTTCGCATTGAAGATTTGGAGACATTATCTTTACAGAACCAGGTGCACGATCTTTACTGACCATAAAAGCCTGCAACACATCTTCAATCAGAAAGACTTAAACATGAGGCAACGCCGATGGGTAGAGCTACTCAGTGATTATGAATGCGAAATCCGCTACCATCCCAGTAAGGCCAATATGGTAGCAGATGCCCTTAGCTGAAATAAGAGTTCAAGCCACAAAGTGAAGACGTTGACGATGACCATCCATTCCCACTTATCCGTACATATCCGAGAAGCCCAGTTGGAAGCCCTAAAACCAGAGAACGTGTTGAATGAAGCTTTGAGGGGAATGGATAAGAAAATTGAGATCAGAGGTAATTGAGTTTACTGTTTCATGGATCGAATCCGGACCCCAAAGTTTGGAGGTTTCAGGGAAGTTTTTATGAACGAAGCTTACAAGACCAAATACTCTATTCACCCAGGTTCGGACAAGATGTACCTGGATCTCAAGAAACAATACTGGTGGCCAAACATGAAAGCCGAAATCGCTACCTTTGTGGGCAAGTGTCTGACTTGCGCCAAAGTAAAGGTCGAGTATCAGAAGCCCTCAGGTCTGCTCCAGCAGCCCGAGATACCTGAATGGAAATGGGAGATGATTACTATGGATTTCATCACCAAATTACCTAGATCTCCGAGTGGGTACGATACCATTTGGGTAATTGTCGATCGTTTGACAAAATCCGCTCACTTCCTTCCGATCAAAGAATCATTCAAGATGGAAAGACTTACGCGAACCTACATCCAAGAGATAGTCCGACTGCACGGTGTGCTTGTGTCCATTATCTCCGATCGAGATAGTAGGTTTACCTCAAGGTTCTGGCAGTCCCTTCAGAAAGCTCTTGGAACCAAGCTGGATATGAGTACAACTTATCATCCTCAGACAGATGGACATTGTGAGAGAACTATCCAGATTTTGGAAGACATGCTGAGAGCATGTGTCATCGATTTCGGAAAGTCATGGGACACCCATTTACCCTTGATCGAATTCTCGTATAACAACAGCTACCATACCAGTATCAAGGCTTCCCCGTTCGAAGCCCTCTACGGTCGCAAGTGCAGATCCCCTCTATGCTGGGCCGAGGTAGGGGACACACAGCTAGCCAAGAGTCGAGTCCCCGACAGTGCTCTCACTGGTCCTGAAATCATCTGCGAAACCACCGAGAAAATTATCCAAATCCGAGATTGACCGAAAGCTTCACGAGACAGACAAAAGAGTTACACCGATAAACGACGGAAACCTTTGGAATTCCAGATTGGAGACCGTGTTCTGTTGAAGGTCTTGCCCTGGAAAGGCATAATACACTTTGGAAATCACGGAAAACTTAACCCGAGGTACATAGGACCTTTTGAGATCCTCGCTAGGATTGGTCCCGTAGCCTATAAACTCCGACTACCTCAAGAACTTAGCAACATCCATCCTGTATTCCACGTCTCAAATCTTAAAAAGTGTCTATCCGATGAAACCCTCGTGATTCCTCTTGATGAGATTGAGATCAACGAAAACCTAAACTTTATGGAAGAACCAATCGAAATCATGGACCGAGAGATCAAACGTACGAAACAAAGCCGTATCCCGATAGTGAAGGTTCACTGGAATGCCAAGCGGGGACCCGAGTTCACTTGGGAGCGCGAAGACTCGATGAAGTAGAAATATCCGCATCTTTTTCCAAATCCATGATTTGTATCTTAATTTTAAATTTCGGGACGAAATTTTCTCTAACGGGGGGATAATGTGACAACCTGTAATTTATTCCGTCATTGTAAACCGTTCCCGTTAAATAAAACCGTTTGTATTTCGAAAATTTTCCGTTAACTTTTGGGTTAAGTTAATTAAATTGAGACCTTTATTATGATCTCGTGAGTGTCCAAACCCATTTAAAAACACGTTAAAACATCCCAATTTTTTTTAATTGGAGAATTTTTAGTTTCGACCACGTCGGGTTACGACAACTAAGTCGAGTACGATCATAAGCCTCGTTTAACGTCAATAGCGGGTAGATTTCCATCGGGCCACAAGCTCAAGCCTTATATAAAGGATGAGTGAACTTCAATTTAGCTTTTTACCACCACCTCATAACTTTCTCTCTCTACTATCTCTCTAAAACTCGAGTTTAATCCAAAACACCCCTTTCAAGCTTCAAATTGGTAAGTAATCTATCCTAGCTTGTTACTAAGCTTGTTTATGATGCAAATTCGTGTTTAAACCATCCAAATGCATCAAAAACTTGTGTTTACGGTCCAGGAACACCCCCAAACCGTGAACACCTATAAATGGGGTTTTGAAGCCCCAAAACCCTTCCAAGTCCCTTCTAGTGCTTAGATATGGCTTAAGGACTTGCATGTACGAGATTTGAACACCAAAATCTTACCATTTGAGGAGTAAACATGAGTTTACGGCCCTAGAACATGCTTGGACCGTAAAACCTCATTCATGGACCATAAACACCATTTAAGGGTGTAAAAGTGTCCCTAACACCTTGTATGGCTTAGATTCGGGTCTAGAACTTTGTATGCTTAACCTACAACCACCAAAACACATGAATCATGGACAAACATGAGTTTACGGCCGTAAAATCATGTGTTTATGGTAGTAAACTCACCAAGAACACCTTCATAAACCGTAAACTCCTTTCCAAGGTCAATTCAAGTCCCGATCACTTCCTAAGCCTTTGATTCAATCCTAGAACCTTCCCTAGTGCATTGTAAGACCATTTAGGCCCTACACGCCCTTAGATGCTACCCGAACCACTCCTAACGCTTGAATTGAAGTGTTTTCACGCCTCAGAGTGTATATTCGTATCTAATTAGTAGTTCAAGGTCTAATTAGATACAACTATGTATCTCTTCATATTACATAGGAACCTCACGTGTATTCAAGCCCCGAACTGACACTTAGCTTCCTATCCGACACATTTCTCGACTGGTGAGTTCATACCCCTACCCTTTTTCCATGTTTTTCAATGTTTTCAGGGGGGAATACAAGCAAAAGTACATGGAAATCTTGTACTCAAACTTATTATTTCGTATGAAATGTTTCATATTCCGTATGCTTTTAACACTGGAAATCGTATTAACCAACCGTTTAACTTGCAGAGTTAGTTTTCATACTAATTGTGAAACTCATTATAAAATGTTATATTTTATATTTCACAAATGATTTTCCACATTATTACTGTTAAAAGCATTAATCTTAGAACTTTGATACGTCCTTGGTAACACTCCCCCGAGATACGAGAGTGAAGGACACGTCCTTGATAACACTCCCCTGGATACGAGAGTGAAGGACTAATAAACAGAGTTTCCAGTATTATTACTTTTAAAATGTCCTTGGTAACACTCCCCCTAGATACGAGAGTGAAGGACTACTTTTAAAATTCATTAATCTTAAGATTGGAGACACATCCTTGGTAACACTCCCCCTAGATACGAGAGTGTAGGACTACCCCTGTAACCAGAATCTCCTGGAGGGAGAACGTGACTTGAGTGTATAGATCTATACGGGATTGACTACCCCGCACCTGGCTGTTAGCTACAGTCGGACCGAAAGGTCCAAGGGTGACAAAAGTCATAAAACGATATTGGCTCCGTTCCGAGCCTTATCTAGTCTATTGTATGGTTATGGAACTCGCAATCTAGATTATGAAAACTTTTCTAATTACTTATTAGTTTTATATACGTGTTAAAACTAATGTACGTTTCTAGGATAACTAGGCTTTCAAGAAACTTCACACAAACACTTTAAGTATGGTAGATACTTGTACCCTGCATTCCGAATCGATAACCAATCACAAACTTTTAAGGAAAATAAGGGTTTTTCTTGGGATAACTAAACTGCTCTTAACCAGATTGTGTAACAAACGGACAACTAAACTTTGCTTATAAGAAAATATGGGATTTTCTTGGATAATAACTTTTTCATAGAACCAAAGGAAACTTGTTCATTTTCAGAAACAAACCGCTTATGAACTCACCAGCTTTATGATGATATTTTCAAAACTGCTTGTATTCTCAGGTCCGCATTAGACAGGTACCCCGCGATCTTTTGGAGAAGACGGAGCATTTTAGCAGTCCCGTCTTTACTTTTGTTCATTTTGGATGTATATAACTATAATTATGTATAACTTTACTTACAATCAAATGTAAATACTTCTATGTAATGTAATGGTTGTGTTTACTACGTTTACTATGTACATTGGTTGTGATACTTTACATGACGTCACCTCCGCCCCGGAACGTTTCCGCCTTCGGTTTCGGGGTGTGACACTCACTTATGTTTGTTTTTGTACAGATTTAGTCATTGATTTTTTTTGTATATATTTATTCACTTATGTTTTTAATTTTGTACACATATGACCATCACGTTTGATGGCCATATGTGTACAAAGGCAAAAACATAAGTGGCTAAACGCATACAAAAAAATATAAATGACTAAATATGTACAAAAATAAACATAAGTGACTAAAATATGTTATCATTTTAGTGCATTATCCTTTTTTTGCAAGTTAGGACAATGTATACATATTATGTGCTTGTGCGCTTGCTTTCACTTAAAGCTTAAGAAAACACTAAGTGTATTCCCTGATCATATTCAATGGACACAAAATCTTGGTTTATATCCTAAGATGTCGGAGACTTGGGTCTAGGTATTTCTCATTATTTCAATTCCAAATGTGGTGGTTCCTTTGTTGATAACATGGAACCTCAAGATTTTTCTCCTTTTCATTGCTTCTCTTATTTCTTGGTGTTTAAAGACACAATAATCATCTCCTTGTCAACACTTATGGAATACATCAATTTTCTATGACAATATAAGTGATATAAGTTTAAGCAAAACTTGTACCTTGCATTCACGCACTAAGAAATTGCAAAACCACTTTCGTTATTTTATTGCTTCAAAGTTAAATATCGTTCTTGAAAAATTAAGTGTGGAAAAAGAAGTTGGTGATATATATTGTATAAAATAACTTCTAAGGAAGCATTTAAGAAATTAAAACCAGGATTGGGTATCATATAACACAATCCTAAAGTTTATGTACTTACATGCTTTTTTTTGTTTTTAATTTGGATGTCTAAGAAAGCCTAATTCAACATTAAAAGTTTGTTTTCTTAAATAGTTGATTTTCTTCCACAATTGAAACATTAAGATTTTATATGGGATGGTTGCACGTTTACTCATTATATGTGAAGTTGTGAACGTTTGCCAGTCATCAAAATCCATCATTCATTGTTTTCAGATTCTCTTTTTCACTATTCAAAATTATTTCGATATGCTTTTGAGAATACCAAATTACCAGTTTGGAAAAATTATTTTGAAATTGATTTTTTAATAAAACTTTAGAGCGAATTGCAAGAAAGTCACTATATTAACACAAAATTTCGATTTTGACACCAATTTGTTTTCTCAATTATGTCACTGTATTTATAATTTTTTTGCAATATCAACAAGATGACCAATTCTCATTTTTCTCCTAATAACCATTTTTCCTGAATTGCAATAAAGTCACCAAGTTAACCAAAATTTTGATTTTGACACCAAGTTTAAAATGGCAAAAAAGTCACTATATTACCACAAAATTCCGATTTTGACACCGAATTTTTTGCCCAATTACGTCATTAAATTTACAATTTTGTTGCAATATCAACCAATTAACCGATTCAGGAGATGTTATTTGGTTTAGAAGCTCGAGTTGTACAACAAATAAATAAATGTCGGTCCAATGGTTCAAGCTCACTTACAAGTAAGCGAAAATGGCATAGTACTCGCCCTTTCAGGAGATGTTATTGTGGTTTAAAAGACTGATTTGTACAACAAATAAATGAATACCCCTACAAGGTTTATTTAGTGGTTCAAAATCACTAAGCATCTCCTAGATCAAACTTGTTGGGGTCTTTATTTACATGTTTGTACAAATTGAACTTCTAACTCACAATAACATCTCCTGAAAGGGTGAGTATGCTCTTTTCACTAACTTTTAAGTTAGTTTGAACAATTAATTGACATTCAGATGCCATTTATAGAGAAATATTCTAAAGAGAATTAAACATTAAACATTATCATAAAATTGTCTCGTAAAAAAGGTGAGTACGCCCCTTTTTACTAACTTTTAAGTGAGTTTGAACCACTAGATCGACCTAAAAAGATATGTGAAATTGGGTTCGATTCAAACCTTATATTTGAAACTCAATCCTATCACATAAGATCTTACGTGGCTTCTACATAACATTATTTTCATGCCATTTATTTGACGACCTGTTAGATTGATGGTAATCATTCATTTGGTTGACATTGCAACACTTTTGGTTGATATTGCAAATTTTTTTTGATATTATAATGATTTTTTTTAGATATTTTAACAATTTTGTTGATATTGTAATGTCAATCAATTGACTGATTACCATCAATTAGCAGGTTACATAATAAATGGCGTGACACTATTGTGATGTGGAAGCCACGTCAGATCTTATGTGGTAAGATTCAGTTTCAATTATAGGGTTTGCATCGAACCTAATTTAACATATCTTTTTAGATCGATCCAGTGGTTCAAACTCACTTAAAAGTCAGCAAAAATGGCGTACTCACCCTTTTAGGTGACACTTTTTATTATAATGTTTAATATTTAATTTCCGGCAGAGTATTTCTTCACAAATGGAGTGTGAAAGTCAATCTAGTGGTCCAAAGTCACTTAGAAGTCAGTGGTAACACCCGATTTCCAGTTGAATTTCACTTTTAATTTTGAGATTTATGGGTGGCAACGACATGGTAAAATTATCAGCATAATGTGGCATTGTTACATGAAATGTGTGTTTCATTTAAGACACCATGATGTGGTCATTCAATGGCTACGTTGTGGTTACGATATTATGGAAAACCCTAAATTTTCGGTCCTTGATCCCTATTTAAAGGAAGTGATGGCTAGGGTTTCCTCCAACCTCAACCTCCATCACTTCCAAAGAGCCCTTGATCAACCCTAGACTCCTTTTGAAGTTCTTGACTCATTTTTGGTGATTTTGTGGTGCTCCAAGGAAAAAAAAGGAACTTTTTTGCATAGATGAAACAAGCAACTCATCTAAGTTTTGTAGCATATTTTGTCTCATAAGTGAGGTTTGAATGGTTAGATAAGATAAAGTTTTCAACTTTATGGCTCACCTTAGTCCCTTGGTCTCTATATCTTCGAGATCCAGAAGTTGAATGAGTTTTTGGAAGCCATACATGAGCTTTAAGTCATTTATACCCTTTTTGACCTAGTTGAGTGAAGGACGTGCATGGGTCATACATGTCCAGAAAGTTTGGATTTTTATAGACCATTAGGATCCCAAGAAGACTACTAGAAAGTATGAGTAAGGCGTTTCACAAATTAAGGAATCAATCTATTAAGTTTTCCAAGTGTAGTAGCCAAGACTGGGAAGATAGGTGCCACGACGTGGCGAAGGATGCATCATGATTGTTTTGTTTGGACTCTGCCACGACGTGGTGGCATGCTTGCTACAATGTGGTAGCAGATTTTTGTTGCGATTGAGATTGGATAACGTGATGTGCCCATGGGTTGGCCACGACATAGAGACTGCTGACCGTTAACTTTTTGACCTGGTTGGCTTTTGGTCAAATTGTGAGTTTTGGCATGTAGACTATGGTTTGCCCTTGGGTATTTCGATAGATAGGTTGTAGCACCGGTTCCTCGACTTTCAATCTATGGTTTTTTCATCTTTAAGTATGTGGTGAGTTTTGTCACTGTACCTTGTAGGATGCTAGATTATCTTTGTGACTCTTGCATGTATGTTGGGCGGGACCTGTCATTTGGGCAGGGGTCGTTATGTAAGTGGGACCCAGTATGAGGGCGAGGCCCATTGTAAGGGCAATGCCCGTTAGCTATGTGGGCGAGGCCCGATGCTATGTATGCTATGTGGTATTTCAGGGAACTCAGTAAGCTTTGTGCTTACGGTTTAAGTTTAAATGTTTCAAGTACGTATAGTTCCAAAGGTAAGGGCCTTGCCTGATCATATTGCATCCCATGTAGTTGATTTCCGCATTATCTATTTTGTTTACTCTGATGATTGAGAAATACATTATACATTGGTTGGCTTTTGGACAAATTATTGTATGGTTTTTGGTGGTTTAAAATAAATTTATTACTATTGTTATTGGGACATTACACGTCGGTGAAAAGGGCATACTCACCTTTTAGGAGATGCTATTGTGGTTTTAGAAGCTCGATCTATACAACAAGTAAATGAAGACCCCTACAAGGTCGGTCTAGGTGATGTTTAGTGACTTTGAACTACTAAATCAATCTTGTAGGGGTCTTCATTTATTTGTTGTACAAATCCAACTTCTAAACTATCATAACACTCCCCTAAAAGGGTGACTATGCCCTTTTTCACTGACTTGTAAGTGAATTTGAACCATTGGACTGACCTTCATTTATTTGTTGTACAAGTTGAGAATTGGTAAATTGGTTGACATTGCAAAAAAACTTGTAAATGTAATGACGTAATTGTGAAGAAGAAAAACTTGGTGTGAAAATCAAATTTTGGTAATAATATAGCGACTTTTTGTAATTTGAAACTTGGTAAAATTTTGGTAAACTTAGTGGCAATACTTTCGTTTTCGTTAAAAAATGGTCGATTGCAGTAATCACACGCCTCAACAACAGTGTGCAGTAATCATCGATTCATCATTCATCGAATCATCGACTCGTCCATCCTCCGATACAACGGATTCTACTATTCTAGGTGAGGGTCGATCACTTATTCGATTTATTAAAAATTATTCTTCTTCATTCTTGATTCTACTAGGCTGCTAATGTAATAGATTATGAGAAATTAAGGAATCAGGAATAAGGAATTAGGGATTATGAGTTTGTAAATTATAATTGTCAATTTAATTGCATACTTGAATCAGTTGAATGTTTGAATGAATTATTGATTAAATAGATTATAGATTTTTCAGATTCATGGTATGTTTACTTGTGTAATTGTTTAACTGTTTATCTTTTAACTATTTAGTTTTTTAGATTCTTGAATGTTATTCATGAATGTTTAACTGTTTATCACTATGTTGTATTGTCATTATGTCATATTATCATATTGAAATCTAATTGAATGATTCACAATGTTGAAAGAAATCAATAATGATTTTGAAATAGATTATTAGAAACAGAAATTAAATTATGAGATTATGTTTATTGTATTATTGTTTATCAGAAATTTGGAATTCAGAAACCATAGTGTTTAAAAAATCAATTATGTTTATTGTTTGTAAAATTGTAGAGATAAAGGCTAAACAACCATCCGATAGTCAAAAACGTAAAAAAGAAAACTAGATGAAGAAAAGAGAAAAATTGACGTCGGTGCTCTAGATAAGTTTATCCATAGACAACCTATTGAAGAGCATATTGAAGAGCACATTGAAGAACACATTAAAGATCACATTAAAAAGCATGTTGAACAGCAAGAACATATAGAAGTAGAAGAGCAAGAGCCCGTTAAAGAGCTTGTTGATATATATGATCCAAGAAAGTGGAAAAAACTTAATTCTGAGGAAATTAAACTTTTGGTCCATAAAGGTCCTAAAAGAGATAATAGTATTATGTATGGTCCCTATAATAAATTTGGTAGACGACTTTCTGCAGCTTTATATACAAGAACTTTACCAAATTTGGAGAAGTGTGATAGAGAATGACTAGTATATTCGAAAGAGCTAGACAGGGTATTTTGTTTCTGTTGTAAAGTGTTTAGAAAAGGGATTTCAAAAGGTAAGTTGGATGGTAAAGGCTATTAAACTTCAACTTGTGGATGTACGGGAAGCTTTACTTCAAGTTGGAGAAAAAGATAATGATGCTACAATTGCAAGTGAAGCAACTTAACTAGCAGAAAAAGAACTTGACGACTTTGAATTTTTGGTATCAACTGTTATTTGGTATGAAGTACTAAACTATGTGAATATTGTGAGTAAAAAGTTACAATCAAAGGATATGCATCTTAATAATGCTATAACAGAAATAAACAATTTGATTGGGTACTTCAAGGAGTATAGAGAAACTAGTTTTTCAAAAGAGATTGTTGAAGCTAAGGAGATTGCTATTGAAATGGGTATTGATCCAATGTTTACACAAAAGCGTTTGATTGAAAGGAAAAAAAGTTTGATGAAAGTTCAACTACCAAAGTTTCACTTACACCTAAAGAGAATTTTAGAGTCAATTATTTCTTATTCATTGTTGATTAACCTATTTCTTCTCTTGAGACAAGATTTGAACAATTCAAAGAGTATGAAAAAGGTATTCGGTTTTTTATTTCCACATAATTTGAGGGGAATTGAAGATAAAGATCTTAAGTCGTATTGTCATCGTCTTGAAAAAGCACTCAAGTTTAAAGAAAGATCGGATATTGATGCCGAGAAACTTTATACGGAGTTGAAATTATTTGAGACAATGAAAACCGATGAATTTAGCAACCTTATAGATGTTTTGAAGTTTTTGAAAGAACTTGATTGTTTCCCAAATGCAAGTATTGCATATAGAATATTGTTGACTATTCCAGTAACGGTTGCATCTGCAGAAAATAGTTTTTCGAAATTGAAGTTTGTGAAATCTTACTTACGCTTCATAATGACACAAGAAAGACTTAGCGGTTTGGCAATGATATCTATCGAGAAAGAAATCTTAGAGAGTATAGACTATGAATAGTTGATCAACCAATTTGCAATCAGGAATGCTAGGAGAGTTTCACGGATCGTCGGTTAGCTGTTAGGATATGTAATTACTTATTAAAATAGTACGGTTTTGCTTTGTTTATTGCTATAAAGTTTATCGTCATTTGAATAAAAAAATTAGTTTATATAATTTAATTCATTACACGTTACGGCCTAAGGGCCTTTTTTATCCATCTCGTCTTGCGCATTTGAATCCTCAGAACCGACCCTATTAACTGTATACATTCAGTCCTTATGACCGACTATTCCAAGTAAACCGGAAAAATTGACTTAATAGGGTAATATATTTCTCACTTTGTACACATTTAATCATTAATATTTTTTTGCACATTTAATCCTTAATATATATTTTTTTGTTACAAAATAAATCTTTGTTATTTTGTACACATTCAATACTTATGACCGGTTTCTTAATGTTTTTTTCACGACATCCTACGCAGGACAATCATTAATGATGTGTTCGATGTTGTTTATGTTTATGGTCACCGCGACCTCAGTTGCTTAGGTCATGTGTTTCGCTTAGGTCTTGTGTTCTGAACGTCATAACTTCTTCACACAATCTCATATTCTAACGACCATTTTATCCACGCGTTCGTATTTAAGTCTATTATATTTTTCGTTTAAATTACTCCTGTTAAAAGTAATATATATAGTTTTACTTATGATATTTATATACATGTGTTTTTTATGAATATATGTATGACCATTAATTTATAAAATCATAAGTAAAAATATATTATTTTTTAATGGGAGTAATCCAAACGAAATTGTATTACACTCAAACAAACACATGGATATAAAGATCGTTAAAATCTGAGATCGTATGAAAATTTTACAACGTTCAGAGCACAAAACTTAAGCACCAAGGAATAGAGGAAACGTTGACTATAAACATAAGCAACGACAGACACCTCATTAATGAATGTCCCATATATGATGAAATTAGAAAAACATAAATAAATCATTTATAAGTATTGAATGTGTACAATAACAACGATCACTTATTTTTACAACAAAAAATTTAAGGACTAAATGAGAAAAAAAAAACATTACTAAATGCGTATAAAGTAAGAAATATATTACCATATTAAGTCATTTTTTTTGTTTACTCGGTGATAATGACTGAATGTGTACATATAAACAAGTTAAAAGACAAATATAAATGAAAAAAAGAACTCAATAACCAAATTTGGATAAATCGAAAAATATATGACTTTTTAAATCATTATTTTTTCATAATACAAAATTGCCTGTTTGAAAATTTATTTTGAAATTGATTGGAAAAGTTTGACATTTAATCTCGCATTTTAAAATATTTCTTACAGCCATAATCGTGCTTTTTAGGAACCGATTTCACCACCCACCATTGGGTTTCTCATATGGATATTTTAACTTCTAAAACCATTGATTAATGGTTTATTCGTTGACCTATCTATCAGTCATTCGGCCTGAGATACGAAATGAGGATTGTGCTTTCAATGGTTCTCAATAGTAACACGTGGCTAAAAGGTTGGATCCATCTCCCGATTTCTCTCAGTCGGTCACCCAGAATGTAAAAGGACAATTTTATATAAGTATATAACCACTTTTACTGTTCATATAAAAACAAAACTTTGGTAGAAATTTTTGTATCTTATCTTTTTATATTGTGAATAACCAAAACGTAAACAAATTCTATGAGAAAATTCATATATAGTGACTTAAACCCACTTCTATATTTTAAAAGTTTATATTTGTTGGAATTTTTTCCAACACTATTTCTTTTTAAGTGTGAGAGTTGTACGAGTATAAGAGTATCAATTTAGAGTAGTTTTAGAGATCCACTATGAGTATGAACCTAGTACTGTTTAAGTTATACCGTAAAGATCCCGATTATAGAGTGTCACATCCAATAATTAATTTACTTCCTTTTGGCTTCTTATCGGCTTACAAAAGAATGGATGCTAACAATTACGTGGAATCTGGTTATTTACTCTATAGCCTCTAGGTATATTCAAAATGTTTATAGTAGAACAAAATAAAAGTAACTCACTAACCATTCTTTATGTAGGTGCTTGACAGACTTGACTGGTATTTTGTGTGGAAATAGCAAGATACCTGTACATGTAGCATATATAATATATATAACCTTAGTGAACGTTAACTTTCTCTTCATCGTACTCATTGATGTTTTATTAAAATAATGTAAGACATGCTTACAGAATATGAACATTCAGACGATGGAACCCACAAGTTAGAACTACCCGTGTCAAATACGACTTTGAACTTCTGAGGTGGGGTACCAATGCCTATTTCACCAAAATATTGAGCATCCATATAGTTCTTTAATGCTACAATATCAGAGTCTTCGGAATCACCAAGATTTTTTGAACTTTGTCTATACTTCCTTATAAACGTCTTTAAGTTATAATCACCATTATTCAAAGCAAGGAGGGAAGCTATATCATCTGTTCGTTCGGTTTTCACTTTTTTCAGTCCAATCCTAACAAGCCCATCAGTTGATGTGGAAAATACCGGAGTGTAGAAAAGGGTTGACAAGAGCATTGAAATTGCTAGGATTTCTAGTTTACTCCCCATGTTAACCTGCAATGCGCCCACCATTAAGATTATTTAGCACATGTCACCAAGTATATATACAACAAAAACTCAAAACTTAATTGATATATCAAAGATAAGTTTCTGTTTATAAACGATAAACCAAATAGGTTACCACTTTTTTTAATAATTCCACATTTGAGACAAACTACGAAGTAGTGATGTATTAAGAAAACGAATAACATATAGATATCACCTACCGGTTAATATTTCTTCTTTCTTTCGGAAAAATAAAACCAAATGCAACCTCAAATCCCGTTAAACTTTAGTTGAAAAAACCACGAATATTAATAAAATACAGACTGAACTAATTCCGCTATTCCGCAAGGAATTTAGGGTTCATATAGAGTGAATGAATATATAGCTAACGCAACGCCGAATATCTCTCAGTTCTAACTGTCCAGTTACTCGGTTACGTGATCTCATTCGTATATTGTAGATACAACGGTGTCGCTCTAATAAGATGTGATTTTTGTGGTTTGACAAAACACACCTTATACTTTGGAGTTAAGATCATTTAGCTCCTAATGGTTTTGGCCTCAATTCTAGTTTGGTAGCTCATGCACTTTTGATCTTCAAACTTTGATAAAGTTAAACAATTATGACGTGGGTAAAATCGTCTTGTAAACCTTACAAATGGTCTATGTAAGCATGTTATTTTCTTTCGATCAGGTCTCTTAATTAACTCTTTTTTTTGGGAAATACTTCAAAGAAAACCCAACTTATCATCCTTCAAAACATGAAAAGAGAAATTAAATTGTCTCATATCTTTTATGCTTATAAATATTCCTACCTACTAAAATTATGATATTTGTATTTCATATTTATTTAACCGTCTCATTAAGATTATATTAGAAATATATCAAATAAAATTAAATTGAATGATGAAATATATTTATATATCAAATAAAATTAAATTAAATGGTGAGATGACACATGTTATAATGTTAGTGGGTAGAAATATTTATAGGTATAAAAAGTAGGGGTGAGCAAAAGCCGAACCGAAAACCAAAAAAACCGCATAAATCGAAACTGAAATCAAAACCGATGGTGCGGTTTTTAGTTTTGCAAAAACCGAAAATACTCGGTGCGGTGCGGTTTCTAGTCTTGCAAAAACCGCAAAAAACCGAACAGTACCGCATATATATATATATATATATATATATATATATATATATATATATATATATATATATATATATATATATATATATATATAACGTTGATATTCGTAAAAACCAAGAACTTATGACAATTAAAATTTCTATAAATATAAATATCTATCTTATCTATCAGAGGATGATTGTATATTTTTAAGCATATATTCAGTGGTATTTACAATAACAAATAATGTTTATGACATTTTTTAACATTTAAATATGAAAAGTACTAGTGATATAGTATCATTTTTATGAATACATTAACTGATATTCTTGTATGTATTTGTGAAACAAATAATATATTAAATTCGTATTATATTCAAACATTATAAACATGTTGGATGAGTGGTTATATAATTTAATTTCAAACCAAGAGGTGGTGGTATTGATTTATCTCCAATAAATGATTAGCACTCCTCATCTGAGTCAAAGTAACTCGCTGAGTTACTTGAGTTTTAGTAAAAAGGCAAAACAAAAACAAAAAAAAAAAACTAACAAAAAACCACAAAATAACCGAACCGCAATAAAAAAACTGCAAAAACCGAACCACATAAAACCGAACGGTGCGGTTTCTAAATTTCAAAAAACCGAAGTTGTGATTTTCGGTTCGGTTTTGGTCAAAAACTGCACCAAACCGCACCATGCTCACCCCTAATAAAAAGTAGGAGACAATTTAATTTTTCTTTCTACGATTGGAATACATTTAGCCTAACAAGTTAACTATAGGGTGCTGCTAATAAGACTCCTAACCAGTGGCGGACGCAGAACATTTTCGTAGGGGTGACACTAAAAAATATTTTCAAATAAATCTATGTTAGTAGTGTCACTCGTGTTTTAAGCCGTTGCACCCAATATAAAAAACATTAAAAAAATAAATTTACACTACGTGCCAGCGTCGGAGCAATAAGCCGGAATCCCTAGGGCACCACTAAGGTCCGCCACTGCTCCTAACTATAATAGAGCTCTAATAATTAATAGCATTTGAAATTCACCCGGGGGAAGTCAAGAGTAAGGTTGCGCATTGGGGTTGGGCTTTCAGGCCGAACTTGGTTAAACCCGGTCCATGGGTCATGAATGCGAGCTTTGTACAGTCTAATAACCAAGCTAAACAATGATACAAGGTCGAATGGGGCAAAAACCTAGAGATATAAGCGGGCCTATGTGAGGATATTATGCGTCCAAATTACAGAAGATTCGTAAACTCAAGAGAGTTATGTGAAGCAAAGCTAATAAGGAAATTTTGATTAGAGGTACAGTGATTGGATAAAAAGCAATCCAATAAGCAAATTTAAAATTTTCATATTTTTAAAAGACCTATTATACTTTAAAGTTATATAAGATTTATCAAATCCTAAAATAAAAAGAATTTTAAAATACAAGCCAACATATAAAGTGAAATTTCACTCATTTAATTTACGACAAAAGGCTTGTTAATATATTTTTATAAGGCTAAAAGAAATGTGTTATTTTCTTACGTGTATGGTGACATGGAAGCTAAGGCCATAAGGTATACTTACCACGAGGTTGTTCGTAGTTGAGCTGGCCACGAACAACGATCGTGCATACCGCCCCGTTGGTTCGTGGTAGCTCGTGTTCGTGGTCTTTCGTGTTCCACATAACGGACGTAAACGGCCAAAGAAATCGAAGCCCCCATTTGACCATTTTTTGTACCCGTTCAACGGTTACTTTGGTTTAAAAAAAAATTACCCACTTTATTTACCTATAAATACAACACCTTAACTTGTTAATTTTTACAACATTCTTTTCTTTCTCTATACACAAACTACACACTACATCTTCACAACCAAAAACAGTGGATCCCAACCAAAACACCCCTCCAAACTATAGAAATCGCAAACCCGATAACTCTTTTGCGTTAGATACAACACCTCGCCAATTCCCGGCTATGGAGTCACCTCAAGACGGTTTTATCAACTACTTCAAAGTGGTTCCCCTATCCAACAAGCACCACTTTTCCAACAACAATATCAACATTTTCCGGCTTTCCAACAACAACAAATGCAACAACAATTTCAACAATTCCAACAACTACAACAACTCCAACAACAACAACCACCAATTTCACAACCACCAGCTCACAACCACCACTTTCACCGGATTTTGTTGCGGAAACTCAACCTTCACCACCACCTCAACCAAAAAAGAAAAAAGGAAAAAAAACCACCCGACCCACTACTACCCAAGAAAGTGTCCCATGGACAAAAGAAGAAGAAGAAAAGTTAGCAGAGGCATGGGTGACGGCTTCCGAAGATCCAATTGTAGGAGATAGTCAGCCTTACGGAACTTTTTGGGAAAAAGTCTGAGTCATTTTTTACGAGTTAATGGAAAGTGAAACTCGAAATGCCGATCAAATTACGTCGAAATGGCAAGATATTCGACTAAAATGCACTGAGTTTGGAGGAATCTACAACAACCTCCTAAACTTACGCAAAAGCGGCTCGAACGATTTTGATGTTTTCAAGGCGGCCATGGACCAATTTGAAAAAACAACGCCAACACGCAAAGCTTTTCCGTATATGAAACCGTGGCTAAACTTGAAAGACGCCCCAAAATAGAAAGAGCAAACGGAAGGAACTTTCCAATCTTCCGGTTCAAAGCGTTCGAGTAACCCCGATGGAACTTCTCAACAATCGGACGGCCGAACACACATCGAAATCAACGACGATCCGATAGATCTTGAAAACGACCAACCTCTTCATCGACCCGTTGGAAGAAATAAAGCAAAAAAAGCGGCGTCAACATCTTCGAATTCTAGTGTTATGGATATGTTTGGCGATAAATTTGATTGATATGTGCAACTTCAAGATACGAAGTCCGAGATGATGACTTGGATGGAACAAAAAATGATCGAAGCACAATCATCATTTCAAGAGGCACAAGAGACACTCTAAACAAAAACCGATATGGAAATCTTGAAAATGAAAGCGGACGACCTTGAGGGCGAAGATTTGGAACTTTTCCAAGCGATGAAAGAGTCGGTTCGAGTCCGACGTAGGCGTAGGGGGTAGTTTATTTTATTTATGGTTGGAATTTTTAGTTTTTTTTAATGTTTTTTTAATTTTTTTTTTAATTTAACTAATGTAATTTTTTTATTGTTATTTTTATTTTTTTAAATTTCAATTAATGTAGTTTTTATTTAATGTAATTTGGTATTTTAATTTAATGGAAAAACTAGTATTAAAAAATAATTTTAATGTATTTTTGAATTAAATTTAAATAAAACAAATAAGATGGAGTGGTGTGTTTAGTGGTAAGTATCTCATAGTTAGTGGTAAAGAATGTGGTGCTAAAGTGGCACCCGCCACATATGTGGTATGTGGTGGGTATAACGGATGGTCTAACTTACACGTGAGTTGGAGGGGAGGGGTTACACCACCACTTCGTTGTGACTTTTCTGATGTTATGTTTCTACACAAATCAGAGACACTTCTCTCTATTTCTCTTCTTCTCGCTCTTTTTCTCTTTACTCACTACAAACTTGCTAATGGAACAATATTTCCTAACCCTGTGCGAATAATGTGGAAAGGTATTTGGCTCTTGTAGTCATCTCCTTTGCGAAACAATATCCCCTTGCATTCCATATAGCCTAAACAATATGTACATGATAAAAAAAACAGATACTACCACCGAAGAGTGGCATAATTCACCAGCTTAATTATCGGCAGTGACGAGTTTATGTGCAATTATGGTGGGTCACTTGACCCATCTTTTTATTTGTATAACAAGTTATACAAAATAAAAAAAATTATGACCCATCTAAAAAATGCAAATGAACCACCATAATATCTTTGACATTAAAAAAATGTATAAATTAGATTTTTGAAGTCCATAAATTTTAATAGTCTAATATCATTTAATGTATAATCCAATATGCATAGCCAAAAACAATTTACAATAAAAAATAAAAAAAATTGAATCACAAATCAATCGTTTCACAATACGTTAACCTTCAATAATCTTCAGTTCTTCATAATCATCAATCTAATTTGCAACCACCGGTAAATACATTCTAGTTTGTTAACTTTGTAAAATTTGATTAAACTATGAGAAAATTATATTTCCATTTTGAGTATTCCATGAGCATTAAAAGGTCGAAAAAAGTTATTATTTTAATTCGTGAATTGAATATTCATAAATTAGTTGTAGGTTTAATTTTATTCATTAATGGGTTTCTATTCTTTTCCTTTTCTAATTCTTTCTTGTTAATATTTATTCCATCAGTTTTCCATTTTTTATTGTTCCATGAGTTCACACTAGGTTTTTTTTATTGTTTCAAAATTACAATGTGAATTGATTATTTGATTGTTGTCTATTTCAGAAATCAAAATCAAAAATGTCTTTCAAAATCAAGAATGTCTTTACTAGATGCGTAGCCCGTGCAAAGTGGTGCAATGAACAATTTTTTTAGCGAATAATTTTTTACGAAGAAATAATTATTATGTTTTATTATTAGTTATTATGTATAAAAAAACTATCACTTTTAAATAAAATATTTATGTTTAGACTTTATATTTATATTGTCTGTTTATACATTAGATGTAAATTAATTAACATCGGTGTCTAGTTAAAGAAATATAAACTAATTTATATACAATAATTTAAAATTTTAAAATTATCATTTTGCTCAAAATTAAATTTCTTAATAACCTTCCTTAAAGCATCTTCAATGGTTAAGCTATGTTATGACTTAAAGTTATTGTCACATCATCATACTATTAATTTTGACCTATAAATAAATGATATCTCCAATGGTTAAAGTCATTTATCTAAAATGTTTTATAAAAGCTCTTATTTAATTGATCATTTTTTTAAGAACAAATTATATCTTAATATGAATATATAAAATACAACGATAACATATTTTTATTTATATACAAAAAGTATGAAAATTGTTATATTTTACGTATAAAAATAAAATAAAAACATTGAAAATATTATATAATACTTAAAGTATATTGACTGCTCAATATATATTGAATAGTCAAAATAAAAAAAACAAAAAGTTGTTTACTTCAATGGTGTTGAGTGGTTGATAATAAAAAGCTAATATTAAGCTTTAAAAAATATCCCATTGTAGATGTTCTTAATTGAAGGCTTCAAATTTTTGACAACTATTAATGATTTATTTATGTATAATTGATTTGTACAAAAAACTTTATAATTTATACCTCTTAAAATTTAAGATATAACTAACATGCTTTGTAATATATATATATATATATATATATATATATATATATATATATATATATATATATATATATATATATATATATATCGGTTTCATTTAAATAGTGAACCATGTGATTTTACGTTCTAAACTCGCCACTGATTATTGGCCCAAAAAAATGTATTCATCACTAAACCCTTAAAAGGAATTTGAGTTTTATCAATGGCATGTGAACAGTTAGAATTTGACTTATAATTTTTACGTATGATAATAAAACGACATCAATAATGTCAAGTCATTTATTTTAGAACCACGTAGGCTACATAATTGATTATCAAGAGCTACACGGTTACTAAACATTATTTTAAAAAATATCAAAATAGAAAATGATTTTATTGTAATAACATAATGATTTTTTTCGTATATTGAAGGATAATAGATTAGTTTTTTCTAAATCTATGTAACCATCATAACCGACTCTCAAGGTTTGTCAGTTGTTAATAAATATTACCACTAATCAGAACATAATTTTTCTAACACAAAATAATACTATTAATGTTTTTTGGCACATTAAATGATAATAGGTTAAGTTTTTCTAAGTTTTTTCCTTTTAAAAAATCATCATTTTTGTAAAGCTTATTTAATTTTTGGTAACCTTAAATAAACCAACTTAGGTGTCCGCTATAAATTTAACATAGGTGTCTGTGATATATTTCTTTACAATTGCATTTAATCTATTCTTTTTGTTCTTATTAAAGTAGTCGTCTCTCCGCTTCTCAACCTCCCTGTCTCCGGCCACCCTCCACCTGACATGCTTCTTTGACCCCTCCATTCCTTATCACTTGTGCTCTATGTAGTGAATTTCTCACCACTCACCCCTTCATTCTACAACAACTCTTATCTATTATTTTTATTAGTGTACAAATCTTTTTATTTACTATCCTTCTTACCATAGCATTCTTTCTCAATCATGTTTACACTTTATGCTTACAACAATTCTATGGGTTATCAGCAACCCTTGGGACTATCAGTAGTCATGGAGGTATCACCAACTCATATAACAACAATCAACAGTAAAGACCCAGTTGGTCTATCATGCACACACAATGATATAGACAATACAATGAGAAGACTCACTATGCAAATAACAGACAAACACACATCTCTTAGAAAGTGAAAAATGCATTACGAGTCACATATCATTAATATAGGCATACCCTCTCAGTCTACACCTTAAAACCCTTAAGTTGACAAAAAGTTAACTTGTTGAAAAAGTCAACAGTTAGAGTCAGCTCCAACTGACTCCCACGTCGTGGCAGCTTCATGACATAAAAGTCGTGATCATGCCAGCCTCTATCTCGTGCCAAACAACTCTCCATGTCATCAGGACTGGATTTTTCAACTTACTAGATTAAGCTCTTAACCCTTAACCATTAGACCTCTAAAGCTTGGATCTGACCCTTCTTATGGCCTTAATGGATAAAATTTATCTATTAAGACATCATAATAAGCCATGATCAATAATCCTAAGTTCTTAATGGCTTTACCAATTGCATGGACACCTAACTAAGTCATAAAAGTCCTTTTCTAGCAACCATAATGGTCTAGTAACCAAGTAAGGCACTCAAAGGTTCTTAAGATCATCCAAACTTTGGAATGTCCCGAAAATTAGAAATATATTTTTCTTTTTTAAAAGATATTAATCAATTAAAATCATTTACTTAAAAGCAATAAATGACATTCATTTGTGAAAAACCACAATATTATCAGGGTTGGGTTACAAAAATGAATAAATAAAATATTTGATGCGTGTGCATACTCTTGCCAAGCTCTTCTCACAAACAACATACAAAATATTTAATCCACAACTATAAGAATAAAGCTTAGTGAGTTCACTAGTGTACCACGTATTTCACCATACATATAATGCGTACAAGCAAAGACCTTGGCTCCAGCGCCTAACAGCCAAATCTCTAATCAACATACATATATCATACATAACAGACCCAACCCACGAGTGTAACGGACCTTGCCCAAACTAACATAACATGCCCCACCGAATCATACATAACATCCCCCGCCCACATATATAACAGGCTACGCCCATATAATAGGCCCCGCCTACATACGGGCCCCACCCAAAGAGTATTGAAAGATCAATATGCCCAAAAGTCATCGCAAAATGAAATTGTTAAATAATATATGACCCTCAAGGGTCACACTAACAACAACTTGATACCATTTATTATTTATTAGAAATTGATTTTAATAAATGTTTAATAAACTCATAATTTATTGGAAATTATTTATTTCTTGGAAATAATAATTTTCATTAGCAAGTAACATAATATATATATATATATATATATATATATATATATATATATATATATATATATATATATATATATATATCATATAGTATGATTATTAAGTCATGTTCATTATTTTGGACTAGAAAGACTTGTTTTTAGCCAAAAGACAAACTTTAATACTTATAAAAGAGATTCTGAGTTTTTATAAAAGTTTGACTTCTTTTCTATCTTGAAAACCGTAGGCATGCATGCCTTATGCATGGATGGCCTTTTGATTATTTTATGTAAAAGAAATAATAGATTAACGGGCATGGGAGAAAAGTAAGAGTAGGGGACATAATTTTCTTAAAGTGTTAAGGACTTACGATCCAATACTGTTTATGAGGCTTACACTCTTGCTTTGTGTGTTCGTGTGAAAAACGTAAGCCCTCTTTCATCATGCATTCTCTCTAGTTTTTTTTTTCCTTTATGGACCTAAAAAACACTTAAATTTTACTTTCTTGAAGTTGATACTTTGGTTATGAACTTTAAGCTTAAGAGTGCAAGAGTTTAAGGACTAGCATCTTCTTTAAGTTGGCTTCTTGTTGGTGTCCACAAAGGAAAATATTTTATTCACACTCTTCTACAACTTCCAAGCCTCTCCTTGAGGATTTAAAGTCTAAAAAGTTTTTCTTATTCTTCTTCCTTTTTTGTTGTTGTTTTCTTTCCAAACTTTGCAAGAAGATCTGTGGTGGGTATAAACTAGTTTTATGTTTATTCAATTTTTAAAATCTTCTGTTGCAAAAATCTTATGTTTCTTGAAACTATTTTTAAATAAAAACCCAACAGTCGGTATCGGATCCATCTGTGTAAGTTTGGTTAGATTTTATGATTTTTGGAAATTTTAGTTTTTCGTCAATATGGATAACTTGTTTTTGTAAGAAAATGAGTTCAACGTATTTTTTATGACAACTTTATAATTGTTATTTTATGTGACAAAAGCTTACATGCATATTTTGTCATTTAAACTTGTCTTAAAAAACAAAAGTTATTTTATGTATATGTGTATTTTGGAGCCTAAATGGAGTTGGAACTGAATAAGGATGCTAAGGAGTAACTTAGAGTGATTAAACTAAAGAATCATGTCCGAATCGAGCCGAAAACCCAAATTTGCGATCGCATTTGTTGGTTAGAATTTTGCAAGGTCGAAAAAAGTCATCTGAAAGCCATCTTGAGAAAATTTTGAAAATCTGCAATCGTATATATGCTTTTTGCAATTAGATTTTTGTGACGCAACTCCCGAAACTTCAGAAATAGCATCGTACTTCATTAAAGGGAAAATTAGAAAAAATAGCAATTTCTGCGATCGCATATATGCTTTTTGCGATCGCATTTTCTGATAACTTCTTCCAGAAGGTTCTTGCTGATCACATCTAAGTAAGACCCACCTGATTAGATTCAGAGTGAGATGATTCGAAACAACAAAAAACCCTTATGAAGGCGATTTCTGACACTTTTTTGTACTTTCTGAAGATCTGAAGGCTATGAATCATCTCATACACTTAGTGTAGAAGATTAATTAGTTAATGTTTATTTTTATTACTTTAGACTTGTTTTTAGCCATGCCTGGCTAAAACGCTAGTTTCAGTTCTTCATTAGACTAGTACTTTTCATGTGATCCATTATCAAATTTGATTTTTTGATTTGTGTTTCAATCTAGATTTTTCAGTTTTGAGCTTATTGAATGTTTGATTTTTAATTCGTGTTAGTTTGATCACCTAGCTAGGATTTTTTTCATTCCATTTAATCAGGTAATAGAATCCGTAATTGTTTGGTCAACTGGTGATAAGTAACAAGTATCATATTGGTTCCGTGTTATGGATTTTACTCTGATGCAAACTGAAATTTCATACCTTTACACTACTGAGCTTATAAGTAGTATTGGGTATTTGTGGGAATTTTACACACAACTTAATGCAACTTTTCTATCTTAATTAAGAGATTATTCAATTAGACAGTAAAAAGTTAAGGTTAACTGAAGAGCTTGTTTTGATTAATTTCACTAGGTAAAAGAGATTATACTAGAGTTTGTTAGTTTTTCTTAGTACCAACTCAGATAGAACACATTTTGGATAACCAGATCTGGGTCGATGCATGATTACGAAAGTCGCAACATAACCAAAATCGTTTTCATTATATATATATATATATATATATATATATATATATATATATATATATATATATATATATATATAACCGTGAGAATCACAGTTATAAAATTAATTAAACTTTCATATTAAAAAATTAAAATTATTAATCAATTATTTTAATAAATTATCATTTAAGAGATATTTTTTTAGTTATATAAAATTATAATCGTTGATTTAAATAAATACATGAAGTTATACCACATTATAATTTGTATTAGTTTTATTTTATTTGTTAATCTAATGTTATTAATTTAATACAATTAAAGTGAAAATTTTTAAATTTTGAAATTAAAATTTAATGTAATTAGGGTGGGAAAATTTAAAATTTGAAATGGATAATTAATATGTTGACAAGTGACATTATATGAGACATATAATATTAATGAAGACTTCTAATATAATGATACTTTAAAGAAGAGAATAAACATATTTATTTATTATTATAATATATATATATATATATATATATATATATATATATATATATATATATATATATATATATATATATATATATATATATAATTGAGCTTTTAAGTACACATATGTGATTCCTTTGAAAAGGATGAACCATTTTTTTCATATGAAAAAACATGTAAATTACTTTTGGTATTTGAATTTGTGTAGGTATATATGCAAGTAAAATATCTTACATAAATGCATATAACTAATTTATTGTATCTATTTTGAAGGAATGGAATTTCCGGGTGCTAAAAATCAATTTCTAATACTTGCAAAGTTTTATAAGAAACCATAAAAAGTGTTCCACTTATATGTTAAGGAACAAAAGAAAAAGTGTTGCATCTATAGGTAAAGTATTGTTTTATTTTGAGATTAAATGAAAACCATGTTGCAATTAATGTGAAAAGTTGAATTTTAAATGTTGTATGGAGGGAAGTGATTCTTAGAAAATACCTAAGCAAACCATTTGCTATTATTTCAACAAAGAAAACACATGCCATTTTCAATTTTTTTATTTGTCTTGGTAGTTGGTCCCAATTCAACACTAAAGAAGTAAAAAGTAACCGAATAAATTATCAATTTCAAAAGTGTTGTATAATTTAAATGTGGTGCTTAATTTAAACCAAAGGGAAGGATCGCGGAGACCTAAGGTTGCACTTGCTGAAGTGTCGCATTTGGCATGCTATAAACTTTCAAGACTTAATACTACAATTTACGACCGGTGTTGCCTTTTAGCTAGATTCATTTTCTTGTACTCCATCAAGTTGTTTTACAACAAAGAACGTAGGTATATATTGGACCAAACCTTATTTTTTGTATTGTCAAAAAGTGGAACCATTCGATAAGTACAAGATTTGATATATGTATTATAAACCATGATGCCAAATGAGGGCTTTACACAAAGCAAGACAAGTACGTTTATAGGCTCTATTTAAAATATTAAACATTACATTTTCCAACAATATGAAGAACAGTATATATTAATAAATCTTTTGCAAGCACATGAGGCATCATGTTACTAGTATTAAATGTAACACTTTATATTACTAGATACAAGCAAAGAAAATACGTTAACCAGATGTAATAGCACCTTTGGTTAATATCTCTTATTTATGCGGCTTCTGCAAATCCAATTCTGAGATTACCATGGTCAAATATAGTGTGGTAACGACGCATAAATGCATCACCCAGTATCCTGCGTCACATGAATCAAGAAAAGACAGTCAAACTCGAGTTTGAATATCTATTATCAGAATTAAAGAACTCTAGTCCGATGATCTTTATTACGAGATAACACGTACCAAAGTGGGCCAACGTCAGGAGGATTATCCAGAGGAACGAAGGTACTTACGCACTGAGCACTAGCACCCTCGCCAATCTTAGTTATGTACTACAAAACAATTACAAAAAATTATATTATATAATTATATACATTTAAAATGCTTGACTAATAGTTCAAAAATGACATAAAACAATACCTCATTAGGAGAAAGTTCAAATTCTTTGCCCCCAATGGTAAATGAAATAGTAGGCATAAAAGGAAGTCTTGCACAGTCTACAGTTGACTCTCCCGCTAAACCCGTCACAGCACATAGCTGCAATGGAGGAGGAGTCATACAAAATTAAACACCAATCTACTATCTATGTATCACTTTTATGTTTTAATGAAATTATATGAGATAATTATATAATAAAATCGTATGTCAAAATCAAAAATAATAAATAAATAAACAAATAGTTTAAGAGAACTCACTTGGGTGCCTAATTTTAAGACGGCACCTCGTGACAGGTTGTTTGTGAGCACTTTATGCCAGAAGTCTACTACAATCTCACATGCTTTACATATTGGGACTTGTGGAGGTCCAGTTAAACCATCACTCATATCCACCACACTCCTAATGTCACTACTGTGCATCATTCAGATTTTACCACGATAAGATATTAAATCGGTGCAAAAGGATCAAATTGTCACCACACAAAAGAAATTAATGATTCCATCTTTGTAGATAAATGCTTACAAAAAAGTAAGGAAAGAGGAAAGTTCGCTATTAGAATATAGTCAATATACACTAACCCGTCAGTAGCTTTATCACCAGGAACACAGATTGTGATACGGGAGCATAACTTCCCAGGTTCTTTAAACTGTTAAATAAAAGAAAATGATATAGGAACCCAGAACATGTATTTAAGTTCCAACGTTAGAAAAAACGAAGTGTTTATATTATTACCATTGCGGAAAACATATCAAAGACTAGGTTTCCCACATTCCCAATAGCTTTCTGACATTGGTCATTAATAATTCCCATAGCCCCGATGGCAAGATTTATCTCTGTGATGGCATTCTGAAAGCCACAAACCACAAAATACGAAGATCAAACCTACTTAATTACAAGAATTTGAAATTAAAAGGGCTTTACTTCTTTAGGTATCAGGAATTGGAATACTGCCATTTAACCAAAAGGTTGACGGTAGTTTAGAGTAGATTAAAGCATTTTAGAAGACAAAAAAAACTTACAAGCACTTAAAATACAAAATTATAAGCTTATGAAAAACACTGCAATAAAAAAAATAATAGGAAAAGAGGCGCTTATCAACACCACTAGATATCAAGAAGCAGAATGATACATACCATTGGACCTGCTATCATTGAAGTTCCTGAATCTACAATTGCGGAACATCCATCCTTACAAAAGCCTGAAACAAACAAAAGACATCATGGCCAATCCAAGCTAGATCCAACATCCAACATAAATATAATAATAATCTTCCTCAATTGCATACCAGTAGGTTTCCCACCAATAAGGACATCACC
This sequence comes from Lactuca sativa, assembly GCF_002870075.4. Lineage (NCBI taxonomy): Eukaryota > Viridiplantae > Streptophyta > Magnoliopsida > Asterales > Asteraceae > Lactuca > Lactuca sativa. Next base: position 99,765,112 of record NC_056626.2, read on the forward strand.
CATTTCAAACTACAAAAAAAAAAGTGCAAAACATTATATATATACAACATCAACAACATTATGATCTCGTTGTAAACATATGAAATATCATTCAAAAAAATATTCTGTATACATGTGCACATGTGCATATGAACATATACATATATCCTGTAGAATATGATTCATTAATTTCTAAAAACAAAAACGCTTTTTCAAGTATTACGGAAATGGTATCATACATACTTATAAAGTTAACATTTTTCCTAGAACCTCATGCATTTGAAACTCCCATCAAAATTTGCAAAAACCTCATGCATTTGAAACCTCCTATTTTAATAAATACCACTCAAAAGTCTATTAATAATGATCAACATATTTAATAAACAATTAAAGGGTACTCTACTATAAAAAAGGTCAATCTTTTTGAGTAGACACACAAATACAAATCACATACATACTTCACAAAGAAAAACAAGTTTAAAGTTTTTTTGTGTTGGTTTGAGGGCTTTGAACAATTTTTCGAACCATGTTATTATGTTGAAAATTTTAATTTGTAAGTTTGTTATATACTAATTTTTTTTTTGTATTTTCTTGATTTAAGTATTTTTTTAAGAATATCATTATATGTTGTGGTTGAAATTTTAATGTAAATTAGATTAGATTCATGTTATTGATCATATGTTATGGAAGATAATATATATCATATTTAATTAACTATTGTATACATGTTTGTATGTTTATGTTGCTTCAAAACAATAATTAATTAAAAATCATGAATATGTCGTATTATCCATGTAAGCCTTTTTTTTTTAAATACAAATTGTCTATTTTATCACTTTATATTTTAGTATATGTTTAACATTTTAATTATAACAATAAGTGTTTTTTAAAAGTTTCTTTCACTTATTAATAATAACAAGTGGTTTTAAAAATAATAAGCAATAATTATAAAGAATAAAATCAAATTACATGGATATGTCATATTATCCATGCAAGTCTCTTTTGAAATGCAAATTGTTTATCTTATCACTTTATTATTTAGTGTATGTTTCACAATTTAATAATAATATCAACTGTTTCTTAAAAGTCTTCTTTAACTTATTATTAATAATAAGTGGTTTAAAACTAATGAATAACAATTTTAAATGATAATAACATAAAATTATAAATTACATTTAGCTATAAATAAATTGTATTGTAAATGAACATCATTATTGAAATTATAAAATGATCGTATAAGTAAAAATATAATTAATCAATAATAATAATTGTTAAAAATAATACTAAATAGATAATTATATTTAATTCTATTAATGAGGAATGTAGGTTGATGTCAATGAATGTTATTATTCAAAATAATATATATATATATATATATATATATATATATATATATATACATATATATATATATATATATATATATATATATATATATATATATATATTAGTGTATAAATATTATCTCAAATTTAATGTCAATAACATAACCATTTTAAACATATATTTTTCAATATTTTAACAATATATTTTTAATCTTCGATGCGCAACGCGCGAGAATTCGTCTAGTATATTTTATGTTTTATGCAAAAAATATATCTTTTAACCGAATCAGCTTCTACAGGAGCATCTAAGCATATCAAAATGTTTTTTTGGTTAAATATCGAGAACAAATTCATAAATGTACACATGTACATATGCATAATTCTATTTATATATATAACAACAACAGTAATAACATCAACAAAAATATTCTTTATATATATATATATATATATATATATATATATATATATATATATATATATATATATATATATATATATATATATATTTCTAACTAATTTATGAGAAACATCGTAAAAATAGTTTTTGGTTTCATAAGTGTGCATATGCAAAATGTCTTTGTATGTTCAAATTTTGTTATAGAAGATGATTTGTTAATTTAAAAAAAATATTTATTCGAATAGTGTGCATATATGGTGTATATTTTACATTACATTCAACAAATATTGATATGGTAAGAAGTTAAAAATGATGAAATTAGATTGTTTTAGTTATTTTATATTTAAAAACAAGTATTGAAAAAAAATGATCCTAACATCTTAAAAAAGTTGGTGATCTCAATGGATCTCCTCTTATATATATATATATATATATATATATATATATATATATATATATATATATATATATATATATATATATATATATATATTTGAATACTTATGGACAAACCTGCCAATAACCCTTTTGTGTCACTGGAACGTATGTATGTGTACCCTTATAGTGCTTCGGATCAACACCACCAAAAACGATTTCACCCCCTTCACCTTCCTCGGATTGTTGGTTCAACCAAAATGAGAATAGATTTTCCTTAACTAGGTGTTGATCGACCATGTTGTCCCTATAAACCACATATTATAAATAGTATTAGATTAGGCATCTAACCATGCCCATATAATCCCCTTCCATCTTATATATATATATATATATATATATATATATATATATATATATATATATATATATATATATAGATCGGATTGACATAAATACCTTATCATTTTGTATTAACATGGATTTTGCATACGTATATATACAAGTTAAATTGTTGTAACCCTTGTGAAACATCATTAGAACAAAACTAGCTACTGGTTCTTAACAATAACTTACTATAAGCGGTAATACAAAGGTCTATTTTATTACTTAAATATACCACCTTAAGTTGGACATTTATTGGTTCTTAACAATAACTTACTATAAGCGGTAATACAAAGGTCTATTTTATTACTTCCATATACCACCTTAAGTTGGACATCCATAAATCCCAATCTTTCTTGTAGGCGATTGAAACTTCTGACTTGAAAGGGTTCAGTGAACTAGTCTACAATTTGATCTTTGGTGTAGAGGGATGCAACTTCAATAGAACCATTTGACACTGTCTTTCGAATAAAATGGACCTTAACATGAATATTTTTGCTCTTATAGTGAAAAAAACGAGACAAATGGACCTTAACTTGAATATGCTTGCTTTTATAGTGAAATAGGAGTTTTGATATGACTCTTGGAGAGTTGGAGTGTCCGTTGCGGGTTTCTATCGCCAATGAATTATATAGGTTTTCTGCATCGGACATTTATCGGGGTTGTCTCTTGGTGATTTTCAGGGTGCCTTGTCCTATTGACCTAATCCTTATTCCCATGGGGGGATGTATGCGTGATTGTAGGGATGGACTGACTAAGTAAGTGTGGTGCATTGATTGATTGCAGGAGGTAGCGGATGGTAGTTCGAACCCTAAGTGGGGGAGAACTGGTTATTTGTGGAGAGGGTACTAGGATTGGATCATCCTTTTGTTCCACTGTTAGGGCTCGTCAGTATCTACAACATGGGTGTATGGGTTATCTCGCATATGTGGTTGACACTCGGGTCGGGAAGGAGGCTTCACTTTCGGATGTGCCTATAGTTAGGGTGTTACCTAATGTATTTCCGGAGGAATTACCCTGTGTGCCTCCTAAAAGGCAGGTGGAGTTCAGGATCGATTTGGTCCTCGGTGTGGCCCCGATTGCTAAGGTGTCGTAACTTTTGGCACTACCAGAGATGCGAGAGTTGTCCTCTCAGCTTTAGGAGCTGTTGGGCAAGCAGTTTAGTAGAACAAGTAGTTCGTTGTCGGGAATAATAAGGATGGGTCTCATCGCATGTGTATTGATTATCGGGAGTTGAACAATTTGACGATGAAGAATCGTTATCAATTTTCGCGGATTGATGACCTCTTTGATCTGCTGCATCGTGCATATTGGTTTTCCAAGATTGATTTGAGGTTAGGGTATCATCATATGAGGGTTAGAGAGGAGGATGTGGATAAGACCACGTCTCGGACTCGTTATGGCCATTACGAGTTCGTGGTGATGTTGTTTGGGCTCACCAATGCGCTGACAACATTTATGGATTTGATAAATCGAGTGTGCAGGCCGATGCTCGATCGTTCAGTCACTATTTTCATTGATGATATTCTGGTCTATTCCAAGACAAGTGAGCAGAATGAGGAGCACCTTCGAGAGCTTCTGGTGTTTTAAAGCGGGAACGACTATTTGCCAAGTTCTCGAAGTGTGAGTGTTGGTTATGGAAGGTCCAGTTATTAGGACACCTCATTAACCAGAACAGGATTTTCATCGACCCGACCAAGATCGAAGTCTCCCTCAGAGATCAGATGTTTTTTGGGATTAGCCTCGTATTATTGGAGATTTATTTAGAATTTCTCCAAGATTGTTGTACCCCTCACTCGTCTGACAAGGAAGGGGATGGATTTCCTCTGGGGCCCTGAGCAGTAGGCTACATTCGAGACTTTGAGGCAAAAGTTATGTGAGGCCTCAACTTTGACCTTCCCTGAGGGTGTTGAGGATTTTGTGGTATTTTATGATGCATCCATCACCGCCCTGGGGGTACTTCTTATGCAGTGAGGGAGGGTTATTAATTATGCTTCTTGGCTTTTAAAGCCACATGAGGTCAGTTATTCGCCTCATGATTTGGAGTTTGGAGTAGTGGTGTTTGCTCTTAAGATTTGGCGGCATTATTTGTATGGGGTCCAGTGTTCTGTCTACACAGATCATAAGAGTTTGAGATATCTCATTAATCAACCGAATTTGAAAATGAGACAGTGTAGGTGGCTTGATGTGGTCAAGGATTATGACTGCAAGATTCTGTATCACCCGCGAAAAGCAAATGTGGTCACTGATGCTTTGAGCGGCAAGTCGGCCAGTTCCTTTGTTGGAATTTTATATATATGGATTTCTAATGCTTTTCCACTTCTAGATTTGATTAAGAATGCGCAGGCCGAGAGGGTCAAGAAGGAGCATTGGAAACGGGATAGGATCAGAGGAGAGACTGACAGGATTTCCACCGATAGTCATGGATTGTTGACCCGGTGTGGTCGGGTTTGGGTATCGGATTTTTGGTGGGATGAGACAGACTGTGCAGGAGGGGGCACACAACTCCAGATGTTCGATTCACCTTAGAGCCACCAATATGTATCGGGATTTGTGACTTAGCTACTAGTGGTCGTGTATGAAAAGGGACATAGCCTGGTATGTTGAGCGGTGCTTGACCTTTCGGATGGTCAAGGCCGAGCACCAGAGGCCACATGGAAAGCTTCAAACCTTGGAGGCTCCCATATCGAAATAGGAACATATCGCCATGGATTCAATACAAAGTTACCTCGAATAGCTAAGGGGTTTGATGCGATTTCGGTGATAGTGGACCGTTTGACCAAAAATACCATCTTCTTAGCTATCTGTAAGAGCTCGTCGGCTGAGAAATTAGCTGATGTTTATATGCATGAGATTTTCGCATGGCATGGTGTTCCAATTTCTAATATATCAGATCGAGATGTTTAGTTCACTTCACAGTTTGGCAGAGATTCCACACTGAACTGGGTACGATACTACACTTTAGCACTACTTATCATCCACATACTGACAGTTAGAGTAAGTGCACCATTCACACATGTGAGGACATGTTGTGAGCCTATGTGATTGATTTAGGTGGGAGTTGGGACTCCTAACTTCCGATAGCTGAGTTTTCATACAACAACTATCACTCCAATATCGGTGCACCGCCATTCGAGCTTCTCTATGGGAGGAGGTGTCATACCCCAATATATTGGGGAGAGGTCAGTCGCATGGTTATGGGAAGGACCGAAGTAGTCCTTCAGAAGAGAGATCTTATTCGACAGATCAGACAGAGGTTGCAGACAGCTCAAAGTCGGTAGAAGAGTTATGTCGACAGATGCCGATCGGAGTTGGAGTCCCATGTTGACAGTATGGTTCTACTGAAGGTATCATCCTGGAAGGGTGTAATACGCTTCAGGAAGAGAGGAAAATCGTGGCCCTCTTTTTTTAGGCCATTTCGAGTGATTTCCAGGGTTGATAGGGTAGCTTACCGGTTGGATTTGCCCGAGGAGCTTAGTCAGATCCACAACACCTTCCATGTTTCCCAGCATCGGAAGTGTGTGACTGATGATTCATCAGTTTCTCATTTGGATGATATCCAGGCTGATGATCACCTGAATTATGTTGAGAGACCAGTATCGATTTTGGATAAGAAGACGAAGGCCTTACGCAAGAAGGTGGTATCTTTGGTCAAGGTCGAGTGGCAACATCAGAAGGGTTTTGAAAGGACTTTGGAACCCGAAGCAGAGATGCAGGAGAATTACCTTCAGTTGTTCACAGTAGCGAGGACGAAGTCTAATTCAAGTGGGGGTGAATTGTAACAACTCGATTTCCAGGTATTTTACATTTTGACCCTTGGTAAGAGTATTGTTTGCACATTTGGTCCCGCATGACATTTTTGTAATTTTTGGGATTTTCTTGTGTATGCTGGGCGTACTTGGCTTGGACCTAAAACCCTAATATTTAGGGTTTGTACACTATTTATTCATCCTTAACTCTCAAGTCTCCCTTCTTTCATCATCCTTCGACCTCATATTTGACCCTTACAAATCCTAATCCATTTTTAGAGAATCTTTGAGCCTTGAGTGTGTATTTTGGTGATATTGAAAGAGGAAGAAGGAAGAGGAAACCATCTTAGAAGAGTGGAGAACCTTAGATCCAGAAATATATCATCATTTGGCACAACTTGGAGGTAAAAAGCTATTATGTTGATGAATTTTTGCTTAGATCTTGTTATACATGGATTTTGTGTTCATTTTGGTCCGATATTTTTGTCCATTTTAGTATTAGCAACTCTAGACCAAGTGAGTTGTCCTTCTAGACGTTTTGGGAGGTCTAGACTAATCAAAATGGAGTCTTGCTTGTTCTTATCCCTCCATGCATGCCCTTTAGTGGTTTAGACCTTGTATTAAGTTAGGGTTTTGCTATTAAGCACTTAATAGTCATGCAAGATCATAAAGTTTGAAACTTTATAATTAAAGACATCATTTGAGGGCTATAGCTGGATTTTGGATGAATGAGCTTAAGGTATTAAGCACTTATTAGAAATATAGGGTGGTAGACACATACGATGGGCATACCAGAAGGTACGCTTCGTGAACATAGTCAACGCCCTGTTTTTTGGTCAGGACCTTAGTACACCAGGCATACAAGCTCAGTACGATGGGTGTACTCAACTAAGTCGACTCGGTTGACTTCATTGACTTTTGACTTTAACCAAGATTTGACCTAAGGGTATTTTCGATATTTTGATTGGTAATTGGGATTGGTCACTATTTGATGTATAGGTGAATAGTAGAGCTAATATTCGGAGAAGTGTCCTATTCAACTATTTGTTCATACTGAGAGGTGAATAATCCTCACTGCACTTATGGGTCGAAGGCACCAATATTGACGCACTGGATTATCTTATGCTGAGTATATGCCAGATTGGTATATCTGGATGATTACCTATGTTCAGTGAGTATGCGTTAGACTGGTAGATCTGTATGGTTATCTGTGTTGCGGTTATTAAATGTTATTGTATATGCCGACATTTTGTGCTTTGTTGGGTTGAGGCATTCCTGCTTAATGCTAAAGGCCAAGATACCTAGGTCGGTTTGTATAGACTGAAGGCCTACGAGGCAGTCCAGTCAGGCCAAAGGCCTGGAGAGCAGTCAAGATAGACTATAGGTATGGTGCACGAACCATTCATGTTGAAGGCTCCGAGAGTGGTCCAGATAGGCTGTAGGGCCATTGCAGCACTCCATTCAGGCTGAAGGCTCCTGTATACATGTTATTATCTGTATGGTTGTGTGTGGTACATTGGGGGAACTCACTAATCTTTGGCTTACAATTTCAGTTTTATGTTTCAGGTACTTCAAATGACTGTGGGAAAGTAAAGACGTGATCGTGCATGAAAACAATGATTCCTCTTGATTTAAAACTGAAAAAAAAATCGTGATTTTGGGAGTTTAATATATATATATATATATATATATATATATATATATATATAGAGAGAGAGAGAGAGAGAGAGAGTGAGAGAGAGAGAGAGAGAACCTAAGGAAACCTATTTTATATGAGAACTTTTTTTTTTCTACACAATATTTTTTGAAAAATCCACACAAAAATACTCCTAATACAACGACTTAGATATTCAGAAAAAGAAATTGGAAAAAGAAAACGATTTTGTTTTCATATGGATATGACGTGTGTACATATACACATACGTTATATGCATATGTCAGAAAATCATTTCTTGCTAAAATTGTTTCAGTGAGATGTTCCCTCGCTGAATATGAAGTGGTAGTGAATAAAGTGGTAGCGACACAGAAAGATAAGGAATACCAAATAAGGGGATAATTATGTCCATTCAGGTCTATAACACCAAAATAACATAGGTTCAACAGTTCAATGTCCAACAAGTATGGATTAGTCAGTAAGATTACCTCAAATGTTAGATGAAGTTGAGCTAGCAAGACTACTCCATGTCCAAGACGAACATATATTTATAGGCTCGATAGGTTGCATTGATTGGGAATAGAAAAATTACCTTACCGAGAAACCTTCAAGTAGAGTACATTAATCTCATTAGATGAACTTGGTATGTTGAAGAATGGATGTAATATCCATTAGTCATATTATGCAGCTTGATCGAAATTATTGTTTGTTGTCATCGAATGCACAAACAATTGATCTTCTAATTGGCTTCCTCGTTCTTTATGGCTTACATTATATCTTTTTAGTGTAGTCATACAAATATTTGGTATTGGTACTAAGGACGAACAAGGAAGAACTTTTTGCGTAATTATATACCCTACAAACTATATTTGATACACAAATATGACTATTAGTACCATACCAACTATATTTAGTGTCAATTTATCAACCTATTTGACTGCCAACAAGTGTGATTGATTACATATGTGTTTACAACAAAACATGTTTCCTTAAACTTTGCTAATCATTACCTTAATATATATACAAAAATATAGTATTTTTCGTTTTTTTAATTTTTAAGGAGCTATTTTTATAAAAAAATGATTTTGAATATATAAGAATTTATAATTTTTTATTCTCTATAAATAGACATCCATATTGATATAGTTTTAAGATAAAATAAAATTTTTATTTTTTTTATAGTTTCAGCTCATTTTATTCATAAGTGAATAATAATGCATCACATTTTTTAGTATAGTACATTTGTTATTCACTTATGAATAAAAAGTATATTTAATTTTTTTACAATTTGAATGTCATTCATATATGAATATAACATATAATAAACTCTTTACATTTATATCCGCTCTCATCACATGTTATATTCACATATGAATAAAACATGTATTAGTCTTCCTCACAAGTTATATTTATATATGAAAAACATATTTATCACAATTTTTCTTCCGGTTCATTTGTTATTTATATATGAATAAGCAGTTCAAATTTTCAAAACACTTCGTCTTTTATTAACATACTACTTATTCATATTCGAATAACAAATGAACTGTAACATATGAATATTTTCAAAATCTGATAAATATTTTATTCATATACGAATATAACATATGACAATAACTACTATACATTTTATTCATATATAAATATACAATGTTACGGAAGATGATGTAAAAAAATATATATTAGGTATGAAACTTTATTACGTGTTATAATATAAGAATGATACTAAAACTGTAAAAAAAGTTAGACATGCATTTTATTCATAAGTGAATAACGAATGTACTGTAATTTTATTCACTTCTGAATAACGACACCTGGAACTCTAAAAAAAATAAATTTTTTATTTTATCTTAAAAAATATATCGATATGGATGTCTATTTATAGAGAACAAAAAATTATGAAATTTGATATATTCAAAATATTTTTTTGATAAAAATAGCTTTCTAAAAATCAAAAGAATATATATATATATATATATATATATATATATATATATATATATATATATATATATATATATGTGTGTGTGTTTTTGTATATATTAAGGTAATGATTATCATACTTTAAGGAAAATGTTTGGTTGAAAAACACATGTGCATCCGTTATCAATTTCCGCCAATATGACTACGTGTTTTGCGGCAAAACAAATGTGTGGCTGAGAATGATTCCCTCATTCTCAATCTTTTTTTCTCAATTGAACCCTCCTCTCTCTCTCTCTCTCTGTATATATATATATATATATATATATATATATATATATATATATATATATATATATATATATATATATATATATATATATATATAGGAGTAGGATCAAATGAGAACACCTAAAAGGTTGAAAACGCGAAAACAAATCTTGACCATTTAAATAATTAAATCTAAGGTTATTATTAAATGGGTGATTTTTGAAAAAGTCTAAAACTATTGGCATTAAAGTGTAACTTTTAAATGGTCAGAAGGGCATAATTGGAATTGCATTTTTACCTATTTCCTATAATTTCTCATCCTTTCACCTTCTTTCCTTTCATATTCGTGAATCTTTATCCCCCTCACTCTCTCTCTAGGGTTTCATAATAAAGTCGCCTCCCTCTATGAATTCGGTTCCTCTTTCTTCTCTTCAACATAGTCGCTGCAGAAGATAAACACCACCACCGCAGATAACCGAATCCATCAACAAAATAACCACCGGTATCATTATTCAACCTTGTTCCTGATCTCGTTTCACAGGTCACCGCCACCCAACACTTTCTTGATCTGATTTCACCGGTTGAACTGCATCTTAGACAACAAGCTAGTGCTCTCTTCACCGGTGCTGTTAATTTCTCTATTGTGTTGCCGGAAAACTATGGTTTAAATTAAAGGTAGTGCTCTCTTCACCGATGTTGTTAATCTCTCTACTAGTTTATATAGATTCAGTTTTTGTTAATGCTTTAAAATAAAGAGCTAATCGATACTAGAATTTCAACTAATCGATACTAGTTTTTGTGTCTCGATTCCAGAGGAAATGGAAATCGCAAGCCCCCTTCAATTGTTTCAATTGATACAGGTTTGAGTATGATTTATTCCGAGTAACATGGGTTGAACAAAAAAATGAAGAGTAGTCCTCCTCCTCTCTCACGCAGATATGAAAAAAATTAATGATTAACACAACAAAAATAGGGGTTTGCCTATGTGAGTTTATTATAATGTTTTTTAAATTGGATTTCTTTATTTGCTTCTAAAAATAAGGTGATAAAGCTAGCATTTACTATTTTGGTTTTGTTAATAACTGTTTTGATTTGTAATTGATCACCTTCACGCAGACTTAAAGTCAGATTCATTGGAAAAGGATGTGCACATAAGCTATTTGATGAATTTTGTGAGAGAGATATGGTTCATTCAACTTAATGATATATGTAGTATGGGTTTTTCTGAAGGTCCTTTGGAATTTTTTGAGAAGTTGAAAGGTGAAGAATTTGAGCTTGAGGAGAATGAAAAACTGTATTATATTTTGGTGTATTCATCTATGACAGAATATGTTTTTACATATGACTGTATTCATATGTGAATGAGTGTTTTCATGTGTGAATGTGTATTTATTTATGATTAGATGTATTCATTTTATGAAGAAATATTTAATTTTTACACTATTTTTATTTTGTATTTTTTTTATGAATAGCAACATATTTATTTGTGAATAGCAGCATATTTATTTGTGAATATCAGTCTATTCATATGTGAATGACTGTATTTATTTCTGAATAACATTGTATTCATGTGTGAATAAGTGTATCTATTTATGATTAGAGGTACTCATTTTTTTAAGAAATGATAATTTTTACATTAATTTTATTTTTATTTGATGAAAAAGGCATTGGATTATTTGTAAATTGATGTTTATTCATTTGTGATTGGAGTCGTATTAGGTTTTTTGAATAAAATTTTCATTTTGTAATACAAGTGTATTGATTTGGGATTGGATTTCTATTCAATTTTTGAAAAAAAAATGTGAAATACAAGAAAAAATTGATTTTTTTAAGAAATTTTTTTTTTCAATTTTAAAAATAAATTTTGGTAAAAATGTTTTTTTTATATTCTATTAATAAGAAAAATAAAAAATTGAATATTTATTTGGTTTTTGATAACTAATCCTAAATTTAAGGGATTTGATTGAATTTTATTTTATTTTAATTTAATTAAAATATACAATTACTAATATACCCTTATATATTGATTGGTCGAGAACTGTTCTCGCAATCTCAACCTTTTAAGTGCTCTCATTTAATCACTTCCCTATATATATATATATATATATATATATATATATATATATATATATATATATATATATATATATATATATATATATATATATATATATATAAGAAACATACCACAATGGAACAACATTGCCAATAGAGATTTCCTGGAATCCAAGCCCAAGGATACCGTCAAACTTCCCCGCCAAAAATGTGACACCAGACTCCCGTGTTGCCTCAATGAATATCTAATTATGTCATAAAATGATATTTTTTTAAATTCTGTCTTTTTACTAAGTTGAAGCTAACAAGAATAAGGACGTTGTTGTCAAAATCACCTGATCGTCAACAATTAGATCACCAACTTTAACATTGTCTTGGCTAAAATTTCCAGATATTGAATCTGCACCATAGTGGATAGTAGCAAATTTGCCTACAAGTATGAAAACCAATATGTATAAAAATATTAGTTAGAGTGAAAACATGGAAAGTTCAAATGTTTATTACTAATGTATGCACAAGCGATTGATCGGAATTGATTTCTAGTTAAACGGTACATGATAATGAGATGACATGTATAAACAATTTCAATGCACCTAATATGTATAAACAATGTCAATCTAAAATAAAGCCACATCAAGTGCACACGTTTTATAAAAAAATAAATATTCTCCTGTCTTTTCTTCCTACCTGTTCTCTTATTCATATAAGATTATAATATGTGGATATCAAGAATTACCTCTCTTAATTTTTACACGTGTCTTGATCTCGTGGGTCGGAAGATAAGTAGGAAGAAAAAATTTGAGGATATTTGATTTCTCCAACTTTTATGTAGTTATGTAACTATAAACAATGTCCATGTACCTACTGTCCATACAAGACGGTGGCTTCATATTAATAAAGAATTTCCCAACAAGACTGTCAGTATTTTATTATGATATTTAAAAAAAAACATGTGACTATAAGTGTTTTATGATAACAGATAAATTTCATGTGAATGTCTAAAATTTATGACATCTAAAAAACGTAATACATGTAACTAAAAGTATTTTATAGTCACGTTTTAACATTTATGTGTATATAAATGTAAAAAAAATATTAACAATAAAAGAAAAAAAACATGTAACTATAAGGGTCTTTTTTAAGAAAGAGAGAAATTAAAGCATTTAATTTTTTTAAAGAGGGAAAAAATGTTGAAATTTTAGGTTAGTTCACAGTCTTTTGTTGATTATACTTACAAACAAATTGTTTAACTTTATCTGAAGTTTCATGTTTTTATGGTATGTAGAGGAGGAATATTATAATTGTTTATGATGATATTGGTACTTTAACAGATTCAGTTGGAGCGGAATTGAATCAGGTAATGTATATTAAGGTCGGACAAAAGTTGTAATATTTTGTCCCACCCGAAAACATGGTCAAGGTATATATATATATATATATATATATATATATATATATATATATATATATATATATATATATATATATATATATATATATATATATGTATATGTATATATATATTGGGTGAGGTTTAATAAAGAACAATAATTAACCAAGTAACTAAGAAACCAATCTTTTTTATAACTTTTATAACTTATTTTTTATACAAAAAAACTAAAAATACAGAAATTCATAAATTTTTATCCTTTTTCCAATGATATCAAATTCGATTTTTTTACGTCAAAGTCACAATGTGAATCTTTGAAAATTCACAACGTGAATCCGGATTCACACGGTGAATCCAAAAAATATTTTTCACATTCACAATGCTAATATATGAATTTAGATATTTTTAGATTTTTTTTTCGATAAAGAATAAGCTCTAGAAATTGAAAAAAGATTTGGTTCCTTGAAGAACCAATAATTATGGTTCTCTATTGAACTTTTCCCTTATATATATATATATATATATATATATATATATATATATATATATAGAGAGAGAGAGAGAGAGAGAAAGATAGAGAGCTAGGTTCATTTGTTTAAAGCAAATATTGTGTTATTGTATGCATAAATGTGGGCTAATCAAAATTAAACAAAAAATTAAATAATTAAATAAATAAATAAGGGTAATTTAGTAATTTGTTTAGTAACTTCCAAAATTAATCCCTATAATCATGGTATTGACCTAATCTCTCCAATTTAAATCTCGTTCCCGATCTGCAAAATTAGAATGGACTACAAAATCAATCTTGAGTTCTACAAAAATCGATTGCCATCGCATCTCCAACTCCAGCACGTCGACCGACTATCACCGATGTTTTCTTTCTTTTCTTTCTGCCCCGATAAGCAGCCATACGAATGGGGAAGGCAAAGAAGATCGCTGATCTCCAAGGGGGTGTTTTAGGTGGTTTAATTGACTGAATCGGATAGAGAGGAGGGTGAAGTGAGAGCAGCAAGGGTTGATTAGCAACTCTCAGCTTACTCTCTTCTGATTCTAACAGCGAGGGGTGAGACCAGAAGAGGGTCTGACGACAGGTGGGGCTTCGGTGGCATTGGGTCGACGGAAGAATACGTCGTTGAAGCTCTCGACAAACGGCTTTGTCTATTCCGCCTGAAGGTTTAGGATTCTTTATATTCTTCTACTTCTTCAGACATGGTTTGTCTCCCTTTGTTTATAAGTACCTTTTTTTCCTATTTGATTTTGTTGATTCAAGTTAGTTCAGTTGTAATTATATGATGTTTGTGTTTCGAGATGTCGTTCACGTTTATCTGTATTACATTTATGTCTAATGCATTGCTTTTCGTTGGGGATTCAATTGAATTTTGGGAATTAGGGTTTTCAGAAATTTGGATTGACAGAATTTCTTCTGGAATTAGATAATGTGGATTTGTTAAAGCAATTAGATAAGTACATATTGTCTTTCATTTAGTCCTTCTACAATCGTTATTGAGGATTAGATATGAGGACTATAGTTAGATTATAATTATGTATAGATCTATCTCAGGTATGCTATTGGATACGTACCTCGAACAAGTACATCTTATGAATGAATTAGAACAAACAATCAAGTAAAATTAAAACCTTGTTGCTTTTGAATGGAATAAAGTGCAGGGAAGGATAGAGGAATAAAGTGAGAGAGAGTTTCTTTCTCCAGAAAAGAGAACGAAGAACAGGGAAGGCTTTGGTTGCTTCATTTGGCAGAAAAGAGAAGGAAGAACAATGGTGATGATCTCTTCTTTGATTGGGTATGTTTCTTTTGATTGGGTTTTACTAGTTAAATAGACAAAAAAAAAATTCAATTATCTTCATGATCTTATTGTATAGTTGTGAATTTTGATAGATATTGAGTACATTGTGATCTAAGGAAAAGAAAACATAAACGTGTGGTACAATTCTTGAGATTGACATGAAGAAGATAAAAAGAATCATGAATTACAATTATGTTGGAATGGAATCATGAATCCCAATTCTGTTGGAATGGAATCATGAATTCCAATTTTGTTGGAATCTAAACTACAATTTGGTTTTGTTTTGACAGAAGTTGATGCTTAAAGAACGGATCACTAAATTTGAACGACGCCTCTTAGCAACATTATTCTTTTGGAATAAATTAGTGTATTTGTTAGATTTTGATGTTTTTTTTCCCGATTTTAAAAGTTTTTTAGTTTTATTCTTTAACAATAAATGTAATTCTTAGTAGTTGTTACATGTATTCTATAAGAATTAATATAATTTTTGTTTTAATTATTCATTTTCTAGTTCGTGAATTTGTTATTCTACAAGAAAAATATGTTCAAGAATATTTTTATTATTTTATTGTTCAAGAATTTTTTTTATTTTTGAATATATTCAAACATATTCTGTCAGAATGTCTGAATTAAAAACCTAATAATTCATAAAAACAGATTTTTAAAATTAATAGAATCTATGATCCTTTAAAATATGCAAACTTCCTCTATTAAATCTATATTAATAGACTAAAATACCCTTCTAGTTAAATTAGATGGTATTTTTCGATTATTATTTAATTCAATAATATTTATTAATCACTTTCTTAAAATAAGTAAAATGATTGGCCCATCTTTATACATACAATAACACAATAATTAGTTTGAATAAAATAACCTAGGCCTATATATATATATATATATATATATATATATATATATATATATATATATATATATATATATATATATATATATATATATATATATATGAGATTTGGTGTAATGTTTAGCTATGATTTATTGTTAGGGAAGTCTTGGAAATATGACTGAGGAGTTACTCATGTTGAGTACAAAAATACATACTATTTCATGATAGGTAGTGTTTGGGGTGGTTCTAACACCATCAAATCTATGTGTTTTTCTATCATATGATAATGAGGACGAAAGAACTCTTCCATCACGAACTTATCTTAAAGTGAGACATTGGAGATTCATAGGGTTGGTATTGCTTCGGCTTGATGATCTTATAGATAATTTATTTGGAGATATGATGTTTTCAAAGATACATCTTCAAATTTTCTAATTTTTAAGACACAACAAGTTGTGGGACATGAGAAACAACTATATAAACGAAGTTTCGCATATTCTATGAGACAACAAGTTGTATGTCAGCCTAACAAATTGCAATCTCTTTACTAATAGATTTTTATTATTTATTTATTTTGTAAGTTGTGACTTCCACATGGATCAAGTTGATCATGAAAAGTTGGAGACCATCTCGAGTTGGACTGATTAAAAATATCCATCATGTCCGAAGATTTCATGGATTGGTGTCATTTTTCCACATATTCCTCTTGTTGCTTGTATAAATGAGTGCTTGAAGCGAAATTTGATTTAGTGGATTGACGAAGCTAAAAAGAGTTTTATCTCATTAAATCAAAGATGCCAGCTGCTTATATTTTTTACTTCCATATTTTAAGAAGATATTTAAATTATAATATGATGGTTTAGATGTGGGTTTGTTAAAGTCCTTAATCAATGTGGAAATGCGGTTTCATTTCAGAGTGATATTTAAATGAAGCCAAACAAAATATTTCCACTTACGATGAAGAGATTTATACCATCATTTGGGCTCTCGAGCATCCGAATCACAATTTTCTACCTAATGAGTTTTTTTTTTCTTTTTAAAAACACAATACATGCAAGTGTGTAAATGTCAACATAAACTCAATTGTTGTCATCCAAAATGGGTTGGGTTCTCTAAATATATTATTTTCCCTCAAAATAAAGTTGGAAACTGTGTAAAGTTGTTGATGGTTTAAACAGAATGAACGTTTGTTTATGTCTATAAATGATACATTGCTGCGATTTGAAGTAATCAAAGATTATTATGACAAATATTTATAACTTCGGTTTGGCATTAAGAAGTTGTTTACAGGTTACCACTGGTGATTTCTAACAGCATAAAGGTTTTCTTTTCAAAGACAACCGATTATACATTCCTCGATACACTTTACAAGAAAAAATTATTCGAGAGATATACAAAGGAGTGGTTGCTATTTATTTTGGGATAAATAAGATACTAGAAACCCTTCAATAAAAAATATTTTGGTTTAAAATGGGAAAATACATTATGAAACTCATCAAGTGTGGTGTCACGTGTCATGAAGATAAAAGTCATGGTCAAAAGATAGGTCCGTACACCCTCTTCATATTCTAAATTCTCCATGGAAATATGTTAACATGATTTTTGTTCTTAGGTTGCATCGTAGGCAAAGAAACAAAGATTCTATCATGGTGATTGTTGTATGATTCTTTTAATTGGTTCACCTTGTTCCTTGTAATGATATAAACAAACCAAACGTTCATCGAATGAACTGTTTATGAAGCATTTAACTTGAAGTTCATTTATATTTGTTTATTTAATAAATGAACGGACATAAACACAAATTATTGTTCGTTTAGTTAAACGGATGAACATGAACAATGATCACGTTCGTCAAATTATGTTTGTGAACGTTCATTTAATTTTCTTTTATGTTCATATATGTTCAAATGTGATTGATTAAATTATTATATTAAATATTAATTTATGATTTTGTATGTTCAATTATGTTTGTTGATCTCTGTTCGTTTGTTTATGTCCATTTAGCATATTTACGAACATTAACAATATAATTTGTTAAACGAACGAACATGAACAAGAAAACTAGTTTGTTTATATGTTCTTGTTCATTTATTTGGTAATGTTATATGCAAGGTGTACGTTTTAGAGTTGTATACGATCAGGATTGTATAGTTTGAGAATGATTAATTTATTCTTATTCCCTAATCCTTGTATGAATGTGGGCTTAGGGTAGAATCACTTGTTTGACAATCTATTTGATCTTGCATTATGTATAACTTACATGCACAAGGCAACCAACGGTGTTGATAGGGGTTCTAGCAGTGCAGAAGCGAGTGTGGAGAATCCCAGCGAGAGATTCTAGGAAATGTAGAATTATGCATATGGTTTTATGTATGCAAGCATGTGAGGGGGTAGCAAATGGTTGCGAAATGACACGAGAGTCTTCGAATAGTCCTTGGAACGAGTATGGATATGTGTGGAAGGTAGTGTTGGGCCCACACTAGTGAAAGCACAAAATCAATGCTTTAGTCAGAGAATGTTTTAGGATTATCGGGGAACATGTAGGTGGGTATGTATAGTTTGGGTTTGCTATGCATTTTTTGATGTGCTTTCATTATCTTTTAGATTTGGGATGAAGATCTTCATGTTGGATTAATGTCTAAGTCCATAACTATATTTGGTATGTACTTGACCCGATTGGCATGGTCCATTTGGGTTGCATGACATCATGCATTTGGATAGACTAAAATGGGAGAAATAACACTTAAGGTTTAATAATATATTATAAGTTCTAATATATTAATAAGATTATTTAATTAGTATTGATCAAGAATTAATTTGGAATTAATTAAGTGATCAAAAGGAGACTAATTAAATATATGGGTTGATTGTGTAAATCATCCATACTTGTATAGTGGGCTAATGCTCCATGGATTATCAAGTTGGGCTAAAACCCATAAGATGCTCCATGGTGTTTTTGTACCCATGGATCATGGAAATGAAAGGCCATGACAATTACGGTTTACATGGTGTAACCCTAATTGTGACAAACTATATAAGCATCTTATTCTTGACAAAATTGAACAATGAGAGGACTATGTGTGTATGGTGAGGGCTAGCCGATTTCATGAAGTGATTCATTTCTCTCTAAGTTATTCCAAGTGTATTTGATGTTGTGTGAACCATTTGAGGTGTCACACTTGATACACTATTGATATTGTTTTAACGCATTGCTATGAGTTAGTAATATAAAGTACATAACATGTTAGTTGTGCTTTATTTTAGTTTTTTGAAGTTGTGATTTAATTGAGTTTTGTGTTCAGGTCATGAGTCATTCATTGTTCTACGTCATGAGTAATTCATTGTGAAGTAGATATCGAGACCATGCACCTTAATAGGTTGATTCTTTTCTTCCTATTGTGGGAGCTATTTAAGAACCTTGATATGTTGGATTTATTTTTTTTTATCATGGAAGTTTATCTAAATACCTTTATAAAGTGGGATTTTCCTTTATATTTTGGGAGTTGCTACGAGGTGGATCGTAAGTGAATGACCTTATATGTAAGCTTTTGAATCCATAATAAAACACTTAGCATTCATAAGACTTCATGCTAAACTATGGTTGTGAGGTAGTATTGTACACGTTGCAAAATCTTATGGATTTTGTTTTAACATATTTTGTACACATTATATGTCATGACTTTTATATCAACCATGGTTTTTTAAATGCTTTAAAAATATTGGGGCGTAACTAGAAACAACATTACATGTACCTCCTCAACTAACTTTCTAGTCGACAAAATTTTAACTCTAAGGCAAGTCACTCCAGGAGTTCCAAATAACCAAGATAAAATGAATATTATATGTATGAAATAACAAGCTTGTTGGTGTTTATTCAAGATAAACTTAACATCTAGAAGATGATTATTGGTTTATTATATTATTTAGGCTTGGGGAGTGGGGGTTGCATAAACATGGCAAAAAAGTATGTGGCACCTAGGTGAAATGACATATACCGCCTCACTAAACATGGCATTGCAAGATAGCAAGTTAAATGGTATTGGAATGTCGAGTAATATATCTTTTTCTCTTTCTTCCACTTTATATCTTTTATTCTTATTCTTTCCACAATGCACCACTTCCTCATATTTGGAAAGATGATATAGAATATGGAAAAAATGGTGTGAAGTGTCTTTGCAATGGTTACCATTCTCTCTAGCCTTATTATCATGTAAATAACCTCGTAGAAGTCAATTTTAGCTACAGATAAACATAAAAGTTATATACATATTAAACTTGTGTCTTCGAGTATATATAGACCAAGACAATACTCTAGTCTAAATAAGAAACAAAGACCTCATCACATATACTACAATTTGATGATATACTATATTTATTTTGATTAACCCATCGATCTATACTTTGTGTTGCAAGACAAGTTGGAACTTCAGAATATAACTTTTATCATTGTTTTATATATTGTAGAAATGTAAAGTAACCAGAATTTTTTATACAAAAATACACTTTTAATTTAAATAAAAAGGAGAACCTATATCGAAAAGGGATCATTAATAAACATTATATATATATATATATATATATATATATATATATATATATATATATATATATATATATATATATATATACCCTTAAGGGCATATAAGTTTAGGTACCAAACACACTATACTACGATCGTTTTGTATCATATATATTGTAATCCTAAGCTTATATACCTTAAAGGGTATATTCACTTATATATATATATATATATATATATATATATATATATATATATATATATATATATATATATATATAGCTAGGTTCAAGTATTCTAACTAATTATTGTACATCTATTGTATGCTATGAGAATGATAAAGAAAATATATTGTTTGATAATATAAGTACGTTCAATCTTACATAACTATTGTCATTAACACACATTCTCACTAATTAAATCGTCTATAAAGTTATTATACACTTATTATTATTATTCTTATTTCTGTCAGAATGTTTTATTGGGTCGTATTATGTCAGAATGAACATGAGTGAAAAACGATGTGTGGGAACAAAAATAATAATAATTAACGAGAATGCATGAAAATGACGATATTCTTTGTAAGGCTGAACGTATTCGCATTGCTAAACAACTTATTCTCTTAGTAATTCTCATAGAATATGATAGATACAATAATTTGTTTGAATAGAATAACCTAAGCCTATATATATATATATATATATATATATATATATATATATATATATATATATATATATATATATATATTCTCCTAACATTTTTAACTTTTATGCTTCATATATTAACAAAAATTTCAAATCTTGTAGAATTAATAGTTAGAATAACTCGAAATGAAATTATCATAGAAAAATAAAAACAACACAACGATAAAATATTTTAGATAATACCTTCTTGAATTAGGCTTGAATTACAATCAGTACATACTTCTGGAGAAAGAATTATTTGAAAATCTAAAGACTTTGAACATCTACTAGTAGAAAGAGAGACTCTTGGAGATTTTTTAGACATGAGATGAACATTTTTTAGAGAATGATTTTTTTTTTTTTTAGATAATACCTTCTTAAATTAGGCTTGAATTACAATCAATACATACTTCTGGAGAAAGAATTATTTGAAAATCTAAAGACTTTGAACATCTACTAGTAGAAAGAGAGACTCTTGGAGATTTTTTAGACATGAGATGAACATTTTTTAGAGAATGAATTTTTTCTTTTGTCTTCAACTAAAGGATAGTCTCTATTTATAATCATCTTGGAGTCTTCAAAGTCTTGAAATCATGTAGTGGTATTTTTCACCGTAAGAACCCATGGCCAATCAATAGAAATAATTACTTGTAAGTGGTTGTCCTTGAAAGTGGTTGTTATTCATCTTTTGAAACAATTGTCGTTTGTAATCAATGACCATCTTCTTTTGATAAAGCAAGTCATAATACCTTCTTGAATTAGGCTTGAATTACAATCAGTACATACTTCTGGAGAAAGAATTATTTGAAAATCTAAAGACTTTGAACATCTACTAGTAGAAAGAGAGACTCTTGGAGATTTTTTAGACATGAGATGAACATTTTTTTTTGAATGAATTTTTTCTTGTGTCTTCAACTAAAGGATAGTCTCTATTTATAATCATCTTGGAGTCTTCAAAGTCTTGAAATCATGTAGTGATATTTTTCACCGTAAGAACCCATGGCCAATCAATAGAAATAATTACTTGTAAGTGGTTGTCCTTGAAAGTGGTTGTCATTCATCTTTTGAAACAATTATCGTTTGTAATCAATGACCATCTTCTTTTGATAAAGCAAGCCATTATAGAGCATCTTCTAAAGTTTTTTGTCTTCATATCATCATTGATTATAGATTTGATAATAATTTTGATAAAAATTGTTTATACATAAATACATGAATACCATCATAGTATACATGCATACGTATTTGAAAAACAAAATTTTGATAATAGAAAAAACGAAATATCCTACATTTAAAGTATTACATCAAATTTATGGATAATGATTTCTTATTCTTCATAAGGGTCATCAAAAGGGTCTTGAGCGTCTTCAAATAAATCATTCTTTATAGATTTTGGAGAATCGTCAGAAACTGATGGAGTTTGGCGAATTTCTTGAAGTAATTTTTAAAGTTCTTCAGGGGAAGAGGTAGCAGCATCTTTAATTCTTGCATTTAAATCCATATATATATATATATATATATATATATATATATATATATATATATATATATATATATATATATATATATATATACTATCTTATAAAAGAAATCCTATTATTTTTATAAATAAACTCAATATAATAATAATATTTTTTAAAACGTTCAAACCATGAAGCAAAAAGTACAAGTTGTCAATAATAAAATAATATTAAAATTTTAAATGACATGTCTTTGAAAAGATATCTTTGACCCAACTTCTTTCATCTTGATCACTCTCCTCATATCAGGCTTTTCCTACGTTTTTTAGGAAAGTTTGAATCAATCGCAGTATAAAACATAAATCTAAACGAGTCATCTCTCACTTCTTGAGACCACGCTCCTCTCACAAAACCCTACAGTCTCACCATTCCTCTACTTTTTCTCTGGTCAAACCGATATACCCCCTTCCCCATCAACACCGCCTCCTAGCACTAACTTCGCCACCTCTTTTAACCATATCTGATCACAAGCACAAACGAGAAACCATTCATGACCTCCACCGCCATATCCACCATTTGTTTCTACCAGAAGTATGCTGAAATCATTCACCATCTTCTCTTTTTCTCCTAAAGAAATCAACTATCATCTCTTTAGATCTCTACGAAATCAACTGGCCATCTGCTTTGCTCAACGCCGCCGCCATCCTCTACGCACCTTAGATGTCGACTGACCACCAGGTATGGTGTTTGATCTGTGTTTTTAGCTTTTAATCCGTCTAGATCTTTTTAGTGTTTCAGGTGTTGGTCACCGCCGTTATTGTAGTTATATCACCAAGTATTAATTTATAAAGATATTGAAAAGCTATTCTTTTGCTCTACGATCATTGTTATTTGCTGTATTTTTCAGATTTGGGATCCCAAAAGCAACACCTACTATGGATGATGAGAAGTGGAAGGCTAGACTCTCTATATTTTGTTTCTAATCTGTCAAACTGAAACAAAAGCGAAACGATAATGGAATTCCCTCCAAGTATTTTCAAAGGGTTTACTTCTTCTGAGGAGTTTGCGTTGAAGGAGATGATGATGATGAGAGGGGGTTGTGGTCGGAAGACGTCGTCTTCTTCATTGGTGTTGGATAATGAAAGGGGAGAGATAGTGAGGGCTCTGGTTAGACCTGGCAGTATTCATCATCATCCTCATCATCATAATTCTCATCTTCATCATCATCAAAAGGGGGCAAAAGCAGAGAAAGCTTTAATGGCTTTGAGGAATCATAGTGAGGTGGAGAGACGGCGGAGAGAGAGAATCAATGGCCATCTCTCTATGCTTCGTAGCCTCATTCCAGGCACTACTAAGGTCTATTTCGTTTCTGCTCTTATAATGTTCGAATTTTTGTTGGTTCTTTTCAATTAATTTATCATGGTGTTTGAATATTTGATTCGATCACTAATTTTTGGGCGAATATGTATATGGGTTTACTTTAAATTTGTTCTAAGGGTGTTTTTCATCATTTTAAGCACTTCCCATGGCCACATTTTGACATTTGAGATTAATCCTGTTGTTGTTAAAGGCTGAATTTAGCATGAATTTCCCCCAAATTATACACTTATATATTTCTAATTCTCGCACTTGACAAAACAGTTCAATGTGCTTCTCAAGATTTTGGCAAAAAATTGAACATTTGGCTTCAATTGTCATCAATAAAAGACGATTTGTGAGTGGGTGTTCCTTCCATGTTCCTATTCCTTTAGCAAAGTGCCTTCTCAGGAATCGTTTGGTCCATTTTGATTCTTCCATAGTGTCCTGTCAATGTGCATCAATTGAGTGGACAAGCCCAACTACTCTGGCTGATTTTTTTAAGGCTTGATCCTTCTAAGGTATGTATTTGTTCACTTAAAGCCATAATATTCTTTAAGTTTTTTTCTTAAATACTATCATTGAGTCATATATCTATGATTTTGTCTTTATTTTTTGAATAAAATTTACCAAAATAGGGTGAAAATAAACTTGTAAATTGTTGATATCAAGTAAAAAAGACAAGTTGACTTGTTTATATCTACATACTACAGGGGACTAATGAGGCTATTTGAACATTTCAATAATTATGAAGGTTTATAAGTCGCATAATGTTTTCATTTGATTTTGAGTTGATTATAATTAATATGTGATTGATTTCACAGAGGTTATTATCACAAACAACATGTTTAAACAAAGGATGGTAGCGTGAAAGCAAGAAATAGTATTTTTAATGTATGCGGCCTCACCATTTAAGCTTTTATCGTGCATGTAGAAAAGGTGTCGCGAAGTTTCCTAATTTTGTTTCTTATAGCATCCTACTTTCGAGTGATATAGGCTAAAAAAGATCTCTCTTTCAGTGACTATCAAATAATGTTTGATTACAAATTGTTGATTTGTTATTTCATAGCATCTTACTTTTATTGATTTGTTTATATAACATCATACTTTGGTTTGAAACCTTGAATGCTTAATTAAAGATTATGGAAGTAATCAAAAAGTTCAAATGTTTATCATACTTTGTGTGTCACAAGGCATCATTATTTTTTAGATTTTAAAACATATGTACATATGCATTTGTGTCTATTTATGTGGGATGTTGCATGAGATTTGGCATAAATGTAAAATAGCCAAACCTGTGGACTAAAAGTTGAAAATCGTTCTTCTCATATGGATAAAAGTTTATTAACAAAATGACTTAAGACAAAATTAAAAATATCAATATGGTAAAGTTGTATTTGAATGAAATCATAAGGGTTCCTCTTTCAAATTAGTTATTTTAAGAGAGATTATAATGAACTGCAAATGACATATAATTTGTATTAATAACTCATACATTTATGAAGAAAAGCGGACATAATGGAAATTCTAAGTTATAGAAAATAAATATGAAAATGATTAATTAAAATTCAATTTTTTTTTTTAATAATAATCGGTTATTAACTATAAAGTCTATCTACACCTAAACATCTTTTCTTTAAATAAAGTAAAATAAATCAGCTTTTTGGTTAACTGTCAAAAGGAAAACACATAAACTGCAACAGAAACGGAAAAACATCAATTTGGTTAACTAGGAAATCGGAAAAGATTGTCATTTTTAGTTACTGGATCGACTTTTATAAATTCATTTTATTCAAGTATGATATATAAGAGTTTCAGATGCATCTAATTAGGTACCAAGTGGATCTAATAACCAAAAGAACTTATTCGTCGCTCACCGTTTTGCACGGGTAAACGACTAGTGTGTGTATATATATATATATATATATATATATATATATATATATATATATATATATATATATATCCCTATTCTAATAAAAGAATAGTTTTATTCTCATTTTGACATGTGTCACTATATTAGACCTCATAATTAATGCATATTTTATTTTTCTTTTGCCATGTGTTACCCTATTATATCTTCTAATTAATGCATGTCACTTGTCAACCTATTGATTATCCATTTTAAATTTTAAATTTCCCGGTCTAATTACATTAAATTAATAACATTAGAATATAAAGTAAAATAAAATTAATACAAATTATAAAATGATATAATTTTACATATTTATTTAAATCAATGATAGTAATTTTATATAACTAAAAAAATCTCTTAATTAAAAATTTATTTAAAATAAGTGATTAAAAATTTTGAATTTTTTACTATTAAAATTTAATTAATTTTGTAACCGTGGTTCACACGGGTTATAAACTAATATATATATATATATATATATATATATATATATATATATATATATATATATATATATATATATATATATATATATATATATATATATATATATATATATATATATATATACTTCTAAACTTTCTAAAAGGATTACCTTCGCTCCTTTATTTATACTTTGTAAAATTATGCTTTCTACCTTTACGTTTTGTAATGTATCATTTTGCTCCTATCAACGTTGAACGTTTTAAAATGACATTTACGTCTTCTTTAATTTCTATGTATATATAATTTGATTTTCGTATCCGCCGTCACTTTCTACCCCTCTACTTTATACAATGGCATTTTCCACCCACTTTACCTTTTTAAATGTAGTTTTTAACCCCCCCCCCCCCCCCCCCCCCCCCCCCCCCCCTCCCCTCACCAGCGCTCAATTTTATAAAATGTTACTTTGACGCCCTTTGATTTTGAACTTTATAAAGTTCGTTAACTTAAAAAGCTATTTTATTATGTGCTTATTTTTATGAATGTATTGGTATAAATTCGAGGCGATCAATGCTTCGACGTAAATTTAGGACTTTTGTTTGTTAATTTAAAAGAAAAATCATATCAGTAGAAATTTTAGTTTCTTTTTTGTTTCAACATAATATTTGTGTATGTTTCTATACTTATTTTTATGTACGTTTGTACGTATAAGTTGGATTATATACAATACACTTTCATTCGACAATATAAAACGAAGTTGTCATATACATCTTTACACTCTTCATCGAATTACTTTTTAATATGTGGCTTTTACGTCCTCCCCTCCCTCTTGACGTTGCTATTTAGCAATTTTGGTCTTTACTTTTGTGAACTCCTTCAAGTTTTGCCTTTTACTTTTTAAAATTACACTTTCACCACTTAATTTTGAACTTTCTAAAATGTCACGTTCAGCATTCTTAACTTTGAACTTTCTAAAATATCATTTTCGCCCCTCCGTTTTTTAAAGTTTCATATATACGCCTTGTAGCATACATAATCAGATTCTCTTATGTGTTGGTTTAGATTCGAGATGGTAAACGCTTCGACTTATATTTAGAACTTTCAATCGTTAATTTAAAAGTAAAAGATACATGCTTTTTTATGTACTTGTCAGTGTCAATTCAAGTTTGTCTACGTTTTAACGTAATTTTTTTGTTTTCACTTTGAGGCTTATTTTTAACAATTTTTCTTTACTTGGCTTCGGTCCATGACTTTTATGCTTTGCCAACATAAATTATCCTAAATTTCTATGCATGGATTTGGTGTATGACCCCTGTGGTTGGATAACTTACATCCTTATAAATTTCTACTGCTCCTTAAAGAGTTTTCCTTTTTAAGTCAATTATTGTCGCATCAATACAGAACGGACAAAATTCTAGTTAAAACTAAATAACGTTTTTTTTTTACAAAACAGTAGTGTTGTTTTCAAATTAAATATCTTTAACATCTTGTAACCTTCATTGGTTATATAGATTGATTATCTACAAGGTAATATAGGAACAAAAGTTTTAAGCATGTGGTAACAAAATATAGAACTATATAAGCATTTTCTACGTATGGATATTTCATAGAATTGGTAGATATATAAGCTTCAATGCGATAGTTGTACGTGCAACCTTATACCAAAGAAAGTAATTTAGCGGATAAGACGAATTAACTAACCATTTGCTTTGTAAGTGCTTGATTTACTTGACTCGTATTTCATGTGGCTAGAGCAAGATGCCTGCAAGAGTAGCATAAGCCTTGTGCATTAATTTACTGGTCATATCTTGTATGCTTCGTTGAGAAAATAAAAAATAAAAAAAATTGAAAATAGGGAATCATTCTTAATCAATAATTTTTTTTTCATAAAACCCTCAATCGTATCAGCGGAAATTATTAAATGTGTGTTTTCAAACAAAACATGTATCCTTAAACTGTGCCAATAATTATCTTAATATATAAAAGAAGTAATATTTTTAGTTTTTTTAAATAGCTATTTTTATCGAAAAATGATTTTAAATATATCAAATTTTATAACTTTTTTATTTTCTCTAAATAGTCATCCATATTGACATAGTTTTAAGATAAATCATGTTTTTATAGTTTCAGCTTTCGATATTAATAAGTGAATAAAAGTGCATTATGTTTTATTACAGTACATTTGTTATTTACTTATGAATATAAATTATGTTTAATTTTTTTTACAGTTTAAGTATTAGTCATATATGAATACAACATGTAATAAACTTTTATAGTTTACATTAGCTTTTGTCAAATGTTATATTCATATATGAATAATATGTGTATTACTTCTTTTCACAAGTTGTCATAATTTTATTATAATTCATTTGTTATTCATATATGAATAAACAATTCGAATTTTCAAAACATTTTGTCTTTTATTAAAATATTATTTATTCATATATAAATAACAAACGAACTATAACAAAAATCTGATAAATATTTTATTCGTATATAAATATAAGATTTGACTAGAGCCAGTACATGTTTTATTCATATATAAATATAACATGTTACAAAAGATGATGTAAAATATATATTTTAAGTAGAAAACTTTATTATATGTTATATTCATATATTAGTGACACTTAAACTGTAAAAAAATATTAAACATACATTTTATTCATAAGTGAATAATAAATATAGTGTAATAAATTATTGATGTATTTTTATTTATTTATGAATAACAAGAATTAAAACTATAAAAAAATATTTTATCTTAAAACTATATCAACATAGATGTCTATTTACAGTGAATAAAATATTATGAATATCAAACATATTTAAATTAATTTTTGGATAAAAACAAATTCTTAAAAATTAAAAAAAATAAAAATAAAAAAAACGTTATTTTTGAATATATTAAGGTAATGATTATGATAGTTTAATGAAACATGTTTGTTTTTAAAACACACTTGTATCATTGCCTATTTTTGTCGGTACACCTAAATATTTTGTGGATTCTCTACATTTTTTTTCAAGTATATATATATATATATATATATATATATATATATATATATATATATATATATATATATATATATATATATATATATATATATATAATAACATTAAAAGAAATATATTTATCATTTCCCGGTTTAATCACACAATTTTAGTTTGGTTAAACAAGCCCCTTATTTTGGATGAAAGTTATGTCGTGTACATTGTGATATGAAAAATGGTTATTTCCATAAAAGACCATATATTTTGACTTTTTATCATTTTAGACCTAAATTTTTTTTTCTTTTCCGAAAAAGACCCAACGTTTGCATGTTACTTAACAGGTCACCAAAAGGGAAATTAAGTATTTTTATTTCATAAAAGACCCTATATTTTGTATTTTTTTTTTCCAGTTTAGTCCTAAAATGTTTTTGTATTTCAAGACTAGTTGTATAAAAAACATGATTATATCCTTTTAGTTTAAACATAGACATCGATTTAAACATTGTAATTATTATGCCTATATTTATTTATGATTGGACAATTTCTTTGTCCATGTATATTTAAAAAAAAAGTAGTCGTAAAAGCTATTTCTTCACTACACAAAGTTCATGTAGCTTAATTTCGTCAGGATATAAAAAACATAGTTATATTCTTTTAGTTTAAATAATAGACAACGATTTAACTTTTGCATCTTTTGACATCATATTGATTTACACATGAAATATTTTTTTAAACCATTACGCATACAACGATTTAACTTTTTCATCAATTTATGCTCAAATGGTTTCATTCTCATAATATAGTTTTATGTATTTATATGTGATGTTAACATTTTTTAAGAATGTCTTAAACTTGAATTTGATATATCTAAACAAAACTATTACGAATGTTTAGGATTAATATTTTATGTATGTATTTGATATAATTATAACATATTATTCAATAATGGCATGGCCGGTCCTAGAGATGTATATATCCTCAAATGCCCAGGACGAATCATGGAAAAATGACCATTATCGTTATTATAAGTTTTTTATTTTTAAAATAAATGTATGTGTGTGTGTGTGTATATATATATATATATATATATATATATATATATATATATATATATATATATATATATATATATATTATAAAAGAAATTGGGTTCTGTACAGCTGTCCACTTTGCCTCCCCCTACCCCAGGTGAATAATGGGCTAATGCTACAAAATATTCTATGACTTTGGTTTAGGAGTATGATAGTGAGTGCATTTGTTAACTGTTCTAAAAAAGTTGATTAAAAAATTCGACCAAAAAATAATATAGAAAATTGAGAGAGGGAAATATGTCAAAACTCACGAAATTAGTATAATAGACAAACTAAAAAACACTTATTTTCTATACAGTTTGTTAAATTACGTTGTATGTTTTTTTTCTACAAATAAAAAAAAGTTGTGATTATGCTAAAAGATTCTTCCTAGCCATGTATTATCCATGTTACCAAAAAATATCAAATTAACATCAAACTTTTTTTAGCGGTAATAATAACATTTTTTATAAACAATATACGAGGTTTAATGATATAATATATATCCAAGATAAAGTTTAATTATATCTTTTACATAAAAATAAAATTTTGTAATACTTCTAGGTTATATTCGCTCAAAAGATAATGGATTAGATACCATTTTTTAGTTTATACATGTATACTTTCTTTTCGGTGTAGTCAATAAGTACTTTATATATCTGGTCTTGAAGATTATAACCAATTTTAAAGTTGAGTTTATTAAAAAAAACATTTAGGTCAAAAATGGAAAACCTATAAAATATAAGGTCTTTTATGAAAAGCACTCTCAACCAGCTACTATATATCTATATATGGATACCAAGCACACCAAAAAATGGATTTGTTTTTTTTTTAAGAAACTAAAATGATCCTATCAAAATTAATTGAGATTTTCTAATATGTGTCCTAAGGGCACATATAAGAAGTATTCATTATTAAAAATATTACCATAATTAAAATTAAAATACATTTTTTATGGAAATTATTAATGCATTTCATATTTAATTATGGTAATATTCTTTATATATAATTAATGTAATTTATATTTAATTATGGTAATATTTGTCATTAATTAATACTTCTTATATGTGTCCCTATGGCACATATTAGAAAATCCCAAATTAATTGCTTTTTAGACTAAATTATAGAAACAAGTAATGTGTTTGTATGAAAGTTGCTATTTCAGACTAATAGAAAAATTAATTTTTTCCATTCACTTTTCAACACCAAGAAAACCCAAAAATAAATAGTTTTCTACTAAAAAAAATGAAAGTAAATAAAAGAAACCAAATTCGAGCGGTTTTTCAATCCAAAATAAGCAAAAATAAATTATAAAAGACTGAAACTGAATGGTTTTTCAACCAAAATATCCAAACTTTAATATATATATATATATATATATATATATATATATATATATATATATATATATATATATATATATATATATATATAAAAGGTTAGGTTATATTGTTCTAACTATCTATTGTATGCATGTAGGATTGATTCTAGAGCAATCATTTTAGTTAATTTAAAAAAATAATTAATGCATATTAGATGTTAAAGATATAATGAGCATTAATTAGAACTCCAGCATTTAATATATACATTAATTATTTTCTTAAAATAACTAAAATGATTGGTCCAGAATCAATCATATATCTATATATATATATATATATATATATATATATATATATATATATATATATATATATATATATATATATATATATATATAAAGGTTAGGTTATATTGTTCTAACTATCTATTGTATGCATGTAGGATTGATTCTAGACCAATCATTTTAGTTAATTTAAAAAAATAATTAATGCATATTAGATGTTAAAGATATAATGAGCATTAATTAGAACTCCAGCATTTAATATATACATTAATTATTTTCTTAAAATAACTAAAATGATTGGTCCAGAATCAATCCTACAAGCACACAATAGATAGTAAAAACATTTGAACCTAACTCTCTCTCTCTCTCTATCTCTATCTCTCTCTCTCTCTCTCTCTATATATATATATATATATATATATATATATATATATATATATATATATATATATATATATATATATATATGACATCAATTATAAATTACTATATAATAACTTGTTAAGAAAAAAAAAAGTCTAGAAACAAAAAATAGACAACGAATAATTGTCGATATTAGAATTTTTTTTAATAGTAAACATACGTCATATTTTAATAGCAAATATTTAATAAATATTATCATTAAACAATATTAATTAAATATATACAAATATGACAATACATTGTCTTATATATTGTCTCAAAGAAATAAATTATTATATATCATTGGAAAACAATATATTACAATACACTATTTAGAAATGAATATGTTTATAAAACATTCTTAAAACTATTTTATATTACCAACATAAACTCAAAAAATAACATCGGTCAACATATATATATATATATATATATATATATATATATATATATATATATATATATATATATATATATATATATATATATATATATATATATATATATATATATAGAGAGAGAGAGAGAGAGAGAGAAAGAGAGAGAGAGAGAGAGGACGGTTCACTTGATATTAAAAAAAAATGAGATCTTAAAATTCAACATCGGTCACATATTTACCATTTGTCTCTCTCGCGTTTTCAGTGTACAGACAACAACGGAGTATACATAATCATAAATAATTATATAGCAGAGAAATATAATCTTATATGATTATGCATGTTACACGTATATACCTAATTATAAATGTTTATACACATGTCTTTGTTCACTAATTGAGTAATCATATATGATTATAACGGTTGATGGCAGTAGAGGTGGTGACGACGGTGGCGATGATATATATGTGACGAAGGTGGCAGTAATGGGATCGTTTAGTGGCATAGGTGGTGGTAGTGTCGGTGGCGGTTGTGGTGGTGGGGAAAGTTACGAAGGTGAAAGGAACGAGCGACGCTACATAATCATTTATGATTATAACAGGCCCACTGAGCCGTTACGATGAAGGTTTAGAACGACAGATGTGAATTATATATGTATGTATGTGATAACTTACCGAAAATAAGCATTCTGACGAAGGTACCCACAAGTTAGCACTAGCTGTATCGAAGATCACATTAAATTTCTGAGGTGGGGTTCCAATGCCGATCTCACCAAAGTATTGAGCATTCATATAGTTGTTTAGTGCTATGATATCAGATTTCGTGGAATCACGAAGGTTATTTGAACTCTTTGTGTACTTCCTAACAGACGCGTTTAAAGTGACGTCTGAGCTGGTTTCACTAAATTTCACTCTCTTTAGTTTTATCCTAACAAACTCATCCACTGATGTGGTAGATACCGGAGTATAGACAAGAGTTGACAATGATAGTAAAATTGCTAGAGTTTTCAACTTCCTTCCCATGTTGACCTACATGTTAATTCACCATTAAGATCTAGTTAGTCATATGTCAGCAAGTATATACAAAAGTTGTTTCATTATTAGCTACTAAGATACCATGAATCTATATTAGGAAAACTAAACCTTAGGAATATAAGAGCAAATAAACTTGGTCGTTACAAAATCCAGGTGTCATACAACATAAACTTATTAGACATTAACAAATAACGTCAAAATCTGTGTTATCAAATGTAAGATCATTTTTTTGCTTGGATGTTATTTATATTAACCTTAGTTAGGCATATAAGCTCATAAAAATCATTAATAGGAGCCACCTTGTTGGAACTCAAAACACAGATTTGTGCCTAATCATGAGAACAATCAAAACCATAAAATACATAATGTTTAGAAAAGCATGTTGAATTGACGAAAGTGAGAAAAAGAAGATTGAATCTTGGAATCTTACTCGGCTCTTGAACATTACTATATTTAAACTCAAATTCATTGCATGCAACCTCAACAACTTTTATCATATATGGAGGAAAACACAAATATTAATAAAGTTTAAAGAGTTAACTAATTCTCAGAAGCTACGAAACTTGAAAACAGCATGAAATTATGGGTTCATACGTATGACATGATTATCGATTGGAAATATATGATAACACATGAAACAAAATGAATGTTTATAAGGTTGACAACACATAATCCCTTTTAATTAGACAATACAACATTTTAAAGCATCAATTGTTGTGAATGAAAAAAAATTGTTGTGTATGGATCAGTTCCTATAATAATAGAGTAAATTTCACAAATGGGCTGTGTTTTGAGATAATATAAACATGGTCACTACTTGGTTTTTTAGGTAAAATTGTAAAATTGGTACGTATGTTATGCAAAAAATATAGATAAGGTCCAAAAAGTTTTTAACTTGTATGGAAAGTCCAAAATCAAATATTTTATGTGGTTTTAGTCCTAAAATTAAAAAACTCTTATGGTTTTAGTCCTTAAAAGACTTGAAATGACCATTTTGCATTTTCCTTTTCTTTTTATTATTTCATATTTTGTTAATTAAAAAATTGAAAAGAAAAACATTAGGCCCATTTATTCCATCTAGGGATGAAAATTTCACCCCACCCGGTGGGGAACTCGGTTGACTTGCCCCAATCGGGGACGGGTATTCCCTACTAAAATGGGTTCGGGTATGGCACCGAGGATCCCCATTATGCTAATACTGGGGATGGGGCCGGGGCTGGGTATAACAATTCCCAACCCGCTCCGCCTCCGTTTTGATGACTATATATATATATATATATATATATATATATATATATATATATATATATATATATATATATATATATATATATATATATATATATATATCATTTATTAAATTTTGAATTAAGTTCACTAAAATGAATTGATCTATATTAGACCGTCAGAGAAAGAGCCCGTATATCAAATTATGTTTCAAATTCCAAGAGTTCGTCAATCGTCACTTCGTTCGACGATCTGTATACCAAAATCATCACTTTTCATTTTGGTGTTTGTTAAACTTTTTGATTGATGTAAACAGAATCTGATTATGGCATCTAGTTTTGATCGCTTATTAAACTTAGTTTTTTTTTTTTTTTTTTTTTTTTTTTTTTTTTTTTTTTGTAAGTTAGAGTTTATTATGTTGATAGATTGGGGATGGGATGGGGATGGGTTTGGGAAAAGCCCAAAATACAAAGGGGAGGGGGATTTGATTCCCCGCATCCTATGGGGGTGGGGATGACGATGGGGACGATGTTAGACACTCGGGGATGGGGACAGGGATGGTCAATCCCGCCCCAAACCCGCCCCATCCATCCATAATTCCATCCATCGTACCATATCTCTCTCTTTTTCTCTCTCTCTCTCTCTCTCTCTCACACACACACACACACACACTCTCTCTCTTTCTCTCTTTCTTTTACCTAACCCGAATCTCTTTCATAGTCAAGATTTACCCCCCCCCCCCCCCCCAATCCATTGTTAGGATCCCCTACTCTTCTCGGCGATCCAACCCCACTGTCGATCTTATAAGCATAACTCTGATGAAACCTCCTCCCCACCATCGTTTATGACAACTAGCACCAGCACCATTGTACCATTACGTGATTGCCAAACCACCAACATATCATCATTTATAATCTTGTTATGATTAGCAGGAATTGTAAGGAATTACAATAGAAGCTCAAAGATGATTTTGATACTTTCACCACTACGAAATCCACTTCCTTAGTGCAACCTTTGGAGTGCTAGCGATTACTATATCCGATCAATTGATTGGATTGAACACATACACACATCAGACTAAAACACAAATATACATACACACATGATTCCCTTCATTTTTTCTTTCTGATAAGCTTCACTCCATCGATTGTTGCAAATCTGATTGAGAAAGAAAATAAGAGCAGTGTTGCTCGACATGAAGGACAAGGGAGAGAAAGAAAGTCAAAGAGAAAGAAGGGTGTTACTCGACATGAAGGAGAAAAGAGAGAAATAGAGTCAATGAAAAAGAATGCGGTGTCTTTGATTTACCAGCCTGCGTCTAATTATCATTCCTCTCAACATCAGTCTATTTCTCTCTCTTACAGGGTCATTATACATCTCGATTTGTTTTGATTCTCATGAACCTAAGCTTTCAAATAAGACTTAGTTGTGAAATCGATATTAAATTTCGGAAAAAGTGAAAAAATCAAACCCATTTGTGTGTCTGTATTTGATTGATATGTTGTATGCGAAAAGGGTGATTCCATCTGGTTGAAAGTATTCATGGGTGGATCTATGTGAGAAAACAAAAGAGGTGTTTAGAGAGTGTGCGCGCGAGAGAGTTTGTGTGTGCATGGGTGTGTCTTGACATGGAGAGAAAAATAGATCAAATAAATGTTGCAAATTATTGATTTTGTTTTGTTCATCGATGATGGAGGGTGTGAGTCGGTGTTAGTGGTGGAGGATCTACAATGGTGGTTTGAGATTGAAGGAAGAACACAGTGGAGAGAGAGAGAGAGAGAGAGAGAGAGAGAGAAAGAAAGAAGGGGTAGGGTGGGTGGGCCTAATATTTTTATTTTTATTTTTAATTAATAAAGTGTTAAAAGAAATATAAGAAAAATAAAAAAAAAAGAAATTAAAAGGACAAAATATTCATTTCAAGTAGTCCCTTGAATTTGTTGAAGGATATTGTTAGACATTGGATCCAAGTCTAAATCTTCTCCTAGCAACTCCATAAACCAATCTCTAATTTCTTGGTTACTTCTTTGTGTAAAGCTTTCACTGGAATTCTTGGATTCTATAGCATTTGTTGAAGGATATTGTTTTCCAAAAATCTAGATGTACAAGCTTTAACAAATCTTGTTTGTAATCATTTATGGTCATCATTTATAGTTTTCACCATCCAATCTCCATTCTCACAAGATCGTGAAATCTCCACAACCCAAAGACAAGTTCTTTTTTGTTTTAGCAGGTTTTGACCTGCAAAAACTCAGAGCTAACTGGGAAAAATCCATTATTATGTCATATAACTTTTTAAAGTTTTTTATTTAGTTTTCTGTAACAACGTTTTTTATTAATGTAGCGTGACTGGCAATCATTAAAGGGTATTTGAATTGAAAAGCAATATGGGCGATGTTAAACACATTATAAGACGTTAATAAGAAGGAAGGACTTATTTCGGTCAACGACCTTAAGATATTAGGTAGAAATACCATATATCAAGAATGCTCATTGCTTATTGATGGGGTGATGTTGCATAATGTTCAATCGTGCGTTGATTTAATAGCAAATGGGGGTTATGGTTATTCGGAAATCTCCAGAAAAGTTTTAAAATTTTACTATAATTTATGAAAAAGTCTCAAACTAATTTTTTTTTACGAAAAAACATGAATTACCGGTAAAAGTGACGATCTGACCTTTTTTTTTTTTTTTTTTTTTTTTTTTTTTTTTTCTCTGGTTTACTGGTTTGTGTGTAGCAAGCAGCAGCAATAGCATTAGCCCAACTCATTGTCATTCGGGCTGCTTCACACAACGAGCGGTTTTGCCTTTCAACGACACCATTTTGTTGTGGAGTGTAGAGAGCAGAAAAGTTGTGATATACTCCCTTTTCAACAAGAAAGTCTTCAAATTCATTGTTTTTGAACTCCAACTCATTGTCACTTCGAATATTTCTTACCAGCTTTCGCAGTTGAAGCTCTATTTGCTTGACAAAAACCTTGAGCTTTGGTGTAGCCTCTGATTTATGTTTAAGAAAGAACACCCAGGTGAAACGAGAAAAGTCATCTACTATTACTAGTATAAATTTGTTACCACCAATGCTTTCAATAGCCGAAGGTCCACATAAATCTATATGTAGAAGCTCAAGTGGTTCGATGATCTTCGTGTTGACATGTGTTGGATGACTTTTCTGCTTTGCTTTCCCATTTCACATGCAGCACACATATGTTCTTTATCAAACTTGAGTATTGGAAGTCATCGCACATGATCACCAACAACTAGATTATTGATGTCTTTGAATTTGAGGTGCGAGAGCCTTCGGTGCCATAACCAACTTTCGTCTGAGTGTGCTTTCATTAGCAGACACACAGTTAGCTTCCCTCGAATGGGATTGAGGTTCAGTGGGTACATTTCACCTTTTCTTTTGGATTTTAATAGAACTGTTTTGGTCTTCTTCTCTACTATTTCAGACCCTTCATCATCGAACAAAACCTTCAGTCCAGTTCCCACCACCAGTTGTGAAACACTAATGAGATTAAGTTGTAAGCCGTCTACTTTTGCTACTTTTCTGATCGAGAATTTGCCATTTGTGATCATTCCATATCCTTTTATTGTGCCAAATGATTTGTTACCATAATTGACACAACCGCTATCCGTAAGAGCTCGAAACTCCCGAAGCTCTTCCTTTCTCCCTGTCATGTGATGTCAGCAGCCACTATCAATGTACCATTCGTCGTCGAACTACTTGTCACGCATAACCTGCAAAAATCAAGCAGATTTAGGAACCCAAAATTTTCTTGGGTCCTTGTGAGCCTTTTACAGAACAGGGTATAGCAGTAGAAGAATCAACCAGGTAAGTTCGTTTTATTAGGGTTGTTTCATATTTTCTTTTGATTGTAAAAACTTTGATTTTATTATCTTTTGACGCTTTAACCTTAGGTTTAGGAATTGGATATTTATTGTTTTCTAACTTTTGGTTTTGTTTCCTTAGGTTAGTATTCATCTTATTTTCGTCTCTTGAGACGATCTTCCCTTTTCCCTTCACATATTCTTTAGGATTGTGATTTGAGTGAGAGGAATGTGTTTTAGAAGTGAAACCTTGCTTTCGGGTCCTTTCGCTTGTCGATGAGGAACCGAAACTGTCCCTTCGGTTATTGAGTTGGGAACCAAAACCACTCTTTCGGTTTATTTCGCTTCTATTTTGGGGACCGAAACTTCCCTTTTGGTTTGCTTGGCTACATGAATAGCATTGAATACAAGAAGTAGATTGAATCTTTGACACTCCTTTATCCTTAGCGGTTGAACTCTTGTTTGATCGAACGTAATTTAGGTTTTGGGACTGCCAAAACTGTTTCCTTTCAGTGAGATTCTTCTTGTATCTCCTGTTACGTTGATATTTCTTTTCAGACACCTGTTTGGGAGTTTTATGGACGTTGACCTTCGGTTTGAATTTTTCATCATGAGTTTCGCTCTTTAATGAGGAGGTTTCGCTTTTCACCTTAACAGATTCACTTGGAATATTTTTGGTACCACTGACTGTTGGCATATCAAAACGTGTAGGCTTGTTGAGTGGTTCTGCCACATATTTGACTTTAACCCTCCATGATGTTTTCTCAAATAGACCGATCGTTTCATCAACATTGTCTATTGGTGCCGACCAGAAATATTCATCACATCCTTTA
Organism: Lactuca sativa; assembly: GCF_002870075.4. Lineage (NCBI taxonomy): Eukaryota > Viridiplantae > Streptophyta > Magnoliopsida > Asterales > Asteraceae > Lactuca > Lactuca sativa. The sequence continues at coordinate 99,804,992 of NC_056626.2, forward strand.
GCATTATCTTCGTTCACTAATGCTATGAGTTTGGTTGTTTGCTTCTGTGTAACGCCGGTAACTACATAAACTTGATTTGGCATGGTTTGGACCTTCTGATACACCACAACCTTTTTTTTTCATAGCTTTGGACTTATTTTGGGACAAACGAGCGAATTCAACTGAGTTTTTAGAGATGAGATTTTTAGTAGGTTCGGGTTCGCTCTTGACAAATTCAGAACAATCTACCTCATCTTCTACAGATATTTCACTAATATCATCATCCTCATCAAATTCAGAAGCATTTTCAACATTAATTTTTGTTTTTGAACTCAACTTGGCATTCAACGAGTCAAAAATTTTCATAGTTTCGGTTTTAATATTCAATTTATCATTTTCGTCCAATAAATTCTTAAGCATGTCCTTGTGGTCTTTGGACTGGAAAAAAGATTTATTTTTGTCAAGACCAATTTTACAGCCAGGAGAAACTTCATCACACGAGACAACAACTTCACAATCATAAATATCAGCGTCGATTTCGTCCTCCTTCAATTCAAGGAAGGGAAGAATCATACTATGAATTTTCCTGCCTATTTCACAATCCAAATGCAACTGAGTGATACTGGAATATAAACATTAAACAATTAAACAAAAAGCATTTCTCTTTTTTAAAAGCTTCAAATTATCCCTTTGCAAACAAATTGTCTCATCCTTAATTCTTATTAACTCTTTCTCCTTTTGCTCAATCCATATTCGCCTCTCCTCACTCTTCAAAGACACCCTGCTGAGTTGATCAGTTAGGTTAGAATTTGTGAGGCGATTTTGGGTTAAACTACCACTTAAACTAGAAAATTTAGATTTTAATCCGTTCAATATTTTTTAATAGTTTGTGACTGGGATTTTTAATGATTCGAGAATAGATTGTACCTTCTTGATCAACTGGCCGCACTCATTGATCTGCTCACCAACAGACTTGGCAGCGAAGTACTTGTCTTCTCGTTCCTTCACTTCATCTTGACCCCCATCAGTGCTGTAACCCCTCATCTGTGACACTCCGGCTGTCACCATCAAACACTTTCCTTCAGCAGCATACTAACCTTCTTTCGCCACGAAATCACTGCAATGTGTAGGCTTTCTCACTTCTTCATCCTCTGAGTCAGTAGGCCAGACTTCAACACCACCAAATTCATCATCTGCAACATTTTCCAACACAATAAGAACATTCATAGTGTTATTTGTAGCAGCTTTCTTCTTCTTAATCTCTTCTACCTTCGCAGGTAGTATGCTTCATCGTCTTCACTCTCATTCTTCTCTATCATCTTCCTCAACATACAGTCCTTGGCAAAGTGGTTTTTGCCTCCACAAAAGTGACAATTAAATCCTGAGTCACTTGACATCTTGCTCTCCTTCTTCGATTCTTCTTGCCGGGGAGTGATCTTCAGTTCCTCCTTTGCCTTTTCTGAACTGTAGTTTCCTTGCTAGTTTCAGTTCTTATTGGTGGGAAACCTTATGTGAATGAACTTCTTTGGGTTTGAAACCATCAAAGCATATTCTTCATTGGTCAGATCAAATTCAGAAAGATCTAAATCTTCTTCTTCTTCAACTGCATTCTTTCTTTTGAAAATTAGGGCCAAACAACCCATGCTAGAAACCACATTCGTTTCTTTAGTCACCGCACCTTCATGTGACTTTAGTATCCCCACTAGCTTCGACAAAGAGTAAGCCTTGAATTATTCATGGGCCTTTACAGTAGACACTACAGCCATCCATTCGGATCTTAGTCCATTCATGAATGTGACCTTCTGCTCAATAACTTTCCTCTCTATGCCATGCTTTATCATTTTGCTAAGAAGATGATTAAAGCGATCAAAGGCTTGGATAAGCTTCTCTTTAGGTTTTTGCTTGAAGTCTCCAAACTCTGAAAGCAATAGTGTTTGGATCGAATGCTCAAGATCCTCATCGGTAGAATACAACTCTTTCAACTTGTCCCAAACCTCTTTCGCCGTCGTGCATAAGATAACCAACCGAAAGGTGTCAGACTATAGGGCAAATCTGATCATTCTAAGCGCTTTAATATTGCATACAAACTTATCCTTTTCATCTTGAGGAACATCTTTAACATCAACCAAAAGTTGGTTGTACTCCTTTTGAGTCTTTATGATTTGGTTTGTGCCAAAGTGAGCGAACGGACCTACAGTGATCGCTTCCCAGATTAAATACCCATTGTCTTCAGAATCGATCACATAGTCTTCAAAGTGATGCGTCCATACTTCGTAATCCTGAGTATATAGAATGGGAATCCTAGTTGTTGATCCAATGCAGTTAGAGATATTGATAGGGTTTGTGTTGGAATCGTCCTGTGACATGATGATATTGCGAAAAACCTGTTCAAGATCAGAGTTGTAAACAAAGTTAGGGTAAAATTGAAATCCAAGAACTACGTCAACAACAAGATGAAGGCTTCTAACAGAGATCAATATTAGCGGAAAACCCTAAAACCTTCTTCGACAGAAGAGATGCATATAGATTACACAGTCTCCTACTCTGATACCACTTGATGAGTTGAAAAACTCTTTAGATCATTTTAGATCTTGAACAGGTTAATAGAAAACGACTAATCCAACAATGTAAAGACAATTTGAATCAAAATAGTGCTTAATGATTCCAATATAGTCACACCTTAGCAGAGCTCGATCAAGATTTCATGCACGAAATACAATCAATAAAATCATCTTTCAGTACAATCAATAAAATAATAATGAAAGCGTTAATGATAAGATTTCATGCATGCAACTTATATACAAAACCCTAAAACAAAACACACGGCTGGACAGGGCCAAACCGGTGACAAAACTGGACTAATAACCGAGCCCAAGACGCAACACAATAGACCCAACAATCTCCATTAGACATTGAGTCTACTTAGTCATAATTCTTTAGACTTTAATCTTTAATTATCTTCATTTGAAGTCTTTATTCTTTAATCGTCTTCATTAGAGATTTAATTATAATTCATAAGTCTTTAGTCTTCTAAAATCATCTTTCAAACATATCGTCAATAAATTTTTTTTTGTATTGTATTTTACTATGGATTTTTGTAGATAAATTAAGTCTTTCTCCATCTTAAGTGAATGCACAAATTCATCAAGAAAAGTTTCTTATAAAACTTTCATAGCATTTAGTCATAATAAAATATTTTGTAAAATATTATTTTCATGAATACACGTACATCAAAAAATTAAATTTCACATAGAAAGCAAGGTATGTAATAATTATTACCATATTTTAATTCATAAAATAAAATTAATAAATAAATAAACTTCATTAGGATATATAGGAAAGACATGATCTGGGTAGTTACTCACATCAAAAGTTTACTTACGATTTTTGTAACGTCCGGTTTCCAGGTAAATTTCTTAAATTTATAAGTGTTATTTATTTTTGCATGGTGGCCTAGTATGTTGGGTGTACCTCGATGAATCTTGGACACGGGGTTTTCCCCCTGGTACGCTGGGTTACACGAGCCAAGGGCAAACACTAAAATTTACGGTTAATTTGGACCCTATTTAAGCACCTTGTAACCTTAAGACCCCTTCTATTTGTTGGATATAGTGTCTAAGTCCATAAATATATTTGGTATGTACTTGACCCGACCCGGCATGTTCCATTTGGGTTGCATGGCATCATGCACTTGGATAGACTAAATGAGAGAAATAAGACACTTATGGTTTATTAATATATTATAAGTTCTAATATATCAATAATAAGAATAATAATATTTAGTTAGTATTGATCAATAATTAATTTAGAATTAATTATGTGATCAAAAGAAGATTAATTAAATATATGGGTTGATTGTGTCAATTATCCATAACTTATATAGTGGGCCAAGGCTCCATGGATTATCAAGTTGGGTTAAACCCATAAGATGCTCCATGGGGGTCACATAACCCATGGGTCATGGAAATGAAAGGTCATGAGAATTAGGGTTTACATGGTGTAACCCTAATTGTAACATACTATATAAAGAAGCTATTATTCACCATTTTCGGACACTAGAGCGAATCAAAGAGGGCTAGCCAAAAATCTAAGTTTTCTTATTCTCTTAGAGTTTATTCCAAGTGTACTTGGTGTAGTGTGAAGCATTTGAGACATCACACTTGAGGTGCTAAGCTCACAAGGTTTCAAAGGGAATCGAATCTACAAAGAGGTATGTAATTCTTACTAACTATTAGAATAAAAGATCCCCATGTATGCTAGATAGGATTATGAACCTTGGAAAATCATTTTGCATGTATCTTAGTCAAACATAGATCCAAGGTTTCTAGAGTTGCATGTACACCATAGGAGTGTTAGAATGCTCAAAACCCAACACTATTATCATCCTCCTTCGTCCCAAAGCAGCTTCCATGAAACCCTAATCCCTCTTTAGAGAATATTGAGCCTTGTGTTTGTTTTGGTGTGTGTTTGGTGCATCTTGAAGAAAGGAGGACCCTTTTGAGAATATCTTGTTGATTTGAAGTTTGTGGATCCAAAATCTATTCAACTTCATCATCTTCCAAAACGTATAAAGTCTTAATCTTGGTGATTCTTTGTTTAGATCTAGGCTAGTGGTTTTTCACTACTAGAAAACAACCCTTTAATGACGCGCAAACAATGACACGCACTAATAGAGGACGCGCATTTGTGCGTGCCCTAAAAAATAATGTCAGCTTTGCAAAATGTGAAGGTAGAGGATGCGCATTTTTGCGTGCCTTAAAATGAATGTCCAAAAAAAACACGATGGGCACCTACCATAAAAAGCGTGTCATGTAAAGATGTCGCTTTATATTTTTTTAGGAAGGCGCGTTTTCGCTTTTTTTTAATCAGAGATGGTGGGAAATGAAATCCCAAAAAATTAAACACCCGCCTAATGCTTCTCTCCTTCTACAATCCTCGAAGAAAGAACCCTAATTCTAGTGTGAGGTTGTCAATCCTTTTGAAGCAGCCCGTCTTCCTATACCTTGATCTACACTCTCTCTCCCTTCTCTTTGCAAGCCTTAAGCCACCATCACTAGCATCTAAACCCATCAGCTCTAAGCGGCCATGGATTCTGTAAAGAGTGTTTGTCTCGTGTGTTTTTATCAGCGCCATCACACACTACTCTTCTCTATCCACTATGTCGCCAAGTCTCCGTATGTTTTCATCAGCGCCGTTCGACGAAAAGAACTAGGGCTTTGAACCACATCTCAATAAATTGTTCAGAGAGATCCAACAGCTCCTCTCACTCAAAACACCTTCGATTGAAGGTTATGTGACTCCTTACATCAACGCCATTCGATTGAAGCAATTTTAGTAGACACCGATCGCCTTAAATCTAAACTCCAATCAGAAATAGCATCTCGCATGTCTTCTCAGCTCTCCACTCCCCCATTTCGCTGGGGGCCCTGGTACCATCAATTTCAAATTGCACTTCATCTGAAGCTTGTTGATTTCTTTTGGATCCGAATTCAAATTCTGTGTTCTTCTTTGGCAATTTGGAGGTGGAATTCAGGTTGTATTACAGGAGAGTAGAGGAAGGGAAACAATATCCAATACTCTGTAGGAGATTATCTAACCTAAACGAAGAGTTCATTTCACATAAAAGTCCAACAGGTGGGTTCGATTTCATCTCCGGGAAGAGGATTGAACAAAAACTCATCGATTACAATCAAGAAGCAGAAAGATTTGGGGGTAATTCCAATTCCAATATCATTTCAACATCTTTCAACGATCTCTAATTCTCTTCAAATTCATTTAATCTATTAACATGACTTGATTTAGGTTATGAATATGAAGAGGTATCAGAAGTCTCACCTGGTCATCGATTCATTGCATACACCATGTATGACAAAGACGACAATTTCCTCATATTATGTGTTAGAGATTTGAATTTAGGTTCTCTCTGTAGTAAGCCACAAGTTGATTGGGTCTGTAATGTGGCATGGGCTAAAAGGGGTCAAGTCATATCTGTATCATGAGATTTTTTCCTTCATATCGGTTGGCTCTAAAATGAGCTCTAAACCCTATATTTTATTTGTTTGAGAAATTGTGATTTGATTGTTGTTCCAGTCCCAAGCTGCTTGTTTCAAGAAAGAGAGAGATGATCTACACAAGGTCAAAGCACGGGTTTTCTCTCCACAAGTCAAAGTTATTAAGTGTTGGTGGGTCAAGTTGAAAATGGTCAAAATCCATAGAAAAGAACTCAAAAAAAGCTAACGAGGTCTGTACGGTTATTGCTATTTTATGTATAACTATATGGATATATGTTTGAACTGTAACTACGGCTACTGATTTGGCTGCTAAAGAAGCTGACATTCGTGAGGAAGATGTGTTGAGGGAGAAAGATGCTTTTGAGGATCCTAAGAAGCTGGCAGCCAAGTCGCTGACTGAGCCAGTTAATGAGTTGATTGGCACTGTTAATCAGGTGAGAATCATATTATTTATAATGCTTTAGAATTTGTTTAAGGGGTAAAATAGTAATTTTATTTGATTTCAGTTTTCAGGTGAAGGAGGATGAAAAAGCCGAACAGGCGACCCAACCATCAAGAGTCGCTGATGCGGTCAAACATCGGGCGACCCGACCAGAACAGATGACGTGAGGCATTGGATCGACTTCTTGAAACATATAACTTCCCAGAGTTCACGGGCCGGGTTTTCCCCGCTCCATGTGAAGGTTCATGTGTGCTGGGTATAATTGAAAACCCAGTCTCCATCAAAAGCATTGAATGCTCAATCATAGACAAAGCCTATGAAGAAGGATGGATGGTGCCCAGAACCCCCCCCCCCCCCCCCCCCTTCAATCATAGATAAAGCCATAGTAAATATTCATTATAATTTATATGCTGAGTGGTCTGTGGATAATCAATCGTGTTTTATTAGTTAGCACTTACCTTAAGCTGTGGTCTGTGTTTTATGCTACACGCAGTTGCAAGAAAGCCTTTAGTAGCAGGTATAGATGGGCCTGCTTTTGGTGGTGGACTAGAGATATCACTGGTAAGAAACATGATTCACCTTCACCTTCCTTTCATTTCAAATGATTTTTTTTAATGCTTTAACTTGTTTGTTAGGCATGTCATGCACTCATATCCACACCTACCTCACAACTTGGCTTGACAGAACTGCAAATCAGAATCTAAAACTACTTTAGAAGCTAAAGTAGAACCAAAATCGGCTGTTAAGGGTTTAGGAAAGGGATTACTGAAGGAAATTAAGAAAAAAAATCTGATGATAAAAGCAACAAAATTGAACAGGAAATTACAGCAAACAATTAATCAAATGATATTGAAGAGATGAAAAAGGTGGATGAAGAAAAGGAAATAATGTGGAGAAAACTGCTTCCTGAAGAAGCCTATTTGCGCCTTAAAGAATCAGATACTGGTCTCCACCTTAAGGTTGGTTTACTTGCTGTTTTTAGGAAAAATAATAATAATTCAAAAGGGTAAATTGGTAAAATGGAGAAACTACATTGTGCTTTTATGTATTTTAGCCTTTTGAAACATGGTAACTAGGAAAAATGATTTTCTTTTTGGCAATCAAAACAATATAATGTATAATGGTTTTATAATTTTGTTATTAAGGTCGAATTATTATACTCTCTCCGTCCCAAAACTATAGTCCATCTTTCCTTTTTGGTTTGTCCAAAATAATAGTCCATTTCTAAAAATAAATAACATTTTTACCAAAATACCCCCTCATTATTACTTAACTAACTAAGCATTTAATGGATCATTAAATGCAAAGTAAGGATAAAACTGTCATTTTATTATATAAAGTTAGTGGTAATTAATGATTTTCTTAATCTGTATGTTTTTTTTGTGGGCAATAATATTGGGACGGAGGGAGTATATATTAAAAAAAGAGCTTATGAATATTATAGTTGTATGGTTTTAAACTTTTGCCACAAAAGATTTTTATTTTATAGTTTGGCCACGAAGTATAGTTTTAGGGTTTTACACTTTGGCCACAAAAGTTTGTTATTTTAGACTTTGGCCACAAATGACTTTAAACTTTGGCTTCAAAACTTTCTTATTTCAGACTTTGGCCACAAAAATAGAACCCAAATGTGAGTCGTCCATTAATTTGCATCGATGTCATTAATTTGCACTCATTTCTTCTATTGTTTTTGATGTGATAGATGGATGGATGCTGAAAAAGTTCTGGTGGCAGGAAGCAGAGGCCTTGAATGAACTCCGACAATCTGAAACTTGTAAAAGTTTGGTCCACATATTCTTTGCTTGATATAACACTTCCAAGGTTTGGAGTTTGGTCTGGACACCTTTCTTATACTAACAGTTAATGTTGATGAGATCATGACTTGTTAAAAGCAATTATAGATTTCAGGTATAACTGATATGGGGTTGCAGCCAAGGAAAGTAAATAGAGTTGGTGTTATTGGTCCAGGGTCAATAGCAATAGCAACAAATTTTATCCTTGCTAACTTTCATGTTATATTTAAGGAGGATGATGAGAATTCTCTGGAGGCTGCACTCGGTGAAATCAAAGGTGAGTCATGATATGAGCTTAAAAAGTATGGTCACAACTCACAACTCTTACTTGGTTATCTTCACCTTCAAACAATTTACACAACCATCTTATGGCGGGGAAAATGACCAAGGAGAAGCTTGAAAGAAATGTATCTCTGTTGAAAGGTGTACTCAGTTATGATAGCTTCAAACATGTGGATTTAGTTGTAGAGGTGAGTGTGAGTCCCAACTATATAATTCATCTGTTACAACAAGGGTTTTGGCAGATAAGTCCCTGAAAAAGGTAAAGTTTTTAAATATTATTTTTGCTACTTTTCTTTTAATTACAAAAAAAAAATATATTTATTTGTTGTGTTGGCACTTGGCAGATCCTGTTAACAATATTGTTGTTATGAGACTGGTGAGTTCAAGTTCAAGAGAGCTACGAAATGAATGGCATGCACCCAATGACTACTCTATAAATGTTGCCATTGTTGAAGCTACTCAGGTATAACCAAGGGTATTTTGGTCTTGTAATAAATAATTTTTACTAACCTTTTTAATTTCTATAACAAGTGCTATTCGCTACTAAAGGTGGCCATCTGGTTTACCTTGAAATTGGTGATGGTGTTTTAGTAGAAAAAAATCACACAGAACTGAAATACGATATCTCATGTCTTGACATAAACCCCGTTGGTGAAAATCCAAATTATAGTAATCTTGCTGCAGTTGGGATGTGGACTGTATTAGTGTCAAGATATTTTCACTACCCGATTTAAATCTCATCATTGAAGAACATCTAGGTGGCGAAATAATACCACGTTCTGTTCTTCTTTGTGCCTTTGAAGGGGTATGATTCTCATCTCATCTTCATCTTTATCTTCATCTATGAGGGAAAATTTGTAAAAAGTGTTTAATGTTTAATTACAGATACCTTAGTTGTTGTGTGTACTTGGGGATGAACATCTTTTGAACTTCTTACTCAACACAAGCACATGGGAATTAACAGACAGGAAAAAGGTGTCACTTGGGAAAGAACCAAGAATGTTGTCACAGGCTGCAAGAGATGCTGGAGCCCTTAGAGAAGCTAAGGACAAACTGGAGAAGTGAGTTGAAGAGCTGACATAGAGATTAGAGTTTGAAAAGAATTTGAGGGTATATGTTTTTTTATATTTCTTGTATCTAATTATTTTGTAAATTTTTGTTACAACTTCTATTGATTTGTTTTATCTTTCCATGGAACGATTATTTATATGACATTAAATTTTATGCAACGGACTGTATTTTTTGTATATGATATTTTATTTTCTATTATGAGACATTAAATACAAATTTAATTTGAAAATTAGTAAATCTATAAATAATATTTTTTTAAACATTTAAAATTATGATATGCAAAAATGTGTGTCATCTTCATTTATGACATGACCTTTCTTGACAGGGGCTTTAACGATACGCAATGTGAGTCGTAAATGCGCGTCGTAAGGTTTCGACATGCAAATGTGTGTCATCTTCCTTTATGACAGGGCTTTCCTTGATACGCAATGCATGTCGTAAACGCGCATCGTAAATAGATGACGCACAAAAGCGTGTCGTCTCTCGTTATGACAGGGTCTTTCTTGACACGCATTTGCGCGTTGTCTGAGCGTTTTACGACACAAATTGCGCATCGTAAAAGGTTGTTTTTCTAGTAGTGTTTAGCACATTTTGGTCTCTTTGAGTTGATTCATGTGAGTATAAGCTACTATAGAAGCTTAGAATAATAAATATTGATGTTCTTGAGGTCCCTTGTTGATAAAAATGGCATCTTGATGGGTTAAGCTCAAACATGCATGAGTTGATGGTCTTAATATAAAGTTAAAGTGTTAGAAATGCATGTTGGGCCTCTTTGAGACATGCAAAGGCATCAAGTTGATGACTTTATTATTAATATGTTTCCCAAGAACTCGATCTATGATTTGGACGTTTGGACTTAAGGCATTAAGGGCTTAATGGAGATTTGGCAATTCGGGGCGTACGTTGGGCGTACATAGGTGTACGCTTTGCGTAACGCGTTGCGGTCCCATTTCCTTTGCTGTGAGAACTTGTACGTTGGGTGTAACAAGGTGGTACGTTGGGCGTACTTGCCAGATGGCCTTTTGTGCCTTAGGTCGTATGGGCGATTCTTGGGCCTTAGGTCTTTTGGGCCATTATTGGGCCTAGGGTCATGGCATGTTAAGCCTAGAGTAGGATGGGTAAAAGGGTCTTTTATCCTTTTTGATAGGGATTATGATTTGCACTTTCATTTATTACCTTAAATAGTGATTAGGGTTGCCTTGGTTGTGTTCAGTGTGAGGATGCATGGTAGCAGCAGCCAGAGAGTGTGATTTGTGCATCTTCATATTAAGGTGAGTTTCTTCACCGTATTTGTGGGTCAAAAGCACCGATGTCGGCACATTGGATTATGTTGTAGAATGGTAGTGGTCTTCGTAACACTTATTGATACTCATGTATATGCTTGCTAGTATAATAGTGTCTTTGTGACTCTTGCTAGTAGGAATGTACGTTCAGTTGTAGGGGGTGAAATAGATCTGTACCGGTTGAAAGATATCGAAGGAGTCGGAAGGGACTCAGGGGTCAGAAGGGACTCAGAGAGTGAGAAGGGACCTGTTGTATGCTATGTATGATATGTATGTATGATGTATGGTATGTGGTACTTGGGGAACTCACTAAGATTTGTACTTACAATTTAAGTTTATGTTTCAGGTACATATGGTTCTAAAGGGAAGAGTTCGACCTGATCGCATCGCATCCATCGATGTTTCCGCAATTTTTTTTATGACTTTTGGATTTGCACTCTGATAACTATTTTTACACTGGCATACTTTGATGGTTGTTTGAGATATTTGATGAATTTTGGTTGATTTAAAAAATAAAATTTGTACTTATGATTTTTGGGATGTTGCAATTTTCACCTCTTCGAATACTTTTAAACCTATTAATCACCACATCTTTATTATCATAATAAGTTACAAAACGAAAAAAAAATTACACAAATATTTAAATAATCTTAGATTTTTAACACTAAGATGGCTCTTAATCCATACACGAATTAACACACAAAAGCATTAATGTTTCATAAATTGAAGACATAAACGTTGCCATTATTCTTTCACTTTAAGCCTTAAGTAAATAAAAAATGTAAAGTGTTTTAAAACATCTTTATTACGTCCTAATGACTAATAATGATCTTTCAAAATATGATTATACATCATACGAATCTCAATTCTAATTTCATGTCGTGTTTCAATTTCTTTTTTTGTGATTGCAAGTACAACTTTAGCATTGCGATGTAAAAAATCCTTTACGGAAGTTAAAAATTCATTTAAATCCATAAACCAACCTTTAATCTTCCAAAACCATTCTAAATTAGTTTCATTTGATTCATTTTCAAGTTCAAATCATTGTTTTGAAGTATGATTATTTTCAAAAGCACCTTATTTCATTCTACTGGTGAATGACCGTTGCAAACACCAATCCTAACAAAAGTTACAAAGTAAATAATGAAATCACAACTATAATCAATTTATGAACTAGTATCTCCTTCAATTAACCAACATTTCAGGAACTAAACTTCACAATCATATCTAGAAGCTAGAGTACAAGTCAACATCATATTAGAGTTCAAAATATCATTAAATATGGAAGAAACTATCCCATGGATAAATAATTATACCTTGATGTTCTAAGATATGTTACATGTAACACCCTTTTTTAGGCCTATTAGTTTCGGCTATTTCATGAAACAAATTTTTATAAGAAATAAAAGAAAATAATAAGGTGAAATAAAATTTTAAATAATTAGATATTAAAGGTATATATGATGATAATAACTAAATTAAAAGTTATTGGAGTCAAATTGAAGAAATATTATTAAAATGGACCTAAACTATTAGAAAATGATAAAGGGCTAAGAGTGTAAATATGTAATGTGTTAGTTAGTTTGTATAGTCAAGTTGTGGTCAAAATGAAAGATCTGAAACTTGAGAGGTTATTATGTAAACTTGAGAGGTTATTATGTAAACTCCCTAAGTATATAACTTAGTTAATCATCCCTCTTTTCCTAAGTCATTCAAACGATTTAGGTAAAGAGTGAGAATTAGGAAAAGAGTGAGTTTTCTCATCTCCTTGTTTTGAAGGTAGTTTTCTCTTATAATATCTCTATTTTCATGTTTTATGGTTTAAGTGTTTGATGTCAAATATGGTTTCATGTTTCTTTATAAAGTTCTATAGAGTGTTTAGTTGTTATTATCTCTAGAACATAATTTCATCATCAACTTCCTCCATAGTTGTTTGATTAAAGTTTGATGGGGATTTTGGGTGTTTCTAACCTTTTCCTTCATCAACTCGAATTTGATAAATCATTTATTCTTATAATGATTTTTTATTCGTGTGCCATAATTAGGACATTTTATCTAGGGAAAAGTTGATCGCATCTTCAGTTATGGAATATGGGAACTTGGAAACCCAAGTTGATGTGGGAGTTCTACCTAATCTTTGTGGATTTTTTTTCTAGTGTTATATGGAGTTTTAAACTCCAAACTAGGTTCTATATGAAGTTATATAGTAATTTTTAATTTGTTATTGATCCTTATGATGATTCCATTATCTAATGAGAGCAGTTAGTGATTTCAATGAAGATATACAATTAGAATGGAATAAAATTGTTTTAATCAAAGTTAACCCTAAAGTATTTTGTAAACACTTGAAATGAGTAATGATTATTAAATTTGAAGTAATTTCGGGTGTTAAAGGTGACTAAAATATGTAATCGAGCTCACAAATGTTTTAAAAGAATTAAAGCCTCTTAACTATATAACTGGAATTTGAATCATGTAGTAAAGTTCGAATCTTGAATCAAATGATTTGATTAGAAGCGATTTAACTTTTTAACTCGACTAAAGGAATGTCATAGATGGTATTAAGGTCAATAAATTCATTACATGTATAATGGAATGGATTGGAATTAATTTAAACGTGTTTCGACAACTTTTTTAGAAGAAGAAATTCAACTCTGTGTAGGGTTACTTTCTGAATAAAATCATCTACGGGGTATTTAAAGATCATCCTAGAACATGGAAAAATAGTCCTATGAAAGATCAAAATCGTCATCCATTGTTTTGATATACGTTTAGATATTTCCTTTCTAATTTTTATCTATTTAATTTCATACCATTCCACTATTCTTCTAAGAACTTAAGGAAGTCAATGAAACAATAAAAATTTACGTTGGAATTAAGAACTTAATAAGTGACTTAATAGACCGTTTATAAGTTTTGAAAGTAATGATATATCATATGTATACGGAAGGAAAAAAGGTATATCTAATGTAAAGCAGATGTAAAATGAGAAAAGATACTTGGATCAGGTAAGCAGTTTACCTTCAGAACACTTCTCCCCATTATATAAGACATTTTTTTTTGTGGTTTTCATGTATACAATAATGTATGTAGCTATTTCTTGACTACTATATATATATATATATATATATATATATATATATATATATATATATATATATATATATATATATATATATATAATGTGTTTCATACTTTCCATGATGTCATAGTTTATGATATAGAGTCGTCCTTTGTTGATTTGAGGACATGTTTTTATGGATGAATTTTATTAAAGGGATTTTTCCATCGACATTAAATTGTGGGTTAATTCACCATTTGACTTTGATTATGAGTTCATATATCATTTTGGTTTGCCCTCAAACCTAGTAATAGACTAGAATGCTATTCACAGAGAGAGACTGATTTATTAATTTATTATATGATTAATAAATTAATTAGAAATCAAAATAAATAGTTTGTTAATATGTTTTGAGAAAAATATATTAACTGGAAATTATATTATTCGATTAAGAATTAATCAGAAATTAATTGGAATTAATCAGATTTATTAAAAGTTGAATTATGATGGATTCTAGAACCTCCCTAGGAGAGTGGACGGTGACTTGTGTTGAAAGTTGAATTATGATGGATTCTAGAACCATTTGACTGGTTCAATTTTGGTTTATAAAAATGACATTTTTATATTTGAAGCTTTACCTTGTAATAGTATGTGTGAAACGATGACTTTGTTGATAGCTTAGGCAGTAGTGTGTTTCACATTGATTCGTCTAATTGTTTAGACAATGCATTCTTGTAGCATTGTCGTCTTGGGCACATTAACAAGAGACTAATTTATTAATTTATTATATGATTAATAAATTAATTAGAAATCAAAATAAACAATTTATTAATATGTATTAAAAAAATATATTCATTAGAAATTATATTATTTAATGAAGAATTAATTAGAAATTAATAGGAATTAATTTTGGGATTAATTAAATTAATTAAAAGTAGAAGGACTAAAAGTGTCAATGTCCAAAAGTTCAATATTGTTGGATTCTATAACCTCCCTAGGAGAGTGTACAACCCTAGATGGATTTTTGGAGCTTTTCTAGGAGTTATCCAAGGAATCCTTAGAGCCAAAAATTATACCTTCTACTCCTCTCTCTTCAATAGCATCAAACTAATAGGGTTTAGGTGTGAGCCATAAGAGGCACGAGATTTCTGGCGCTTGCTTTCTAAAGTTCTATAAAGAAGGAATACTAGTTTATTTACAAAAGTAAACTAAAAGATATGTTTTCTACTATCCCTTCTCCTAAATAGAAAATAGTAATATACATTAGGGTTCTTAAATTCAAATTGTTGTTTGCGTATCATAGTGAGAACATAGATCCTTTAGGATGTATGCGAACTTAGGTTTTAGGTTTTCTGCCAAAAATATGTTTTTTGTTACCTATAAAACCCATCGCATAACTTTTATAAAATTTTCATCATGACTTTAATGGACCTTATCTTGATCTAATGATGCACAATTAGATTTCAAGAAAAGAAAGGGTTCTCAAAAGATCCCAACTATATATATATATATATATATATATATATATATATATATATATATATGATAATAATAATAATAATAATAATAATAATAATAATAATATCAATAAGAAGAGTTTAGTCACGTTAGTATGGTCCAAATGCTCAAGTGACATGACAAACACACTTTTAACAATTGACATACTAAAAGAAGTATGGTTAAGTCATGTCACTTTCCATAATGATGAAGATGTAGTTTTCATGTCTAAATATGTTTAAACTAATTCTTGATGAAAAGATATTTATATTAGGGACTTGTTTTGTTAATTGATTAATAGTTTACTTAATTAATTAGTAAACAAAGGAATTTGGAATATTCTAAAATTATTTGAAATATCTATATAATTTCAAATATATTTGGTAATTATCTTTAGGATTTCAAATCACCTCCTTATATAAAGATGGGTCAAAACCCGATTTTGGATATATAAGATAATATGCTCCTACCTCCAACGTTAGTAACCCTTAGAAAAACCTTAAAATCGTCGACAACCAGTTCCCACGATGTGGTAAGCCGCAGATTCGTTTGATCGAATTTTTATGTTACTGGTGTTTAAGAAGATTTCATATTTGCATAGTTTTTGTGTCTTGGGTGTGATCAGCAGGAAGAACTCTATGTTGGGTTCTTAAGTTCTATCAACTGGATAGACTAAAGAAGACCAAGAAGAACATGAATGTATTTTACTTGTTTTAAAGTCTTATTAGAGTTGCATATATTTGTTTGAGTTTGACATACTTGTTTTGAGTATATAGATCGTAAAATTGTTGCTTTCATTGCTCCTTTTTTTTTTTTTTTAATCTTTGACTAGGCTTGAAATCCATCAGTGGTATCAGAGAATATGTTTAATCAAGTCTATTGTAATTAGACTTTGTCTTGATCATATGTTAGGGTTTGTATGTGTAGGATTTCTATGTTAAAATCATTTTAAATTGTCTAGAACTTTCCCTTGTTTAAATTGGATCTATTTATGCTTTGAAAAAACGACTTTAGGGTCGATCTACTTCTTCGCCACATTATGGTTAGTCCTCCACCACATCATGGTATGTTGAATATAGATCACGGCTACGTCGTTACCACAATGTGGTCCTTACCTACAAATGCTATGGTGATGTGCTGAAGTCTTAAACTAATATTTTATAATAAATCTCATTTATCCTCGTGTCCCACGATATGGTTGCGTATTCCCCACGTATTAAAACATGATGTTCCATGATTATAAAATTCTATTCTTATTTTTCATTTGCTTTTATCCTTTTTCGATTTTAAAACACATACAAACTAGCCTTTATACTAAAAGATAAAGTCAATTTTTGATTTAATTATAAGATCAATTAAAAGACAAAAGATGAGGACTTTAATAATTTAATTGTCAGCTTACATCTTATTGTTTTTTCAATAGAATTAAAAGACATATATATATATATATATATATATGTATATATATATATATATATGTGTGTGTGTGTGTGTGTACACTAAAATTGTATTTATATTCATCACACTAATACACAAACATTATGTTCGGGCATGTTTTCTAAATGTGCATTCTTAGTCTTTCCATGACTAGGCTCACCTACTTTGATTACTATAAGGAAGGTTCTTGGAGGTCTCTTCGATTACTATTGAGGTTGGTTTTTAAGTGACATTTATTTCTTGCCACCCTCACCACGTTCTTGCGTTTTGAAGTAGAGCTACCGAAAAGGTTTGTTAGGAAAATTGTGCATAGTTAAAAGTATTAACTTAATAAGTAATACAACAAAATCCCATTTTATAATAATGTGAATCTTATGCTTCCCATGGAAATTACTCCTTGTGGTATATTCTTTTTTATGTAAGCATGGATAATGTGAATCTTATGCTTCCCATGGAAATTACTCCTTGTGGTATATTCTTTTTGATGTAAGCATGTGTACTTTACCGTCTCGTCAAGAGAAGAATATAGTCAAAGAAAGGTATAAGGTGATTGCAATTCTCAAGCGTTACTTGAGACAAATCTATTTGTAAATTCACATGGTCGATTCACTATATGGAGTCATGATCATCGGCTAATCTAGTCCTTATTGTTAAATGAGCATTAGAAGATATTAACATGTTATTGACATAAGTCAATAAATCTCATTTTCTAGGAATCTCATAGAGATTGAGATTGAAAATAGTTTGTCCACTTAAATAATTTCATTATGTAATTTCCAGCTAATCCACTTAACATTGTGAAGCCAAATGTGGGTCCTAGCCTTTTGACTAATAATTTGATATTGGGTAATTATATTAAAAGGATTTCTCGATCAAACTAATTGTGTTTCGTTTTCTTAAATAAATGAATCTTGGTCCATGTGTCACTCCTCCTCCTACAACAACCACTTCATCAAACTTCTCACTACTCCAATTCCTCTTACACAATAAGCGCACTGGTCCAAACTACCTTGCTTAGATTCGTAACATGAGGATCACTCTAAGGTATGATAAAAAGGAGTACGTCTTGGATGAGTATCTGGAAGAGGAGCTTCCTGATGATGCTATTGAATAAGAAGGGGTAAAACATGAAAAGCATTGTTGTCACATGAAGAGGAGCTTCCTGATGATGCTAGTGAAGAAGAAGCAGTATCTGAAAGTTACATACCATGCCTTTTGAACTCCAAAAGAGTTACGAGAACCTTGGGGCGTACGACATGAACAAGAAACTCAAAGAAATTTTTCAAGAGCAAGCTCGAACTGATAGATTCAAGGTAATTCAAGCAATTCTAAGTTGCAAGCAATAAGAGAATGGTCATGTGATTGCCATGTGCTCAAACCAAAAGGGTACTTTAACAGACTTGAACAACTTGGCTTTCGATTCACTCAAGAGTTGGCTATTAATGTCATTATTAACTCTTTGAATGATTTGTCTTCCCATTCACTCCTGGATCTTGATGTCGAAATGGAAAGTTGAACTGTCCTTCGTACTTTCTCCTTAAGGGTTGGTTCTCCCCCACATGGGCTCGACCCATCATCTGTTGTTAGTCGAACTTGATCAAAGGTTAAGGTAGCTTAGCCTATTTCACTGTGTCTGATTTTAACTTTGATGAAACTCAATATTGTCATCTTTAATGGCCTTCGACATTCTCATCATAGTACTACTACTTTTATTCATCGCATATGATCTCCTCGCATTATAGACCAAATAGTTCGAAGTCTATCCATGCACAATTCTGTCAAGAAGCGCACTGGTGCATACGTATAACTACATACCCTCTTTTAACAACAACTATGGTTATTGTATCCAATACCCTCCTCCTGATTTCTAGAACAATTGACTTTTCGCCTTTCTACTGACCCTTTGTAATGGTCCTTCTAATCATTTCTAGAACACCTAGATGTGAATGTAAGGAAGACACGCACATTTGTCCTTTTTATATTCCATACAACAAATGTCACTTCCCTAATCTCCTGACCAAGAATCTATTGGTCCGAACCTATATACCGATGGATGTACCTGAACCTGCACATGTTCTCTCACCTTTTGATGGACCTTCAGTCCCATCCCTTCGAGATGTCGACTCAACTTCCAAAGAGTACACACGTTCCCTCCTAACTGATATTATGGCGTGGTATCTATCTTATCGCTCTTGTACCATCAACTTGTTCTTTCCTACATATTCTAATATGGTACAACCACCTTATTGCAGGTAGCATTTCTATCTGTTGCTCAACCTTGATGAAGGCTATAATTTCTCCCGTCAATCCCCTTGATCATCTTAAACTAAATTCAGAATCATGTCGGACGAGGTTCTTCGAACCAACTACTTTATTCGGACTCAATCATTCACGCCCACTAGGACTTAAGCTTAGAATCACTCTCCTAGACATCCCGATACTATAGGTAATGATGGAAATGAAATGAATTCATAGAGTTAGCCACACTATCTACTTAACTACAAGTTCTTAGAAACTTCGTGACTTTTCCTAATCCAAGTGTAAGTCCTATGCTCCGGGTAGTATAGGTCTCTACTACTTTCAAACATACTCATACTTGTCCAAAAATTGTCTTGCACTTTCCAAGTCACTTCCAATACTACATACTTGTACCGCTAAACATATATATGTATGTTTCCCATGAGCACATACTACAGGTTTTCCTAGACTCCACTAGGACTTTGCATCTTTACTGATTCCCTACCTTACGAATATATCCCCTATCAAGCATATATTGAACTTCCTAGAATCTTCTTATGAGATTCTTTTCCACTTTATCCTACTATTGGCTGAGGAATAACTTCTATCAATATTAACTAATTAATGGATGAATAAAATGACATGCCGCTAAAATCAAATAGTTTGTCGACTGAAAGATCTGACACTACAACGATTGGACTCAGACAAGAACTGCAAAATAGCGTCAAATCGAGCAATCTAAAATTATTTAATTATGAGAGCATGCAACCTAATGTATTTATCAAATAACTAATTAATATAAATATAGGTTCTAAGTAGCAAGTAACAAGAAATTTCCTAGGCTATAAGGCATCTAATTTATCAGGCAATTCTATTTGGTAATTTCTGAAAAGATCCCAAGCCTACATACCAGCATGCTTTTCTAATAATTCATATATATCAGTCAACATAATAAATATAAATATTTTGGGAATCACTTTCCCTAATGAGCTTTGTGACTGTAAACATTGCGTTCTTTCCTTTTTGTATTATTCTTTTTAGGAAAAGATTTATTAATTAATCAGATCCTTAGTTTGAGCCTAGACTTACACAAGTGTTCATCCAGTTCGCTCAAACTGGGGGTCATACCGACTTGTAACGTCCCGATTTTCAACCCGAAATTTTCATTTTTTTTATTTATTAAAATATATCAAAGTTATATCTACATTATACGGAAACATGTTTTAAATACGTATGTGTACAGTTGAACCTCGCCCTTCTCATAAACTACCTGAAAAACATTTATAACAACAAAGTAAGTGCTAGGCTTAGTGAGTTTCCAAAAATGTCATATCCTAAAATACATATACAATGCATACATATAATGGCTCGTGACCTCTTTGTTGATCCACCAATAAAGCATATAATGGACTTCAGGATAAATATGGTTCACCCCTTGCCTTCGACATATAGCTGGTCCGCCGTATATAGCCTTCAACATGTAGCTGGCCTGATTTCCTTTGGCCTTTAGCATGAAGCTATTCCACCGAAGTCTATTGGCCTTCAACATAAGGCTGGTCTGCAATCAACTCAACATATATAACAACATACATGTAGCAACATTCCACACACCATGCAACTAACTATCCTATTCTAATTCCCTAATGGCATACTACATGGCAACTACATCCTAACATAAAAAGGATACATATTGAAGTATACAATATACAGTGAGAAGAACTCACCTTGAAAATGACTCGGAAGATTGAAAGCTATCAGGGTAATTCTATTGACAATCCAACTGAGGAATAGCGCGTTTAACAAGTATTAACCTATAATACTTTAACCTAGTAATCTATTTGACAGTCTTGTAATGAAAACTAGATCTTTCACTAATCTCAATGAATACTGAGAGTTCTATTAACTAAGGATCACCCAGGCCGGACGGTTGTGAGGTAGGACCATTTCGGCATATAGCCTTTATGAAATCAAACAACCAAGCCAACGTAACCATTCTACACACCTCTCCAGTGAGTAGATCAATTAGTATAATGACTTGGAATCACTAATAAATCTTATTTATAGGTTCATAATAATGAATTATGACTATAAATATAAGTTACACTGAAAGAAAAAGAGTGTAGCTTAACTTACAAAGATTTTCCTGACAAAAGACCGAAAATTATGCTGGCAGAACTCCGACCTAATAGCTACTAGATTTCAAGCTCTAACTAACCAAAATACCCTTAATACTAAGAGAAATCTGGTTTCTATGGAGAGAAACCTGAGAGGGATGAATTCGAGGAGTAAGGAGGTTGAATGAGCTTGTTGCTGAATTTATAGGGCCAAAAATGGGAAGGCGCACCACGCACCGACCATGTTCATGACCCATGCCAACATGGTCGGCACTCCTCCTCTCAGATTGTGACACATGGCGATCGATGGATGATGCAACGTCGCAGAAGGGGTAGGTAGAGGTAGAACCTTAAAAATTAATATCTTAGCCGTATGAGATACGTTTTCAACCTTCTCTATATTCACAGGTAGGTATTTCCGAGTAATACAACTTTCATTTAGACCCTGTCGGCTAATTTTCATCCTTTTCTTAAATTTAATAGTCTATGAACATTACATTGTTAAGGACCGTATAAAATTCATAACTTTTACATACGGACTCCATTTTCGACTGTCTTTATATCGTTGGGTTCATATTCACAAGATCCTCAGTTCTCATTTAGATTTTTCGGCTAACAATCAATCGATTTGAATTTCGATTTTTTGACATGTACTGCTGCACTCAAACTTCGAAAAAACATAATTCCCTATCACGAAGTCAGATTTAGACGTTCTTTATATGCATGCTTTCGGTTTAACGACTACTATGAATTTCATTTAGATCATTAAGGTTAATAAGCAACCTATTTAAAATTCACTTTATACGATACACTGAGTCATGTTAGTTTAACACGAAACTTTGAAGAAGCATAACTTCTTCATAGGAAGTCGGATTTGGGCGTTCTTTATATCTATGAATATCATATCGATGTTTCCTACATGTTTATGATGATTAATTTTGATAAAAGTTAATATATCTCTACTTATAATTTTATAAACAACGGTTTATACTGAATTCTATGGAAAGCTGAAGACGGGGTGTTACACATTTGTACTACTACCAAGAAAATGGTCACTAGAATCATAGTTTCCCTAAATATATGGAGGATCTTAAGAAGAAAAAAGCCAAGGGTGTTGGTTATTCATATATTTTTACAATTGAATTACATTTGGCTTCAAATTCTAACAATTGGATACTTGACACATGATGTAGAACCCACATGTTCTGATGTGCAGGGACTACAATGAAGTAGGAGTCTGACACATAGGGAACTCGATTTGATCATGGGGAAGAAGAAAAGGGTAGGTGTTGCCAATATTGGAGACTACGAGGGTTCAGTGTCACCTAGTTTTTCAATTAATTTATTAGATTGTTGAAATTCTCCTAACATGGTGAGAAACATCATTTCATTTTATGCATTGTGGCATGACAGTTTTACTTTTGGATTTAATAATGATATTGATAGTATTTTGGTTTACAAAGATGATACTCTTTATTTTAAATGAAATCTTTGCAATGGCATATATGAATCTATGATTAGTGTAAGATAAAATGATAACTTAATCTTAAACAAGAGTTCGTCTATTTTGGATAAATCATGTCTATGGCATTGACGTCGTTGAATTTAATGGAGATTGTGAATCTTGTTTACTTGGGAAAATAACAAAGTCCTGTTTCACAGGTAGCTTTGATAGAGGGACATATATGTTGGATATCATCCACTCGGATGTATGTGGTCCGTTCAAACACATCACTAGACATGGTGTAAGATAGTTTGTCGCATTTACTGATGATGTTAGTCATGAGATTTAGGTAAATAAACAAAAAATAAAAATCTTAAGTTTGCATGCAACCTAAATATGATCTATTTTTTTTTCTATTGAACCTATAACTAAGAACATCAAAAAGAAACTTGCAAACCCTAGGCTATTTACGAAATTATGATTAGAGGGTTTTAGTATTACATACCTTTTAGTTGTTATAGTAAACAGCTAGAATTCATCTTCAAGATCTCATAGAAGCAAGCACCACAAGTGTTGTGCCTCTAATGGAATCACACCCAAACTAGTAAGAGAATGAATTAGGAGAGAGGAGGGAAATTTTGTCCAATGCTTGTGGAGGGATAGAATGGGATGAATTCAAGGACTAGGAAACTCCTTATATAGTTGATGAAACTTGGTGCCAAAGCTAGGGTTAAAGGGAAATTCCCTAGACCCTTTGCTTGGTGACAAAGCAGCCTATAACCCCTTGTCCAAGAGGACTTTGACCTAGGGATTCACTAGATATTTTTTCCACCTCCTATAAGGGGTTCTAGAGCCTTCCTTTCTCAACAATTGAAAAATAACAAAACAGTCCATGTACTTTTAATTAATCCCAAAATAATTCCAATTAATTTCTGATCAATTATTAATTAGATAATATGATTTCTAATTAATGTATTATTTTCATAACATATTAATAAACCATTTATTTAATTTATTATTCACATAATAAATTTATATTTCTCTCTCCAAAATCATTCTATCCAATTGCTAGGTTTGAGGAAAACCGAAAAGGACTATGCTACTATCAATTCAATTATATACAAAATTTTGTTATGGGATTAGACACCTAATCCAACAATCAGTAATTTCGGGTATGTTTAATTGATTAAACATAAGTCCACGACATTTGAAGTATTCAAGAAGTTCCAAAGAGAAGTATAGAACCAGTTAGGCAATAAAATCAAGATACTTCGATTTGATAGGGCCAGAGAGTATCTGAGTGATGAATTCTACGATCATCTTAGAAGTTGTGAGATACTATCACAAGTAGCTCCACCAAGAAGACCACAACATAATGGTGTGTTCAAGAGGAGAAATCAAACCTTGCTAGACGTGGTCTGTTCGTTGATGAATCGTGCTACACTTCTAATTAGTTTTTCGGGTTATGCTCTAGAAACTGCCTCTTACATTCTAATCCTTGTACCAACTAATAAGTTTGAAAAGACACCATTTGAAATATGTAAAGGCATAATTGTAAAAATCGCTCGGCGATAGCTCGGAGGTTGACTGACGATAAACGATTAATCAGACTCGGCGGGGATTAATCGGGGACCCTAAATTATTAATAAAATTATTTAAAAAAATCAATATTTCCTAAAAAATTAAGTATTTTGAAATTTTAAATTTTAAAACTTTGAAATTTTAAAAATTTTAGTATAATATTTTAACATTTGAAAGCTTAAAAATATAAAATTTTAAAATCTTGGTGTAACATTTGAAAAAAAAATTCACTTTTTTAAATATTTCCCGCCTATGACTGCCGAGGACCATCAATGCCGAGTTTGACTGATTTTGACCAATTTCCGCCAAGCACCTTAATCGTAATCGGTTCGAGGCCGCCAAGCGATTAATCGGCCGCCAATGCCGATTTCTGCAACACTGTGTAAAGGGGATCATCCCTATCTTGCATGAATAAAGGTTTCGGGTTGTGAGGCTTTTGTTCATCGAGAAGCTCTCGACAAAATTCAACCTGGATCCAAAAGATGTTACTTCATTGATTATCCCAAAGATTCTTTTTGATCCGTGTTTTAAAATCCTACTGAGAACAAGATATTCGTTGCTCGCAGGGAAGTCTTTCATGAAAGGAAGCTGATATCTTAGGAAACTAGTGGGAGCCAGATTGATCATGATGAGATCCAAGAATAAACCAATGAAGAACCTGAAGTTGACACTAGACCTCAACAAGAGGTTGATCAACCTGTTGAGGAATCTCATATACCTCCACCTCCATCTCGTAGATCTGACAGAAAATGTCGTCTGCCAGAGTTTTATGGATTCCATATTACTCAATAGGATGACAACTTGCTAGAAGATAATTAGTCGTGCAACTATCAGGAAGCCATGACGAGCCCAGAAGCTGCAAAATTGAAAGATGGGATGGAAAATGAGATTCAATCTATTTATGATAACCAAGTATGAAACTTGTTTGATCCTAAACCTGTTCTTAAACCCATTGGGTGTAGATGGGTCTATAATAAGAGGACTGACATAGATGGAAATGTGTAGACTTATAAAGCTCGATAGGTTGCGAAAGGTTATACTTAAACTCAAGGAATTGACTATGAGGAAACTTTCTCACAAGTACCTACGACTATGTCTATTCGGATATTAATTGACATGGTTGCATTTCAGGACTATGAAATATGGAAAATAGATGTAAAAACTACTTTCCTTGATGGGAAACTGACTAAGGATGTTTACATGGCTCAACGAGAAGGTTTTGTACAGTCCAAGTCTCTTAATAAGGTATGCAAGCTTGAAAAATTCATTTATAGGCTCAAACAAGCAACTGGTAGGTGGAACATTTATTTCAATGAGAAAATCCAAGGAGTTAGGTTTCTTAAGAAATGAAGATGAACAATGTATGTATCTTAGATCTAGTGGGCGAGTAGTTCTCTTTCTTTTCTTATATGTCGATGACATTCTTCTTATAGGAAATGACATCCTAACATGGATTAGTTTAAAAACTTGGCTTGGAAAGAGTTTCACTATGAATGACTTGTTACTTACATACTTGATATTAAGATCTATAGGGATAGATCTAGGCGACTGATAGGACTTTGCTAAAATACATACTTAGATAAAATCTAGGATAAATTCAATATGGAACACTCTAAGAAAGGATTTGTACCTATGCAACATAGCATGGTTTTGAGTAAAACCCAATGTCCAAGTGCTAGTGAAGAACATGACATAATGAGTTGATTCATATATGCTTTTGCTATAGGATCGATCATGTACGCCATGATATGTACAAGGTCGGATGTCTCATACTCAATTAGTATGACAAGTCATTACAAGCCAATCCTGGTGAAATTCATTGGATCGGAGTCAAAATCAGTCTAAGGTAACTTAGGAGGACTAAAGATATGTTCTTGGTTTATGGTGTTAAAGAAGAGCCAAGTGTCAAAGGATATGTGGATGTAGGTTTCCAAAATGACAAGGATAATCTTATATCATAGTCTGTTTTTTGTGTTCATGTTAAATAAAGGAGCAGTGACTTGGAGGGTTTCCAAGAAAGAGACTATAACATACTCAATTTTAGAGTCATAGTATATTACAGCCAATGAAGCGACCAAAGAAGTTGTGTGGCTAAAGAAGTTTGCCAATGATTTGGGTGTTGTTCCAAGCATAGCAAAACTGACTGAGATATTATGTGATAATGAGGGTGCAGTTGCTTTAGGTAAAGAACCTCAAGATCACAGGCGTACAAGACATATATAAAGAAAGTTCCATTATAGAAGGAAGCTAGTTGAAGATGTAGACATTATTAGGAGCTGTGTTTTGTCAGAAGATAGTCTGATAAATCCATTCACCAAACCATTGTAACAAATTAAGCATGATCCTTATACTAGTTTTATTAGAATTAGATTTTCTAGTGAACAGGTGTGATTACATAATTTGTAGTTGGATTATATGGAACGTTTTAGATATTTTCATTTGGTGATTATTAATAATAAGTTGCTAAGTTTATTCATATTATATGTGTTCCTTCTTTAGCATGTGTAGAACCACTTCCAGAATAATATTTTATTCAAACTTCCACAATCATTCCTACTCATGGAAGATAGCAGTGAATTAAGATTGTCATGGAGTATTGGTAGATTGTTCATTGAGATGAACATAGAACCGACTTGCAACCAATACTGATGAGTACTTGAAAATTGAGATTTTAAGTATTGGAGTAACCACTCTTAAAGATTACTTCATGGATCATGTCACGATTAAATTAAGACAACTATATTTCTTATTTGCATGAGGTATTTTTGTACAATCTGTGGTGACTTAGTTTTTCCCTAACGTTGTTTGTAACTTACAACTATACAGGGTTTGACTAGATATTTCATGAGGAATAGTAATAACCTCTGTAGTCAAAGTTTATTTGATCTTTCCGCTAGAAAAGGACAAGTAGATATTTCTAGGCTCCTCATTGATTTGGTGTTGACAACAAATGTTTGGCCAAGCTGAGACTGGGTTGATTAGATTGAACAGTCGGTCAAGAAAAGTCACCACAAGTCGGTATTAGGAAACATAATCTTGAACCAAGAGATTGACCATTGATCCATATCTCTAGTATCTAATAAAATATCATGAATATCAAAGAAATTTCAAGTCATTAGTCTTAGGGTTGTTTACGACATTGTTGCGATAAGTATAGTAGTTGCATTGGACTATCACTCATTGTTGTTCCTAGTAAGTATTGGATCGGTCAATTGTTGATGCCTAAATGCAAGTGAGAGCTGATGGAGATTAGTGATCATAGCCATAACAAACCAGGTAATATTTCTATAAATAACAATATCATTTGGGTTGCACACCAAAACAAAAATAAAGCAGCGCTGAAAAAATATTTATATTAGGGACTTGTTTTGTTAATTGATTAATTTTTTAACTAATTAATTAGTAATCAAAGGAATTTGGAATATTCCAGAATGATTTGAAATATCTAGATAATTACAAATATATTTGGTAATTATCTTTAGGATTTTAAATCACCTCTCTATATAAAGAGGGGTGAAAACCTAGTTTTGGATATATGAGATAATACCCTCATACCTCCAAAGTTTCGAACCCACCTTAGAAAAACCCTAGAATCATCGAAACCCAATTCCCATGACAGTTGCACCCTTAGCATGATTTTGCCCAGAAGTGGGTGCTGACACCCTTTTGCCTTATCCGCTCTTGGTGGTTTAGTTAGGCCAGTTTCTTGACTGCTTTCCAGCTATCAAAGTGGATTAGCCTTGGAAACCTTTAGATTCGATCTCATAGAGTTCCATTCCCGTTCTTAACCCATGACCAATATGAGCTCGAAGCTTCCTTCATAACTCCCGGAACTTCTTCGTAATGGCTCCCTTCCATGCCTCATTTCATAGGGAACCCCAAATTGGCTATGTTTCATTATATTCTATCCATATCCTAATTTCATTCATTTAATATCCTTTTAGTGTCATTAACATAACATATGTCATTTCTAGTCAATCTCTTTCTATTTCTATATATGGAAAGTTTCAAAATCATCATATAATAATTCATAAATTGCCATAGAAAAGAAAAAGGGAAGTTTGTAATGATTTTGAAATCTTTTCCCACGACGTGGTCACCTTTTTTCTACGATGTGGTTGGCCGCAGATTCGTCTGATCGAGTTTTTTTGTTGTCGGTGTTCGATGAGATTTCAGATCTGCATAGTTGTTGTGTATTGGGTGTGATCGCAAGAGAGGAACTCTATGTTGGATTCTTAATTTCAATCAACTGGTTAGATCAAAGAAGGAAAAGAAGAACAAGAAGGTATGTTTACTTGTTTTAAAGTCCTATTAGAGTTGCATATATATTTGTTTGAGATTGTCTACTTGTTTCAAGTCTATAGATCAGAAAATTGTCGATTCCCTTTTGTCTATTTGATTTTTGCCTAAGCTTGAAACCCATCAATATAAAGATTTTAAATTTTTACTATATAATTGGTGTATATTTTTGGTTTCATGTATCAATAGCGATAGACTCTCATATTACATCATTGAACTTGAAAAAAGAAATTCATTCTTCTCATTATTTTCCTTAAATTTGGTCATAATCTACTGTTTTTGCTTTCGTTTGCAAACAAAAAATTGGTATCAAACCATGTGGAGAGGATTTCCACCCATCAGGAAATCTTTGATGACCGTGTGCTGGTGAAAGATTGAAAAAGCATAAGTTTGTGTACACTTTTATTGATTAATTGTGATTGGATAAAAGTTTCACATTCAAGAAAATATTTTCAACACCTTTTGTTTTAGTCGTTCTCTTTACTACTTTAGTCCTTGTTTAAAAGGTTTATTTAGAAAGAAAAGATCATAACTCAAATGTCTACAAAAGACAATTTTAATATATATTATTTTTAATTTATGGTTCTATGGAGTTTGGACCAAAAAAGACGCCCTCCGTGAAGAAATTGCATTCAGGTAGAGTTTCCATTAATACTAGTTGTTCGATAAAAGTTCTTAAAGAATTTTCGATCAAGAAGGTGGTTTACATATGTCACAAAGTCCCACAAATGTGGATGATATGGTGTACATGCAAATGAGAGAATATTGAGATATGGTTGTTAATATCGAGGTGTGGATGATATGGTGTATATGCAAATGAGAGAATACTGAGATATTGTTATATTGTTATGGGTATAATATCGAGGGATATTTGTGATCGTAAAATCGAATCGGATTTATAACAATTTATTGGATTTAGTTTTTCTATTTTTTTTTATCAATTTAATATAACAATTTATATATAAAGTGACATTTCATTTTTTTTTTGTCATAAACAAATTATATTATCTTTTATTTATAATTTATTTTATTTTGTATTCAATAATTTAATTTATTAAGTTAGTTTATATTTTTTATTATAAAAAATAAATAATATATATAAATCTTAAAAATATAATAAAATGTTGATACGATAATCCATTAAACTCGATCTTAAGGATTTAATGAGGTGTAGAGTTTAAAAAAGTTAATGGAATGCTGATGTGCCGATGCATTGAAGATGACCGTTTAGTAGTTTTTAGGGAAGGATCAGTTCTTTTCGAGAGCTTCTTGACCCGAAAAAATAAGCTTTGTGACCGATTTCTTTGAGTTAGCTTCTTTTCCGTGCATGATAGAGCGTGAGGTTCGAGAGCGTATTGGAATATAGAATCCAAATCCTCATCTCCTTACCGCTTTAGTTTCACTCTTATCTCAGTTGCTAACCGCTTTAGTTTCACTCTTTCCCTTCAAGGATCTAACTGCCACTCTTTCTAGTTTAAAGAGAAGGGCCATAAGGAGTGTAGCGGAGTGATTCTCCTAAGAGTGAAAGTGGAACGGGTAGAAGCCTTCTAAAGCATCGGCACACTATTCGTCTAAATAAGTTATCTTTCGTCTTCCAATAGTTCTGACCCGAAAAGAGAGCCCCGAAAACAGCATGCGAGTTCATTCAGTATCGAAGTCAGCTAGACCTCGCGGATGGAGAGGGATTCGAACCCCCGGTATTCCTATCAATACTTCGGTTTTTGTGACAACCGTCAATATTCAGTCAAGTCAAAGTCAACTAAAGTCAATAAGTCAAACCGGTCAACTCAATTTTCCATGAGTATTAGATTTTACGCTATGTAATTTCTAAACAACTCTCTATTCTATCGAAAAATCATAAATTGAAAAGTGCGTACATCTAGATCTCCTTAACCTAAAACTGTGGTACGTGGCGAGCCAAACCGATAAAACAATGTTGCATACTCATCGGGAGTATGCAAGATCCTTAAACAAGGCTTAACGGGGCTTACGGGCCCTGCATTGCAAAGCCGAACACTCAAAAAGGTCACCAATGAAACCTTTCTCAATCGTTTTCACTTTATCCCTCTCTATGAGAAATCTCTCCCAAATCTCTCTAAGTATGTGAAATCTCTCCCAAATCTCTCTAAGTATGTGAAATCTCTCCCAAATCTCTCTAAGTATGTGAAATCTCTCCCAAATCTCTCTCTGTATGTGAAATCTCTCCAAGTATGTCAAATCTCTCCCAAATCTCTCTAAGTATGTGAAATCTCTCCCAAATATCTCTTTGTATGTGAAATCTCTCCAAGAATGTCAAATCTCTCCCAAATCTCTCTAAGTATGTGAAATCTCTCCCAAATATCTCTCTGTATGTGAAATCTCTCCAAGTATGTCAAATCTCTCCCAAATCTCTCTAAGTATGTGAAATCTCTCCCAAATATCTCTTTGTATGTGAAATCTCTCCAAGTATGTCAAATCTCTCCCAAATCTCTCTAAGTATGTGAAATCTCTCCCAAATATCTCTTTGTATGTGAAATCTCTCCAAGAATGTCAAATCTCTCCCAAATCTCTCTGAGTATGTGGAATCTCTCTCAAATCTCTCTCGAAATCTCTCCCAACTTTCTATAATCACTCGGGGCATCCCGACCCTCGAATTTGGCGAAAACAGCCCAAAAACGGAAGTCTACGCGAAAAACGGACCATAGGAACCGAAACCCCTCTTAGGAAAACCCCTCTTAGGAACCGAAACCCCTCTTAGGAACCGAACCCTCCTGATGAAGAAGGCTGCTGAACCGAACCGAAGGTACTGTTCACTAACCGAACCGAAGGTACTGTTCACTACTGTTCACTACAGTTCGTTCGGTTCTGACATTCTCGCCTCTTATCTCCAGACCGAGGACCGAAGCTTCCCTTCTGACTTCGGACCGAGCCTTCGGACGGACCTCGCCCTTCGCCTCTCGCTTCTGGCTCGCGCCTTTCGTTTCCGACTCA
Source organism: Lactuca sativa (assembly GCF_002870075.4). Lineage (NCBI taxonomy): Eukaryota > Viridiplantae > Streptophyta > Magnoliopsida > Asterales > Asteraceae > Lactuca > Lactuca sativa. The sequence goes on from NC_056626.2 coordinate 99,836,494, forward strand.
GCATCAGCATGGACCGAGCCTCGGCCTAGGGACCGAACCTCGGCCTAGGACCGAGAGGTCTCGCTGGGAACTCATTTTCTCCCGGTTTTCGCGTAGATTTGCGTTTAAGGCCCGTTTTTAATTATTTTAACGCGGGGTTTTCACCCAAAATCATATTTTAACATAATAAACCTTAAATATTCACAATTTAATCATATTTTCATAAAAATTTTTATTTAAATAATAAAAGCAAGTGGGTAAAGTACAAAGAGGTGGAGTGTTGATTTTGCTTTACTTTATGACACAAGCAACCACTCCCACACCCACTCTATGACCAGCCACACCTCCCCACCTTACCTAGGTCACATCAATGTCCTTTCCACTCAATCATCACTCATTCCCACGTTTTTGAGAGCTGAATATTCATCCTCTCTCCTCATTTCTCTCATTTTCTCTCTTTTCACCAAAAAGAGCAAACTCTTTTCTCTCTCATTTTCCCTCTCTAGAACTCGAGATTTGAGGGCTGATCTTGGGATTTTCCTCCACATTTGGTAAGAATAATCCATTCTCTTTATGATTATCTCAATTATTTCCACTCGAATCATGGATATCTTACACAAACTCTCTCATAATTGTGTTAGATCTTCGAATCTTCAAGTGATTCTTCAAGTGTTCTTGGGTTGAACACTTCTCTTCTTCAACACTTACCTACTGAAATCACTTAAGGTGAGTTCATACCCCTACATTTTCATGTTTTCTCAAGTTTTTAGAGGGGGGGGGGGGGGGGGGGGGGGGAATACAAGTTAAAACACCAAGAACATAACTAAAATTTTCTAACAGCCTTCATCAGAAAAGTTCAACCCCATTCACGGACTGTTTTGGACAACTTAAACATTTTAGTTTTCAAAACTGTTTTAGGTGCATGTAGTTCCACGTCTTAGCTTTAAAATGACTACTTGCACATCTCCATACGATTTTTCTACAATTTATGGTGATTTTTACAAAACTGCCTATCATTTCAAACATCAATCCGGACCAGTCTGTGATTATGGACTTTTTCACATAAGTAAGAAGTCATTAAAAATTATAATAAAAATTATGAACAAACTAGACTCATTTTCCAAACTCTCAGAAGTTACAGAACTTGATTTGGACATTTTATGATTTTTCTACAATTTTTCCAATAACAGTTACAGAAAATGTTATTAACAGAAAAACACTATAAATTTCATTTCACCTTGTAACATGTTGAGCAAGGTATACATCGTTATGTGATTATGTGTAGTTGCAATATATGACAATTTTGTATTCTTATATAGACATACATCAGAAAACAAATGGATTTACACCTCCACAAGTATGGTAAATATATAAATGATATTACAAGGCTATATCCATTAAAATATAAACATTGGTAAATTATGACAAGTAAGGCCTATGCTCACTACCCACACAAATAATTGATAAACTATAATAGGTATAGTTTAGGGTTATTTATATAACAAACACATTATTAAAGGTTTTACACATACAAAAGAGTTATTGCCACTATGGACAATTATGATAAACTATAATAAGTAAAGTTAAGCCATTATACCCCCACAAACGAACACGCTAGTTATAATCGGTATAGTTATGGTAAATATATATTACAAACAAAGTGATAAACTATAATAGGTATAGTTTATGTTTCATCTACCCTATGGACTTAATTACAAGAAAGGAATTCACCATCACCACCACTTTTGATAAGCTATAATATGCATAGTTCAGGTTCACTAATCACTATTACTCTCCGGTGAACTATGATATGTATAGGTTATATTCACCATCACCATCACTTTTGATAAGCTATAATATGCATAGTTCAGGTTCACTAATCACTATTACTCCCCGGTGAACTATGATATGTATAGGTTATATTCACCATCACCATCACTTTTGATAAGCTATAATATGCATAGTTCAGGTTCACTAATCACTATTACTCTCCGGTGAACTATGATATGTATAGGTTATATTCACCATCACCATCACTTTTGATAAGCTATAATATGCATAGTTCAGGTTCACTAATCACTATTACTCTCCGGTGAACTATGATATGTATAGGTTATATTCACCATCACCATCACTTTTGATAAGCTATAATATGCATAGTTCAGGTTCACTAATCACTATTACTCTCCGGTGAACTATGATATGTATAGGTTATACTCACCATCACCATTACTTTTGATAAGCTATAATATGCATAGTTCAGGTTCACTAATCACTATTAGTCTCCGGTGAACTATGATATGTATAGGTTATATTCACCATCACCACCACTTTTGGTAAACTATAGCATGCATAGTTTAAGTTCACATTAAATCTTCGCACTGTTAGACTTCAACTATAATCGTTGAGCGTATATGCTTGAGTCATACAAGAATTTAGTCTGGATTAGCTTAGAATTGGTGGTGCCCGCCTCATCTCCTATTCCTCGTTGGGTTGTGGACCTAGGGCAGACCCACTATATTCAACGTTTTATCTAACTTAAATCTTATATAACTTATATACGCTGGACGATTATAGGGGAAATCTACTGGTCAATCTAGGGTTCATCAACACATCATATAGGAATATTCTGTTTACACTTAACTAAGAAAATATTGGATTTTCTGGAGATCAAACTCTATCGGTTTTAAAAGGGAAAACGGTTTCTACTCCAAACAAAACTCTTATGAACTCACCAACTTAATTGTTGACACTCTTTCAAAACTACTTGTATTCTCAGGAAATCAGTGAAACAGGAAAAACTTCAGCGCTTTGAGGATGGGACGTTAAACCGTCAACAATTTATTTTTGTCATCATAATGTAATTGATTTTGAAACATGTAAACATATACTTTGGTGTAACTTTTTCAATTATATTTATGATGGTTGTATTTACTTTGAGCACTATTATACACGTTGTTGTGATACTGTACATGAAGTCCTCCACCCCTGGACGTTTCCGCCATCCTTGGTTTGGGGGTGTGACAGATTGGTATCAGAACATTGTTTATAGTGAACTCAGTATATCGAACCACATAAGATATACAAACTATAAATACATTGGGACTGAAAGTCTCTGATTTAAAGTTTTCAAAGCAACTATACTTTTAGAAACAAATAATTTCTCGGTAAAAGTAGGAGCATGTGCACACACACTAGGGTCAGTATCACGGTGGGATGGGACAAAAGTGGTGATTGTTGAACAATACGAGTAGGCTTGGGGATGTATAGTCAGGTCTGGGAATGACATAGCCTGATCAACTATGTCTCACCCAGAAGTGATTAGCATATGCCCAGGAATGGTCGTAGGTGTTGCAACAAGTCTAAAAACTTACCAACACTACCACAATGAAATACCATAGGGGTATTTGGTGTTATTATAATTACTTATTTGAGAACTAAATAGATTTTTATCAATAGGTCAATAATTGCCTAGTGGATACATTAAAATTATATGTATCCAGGACGTCATAGACTTAAAATCTGTGGATCTTTGCTTTACTTCCTGTTCTCGTTGGATTGGGGATTTAGAGTTAGGATCGCTTATTCGAAGGTCTATCCTGTCCCAAATACATATGACTAGTATGCACTAAACAATATATTGAAGTACCTGATAAAGATCATCTTATAATTATCTAATTAGTACGTCTACTTAGCTATTTCTTATATCCCCCTTTCTCACGAAGATATCATGGCTGAATTCCATCCCCACGACGACCCGTACTACCCTAACCACGACAATACTGAATGGCTCGGAGAGGAGCCAGAGAATGATTACCGAATCCCTTTGGATGGTCACCAAGCTGAAGGCTTTGCTGATGGTCCTAACTCCGACCCTGAAGTGGAGAACCTACCCTGATGGCCCTTGTTCCGAATCCTAACCCTCGTCCGGTTGTTCAAGGCCCAACGCCTCCTTGGGTAGAATGCTTGGAAACCTGGAACGAAGAACACGACCAACCTAGGTTGTTAAATGGAGACATTCGAATCCTTCAGAATCCGGAGACTACACTATTCAAGGGAACCGTAGCATTGCCCAAAATCTTCCTTACGTTAATGAGATGTAGACCTATTTTCCTCGAACCCTATATTACAAACAATTTACATATGGTAACTCCAAGAAATTCTTAATATATACCAAGTAATTTTAGAAAGGGATCAGGCGAAACAAATCACAAGTTGCATTTGAGTCACTACCACTAAAATTCATTCATAGGGGCTTTGTTATGAATTACATACAAAATACTTTTAAGTCAGAACATAATACAGACAAGTCTGGCTTGATAACATCTGACTTGTCACTACTATTAAAAACTTATCGTTTGTTCGTCTCTACCAACTTATGACAGGACTATGCCACCAAAGAAAAAGTCCAGACCCTCCGGAAGCATAGCACCGCCCCCTCCGCAGTTTGATCCCATAATGTTTCAAGCTGCCGTAACAGCAACCGTGGCGGCAGCAATGTCGCAAATGGGTACAAATGGTTCCGGCAGCTTCGGATCCGGGAATACTAACTCGAATCAGGGGGACAGCACAGGACGCACTAAGGAGTGTTCTTACAAAAACTTCACGAATGGCAAACCCGATCCTTTCGACGGAAGCGGGGGCGTCATCGCGCTGATGCAATGGTTCGAAAGGACCGAAGCAGTCTTCGAAATCTGCACTTGTCCCGAAGCGAGCAAAGTCAAGTATGCGGCATTCACTTTCACAAGAAAAGCTCTTACTTGGTGGAATGGCCGAGTTAAGTCACTTACTCCTGCAGTGGCTAACTCCATAGGCTGGGAAAACTTAAAAGCATTGATGCTAAAGGAGTATTGCCCGAGGGGAGAAATACAAAAACTTGAAGAAGAACTCTGGAATCTCAAAATGTCGGGGACGGATCTCGAAGCTTATACTGCCCGATTCAATGACCTAGCACTCCTCTGTCCTGCAATGGTCACCCCAGAGGAGAAAAAGGTAGAACGATACCTTTGGGGGCTATCATCCCAGATCCATGATAGTGTATTGGCCTCAAGACCAACTACCTTCGACAGCGCCAAGGAGTTGGCACAACAACTCATCGACCATCGTGCCAGCCATGACACTTCGTCAACCACGCAAATTTTTGTTGTTCATGCTGCCACAACCCTCACCACACCAACTCCCATGAAACAATACGCTGGAACCCTTCCGAAATGTAACAAGTGTAGCTTCCATCACACTGGGGCTTGTAGAGAATTGCATTGTATGAACTGCAATAGGAAAGGGCACACTACCCGTTTCTGTAGGGCACCAGCACGACCCATCAACCAGTTCCCCGACTCTGGAGTAAGCCCGGCCTGTTAGAAATGTGGAGAAACAGGCCACTTTAAAAGGAACTGCCCAAGAGCAAGAGATGCCAGTGGTGGTGGAAGGGTGCTTGCGATCACCGAAGGAGAGACCACCCCGGAACTGCCCGCAAATATTAGTACGTGTTTCTAACATCGACGTTTAAATTCCAAATTTCTTTATTTGATTAAGTCTAGCATCGATTAAAGCATGCATAGTAGTAATGCCAAAGATTAAACTGAGAGCATAAACAATAAGAAATTCCAAGGCCGTCATGAGACCATTCTATGAATTTACTTCGACTCCGTAATGGGACTGCATCATAGGGATGTAGGTCAAACTTTCAAGAACATGCTTCTACTCTATAGGTGAACGGTTGAAATACATCTAGGTTCAATGTTAGCCCTGACTAGGAACTCTAATTCATTAAGAAGGATTACTAAGTTATTTGCTATGATTTCCTCACTTATACATTCCCCAGTTATATATAACGAATACCTGGTAGATAATAGAATGTAAGAATTCTGACTTAGTTTCTTTTCCTCGTTGGGATGTGAAACTGAAGTAGAATCACACATTTTACTATCCGCCCAGTATTGGTTATATCATAATGTGTATAAGCTAAGTTTTCATGTATAATAACTCATCTCTTAGTCAGAATCAAAATAATGTAGAGCCGACCTTAGTCATTTTCAAACTCCTTGCCTGATTTCAAATTTCGGGACGAAATTCCCTCTAACGGGGGGATGATGTGACAACCGTCAATATTCAGTCAAGTCAAAGTCAACTAGTCAATAAGTCAAACCGGTCAACTCAATTTGCCATGAGTATTAGATTTTACGCTATGTAATTTCTAAACAACTCTCTATTCTATCGAAAAATCATAAATTGAAAAGTGCGTACATCTAGATCTCCTTAACCTAAAACTGTGGTACGTGGCGAGCCAAACCGATAAAACAATGTTGCATACTCATCGGGAGTATGCAAGATCCTTAAACAAGGCTTAACGGGGCTTACGGGCCCTGCATTGCAAAGCCGAACACTCAAAAAGGTCACCAATGAAACCTTTCTCAATCGTTTTCACTTTATCTCTCTCTATGAGAAATCTCTCCCAAATCTCTCTAAGTATGTGAAATCTCTCCCAAATCTCTCTAAGTATGTGAAATCTCTCCCAAATCTCTCTCTGTATGTGAATCTCTCCAAGTATGTCAAATCTCTCCCAAATCTCTCTAAGTATGTGAAATCTCTCCCAAATATCTCTTTGTATGTGAAATCTCTCCAAGAATGTCAAATCTCTCCCAAATCTCTCTAAGTATGTGAAATCTCTCCCAAATATCTCTCTGTATGTGAAATCTCTCCAAGTATGTCAAATCTCTCCCAAATCTCTCTAAGTATGTGAAATCTCTCCCAAATATCTCTTTGTATGTGAAATCTCTCCAAGTATGTCAAATCTCTCCCAAATCTCTCTAAGTATGTGAAATCTCTCCCAAATATCTCTTTGTATGTGAAATCTCTCCAAGAATGTCAAATCTCTCCCAAATCTCTCTGAGTATGTGGAATCTCTCTCAAATCTCTCTCGAAATCTCTCCCAACTTTCTATAATCACTCGGGGCATCCCGACCCTCGAATTTGGCGAAAACAGCCCAAAAACGGAAGTCTACGCGAAAAACAGACCTTAGGAACCGAAACCCCTCTTAGGAAAACCCCTCTTAGGAACCGAACCCTCCTGATGAAGAAGGCTGCTGAACCGAACCGAAGGTACTGTTCACTAACCGAACCGAAGGTACTGTTCACTACAGTTCGTTCGGTTCTGACATTCTCGCCTCTTATCTCCAGACCGAGGACCGAAGCTTCCCTTCTGACCTTCGCTTCTAACTTCGGACCGAGCCTTCGGACGGACCTCGCCCTTCGCCTCTCGCTTCTGGCTCGCGCCTTTCGTTTCCGACTCAGCATCAGCATGGACCGAGCCTCGGCCTAGGGACCGAACCTCGGCCTAGGACCGAGAGGTCTCGCTGGGAACTCATTTTCTCCCGGTTTTCGCGTAGATTTGCGTTTAAGGCCCGTTTTTAATTATTTTAACGCGGGGTTTTCACCCAAAATCATATTTTAACATAATAAACCCTAAATATTCACAATTTAATCATATTTTCATAAAAATCTTTATTTAAATAATAAAAGCAAGTGGGTAAAGTACAAAGAGGTGGAGTGTTGACTTTGTTTTACTTTATGACACAAGCAACCACTCCCACACCCACTCTATGACCAGCCACACCTCCCCACCTTACCTAGGTCACATCAATGTCCTTTCCACTCAATCATCACTCATTCCCACGTTTTTGAGAGCTGAATATTCATCCTCTCTCCTCATTTCTCTCATTTTCTCTCTTTTCACCAAAAAGAGCAAACTCTTTTCTCTCTCATTTTCCCTCTCTAGAACTCGAGATTTGAGGGCTGATCTTGGGATTTTCCTCCACATTTGGTAAGAATAATCCATTCTCTTTATGATTATCTCAATTATTTCCACTCGAATCATGGATATCTTACACAAACTCTCGCATAATTGTGTTAGATCTTCGAATCTTCAAGTGATTCTTCAAGTGTTGGGTTGAACACTTCTCTTCTTCAACACTTACCTACTGAAATCACTTAAGGTGAGTTCATACCCCTACATTTTCATGTTTTCTCAAGTTTTTAGGGGGGGGGGGGGGGGGGGGAATACAAGTTAAAACACCAAGAAAATAACTAAAATTTTCTAACAACCTTCATCAGAAAAGTTCAACCCCATTCACGGACTGTTTTGGACAACTTAAACATTTTAGTTTTCAAAACTGTTTTAGGTGCATGTAGTTCCACGTCTTAGCTTTAAAATGACTACTTGCACATCTCCATACGATTTTTCTACAATTTATGGTGATTTTTACAAAACTGCCTATCATTTCAAACATCAATCCGGACCAGTCTGTGATTATGGACTTTTTCACATAAGTAAGAAGTCATTAAAAATTATAATAAAAATTATGAACAAACTAGACTCATTTTCCAAACTCTCAGAAGTTACAGAACTTGATTTGGACATTTTATGATTTTTCTACAATTTTTCCAATAACAGTTACAGAAAATGTTATTAACAGAAAAACACTATAAATTTCATTTCACCTTGTAACATGTTGAGCAAGGTATACATCGTTATGTGATTATGTGTAGTTGCAATATATGACAATTTTGTATTCTTATATAGACATACATCAGAAAACAAATGGATTTACACCTCCACAAGTATGGTAAATATATAAATGATATTACAAGGCTATATCCATTAAAATATAAACATTGGTAAATTATGACAAGTAAGGCCTATGCTCACTACCCACACAAATAATTGATAAACTATAATAGGTATAGTTTAGGGTTATTTATATAACAAACACATTATTAAAGGTTTTACACATACAAAAGAGTTATTGCCACTATGGACAATTATGATAAACTATAATAAGTAAAGTTAAGCCATTATACCCCCACAAACGAACACGCTAGTTATAATCGGTATAGTTATGGTAAATATATATTACAAACAAAGTGATAAACTATAATAGGTATAGTTTATGTTTCATCTACCCTATGGACTTAATTACAAGAAAGGAATTCACCATCACCACCACTTTTGATAAGCTATAATATGCATAGTTCAGGTTCACTAATCACTATTATTCTCCGGTGAACTATGATATGTATAGGTTATATTCACCATCACCATCACTTTTGATAAGCTATAGTATGCATAGTTCAGGTTCACTAATCACTATTACTCTCCGGTGAACTATGATATGTATAGGTTATATTCACCATCACCATCACTTTTGATAAGCTATAATATGCATAGTTCAGGTTCACTAATCACTATTACTCTCCGGTGAACTATGATATGTATAGGTTATATTCACCATCACCATCACTTTTGATAAGCTATAATATGCATAGTTCAGGTTCACTAATCACTATTACTCTCCGGTGAACTATGATATGTATAGGTTATATTCACCATCACCATCACTTTTGATAAGCTATAATATGCATAGTTCAGGTTCACTAATCACTATTACTCTCCGGTGAACTATGATATGTATAGGTTATACTCACCATCACCATCACTTTTGATAAGCTATAATATGCATAGTTCAGGTTCACTAATCACTATTAGTCTCCGGTGAACTATGATATGTATAGGTTATATTCACCATCACCACCACTTTTGGTAAACTATAGCATGCATAGTTTAAGTTCACATTAAATCTTCGCACTGTTAGACTTCAACTATAATCGTTGAGCGTATATGCTTGAGTCATACAAGAATTTAGTCTGGATTAGCTTAGAATTGGTGGTGCCCGCCTCATCTCCTATTCCTCGTTGGGTTGTGGACCTAGGGCAGACCCACTATATTCAACGTTTTATCTAACTTAAATCTTATATAACTTATATACGCTGGACGATTATAGGGGAAATCTACGGGTCAATCTAGGGTTCATCAACACATCATATAGGAATATTCTGTTTACACTTAACTAAGAAAATATTGGATTTTCTGGAGATCAAACTCTATCGGTTTTAAAAGGGAAAACGGTTTCTACTCCAAACAAAACTCTTATGAACTCACCAACTTAATTGTTGACACTCTTTCAAAACTACTTGTATTCTCAGGAAATCAGTGAAACAGGAAAAACTTCAGCGCTTTGAGGATGAGACGTTAAACCGTCAACAATTTATTTTTGTCATCATAATGTAATTGATTTTGAAACATGTAAACATATACTTTGGTGTAACTTTTTCAATTATATTTATGATGGTTGTATTTACTTTGAGCACTATTATACACGTTGTTGTGATACTGTACATGAAGTCCTCCACCCCTGGACGTTTCCGCCATCCTTGGTTTGGGGGTGTGACAGTTTTCAAGACCGACTCTTTCAACCGCTCAGACATCCATCCCCTCCGCGCTTCACGCAAGGCTCTAAGCTCGTACCTTATAAGTAAGCTCTTTATGCTCTCTCCGCTCGCTCCTTTTCGTAGGAGGACTTACACGAGTAGTGGAAAGTACGATGCTAGGCGTGGAAGAGCTTTTTTGTATGCCTTATGAGATAAGAGCCTTCACAGCGGTTTTTCTTGCTTTCTTGTTGTCTTGAATTGTTATAGAGAGGCTTTATATCAGAATATATTTATAAGCATTAAAACTCATGTTTCCACTTGATCAAGTGGAGTTTGCCTATAATTCCACTTGTTCGTATGGATTTCAAAAACACGGACATGTTTTTCTTGATCGGCTATGTTGAGTGGAGGCTAAGAGGAAAGTTGACTTGGCCAAGTGGCTTTCTATTTGCTTGTTTTTTTTTTCCAAAATTTTCAACGTTTTCAATAGAACTATGATCTTCAAGAAACTCAAACTCCAACCACCTAGTTTTCAATACAACTATGATCTTCATGAAACTCAAACTCCAACCACCTAGCAACATCCTAAGCATATTCAATCTTCAAATCCCTAGAAATCAACCACAATGTACGCAAACTAAGGTTCCACTAATATACATAAAATATCCTTAAGATGTGAAAATGCATGAGTTATGACGACTAAATGTAATGCAACTCTTTAAATTAGGCATGCTAAATGATGTATAAAATGCATCTAACAGTGTGTCATTTTGCGTCGGTATACTAGGCTTGCTTGATAAGAAGTCGATGGTCCATCAAAAGAGTTCTTCGACTGTCGGAGATGGTGGATGCCTCAAAATGGGTGAAGAATGGCAGCTTTCAGGTGGTATCGAATAATAAAAAAATATATTGCCAAAATTGATACAGAGGAAATGGAAAATGAAACTAGTTGTGGGATTCCTTAACATAGCATTGGGTCACGTATGAGGTTGCTCCTCGAGGCAGAGCCGAAGTACGTCTCCTCCTTTGATTGATAGGGATAGATCCAATTAGAATATCAATTAGATATTAGTTTGAGGAAATGATAGCCTATAGGGTTCAAGTGGAGGATGGGTTATATAAAAACCACTAACCAAAGATTCCTAAACAACTGCAACTTCATAAATTAATACACGTAGGAAGATGACTTCAGAAGTAATCTAAGGAACGTGCAAGACAATAGTAATTTGTTTGTGTCAAGTGGCACTTGGAGTTCCCCCAAACACTTCAGTAGGAAATCCTAAATAAAACATCCCAATGAAGTGTTCGGAGGATCTCGGAGGTACACTTGACCTTTTCCTTTCATATGTGGCTACTTTGATTTATTTGATGAATACATATGCCATAGGTTCAGTCATATATATATTGAAAAGATTGAAAGTCCAATGATAAACATGGATACATAAGAAGCTTGAACATGGTTGGCATTGTGTCTCCATTAGGTGTGCGTCTTTTCTTTTTCTCATAAAGGGGAAAATTTGGAAATCGACAAATCATTGTGAGGACCGAGGACCAGGGGATTTGCGACTTGCTACAGCATATTGGTATATGATTCTGTATTCATCATATACCCTTATACACGACTAGGTTCAGTTTCAAACTTACCACATATTGGTATACGATTCCATATGAAGGTCAAGATATTGTAGATTAATTGTCACTCAAGACATTAATGGAACCAAATATACCTCAACCCAAATAAAGAATCTGCAAAAGCTGATATTGCAAGGCGTCTAGTTTGCGGCAATTCTATAATTCAGCCTTCATATCTTTAAGTGTGTGGTTTGTTTAATTTGGTAGGATGATGAATCAAAATGTTTTCACTTCACCAAAAAAGATTTCCATATTAAAGCAATCACACTGCTTACAAATGCATGGGTAATTAATGCATGAATTTACCTACGTGTTTATATGAGTAAAATTTCAAGATATTTAACCGTGGAAAATTTATTTAGACACGATCATATCACTTTTTATTGTAACATCAACTTTAGGGTATCAATCAACATACATATTTAAACAAATTAGACATATATAGTATATGTAAACTTCAACCTTATTGTACTCATAAACTTGAACCAGTGATCACGAAGACGATGATTACTGAGCCTTAGCGCTGTGAAAGAACACTGCAGAACAGAGAATCGAAGCAACAAAAGCGAAAATCCCAAATCCGATCATCAGCGACATACCAGCGATAGTTAAATCCATTAACAGTTGTATACTCACTCCCATCATCGTCGGAGTCGTTTTCTACTTTGATAATATCTACAATCAGATACGCGTAGAAGTATTATTACATAGGGTACAAGTGGTTGATGAAATAGAAAATGTTATTTGTATTGTTGCAACATGCGAGTCAAACTTTGACTTATCGGTGTCAAACAAGTCAAAATCATAGAGAATCTATTCCCATTTTTGCACCAAGATTCTTCTATAAAAACCATCTATTTACAGACCCATTTGACAACTTATTTAAAACTTGAAATAAAAGCTTCAACAAGACAAACTTTGAACATGATTCTTACCTATTTATAGGAAACCTAAACTCAAATTGATCGCACTACTATCGCATGCAACCTCAAGAATCTTAAATGCTAATGGGAAAAACATACATGCATTAACAAAATGTAAAGAATGAACTAATTTTACTAAATCTTAGTTGGCTACGAGACCTGAAAATCGAAAGGAATTTAGGGTCATACGGATGAACTGATAGTCGACTCGAAAGAGGATAATTTTAAAGAAAATTTTAGTTTGAATGTATATACAACAGACGCAATGCACTTCGCATTTCAATTATCCACTTGGGTTCTGTCGTATACGTGGCATCATCTGTATATGGTGTGTATATACGTGTCACTAGCTCTCGGAGGATCTTTTGTGCTTTGCCGAAAACAGACCTTATATTATGAAACGAGACAAATCTAGTCCTTCGTGTTTTTGACTAATTAAACAAACAATAATAACAATATCATAACATCGATCCCCATAGCAGTAATGTAACGGAAAGTAAGTTGGTGGGTAACCAAAGCTGTTTTCAAAGGAGACAGTCAGTAAACAATTAAAAAAGGCGGCCAAAATACATCTGGTTGACTAAAATCTCCTACATAACTATATAACACACGTTAGTCCACACTTTATCATATAAAACAAATAATAATAATTGAATAATTAAAATAGCCAAAATACCTCTCGATGACTAATATCTCCTTCATATCATCTAGCATATAAGTAAAATAAAACGACAAATGAAAAAGAAGGTATAAAGTATAAACAATAAAGATGGATATAAGGACAGTTAGAGGTAAACATGTGTAAATTATATGAATACACGTCACTTATGCAAATAGTAGCAATAAAGCATGGAACAAGCACGTGACAGAGCATTGCAAACAAATGCAATCAGATATAATATATAATAATAAAGAAGAAAAATGATTGATTGATAGAGATACAAGCACAAACAAAGTTCATCCTGAAAGTTGAAGCAAACACTAAATTTTTTATTTTTATATGATATATACTTACACCAAAGAAGACTCTTCGACTATCTTATAACCTATATCTGGTTGAAACAAAAGATAAAGAGATTAAGAGGTATTTGCGTTAGATCAACCAGCAAGTAACGACATTCTAATGTCACCTATCACTACAAAAAATGTTGGCATTAGCGGCAACGTAGAGCAATAGCAGCGACATGTAATTGACGCGTTACATGTCGCCGCTATTGCTCTGCGTCGCCGCTAAAGGCATCGCCATCCGTCCGATTCGTTTTCAATCCAATGGTTTGTAGAGGAAAACGAAAACGCATTGATTTTTCCCTCGAATGTGTCGCTGTTATTGTCCTATTGTCACCGCTAATAGCCTCGCGTCGCCGCTAATGCCCCTTACAGATAACCCCTTCCAGTTTCCTTTTCGGTGACATTTTTTCTGTTGTCTCCTTTCCTTCTCTCGTTTCTGTTGCTGCTTCTCAGTTTCATCACTTGGACGAGTCGACTAAGTGGAGGACGAATGTAAAAGCCGCCACAAGACCGCCACACCTTCCCCCAAAACCTCCAAAACCGGCGACCCTTGAGCTCAATTTTGAAATTGCCCACATTCAATGTCAAATTTCTCCTATTTTCTATTATTTTTCTGTTTTTGTGGTATGTTGGATGATAAATTGTTAGTAATTTTGAGATAAAAAGTGTGTGTGCATTTTGTTGGATTGTATGCGTTTTGTAATTTTTGTTTATACCACCTGTGATGCTGCTTCCTTTTTCATAAGTCCACTCCATCCATCCCCTTTTAATCTCTTGATTTGTTCGTAGATCACCGATAAACACAAGACCATTCATTTTTTTTCTTGCTTCTTATTTGCGCATGAACGATGTGGAGGAATCAGGAGGTATCAAACCTCCTGATTTAACCAAACTCCATTACAAAATATATATGATCAGCCCCTCAACTTCTGATTTGTACGGTTTTGGTCCCTTGCTCTAAAAAATAAATAAAAATCTAGTCGTAAACAAAGAAACATCAATTAAAATCTTCAAAGTGCTTAATTTTGTTAGTAACATAATGTTGGTCATTACAACTTTAGCTTTAATTAGGTTATTAATAGTAATGTACTTCTAGTAAATGATATTTTTTATAAAGGTTATATTTGAATATATGATATTTTTTATAAAGGTTATATTTAGTTTACTCGTGAGATTGGGAGGTATATATGGATGAACATCCCTTTGAACGTATCTGGTTGGGACAATGTTTCCCTCATTTTAAGGAATGTCACAGTGGTTCATATAAAGGTAACTTGGACAATATTTTAAGTGTAGTTGTGATTGGTATTTAACTAAGTAACTTTTTTGTATTTGTAGAATAAGTATGATTTAGATAAGGTTAACTTGGATCCCGAGCGTGCTCAGTTGTTGCAGAGCATTGATGCGACTTTGCAAAGAATTTATAGAGGCCGGAAAAACAAAGCGCATACTTATAAAAGAAAAACACTAATACCGGCGACGCCTTTAGTGGCGACAGTGAGTTATTACCGGCGACGGGTCTGTAGCGGCGTCCCGATCTTATTAGCGGCGACATGTCTTTAGCGACGACAACACACATTAGCGGCGACGATTTAATTAATAGCGACAAAGCATCAGCGTCGACGTTTTAGCGATGACATGTCGCCGCTAATAGTATTAGCGGCGACAGACCCCACTTTTAACGACGACGGCTGTCGCCGGTAATACTCTAATTTCTTGTAGTGTACATCTTCAAATCCAATCTCATATTGTAGTTCTCTACTCATTACCAGCCACCGAGCACTCCAACTCTGTCATATTCTTTTTTGAAATTGCCCCCTCATTGATTTTCCTTCATTCTTGAGTTGTTATGGATTTTGTGTTTTGTGTTCTTCAAAGAATGGGTTTTGAAGCTTTGAAACTGAAAAGATCAACCTTCATATACCTTTGGGTTCCTGTGTGTTGCAAAGATCCTTACTTCATTATGTTTCATCATTAGCTCTATGAGTATTTGGTGTTTTGTTCCATTTTAATGTGTTTTAGTCCCTTTGTGCCTTGTTCCATGGATTTTGAAGAACTCAATGAACTTTGGTTCACGTTTAAAGTTTAGATATAGTAACCTGGTGGAGTAAATAGTTTATGCAAGAACTCTCCTTACTCTATGAATGAAGAAAGTGGATTTTTGGACATTTATTAGCTTAGGGTTTTAGATCTTTGAAGCTTGTAGCATTATTATGGATAAAGTTAGAAACTTTATCCATCTAATCATCATATTGATTCATATCTGAAAGTTGGAGGTTTGGAAATAACGGATTAAATTGAGAAAGATGCATTATTGGTCTCTTTAAGACTTAAAGTCTGGAGCTTGGTTATTTGAACCATGGGGATAAAGTTTCAAACTTTATCCATTAAGTCACTTAGAAGAATTAGATCTGTGATTTGTGGCTTTAGAATTATAGGATTAATTCCTTAATAGTAAAGGTTGGTAAGCCGAGAAACCACGACACAGTGGGTCATTGAGTGCGATGCAGTGGATAAGAGGTCTCACGTCTATTTTTCCATATCCTTGCCATGACGTGGTGAGCCTTTAACTGTTGACCGTTGAATTTTTGACCAGTTTAACTTTTGGTCAAATTTTTTTTTATAATTGAGTGTTTAGCTAAGGACTGGTCTCGGTTTGGAATTCGAAGTTTGTGGTAGTTGTTCTATTGTCGAGCACTTTTGTCGTTTAGCTCAGGTGAGTTTTTGCACTACACTTTGTACTGCAGTATGGATCCTTTGTCTGTTAAGATGTTGATATGTTGTAGTGATCTATTAGACAAGTAGATTTGTTATGATTACATGTGTTTACTTGTTATTGTTTATTTTGATATATATACATATTTTTAGTTGGGTTGAGACAGTACAACTGTGTTTCTAGGACAAGAGGCGCCGCGGTTCAGTTTATACTGTAGGCCCAAAGGGAGCGACCCAACTTGGATACTATAGGCTCCGGTGGTGGTCCATCCTTGTGATGGAAGCTAGGTGTGTATGCATTGTATGTGTATTGTTGTGTGGGGTCTTTTGGGAAACTCAATAAGCTTTGGTTTACTGTTGTGGATTAAATGTTTTTCAGGCACTTTAAAAGTTCGTGGGAAGGCAAAGGTGTAAATATACACATCATCATTAGTTTAATGATTTGAGATTCCGTGATACTTTTCTTATAACTCTGATTTTGAGCTATGGTTTACGAATAAAAGGGTTTTTCCTTGAACATATCTTTATGAAAATGTGTAATGATTCTAGTTTTAAAATGAAAATTTTATTCTAAGAATTTGGACGTTACAAGTTGGTATCAGAGCCCTAGTTTGATGGATTTAGATGAACACTCATGTGAATCCAAACTTAAACTAGGATCCGAAAATTTTCACAAACGTTTTCGAATAGAATTTTAAGAAAATAGTTGGGTTAGTGACATGAAATTGATTCCTTGTCATGCTCTTGTTCGATTGTTGTCCTGGGATCGTGAACATGGATCTTGTAACACCCGGAAATTCATGCTAGTCAATTTAGAGATAATAAGCACTAAAAATGATTTTTTGATAGAATATTATTTAGTACATATAATCTTAACAAGAGTTATAGTATATGTGACAAGAATTTTATGCATATAAAGAACGTTGAAATTCGACTTCTTATGAAAAAGTTATGCTTCTTTAAAATTTCGTTATTAAACTTGCCCGACTCTGCGTATCGTAACAAGTGAATTTTCTATAAATTAGTCTTTAGCCTAAGAGATATATGCAAAAGTCATAATAGTTGTTCATGGTTGTAAAAATCGTTCGACGGTATCTCGACGGTCGACTGATGTTAAGGGATTAATCGATCTTGGCAGGGATTAATCGGGGACCACAGATTATTAATAAAATATTAAAATTAATCAAATTTTAATATATCTTAAGAAAATATGTCAATATGAACACTTTGGTATAGTATTTGAAATTTTGAAAATTAGAAAATAAGAAAATTTGTAATTTGAAAATTAGAAAATACGTCAATATGAACACTTTGGTATAGTATTTGAAATTTTGAAAATTTTGGAGTAAAAAAAAGTTGATTTTTTGAAATTTTTTTCCTTTTTTTGACTTTTTTTTTTTACTTTTGGTGACTTTTTGTTTACCGATTAATCCCGCCAAACCCGATTAATCCTAAATTTCTGATTAATACCTTAATCCTCGACGGTTGGAGAACGTCAAACGATTAATCCACGATTAATTGCCGATTAATCCCGATTTCTGCAACCATGTAGCTGTTAAACGAAAGGGTGCATATAAAAACATTCAAATTCGACTTCATAAGAGGAAGTTATGACTTTTCGAAGTTTCAGCGTAGCAGTGTTCGGGTCTGAAACCAATGTAGAGATCGGTTAATTATTAGGAAAAACAATCTGAACATCAGTTAAAGATCTCATCCATATGATTTCGTCGATAAAGTTATAGTCGAGAGTGGATATCGTATGACAGAGTTATGAAATTTTAAACAGACTTTAACAGTCTAAGCCAGTTTAAAAATATAGTTTTATAAATAAAGTCAAAAATAGCCGACAGTTTCTGATGAAGGCTATAAATCTTGTCAAGAGCTTTCCAGGGATATAAGGAATGTAGAAAATGGATCTCGTATGAAGAAGTTACGCCTTTTTGTAAATCTGAAAAAAAAAATAGCCACGCGACGCGCGCAATGACGTGGCAAGTTCTGGAGGCGACACATGGTATGGTCAGTCGCCCAATCTTCGAAGGGACACGATGATGTGGCATGCTACGGGCATGACATGTGACACCACAAGAATAGTCCATGTGGCAGTCTTCTAGAATATATGGAGGCGGACCAACTTATGGGCGACACATGTCACAACGGCAAAGGAGCCAGCAGTACCGAAGTGCGCGACGCGCTCAAATCCTTGTGCAACGCTCCTATGTGTAACCTATATATACCCCTTCAAAAATCATTTCTTCTACACATGTTTCCATCCACTTTCTCTCTGGAATATTTTTTCCCTTAAGCACGAATTTTTGGGGTTTCTCAGGGTATTTTAGCAAGGTTTTGAGGGATCTAGAGGTCCGAAAATAAAAGCGTTCGATTTTGGAGTTCTGTCAGTGTAATTTTCTCAGTTTTCACTAAAACCTTTGTAAATCAATGTAAGGTTTGTTTATGTTTACGTTTTGTATCAATTATGACATCCCATGTTTTGAAAAGATATCACTATCGAACGTTTTTCGAAAATGTTTAATGTTAATATTATCTCGCATTGAAATAATATTTTTGGGACCAATTTCGCAACGAAAAAAATACTCTGTTTTAAAATTAGCATAAATAAAATTTTTAAAATGACCGTAAATTTGGGAGTATCACAATTTTATGAAAGCATTAGTTTAAGCGAACTAGAAATTTAGAGGATTTTTCGACTTAAACTTAGAATGATAAGTGATGATCGTGAGATGAGTGACTGTAATAATTTAGGTAATACACATAAAGTGACACATACATTAGCTTATTTTAGGAATAATTCCTAAATTCCTTTGATGTGCTAAATGATTTGTGCATGCTATAAGATGCCTTATGATGCTCTAAGATTGCCGACGTTATTACCTAGTTAGATCCAAGGTGTGTAGCCAAACTAGAATTAGGAAATTTTATGTGTTCATGGATTTTATCGCCAAATTACCAAGGACTGCCAAGGGTTTTGATGCTATCTGGGTCATCGTGGATCGGTCGACCGAGGGTGCCCACTTTTTGGCCATCCGGGAGAGCTCCTCGACCGAGAAATAGGCCGATGTGTATGTTTGCGAGATTGTTGTTCGTCATGGGGTTTCGGTCTCCATTATATCAGATCAAGATGTTCGATTCACTTTCCAATTCTGACAGAAGTTCCACGAGGAACTCGGAACGAGGCTACATTTCAGCACTGCTTATTATCCGCAGACTGACGGCCAGAGTGAGCTGACCATTCAGACACTTGAGGATATGTTGTAGGTTTGTGCCTTAGATTTTGGTGGGAGTTGGGTTTCCTACCTACCTCTTGCATAGTTGTCCTACAACAACGACTATCGCTCCAGCATTGGTGCACCGCCTTTCGAGCTTCTGTATGGTCGGAGATGTCGTACACCAGTTTGTTGGGGGTGGGGGGGAGTTATGTTGGATTAGTGTCTAAGTCCATAACTATTTTGGTATGTACTTGACCCGATTATGAGCATGGTCCTTTTGGGTTGCCTTCACCATAGCAATATGTAGGATGAATTAAGGAGAGAAAGGTTTAATTATGATTTATTAATATATTATGACAATAATATACTAAAGGAGAAATCATATTGTTTAATTAATATTAGTCAAGAATTAATTAAGATTTAATTTTGTGGCTAAAAGAGATTAATTAAATTAAGGGGACTGATATTGTAATTATAAGATAGTTACAAAGTTAGGCTTAGGATCCATTAGATGGAAATGGGCGAATTCTATATGGAGGTCCATAAAGAAATCGTCCAAGGGCCTTCTGGAATGGTCCATTGGACTGCTTAAGGCCTAAGCAGTCAGATTAGGGTTTCGTAGTTGAAAACTCTAATAGCCTACATGTATATAAAGGACCCCTATGCCCCAAAAACGTGGCGAACACTTCCTTTAGGGTTTCTAACCGTTTTTGGTGCCTCCTCTCTCCTCCCTCTTCATCCAAGTTGTTTAGTGGTGTTTGTGACTCCATTAGAGGTGCAACACTTGAGGCACTAAGTTTTCTGAAGCCAAGGAATTGATTGTTATTGCTATATAACAATCAAAGGTTAGATCTAAACCCTATTTTATGTTAATATGATTAATTGTATGCTAGATCTAGGGTTTATAGCTTTAGATATTCAATTGCATGTTCATTAGACAAACTAGATCCAAAAGCTATTTGGGTTTGCATGTACACCATAGGAATGATGTATTGCTTGAAACCCATCAGTGGTATTAGAGCCTAGGGTTGTTTGTTTGATGTATTTGATGCTATATTTGATTATTCAAGCTTAAAATAGAAATCTTTTAGTTTCTGGGGGCTGGACTCGCCGAGTCCATGGCTGAACTCGCCGAGTCCATAGTGAACTCGATGAGTCCAAGACTGACTCGACGAGTCAGAGAGTCAGATGGAGCTGATTTCGGGATTTTGACCTATTTTGGTTGTGGATAATTACCTAAAACGTTTTTTATTAATAAAATCCGATTTTTATCAATATTTGGAGATTATCCTTGCCAAAATAGAAGATAATTGTCAAAATTTAGATGATCTTTCGTTTTATTAGATAAAGATTGATTATTTGTAATTTAGATTTGAATTATCTTGTGAAAAAGTTTCAGTTTACCCCTTTAGGTTTTATAACTTAAATTTGAACTTAAAAGTTTTGTTTTTTGAAATTTAAATAGTCAAACCCTAATGTTTTGAAATGTTTCAAAACTTGCCCTCAAGTTTTGGAATTTAAAATTTGATTAAAAGGATTAATTTGAAATATTAAATTCTAAAACCCTAGCAATTTGAAAAGTTCAAATCACACCCTTATGGTTTTATTAATTAATTAAAGTGTATAATTAAAAGAGATTTAATAAACCCATAAAATTTTGGTTTACATTTAATTAAATTAAAAGTATAATTTATTAAATTAGACCACCTAGTATTTTAAAAGTGTAAAATACACCGTATACTATATATAACATTAAAAGTCTAATATTATATATATGTATGAGAAAAAACAGCCAGTCTTACCGTTAGTAGGCCTCATTAACAAAGCTGGTCTATAAGGGGTGTTTATGGAAATTGCCTATAAAATGACGATTGAATAGGTATCCACTCTTACCCACCACACTCTTGACTAGTGGAGGGTCATTAGCCGAACAGGTAGGATAGGACAAAACCTTCCATTATAGGTATAATGAAGTACAAAGTAACTACATGCTTTTACAAATTCCCAAATTCTAGTTACTTTAGGCAAAATGTGAAATTGTATGCTAATCCATGGAATTACACTTCATACCTTTGTCAAACGTTAGTGGAGCGTGTGTGGTTAACTGGCACACTAATTTGGGATTGATATTAGTGGCGAAGGGTGGCTCGAAGTTTATCATAGATCAATGGAGCGTGTGTGGCTAACCAGCACATCGCTTAGGTGATAGTAGCATTGGGTGCACCACGTGATTCGTATGGTTATTCACACCTTGTTTGTGATCCTCGGCATCCCAGTCGCAAACTTAAAGGGCATAATCGAGATTAAACATGTCATTGAAAATTTCAATGAATCTCAAAAGATCTAGGAGTTTCAATTCATTTTAAAACTTAAACTTCATTTTCGCTTTTTCATGGTGGAAATTGGTAAATCGTCATTTACCTACCTTCAAATATTTTGTAACTAGATTACGACATCCCTCTTCTAGGTTGTAGAGTATTGTGTTGGATCCTAGCCTTGATGTCTCATTTGGGTGTTACATCAAGGATTCTTATCAACTGACTTGAATTTTCTCCCGTTTTATAAATGTATGAATCTAACAATGGTCTTCCCAAATCCCATGGAACAAGTTTTCCAAATGAAGATGACGTTCCACGATACGATCAAGGAAATGAGAGTCATGCTTTACTTCCTCCACCTCCTCCAAATATTCTCCCTAACCCACAAGTTCAAAGGCTTGAAAAGTTCAAACTCACTCAATCCCTATTGGCAAGTAAGCACGAAGATGGGAAACCTGTGTGTGCACACATTTAGAGATAAAGTCACACATTGATAGGTTAAGGATGTTGGGTGTCGATATCTCAGAGATGTTGGTTGTTGACTGGGTTCTTCAGTCATTTCCCGATTCGTATAGTAAGTTCGTAAGAGAGTACTATACGACAGTTCACGACATGACCCTCATTGATTTGACCTATTTGCTTATTGTTGTTGAATCAGCGATGATTTGGGGCACTGGTCAAGCAAACTTGATTGGTCGATCAAACTCCTATACTTCACTAGACACTGGCTACATTGGAAGTCCAGAAAAGGCGGAGATTGTCCCTTGCTATGTACCAAAGGAGTCCATTTGCTTTTATAGCCAAGAGAAGGGGCATCGGAGATGAAGCTGCCCTAGCTACCTGAGAGATCTAAGAGATGGGAGAGTCAAGACGTATGGCTCTACTTCAGGTAAAATCCATTAACTAACTCTGTAAGCTCCTATTTGTGATTCTTAATACATGATGTGATAAGATTGCATTTTGATGTTTTGCAGGATCGAAGAAAAGAAAGGAAACTTAAGAAAGAAGCGTGCTGAATCTGATCACGAAGAAATGGATTTCGATCACATTGATTCAAAGATCGAATTTTTGAGCTACTATTTTAGAGTTAGGGTAGATTTCTAAGAAATATGAAATATCATAGTTTTTCAGTTGAATTGCATTGTAAGGACAAAGTTTTTCCGCAATAAAATAATTTTTTTTGTCTTATATATTTATCCTTACAATGGCATGTATGGAAAATTGATGTTTGAATGTTTCTTCTATTAGCAATAATGGATTTGATTCTTAATTGTGTTATTTGTGGAAATGTCGAGAATTTACCAAATAGGGAGAGTTTCTCATCACCCATGTTTCAATTGGACAGAAACTTGGAATCATGCAACCTGAATTATGTGATGAATGAGAAACTTCATATTTGAAAATTAGAGTAATTCTTTAACAAAGTGTCAAGTGAAGGACTAAGAGATCGAGTACACTAGGTTGTGCGTCGATCAAGTCCACCACAAGAGTAATAAAGATATTCGTCATGATTTACTAAAGTTTAGTAAATATGGTTATACTTATAAGATTGAGTATAATTCTGAGTTGATTGAAAAAGTTTCAATCAATAGCAAAATGAATAAGAAGAATCTAGTAGGCAGAAAGATAAAAGTTTCTCTATTCTAAGAAGAAGGGAGAGTAACTTTTATTGTGTTTTATGATGTGTCTTAATGATTAAGAACCATGTCTCAATTGATCTCTTAAGTGATTCTTAGTGCAATTGCATGTCTAAGAAGAGGAATTGAGAATTGTAGAAATGGTTAAATCAAGAAGTCAATCATACTTCATTCCAATATCAAGTCTTAGAGTCAAGATTGTGACATGAGTGACAAGTCTTAAGTAGGTTTGTAACACTCGTCAAATGTAGAATAAGAAAGTTTCTTATTCGTGTACATTTAAAATTGGTAAGTTGTGATGTCTTGGATAAGACAAAGACCAACTGGGACCAGTTGAGTGAAGTGTTAAACTTAATAAGAAGCTACACTAACTCTTGAATATTTTTTTTGTCAAGAAATGTTTCTTGACAAGAGAACATTATATGTCAAGGAGTCAGTGGGAGTCTTAAATGTCTTGAAAAGTTTCAAGAACAAATTCAAGAATAAACCTAGTTGAGCATCACTAGTACACGACTTGAGGTTTATAATCTATCGTGACTGACATACTCTAGCTTATGTGCCATTCCATTTTAGTTAACTATGTATGTGAGTTCTATGAGTTCTCATTTGAATGTATAAAGGCAAGCATCTTGATCAATGCAAAGTACATTGATAAGATAAGAATGAGCTGCTTAACAACATGGAAGCAATGGTGGGCATTCATGCTGCCATAAGACAAGAAATCGTGATTGAACAAGTTCAATCCATATGAGTTGGATTTGTCACAAACAATGTCTTATGATTGTTGTTATGAAAAATTCACATGGATAGGAACACATACACTTTAAAATCTAAGTATGATAAGGTTTCTCTCCATCATTATAATGATTGTGAGGAAATGCTTTCACTAAGAGAGATTTTAAGAAGACTGCAATTGTAAAAATTGTATTCTCAAATTCTATTATGATTACGACATCCCTTTTCATGGTTCGAATTGTGAGATTTGGCAATTAGTTTGAACATTTGGGACTTAGTAACATAAGTTCTAAATTTGTTTAGACACACATGTAAGCTTTCTAAGGAAAAGGTGTATGAAGTTAAGAAGCTTAGATAAAGGCTTATCAAAGCATCAAGTATTAGAAATATGAACTTAAGGAATTCAATATGCATTGTCTTGTGGAAGTTCCATTGTTTTCTGAATACATGTCAAATCTAGTGGGAGCATAAGTGTTATGCCAATAAGGAAATAATCATCATGTTAGTGGGAGCATGATTATTATGGTAAGTATTGCAAGTTAGCAATATTAATTATAGAAAACAAAGATTCACTTTTCCAAGTTGTAGGGGTTGAAAAGTTATTTTGCTATAATTAAGGGAGAGAATATTATACTTCATTTCAAATCTAAAGGCTTAGATTGTGAAATTTTAATCAAATTTAGTCAAATATATATGAATGTTGTGTTGGAATGGGTCAACATGAGGAAATTCTATATGGAAAGGACAATTGCATTCTTAAAATTTGGTTATGATTACGACATCCCTTTTCATAATCAAAATTGTGAGAACATGGAAATTAGAAATATTATAGTAGAAGACTGGTAAGGTATCACGTCTTCATATGAGACATTATCAATCGTGTTCTATACGTTTTGGGTATAGGATCAATTGCATATGTCATAATATTCCACCGTTCTAATTTTCCAAGTTCCTGTGGCATTAAGAGGGAAAAGAACTAGAACCAAGTTTGAATAAAATAATTAAACAACTGTCAAAGGATGATCTGAGGTTCGCTAAGGATTTGTTGCTTGTGAGTAATTGGAAGTATACTATTGGATTGACCATGTTGACATTATTTTGAATAAATAAGATTCTATTTATAATGAGTTGTCATATGGAAAATATGGAAATGTTTCCATATTGGGAGTTGGAAATTGAGAATTTATGTCTAGATTAGAAAATTTTATGCGAAAGGATGTTCAAAGGAATGTACTTTGAGAGACATCACGTCTATAGAATTGTTTGTAACAATTTCTGATATAGACCTTGGAATTTCATTGGTCAAGTCTTGGTGACTTTTATGCTATGACTTTGCGAAAGGATCGTTGCATAAAATGTTAGAATCTAACGTATTCTCGTAGTGGCAAGAACCTTGTGTTCTTACACTAACAATGAGGATTAGGAATTGTGAAATGAGCATCAATGGAAAAGCTTTCAATTGATCTATTTCACAAAGCATGGACCATAGGAAACAAAGTGTGCATGCTTGGAGCATGGGACAATTGTTGTTGTAATTCAAGTAATGAGTTGATTATCCAAAACATTAAATGATAAATAATGAGTAATCAATATGGTGGTTAAATAGAAGTGTTTTATTTACTCTCACAAGTTTGGGGCATATAGGATTAAGTATTATTGTTGTGTTTCAATTTGCATGTTTTGACTTCCAGAATAACTGGGTTATTCGATTCTCCACAGTCGGTTATACGTTGGAAGTAGGTATGAAGGAAGACTGTCGTGAATCTGTCTATAGATTGTCTAACTGTTTAGACATAGCACAAGTTTGCTGCAGAGTTCATGAGTGCTTTAATAAGATTAGAGTATTGGATCAAACCCACGCTCACTTGAATCACTTCATGGTTTTTATCATGAGTAATTGTAAGACGATAACATTGTATATTCTTGAAACCAAGACGTGTGAGTTGTTATTTGTTGGTCGGTTGCGCATTGATAATAAGAAAACGTACCAGTAATTTGGTGTTATAAAACTTATTGTTGTGTGTGATTCGATCAGTAAATGCAAGCGAGCATTTGAGTCGAAGTTTATCCATTCCTTTTACCCAAAGTGGGATAAAAGAGATATTTATGGGCCCCTCGATGATTTAGTGATGACACCCTAAGCGCTTGGCCAAGCCGGGACTAAGTTGATGTGTTCAATTGTAGTCTGTTGTCAGTCGTCATAAATCGGAAGTCGGGAAACAGTATAGAGAGAATGATCAAATTCATATCTTGTGTCTATACGATATCTTGAGAATGGAGGAATATATAATCCCTTATCTAAAGGACACACGTATCTGATAAGATAAGAGTGGAGAACGGCTTTTGAAAGCTACGATTGTTGATCAGGTTCTGAAGTAATGCATAATAGTTATTAGACTTAGCCAAGTGGGAGACTGTTGGATTAGTGTCGAAGTCCATAACTATTTTGTATGTACTTGACCCGATTATGAGCATGGTCCTTTTGGGTTGCCTTCACCATAGCAATATGTAGGATGAATTAAGGAGAGAAAGGTTTAATTATGATTTATTAATACATTATGAGAATAATATATTAAAGGAGAAATCATATTGTTTAATTAATATTAGTCAAGAATTAATTAATATTTAATTTTGTGGCTAAAAGAGATTAATTAAATTAAGGGGACTGATATTGTAATTATAAGATAGTTACAAAGTTGGGCTTAGGATCAATTAGATGGAAATGGATGAATTCTATATGGAGGTCCATAAAGAAATCGTCCAAGGGCCTTCTGGAATGGTCTATTGGATTGCTTAAGACCTAAGCAGTCAGATTAGGGTTTTGTAGTTGAAAACCCTAATAGCCTACATGTATATAAAGGACCCTATCCCCCAAAAACGTGGTGAACACTTCCTTTAGGGTTTCTAGCCGTTTTTGGTGCCTCCTCTCTCCTCCCTCTCCATCCAAGTTGCTTAGTGGTGTTTGTGACTCCATTAGAGGTGCAACACTTGAGGCACTAAGCTTTCTGAAGCCAAGGAATTGATTGTTATTACTATATAATAGTCAAAGGTTAGATCTAAACCTCATTTTATGTTAATATGATTAATTGTATGCTAGATCTAGGGTTTATAGCTTTGGATATTTAATTGCATGTTCATTAGACAAACTAGATCCAAAAGCTATTAGGGTTTGCATGTACACCATAGGAATAACGTATTGTTCGAAACCCATCAAGTTAGTCACAAAGTCATGGGAAGGACTGAGGTAGTCCTTCGTACCATAGAGCTCATCCAGCAGATCAGGTAGAGATTGCAGACAGCGTCGATTCGGCTAAAGAGCTATGTCGACCGGCGTCAATCAAATTTGGATTTTCAGGTCGGCGATATGGTACTACTGAAGGTCTCACCCTAGAAGGGTGTGATACGTTTCAGGAAGAGGGGAAAATTGAGTCCCCGATATATTGGATCGTTCCGTGTGATCGCCAGGGTAGGCAGGGTCGCCTACCAGTTGGATTTTCCGAATGAGATTAGCCAAATCTACAACACTTTCCATGTTTCGCAGTTGTGGAAGTGCATGTTAGATGATGAGGTAGTGGTTCCTTTGGATGGCATTCAAGTCGAGGAGTGCCTGAACTATATTGAAAGGCTGGTAGCAATAATGGAGAGAAGGATGAAAGTCATGTGCAACAAGGAGATAGCTTTGGTAAAGGTTTAGTGATATCATCGGAAGGGCTCCGAGTGGACCTGGGAGCCGAAGGCGGAGATGCGGGAGCATTAGTCTAAGTTATTCATAGCAGCGGACTTCGAGGATGAAGTCTAGTTCAAGTGTCGGAGAATTGTAACATCCCGATGTTGAGTTAATTTCAACTTTAACCCTAAGTATGAATAATTATTGCATTTAGTCCTTGTGCATAAGAAAGAGTGCAAAATGAGCCACAATGGCATTTTGGTGATTTCTGGCCGGAACTTAGTATACTAGGCATACTCTTCGTACACAAGGTGTACACGCAAGGAGCCTAGTACACATGGCGTATGTGCAAGGGTTCCAAACCCTAAATTTTAGGGTTTGAACCATATTTAAACAACTTTATGGCCCTAAGACCTTCACGCTAATTAACCTCCACATGAGAAACGTCCCTCTAGCTAACCCTAAGTGAGTATAGTGCATTTTGAGCTCATTTGTGTGTGTTGGTGGTTTTCTTGAAGAAGAAAAAGGTGGTAGAAAGACATTGGAGCTTGGAAGAAGCTTGGACCTAGGATTCTCTACTTGCCAGCAACCTTCAGGAGGTAAAAAGCTTCTAACTTGATCATCATATCATGTAGATCTAGATATTCCTTCATTTAGGGCATTTTTGGTCCCCAACTTTGTGATTCTTGAGCATTGCATGCTCTTGACCCAATAAGTCGTCCTTTCAGACCCAATGAGGGGTCTTGAGTCATAAAAATGAGATCTTGGTGTTTAGTTCTTTCCCATGCATGCTTTAGAAGGTCTTAATTAAGGTGTTAAAAAGTTGGTATTGTTGGTATTAAGCACTTAATGAGCATGCAAAGTTATAAAGTTGGAAACTTTTTGACTCTTAGTGGTATTTCGGCCTTGGATCTGCTTTTGGACATATTAAGTCAAATGATTAAGCTCTTAAATGATTAATAAGAGAACTGTTGCGTAAGCCGGGCATACTGAATGGTATGATGGGCATACCAATGTTATGTTGTGCGTACAAAGATTTGGCTCCGATGCCTCGGACCTCGAGTACGCCCTGCATACATACGGAGTACCCCTGCATACGAAGCCTGAGTTGACCCTTTTGGGTTGACTCGGCTAGGTTGACTCGGTTGACTCGTTGACTTTGACCGGTTTTGACCAAGGGTATTTTGGGAAAATGCTATTAATTTAGAATGGGAAATGTTTCGACATTTTGGATTTAGAGGAGCAATGACTTGGAGGATTTCCAAGCAAGAGACTATAGTAGACTTAATTTTGGAGTCAGAGTATATTGCAGCCAATGAAGCGACCAAAGAAGTTGTGTGGCTAAAGAAGTTCATCATTGATTTAGGTGTTGTTCAAAGCATAGCAAAACCGATTGAGATATTTTGTGATACCGAGGGTGCTGTTGCTTTAGCTAAAGAACCTCTAGATCACAAGCGCGCAAGACATATACAAAGAAAGTTCCATTTTATAAGGAAGCTAGTTGAAGATGGAGGCATTATGAGGAGTTGTGTTCTGTTAGAAGATAGTCTGATAGATCCACTCATCAAACCATTGTCACAAATTAAGCATGATCCTCATACTAGATTTATTGGCATTATATTTTCTAGTGAACATGTTTGATTACTTAATTTGTAGTTTGATCATATGGAACGTTTTAGATATTTTGATTTGGTGATTATTAATAATAACTTGCTATGTTTATTCATATTATTTGTGGTCCTTCTTTTGCATGTTTAGAACCACTTCCAGAATAATATTTTATTCAAACTTCCACAATCAGTCCTACTCTTGGAAGATAGTAGTGAATTAATATTGTCATGGAGTATTAGTATATTGTTCATTGAGATGAACACAACAAAGTCTTGCAACTAATACTAATGTGTACTTGAAAATGGAGATGTTAATTATTGGAGTAACCACGCATAAAGATTACTTTATGGATCATGTCATGAGTAAATTAAGACAACTATATTTCTTATTCTTCAAATGAAGATGCATGAGGGTTTGTTGTACAATCTCTAGTCACTTGGTTTTTCCCCAATGTTGTCCGTAACTGACAGCTATACAGGGTTTGACTAGATATTTCATGAGCAATAGTACGAACCTATGTAGTCAAAGTTTATTTGATCCTTCTGTCAGAAATGGAGAAGTAGATATCTTTATGCCCCTCGTTGATTTAGTGTTGACAACAAATGTTTGGTCAAGCTAAGATTGAGTTGATTAGATTTAACAGTTAGTCAAAAGAAGTCACTACAAGTTAGTATCGGGAAACATAATCTTGAACTATGAGATTGACCATTGATCCATGTCTCTAGTATATAATAAAATATCTTGAATATCAAAGGAATTTCAAGTCATTAGACTTAGGAAGTAGAGTAGTTGCATTGGACTGCCACTCACTATTATTTCTAGTAAGTATTGGATCGGTAAATTGTTGATGCCTAAATGCAAGTGGGAGTTGATGGAGATTAGTGCCCATATGTCACACCCCAAAACCAAGAACGACGGAAACGTTCTAGGGCGGAGGACGTCATGTACAGTATCACAACAATGAAAAGTAGTAAACAAGCAACACCATCATCCATTGCATTAATAATATAATTATAATACAAGTGTTCTGTCAAATTATAATAGACACTAAAGTATAAACAAAATGAAAGATGAGTCTTGAACGAGCTCCATCTTCTCTAAACCTTGCATCGGTACCTGTCTACTGTTAACCTGAGGATACAAGTTATTTTGAAAGAGAGTATCAGCTTTAAAGCTAGTGAAATCATAAGTATTAATGTGTCTTAATTTGTATGAAAGTATTTGTTATGACATGTAATGAAATACTTGAAAATGTTTTGAAAGAAAGTTAGTGTAAGTATGAAAATGTTTGTAAAACAACTGTAAACGTTTGAAAAACCCTAGAAATCCCTATGATTCCTACTATTATAAAAGGGAGTCTTCTACCAAGACCTAACTGTTCTAAATGTAGTCTTCTACCAAGACTTAACTGTTCTAAATGTAGTCTTCTACCAAGACCCGACTGTGCTACTATTATTATTATTATTATTATTATTATTATTATTATTATTATTATTATTATAAGAAAATTGTATCCTTAGGTACTAGGATACTCAAATAATTCACCTCATTGGTTATGTGAATGAGTCACAAGATAGAGGTAATAATATAAATAACCTAAGTGTTATCCTTTTGTACTAGGATAATTAACAGTGTCAACTGAAGACATCCGTAGATGTACATTTACCTCTGTTGCTAACAGCTGGGTATAGGAATAGTTAGTCCCTTAAAGTATACCTATAATGGTATCAACCGTTGACATCCGTGGATGTGCTTTTACCTCTGTAGCTAACAGAGATTCTAGGAATGGTTAATCCCGCAAAGTATCCTTTGGTACTAGGATATTAAATCCAATCTATCTCGCCGATTATGTGATTGTATCACAAAGTGAAGATAATAATGAGGATTATATAACAGAATCTATACATATAAAATGTACTAGTAATTCATCATATGTTATCTATGTAAACGTAC
This sequence comes from Lactuca sativa, assembly GCF_002870075.4. Lineage (NCBI taxonomy): Eukaryota > Viridiplantae > Streptophyta > Magnoliopsida > Asterales > Asteraceae > Lactuca > Lactuca sativa. The sequence continues at coordinate 99,868,162 of NC_056626.2, forward strand.
TCATGTAAGTGTACTCATGTACTCATGTAGATGTATCTATGTAGATGTACTCATGTAGGTGTATCTATGTAGATGTACTCATGTAGGTGTATATATGTAAACGTATTCATGTAAATGTACTCATGTAGAAGTATCTATGTAATAATATAGTAATGTATTGTGTGCACTAGTTATAATGTGTGTTCTCTATCTATCTAGCAAGTATTGACTCATGAATGAACTGACTCATTGTATGATATCGCGTTCTAGTAATAGTTCTAGTATCTTCCTAAACTACCCATATGGTAGCTTACTAGTAATGTAACTGGTACGTATGAACATGGAAGTATACCCTTGCTACCCAAGGGTACTGAATGGACTAGAAGACCCTTTATGACTATATATGTACACATGATATATAACTAATATTTAAACGACCATTGGACGGGTACCCGATATCCCACCAGACCATATCTCAAGCGCGAAAAAGAAATAGGGTGGATAGCCTTCCTAAGTCTTTTAAACATTTCTTATATAACTATACATATATAGGCATGCAATTGATAATATAAAAGCATAAAATAAGTTTTGTAAAACCTTTGAACATAAATATTATCTAAGAAAAGATCGACTTGATGTCAATCTATAAAACGGTTTGAAAGCATGGGTTTGATAAAACAATTTAAGTATAAAGAAACATTTGTTTGAAACACAATTTTTAATGAGTTTGAAATGAAACATACAGAGTAAAATGTACCGTTTAATAAGGAGTTTTAAACATATAAAGTGTTTATGAAAATCATTTGAATGAAACTGTTTGGTAAAACGGCTAATGAATAGTAAATCATTTGAATGCTGCTTATTAATCACATGTGATTGATATAATAAGTAGCATGATTCTACTTGTATCCCCCCCTAAAGCATTTAAAAACATTTAAAACATTGATTAAGAGGTATGAACTCACCTGATGCGAGTGCATCGGAAGGAAGTGTCGGATAAGTGCTTGCTGTCAAGTGAAGACTTAGACATGCACAAAGATCCTAATAACATATAAAGACATATGTATATAAACAAATAGTCTTTAAAAAATTAATAAACAAATCAAGACACTCTAGGGCATGACAAACACTTTTTATAAGTGTTAAGGAGTGCATCTAAGTGTTGTAGGAAAAGGCTAGTGTGTTTGGGGTTCAAGGAACACTCCTAAAATGAGTTTACTCCCTAAAGACCAACACCCCTTGAGTTTACGGTCGTAAACTCTTGAGTTTACGGTCGTAAACTCTTGAGTTTATGGTCGTAAACTCCTAACCTTTTGACCATTTGTTGTTTTGAAGTCTTCTAATCTTTTCCAAGCATTCCTACTTCATGATTTAGCCTTAGGAAGTGTTGTGTGGCATCAATACACTCCTAAATGGAGTTTACGGTCTAAGGACCATTTCTCCATGAGTTTACTACCTTAAACTCATGAGTTTACTACCTTAAACCCATAAGTTTGGTATTTGGGGGTTTTCAAGTCCTTAGCTCAATCATGGCAATAGTCTAGGTTAGATTTAGACATAAGGAACAACCATCAGACTTTTATGGGACTTTTACACACCTTTTGGGGTGTTTACGGTTTTGGGAGATCCCCAAACCGTAAACACATAAAAATGTAAGGTTTTGGTGCTTTTTGTGTGATAAACTAAACAAGGATGAATCTAGACAAGTCCCTAAGGCATTGTGAAGCATCTAGACACTTTAAAGCACCCTAAGGCACTAAATTTGGTGTTTACGGTTTTGGGAGCCTCCCAAAACCGTGAACACCTTGTTCTTGATGTTCTTGGGACTTTTCCTTGGTATAAACATGTATAGCAAGCTTTAAATGACTCTAGGATAGAAGTACTTACATTATGGAGGCTTGAAATGAACTTAAAGTCCAAGAACACTAGTGTATGTTCTTGGTGTTCTTGGTGTTTTTGGAAAACTAATCAAAACACAAAAATGGATGGATTAAAGGATATACAATCACTAGATTAAGTGATATACTAACTTGAAAGGGCTAGAAACACTTACTAGATTGAAGATATTGAACAAAACTTGGATGATACTTGAAAGTGTTTTTGAGATTACTCTTTTGGTAATTTGGGGACTAAACATAAAATGACTAGTTTGGGGAGTAAACTCATGTGTAAGCATGAGTTTACGTTTTTGGGAAGATTTTTCGGCCCAAACATAAAAGTTTGGCCGTGAACTTCTAAGACACGAGGTATTTGCGGTTTTTAAATTTCAAAACCCAAGACGGCACTTTCTTTCACCCGTTCGTTTAAAGAATAATATTAAAATAATCAAACGAACGTTAAATTTTCTAAAAATAAGTAATAATGAAATTGACCTATAAATCGAAGTGATTGACTTTTAGGGTTTGACCGAATGAAAATTTCGAGTTGTCACACCATAGTCATAACAAACCATGTAATATTACTATAAATAGTAGTATCCTTTTGGGTTACACGACAGAACAAAAATAAAGTAGAACTAAAAAAAATATTTATATCAGGGGCTTGTTTTGTTAATTGAAATATCTAGATAATTACAAATATATTTGGTAATTATCTTTAGGATTTCAAATCACTTCTGTATATAAAGAGGGGTCAAAATCCAGTTTTGGATATATGTGATAATACCCTCATACCTTCAAAGTTCGAAACCCTTAGAAAAACCCTAGAATCATCAAAAGCTAGTTCCCACGACGTGGTCACCTTTTTTCTATGACATGGTCAGCCGCAGATTCGTCTGATCGAGTTTTTTTGTTGCGTGTTCGATGAGATTTCAGAATTGCATAGTTGTTGTGTATTGCATGTGATAATAAGAGAGGAACTGTGTGTTAGGTTCTTAATTTCGATCAACTGGTTAGACCAAAGAAGGAAAAGAAGAACAAGAAAATATGTTTATTTGTTTTAAAGTCCTATTAGAGTTGCATATATTTGTTTGAGTTCGATCTACTTGTTTCGAGTCTATATATAGATTAGAAAATTGTTGCTTCCCTTGTGTCTATTTGATCTTTGACTAGGCTCGAAAACCATTAGTATAAAGATTTTAAATTTTTATTGTGGAGTAGGCATATATTCTTGGTTTCATGCATCTATATCGATAGACTCTCATATTACATCATTGAAGGTGAAATATGAAATTCAGTCTCATGATTCTTTTCCTTCAATTTTGTCATAATCTACTGTTTTTGCTTTCGCTTGCAAACAACAAATTGGTATCAAACCATGTGGAGAGGATTTTCCACCCATCAAGAAATCTTTGATGACCGTGTGTGCCGGTGAAAGATTGAAAAAACATAATTTTGTATACACTTTTATTGATTAACTGTGATTCCATAAAAGTTTCTCATTCAAAAAAATATTTTCAACACCTTTTGCTTTAGTCCTTCTCTTTACTACTTTAGTCCTTGTTTAAAGGGTTTTTCTGAGAAAGAAATTATTATAACTCAAAGGTCTAGAAAAGACAATTTTAATATAATTTTTTTATTAATTTGTGGTTCTTTGGAGTTTGGACCAAAAAGACGCCCTCCGTGAAGAAATTGGATTCATGTAGAGTTTTCCATTAATACAAGGTGTTCGATAAAAGTTCTTAAAGAATATTCAATTAAGAATGTGGTTTACACATGTCGTAGAGTCCCGCAAATGTGGATGATATGGTGCATATGCAAATGAGAGAATATTTAGATATGGTTATGATATTATGGTTATGGCTATAATATCGAGAGATATTTGTGATCGTAAAATCGAATCGGATCATATGATCTTATCAAAATCATTTAATGCATAAAAAATACATTTTAATCAATTAATTAAACATTTAGTTGACAATAAATAGTTTAAAACATAAAAAATACATATCAAATACATCATTTAACGAAAAACAATTCAAAAATAAGTATTCTACATAATCAGTCCAATAAAAATATTATTTTAAAAAAAATCATACATCTTACGATCCGGTCCTACTTACCGAAAAACGATCCAAGTTAGATTGGGATCGATTTACCTAGATGGGTTCATAGGATGATACGATCCTACAAACATAATCACTATTTTAACATCCTTGCAACAAATTATTAGCTTGGTATATAACAAAAAAAAAACAAATACCCGAAAGTTAGTACAACTAAAGTAGGTGTCGAATCCTATAATGTTATTTAACATATCAAATTATTTAGTTTAAATAAGCAACTAATCCAATCCAAACATGTTTTTAGATTTTGATTGAAAAGTTGCAATAAGATCATTACAAATTTGCACAACACTATTCAATACTTCTTGTAAGCTCGAAGCATAAAAACATATGATTTTTATTTTACAAAACAACACTAAATCGATGAACTAGCTCATTCTTTGTTACATGTGTTAATTTATAAAACGATTAACGGTTCTATCCATCAACTAGAAATACTAGATCTAAACCAATTGAAGTTGTCAATTGCGAAAAAGGTTTATTCACGTGCTTCCATTAAAACAAAACTAAAATTATTAGATTAGCGAGAATATCCAAACTTCAAATCCACAAAATCAAGAACACATATAGTGGAATGTCGAATAAAAACTGTGAGAAGTAAGGTTTTTATCCACTCGTGGATGGGAACACGAATTCATTAGTGTAACTGACAAATTGTTTGTTGCTTAATAATATCAAATTAATTCTCCAAACTGAGCTCCTCAAAATCCTTGTGCTCCAAGTTGTGTCTCCTCGTGGGAAAAGTCGATATCTTATACATGAATGACCTAGGAATGTATTTATAAGCCTTAAAACTCATGATTCCACTCGATCAGGTGTATTTTGCCTATAATTCCGCTTGTCCGTATGGATTTCAAAAACACAGACTTGTTTTTCTTGATCGGCTCAGTCGAGTGGAGGCTAATTAGAGGAAAGTTGACTTGGCCGAGTAGCTTTCTATTTGCTTGTTTATTTTTTCAAAATTGTCAACTTTTTCAATACAGCTATGAATTAATACACTTAGGAAAATCACTTCAGAAGTATTCTAAGGAACGTGCAAAACTTTAGTTTGTTTGTGTCAAGTGGCACTTGGAGTTCCCCCAAACACTTCAGTAGGAAATCCTAAATAAAAAAATCCCAATGAAGTGTTCGGAGGATCTCGTAGGTACACTTGACCTTTTCCTTCATATGTGGCTACTTTGATTTATTTGATGAATACATATGCCATAGGTTCAGTCATATATATATATATATATATATATATATATATATATATATATATATATATATATATATATATATATATATATATATATATATATATATATATATATATATATATATATATATATATATATATATATATATATATTGAAAGGATTGAAGTCCAATGATAAACATGGATACATAAGAAGCTTGAACATGGTTGGCATTGTGTCTCCATTAGGTGTGCGTCTTTCTTTTTCTCATAAAGGGGAAAATTTGGAAATCGACAAATCATTGTGAGGACCGAGGACCAGGGGATTTGCGACTTGCTACAGCATATTGGTATATGATTCTGTATTCATCATATACCCTTATACACGACTAGGTTCAGTTTCAAACTTACCACATATTGGTATACGATTCCATATGAAGGTCAAGATATTGTAGATTAATTGTCACTCAAGACATTAATGGAACCAAATATACCTCAACCCAAATAAAGAATCAGCAAAACCTAATATTGCAAGGCATTTGGTTTGCAGCAATTCTATAATTCAGCCTTCATATCTTTAAGTGTGTGGTTTGTTTAATTTGGTAGGATGATGAATCAAAATGTTTTCACTTTACCAAAAAAGATTTCCATATTAGAGCAATTACGTACACTGCTTACAAATGCATGGGTAATTAATGCATGAATTTACCTACGCGTTTTTATGAGTAAAATTTCAGTATATTTAATTAACCATGGAAATTTTATTTACCACACGATCATATCAATTTTTATTGTAACATGAACTTTTGGGTATCAATCAACATACATATTTAAACAAATTAGACATTGTATATGTGAACTTGAACCTTATTATACTCATAAACTTGAACCAGTGATCACGAAGACGAAGAGTACTGAGCCTTAGCGTTGTGAAAGAACACTGCAGAACAGAGAACCGAAACAACAAAAGCGAAAATCCCAAATCCGATCATCAGCGAGATACCAGCGATAGTTAAGTCCATTAACAGTTGTATACTCACTCCCATCGTTCGTTGGAGTCGTTTTCTTCTTTGATGATATCTACAATCAGATAGACATAGAAGTATTATTACATAGGGTACAAGTGGTTGATGCAATAGAAAATGTTCTTTGTATTGTTGCTACATGCGAGTCAAACTTTGACTTATCAATGTCAAACAAGTCAAAATCATAGAGAATCTTTTCCCATTCTTGCACCAAGATTCTTCTATAAAAACCATCTATTTACAGACCCATTTGACAACTTATTTAAAACTTGAAATAAACGCTTCAACAAGACAAATCTTGAACATCATTCTTACCTATTTATAGGAAACCTAAACTCAAATTGATCGCAATATCGCATGCAACCTCAAGAATCTTAAATGCTAATGGGAAAAACATACATGCATTAACAAAATGTAAAGAATGAACTAATTTTACAAAATCTTAGTTGGCTACGAGACCTGAAAACCGCAAGGTATTTAGGGTCATACCGATGAGCTGATAGTCGACTCGAAAGAGGATAATTTTAAAGAAAATTTTAGATTGAATGTATATACAACAGACGCAATGCACCTCGCATTTCAATTATCCACTTGGGATCAATCGGATACGTGGCATCATCCGTATATGGTGTGTATATACGTGTCACTAGCTCTCGGAGGATCTTTTGGGGTTTGCCTAAAGCAGACCTTATACTATGAAACGAGACAAATCTAGTCCTTCGTGTTTTTGACTAATTAAACAAACAATAATAACAATATCATAACATCGATCCCCATAGCAATAAGGTAAGGGAAAGTAACATGGTGGGTAACGAAAGCTGCTTTCGAAGGAGAATTTCGGTAAACAATCACTTCGGTAAACAATCACAGCGTTTCAAACATATTTTGGATCCAGAACAAAAGAAAAAAAAAATTGGCCATTAAAATACATAAATGTTATCAAACTTTTTATAATAAAAATCAATAATTGAAAGAAAATTATTTGTACTATCTTTTAAATATAACATTTTCCATAAAAAAATTTGTACCGCTTTAAAAGGTGGGCCCTAGACATTCGCCTCTATCGTCCACTCTTAGGATGAGCCTGTAAACAATTAAAAAAGGCGGCCAAAATACGTCTTGTTGACTAAATTCTTGTACATAACACACATTAGTCCACACTCTCACGTATAAGAAAAATAAATTAAGTAATTAAATAATTAAAATAACCAAAATACATCTCTTATAAGGGAAACCGCTACCATCGGGTCCGCACAATCATCTTAAAAAGGAAAGTGTATTAAGATATGTATTACACAATAACCAAAATACATCTCTTTGTAATCTGCCTATAAAAGACCACACAATGTTTTGTAAAATACAAGTTCAATAATACTCTTTGCAGCTATTGTTTTGTAATATATGGTATCACAACTTCAAATACTCCTCTAAGCCTCTTCGATCCAAAAACCAACAATCACCTTCAAACCCAAGCATGACTATCATTGATGAAATCACCATGCACACTCATTTTCCCATCAAACTTACAACAACCAACTTCCATGTATGGAGGAAACAAGTTCTTTCTACACTTATTGGTCTTGATCTTGACAAACATGTCAAACAATCAACCATAACACCACCCAAAACCATTAGTACCTAGCAGCCTATAATATCATCTGTAGAGACCGCATGTCAAGCCTTCAAATGTCTTACAGAGAGTTATTTTAGTGTCTCCAGATCTCACATCATATCTCTTAAATCAAAACTTGCACATAACCTAAAGGCTCTATATCAATGGCTAAATTTCTCCATGAAATGAAACCAATTGCTGATGAATTAGCCCTAACACACGCTCTAGTTGCAGAAGAAGATCTAATTGTTCACCTAGTTAGGGGACGATTATAAGCACACCATTGATGCCCTAAAAGTCAGAGATACCCCACTTACCTTCTCTAATCTCTTTGCCAAATTAATTGATTATGAACGCACGCTCCTTCCATGACAGTCCTTATGTGCCCTCCATCGCCACTATCAACTACACCCAAAAATTTGGATCTTGCTTCCCTGGACGATTTGGATCTAATTCAAGAAAGAATCACGGACCCACCAAATACGGACCACACGACAACAGAAACCCAAATAATGGTCCGTTATTCAATACTAACCATCGTGATAATCGTCAGTCTGTTTTTTGTTAATTTTGCAATATTTCATACCATAACACTAAAGATTGCAGAAAGTTGGCTCGGTTCCTACGAGAAAACAACATCAGCATCTCTTTGAGTGCACCATCAACTCCGACTGTCAATCACTCCATGGCTACTCCATCCTCAACAAACAATCTTGGATGTTTGACAGTGGTGCATCTCACCGTGTAGAATCTGACCGATCTTCATTACACCACCTATCAGACTTTTTGGAGGTCCAGATAAAATCGTTCTTGGGAATGGTATATACTAGGGATAGGGATGAAAGTGGGTCCAAACCCGGACCGAACGGACCCGGACCCGGAAAACCCGGAACCGGTTAACGAGATTTTGTAGAACCGGAAACCGGATCGGTATATAGGAATTGGTTCCGGTTTGGTTCCGAGTATGGTACCGGGTAATGTGAGTGTCTAGAACCGGAAAACCCGGAAACATCAAAGTGGGTAGGTTGGAACCGGATAAAATGGGTTTAGAACCGGCAAACCTAGAAAAACCGGAATTTTTTGGTAATTACTTACGACTTAGTGGGTTGAATTTTGAAAATTTTCATATTGATATCCCGACGTTGGGGGATTGTAACTCATTGAATAAGAAATCAAAATTAACATAATTATATTTTAAAATCATGTACAAACTCTAAAATACATTCTGGAAAAAACCGCATGTGAATCCGACTTTAAACAAATGACATATGCATGTGTTAACATTTTCACAGAATACAAATTACAAAAACAAATAGCTGAAAAGTTGAAAATTTTTTGTTTTGATATCCCGACTTCGGAGGTCTGTAAATCATTGAATATTAAACCAAAAATGACAAAATTATAATATAAACTCATGTACAAACGGTAAACTACAAGTTGGAAAAAATCACATGTAAATCCGTCTTCAAACGAACTAGATATACATGTTTTAAAACTTTCACCGAATACAAAAAAACTAAAAAACTAAAAACTTCAAGCTTTAATATCTCGACTTTTGGGGGAGTGTAAGTCAATGCATATAAAACTAAAAATGGCAAATTTATTATCTAAAATCATGTACAAACTCTAAACTACATGTTGGAAAAAACCACATGTCAATCCGACTTCAAACGAATTAGATATGCATGTTTAAAACTTTCACCGAATACAAAAAAACTAAAAAAACTAAAAACTTCTAGCTTTGATATCCCGACTTTGGGGGAGTGTAAGTCAATGAATATAAAACTAAAAATGGCAAATTTATAGTCTAAAATCATGTACAAACTCTAAACTATATATTGGAAAAAACCGCATGTCAATCGGAGATGAAACGAATGAGATATGCATATTTTAAACACCGGTTCTGGTTTTTACACCCGGTGTTTGGAACCGGTTCCAAACACCGGTTCCGGTTTTTAGACACGGTTTACTCGGACCCCATGGACCCAAACCCGGATTACCCGGAACCCGGATAAAGCCAATTTTTAAACCCATAACCGAAACCGGTTCTATATATTCCAGTTCTAACGGTTCCGGATCCGGTCCGATTCCGGTTCCGGTCCGGTTTTCCTGTTCTAAATCTCATCCCTAGTATATACCTACCAATCTCTTACACTGGTCACACCTCTCTCCCAACTTATTCTCGACCCTTAAACTTACATGATGTTCTTATTCTTCCTCAATTACGAAACAATCTTATCTCTGTGGCAAAACTCTATAAATCTAGCAATGTTTCATTTTGATTTTTTCCCCCATCATTTTTTGGTGAAGGATCTATGAACGAGGGTGCATCTCATATGGGGAATGAATGTTGATGATATCTACTATGTAACAATAAAATCTCTTCATAGTTTTTCATAAATCAACTGCACCACCGCTTCCATTAGGTCTCTCCTCTACTGTCATCACACATTTCCACATCCCTCTATCAAAATTCTCAAGCACCTGTTCGATAAATTAGACCTTTCTTGTAATAAAAATGCCCACTACTTTGTTTCACTTTGATGCATGCTATATTAATAAAAGTCATTAAATACCTTTTGGTGGAAATTCATTTCAAGTGTTTAAGCCTTTGGAACTTGTATACTCTGATGTTTGGGAGACTGTCCAACCTTCTAACGATGTCTATATTTATTATTTGATATTTGTTGATTTTTACTCAAAATATACCTGGTTCCATCCAATGACTCAAAAATCAGATGTCTATGTGTTATTTCCTCAATTCAAAACATTAGTGGAAATTTTTTTTGCACTCCTCTTGTCTCATTCTTCTCAGACAAGGTGGAGAATATATTAGACTCATTCTATATATTCAACAACTTGAGATATCTCACTTTACCACTCCTTCACATACATCGGAACAAAACGGTGCAGTCGAAAGACGTCATCGGCATATTGTTGAGACCGGTCTTTCCCTCCTTCACCATGCCAAACTTCCTATCTCCTTCTGGTCTCATGCATTTCAAACTGCATTACATCTTATTAACCACCTTCCCACTTAAATTCTTGGATTCAACTCCCCATACACAAAATTACATAACACCTCACCTACTTATACAAAACTCAAAAATTTTGGTTGTCTTTGTTTTCCATGGTTACATCCATATGCCTCTTCTAAACTCCATCCTCGCTCCATCTATTGCATCTTCCTTGGCTACTCCTCCTCCAAATCAGCATACAAATGCTATGATCCTATTACTCATTGTCTCTATCACTCTCGTCATGTTAAGTTCATCGAACATGAGTTCCCATCCATATCAAATCTCGATTCCATCTCCATCTTACCTACAAATGAATCCTATATATCTACTAGTACACACCCACTAGCATTGTATCATGGAAATCCAATCATCAAAAGTCGGTCTCTTGCTCCTCTACTGAAGTTGAATACAAAGCCTTAGCCAATGCCTCTGTTGAGGTTATGTGGATTAAGATCTTACTTAAGGAACTTGGCGTCGCTACTACACAACCTCTAACTATGTTCTATGATAACACATGTGCTACATATCTATGTACCAATCCATTGCTCTTGACAATCATTTTTTTAGAGAACAAGTTTGTAACACCCAAGATCAGAAAGTCCAAGAAAAGGAAAGAAACCTTAAGTCAAGGAGTGGACTCGTCGAGCCCAGGGAGGAACTCGACGATTCGGAGCGGGATCGGGGGGATCGAGTAAGTGACCAACTCGGCGAGTCGGCTCGTGAACTCGGCGAGTTGGGTCTGAACGATGAAACCCTAATTTCGGGACTTGGTACCCTATTTAAGCATCTTATTCTCTTCCTTAGGGCTCATTTGCAGCCCAATAGTCCAGAACCAGAAACCCTAAGCCTCCATTGTTGCTCATTCAAGCTTTCTTGCCATTTTGGGTGATTTGAAGGAAGAAGGCACACATTGGGGATTCAAGAATTGGCAGTAGATCCAGAGTTTGTGAGGTCTTCCAGAGCATTTGAAGGTAATGAGTCGCTACCTTCCCTCTTTTGCATATAGATCAACCTTTATCATGGGATTTGGGGCTTTTAGGACAAGTTTATGAACCATTTCGAGTTAGAAGCCCAGATCTGAAGTTGTTATTTCATATCTATGTGTATCTTGGCCTAGAGAATCATAAAGCATCAGTCTATGGGTTGATTGTTAAGCCCCTTTGTCTCAAACCCTAGTTTATAGTGATTTGAGCCTAGATCTCGTTAGCTACACGTAAAGTTTGCCACTTTACGTAAGGAATAGGCTTTAGAAGAGTGGATCTACAGTTTGGAGTCCATGCATGACTCAAAAGTCCTCTGCATGTATGTAGATCTGAATGGACTCGGCGAGTCCTTCGAGTGGACTCGGCGAGTAGCATGAAGATGAGGAGGAACTCGACGAGTGGGATGAACAACTCGTCGAGTCGGATGAAGTTAGGCATGAACTCGGCGAGTTGGAAGAACAACTCGACGAGTTGGTTGAAGATTGCCTTGGGCTCGGCGAGTCTATTCTTGGACTCGGCGAGTCAGGTCGCGAAACCCCAAACCCTTCGAGTTGAAACTCGAATCAGTGAGTCGGGTGGAGACTCAACGAGTTGGACAGGTCAGGACTCGGAAATAGTTGGACTCGGCGAGTCGAGTCGCGAATAGAAGGATCCTGAGCATATGAACTCGGCGAGTCAGTAGGTGGACTCGGCGAGTAGGGTTGACCTTGAAGGTTGACTTTGACCAGGATTTTGACCTTGACCATAGTTGACTTAGTTGACTTTTAGAGGACTGTCAAACTAAGTGTCATATTGATATTGATAGCTCGGAGAGCTAGAGGAGCAGCGGCTCAGGGGATTGTCGAGTAGCAGCCAGAGGATTATCAGCAGAGCTTAGCAGTTCAGGTGAGTTTCCTTCCAGTAGGAACGGGTCTAAGGCCACAATGCCGGCCCGTTTAGCTAGCAGTAGTTTCTGGATTTTAGTCCGATGCAGTAGTTAGTATGTTTGATGCCTTCGTGGCTCAGACAGGGTTTATGTGTTATGTGTTCCGGGCTACGGCCCGATGCAGTATGCAGTATATGTGTTCATGCTAGTTGATATGTTCTGTTTAGTTAGTTCCGGACTTCGATCCGATGCAGGGGGCAAGGCCCCAGTTAGTCCGGACTTCGGTCCGATGCAGGGGGCAAGGCCCTAGTTAGTCCGGACTTTGGTCCGATGCAGGGGACAAGGTCCCAGTCAGTTTCCGGACTTCGGTCCGATGCAGGGGGCAAGGCCCCAGTTAGTCCGGACCTCGGTCCGATGCAGTGGGCAAGGCCCAGTATGTGTTTTATATGTTATTGTACGGTATGTGGTAGTTTGGGGGAGCTCACTAAGCTTCGTGCCTACGGTTTTCAGTTTTGGTTTCAGGTACTCAGTTTTCAATAGAGGAGCTCGGAGAGATTGCAGTGCACACACCAGAGTCAGTTAGCCTGGGAAATGTTTTACTCTGATAAGGAGATTATGTTTTGAATCTAATACTCGAAAGTTATGTTATGACTTATGATACGTTTTTATAAATATGGTTTTAGTAATGTTTTAAAAAGAAACTTTTAGTTATGATTTTTGGGTCGTTTCAAGTTGGTATCAGAGCCAGGGCACGGGTCGATGTGTTCGACGGGAATGTCGAACCCTATAATGGGGGGTGAAAGTGGGTTAGATCTGATCCCACATTGACCGGAAAGGAGAACTAAGCATTCCTTATAAGGGGTGTGGATACCTTCCCTATCACAACGCGTTTTAAAGTCGTGAGGGCAACAGATCCCATAAGAACTCTGCAGTTAAGCGTGCTCGGGCGGGAGTAGTACCAGGATGGGTGACCCCCTGGGAAGTCCTCGTGCCGAGTGGCCCAAAGCGGACAATATTGTAATACGTGCCAGAGGGGGATGTTACAAATGGTATCAGAGCCTTGGTTTGAGGGATTCGGGCGCACTCCCGAGTGTGTCTGAACTTAAACTAAGGAAGAGGTATAAAGTTTTCAAGAGAAAAACCATGGTTACAAAAGAATTTTGAGAAAAGAAAACAATTTTAGAAAAAGTATGAAGAAAAGAGTTTCAGAAAAAGCGAAAAGAATTTTGAAAAGAGAAAAGGGTGTGGTGCATGCAATCAGCCGAGCTCAAGTAAGTACTCCCAAATTACCCATACAAGTTTATGATCATTAGTTTCAGTTTCAGTTTTGGTTCCAGTTTCAATTTCAGTTTCAGTAGAACAGCATGCTAGCATAGGACTAAGGATCTAGGCGGATGCCTTATGTGCCTACTTTATATGTTTCAGCTTGATAAGAATTTCATGCTAGTATTGAGTAGACAGTAGTAGGATAGCATGTGTAGGTTATGTCTGATAGTATGAGCTTAGCATTGTATGCTAGTACAGTTTCTTGTTATGAGAATAGTTTTGCCTGAGTATGTTTCCTTTATCCGAATGATGCTTGCTTGGTGCTTTGTGGGACTCTGAGTGATGGGAGTTAGCCATTAGGTGAATACGTCACATCACATGTGATCAGGGTTGAATAATCTCAGAGTGCTAGATTTGGCCCTACTGCTCATCTCTCGTTTGAGTCTAACCGTTGTAGGGACGAGATTTTACTGGAAGGACTATCTGTGCCTCATTGCATGTGATGGTATTCAGGTGGTGGCTAATTGGAATTTCGAGGAGGCCTTCAGCAGCTGAGGATTGGTTTGGGTGGAATCAGAGGTTCCCTAGGGCAAGCCTAGGATGAGAGTAGCAGAGATCAGTAGTAGAGAAAAGGGGACTTGGTGGAGTTGAGGTAACTCTTGAGGAAAGTACGGATAGATGTGGAAGGTAGTATGGGCCCGTACTACTGAAAGCAGAGGATCCGTACTCGATTCAAGAGGGGCCAAGGCAAAACCATGGAACTAGTAGAGTGTGTGAGAGATCCCTCATCAGTAGTGTGTAAATTGATCAGGAATTGTTATATTTTCAGCATGGTGACGTTGCGCGAGATATCAGTTGGCAGTTCAGGTGCCGGGGAGGGATCTGGCTCAGGCTCTAGAGCTGGGCAGCTTGAGGATTAGATGAGGGATTTCATTTCCGCTGAGATCATGCGCAACATCATTGATCAGACTCCGGTGATTTTCGGTTCGGTTAGAGAGACCATTGTGGAGCTCATGGACAGTCATCTTGAGGACTTTAAGGCCGGGATAGTTTCAGGACAGATTGGGGCTCGTCTAGACCCCGATTCTTATGGAGTTCAGGGATCCATTGGGAAAGGAGATCCCATTTCTAGTTTTTGTTATCAGGAGACAGGAGTGAGTGGGGCACCCTGTCTCCAAGAGAGACCTTTGCATGATTGGATAGTTGAGGAGGTTACGCGAGCCATTCGCGAGGATCTGCCCGACATGGTTGTGAGGATCACTGATAGGTTGATTGCGAAGCTCCAGGATCAGACAGTTGTTGTTCAGTCGACGGGCGGTGTCGACAAGGGAACGCAGGAACGAGAGACGGGCAGGGAATCAGAAAGGAAGAGGAAAACGGATGAGACTCAGGAAGCCGCAGGTTCGGGCAAGAGGCCCAAGGGGTCGGATTTGAGGACGAGGAACTATCAGAGCCGCAGTCGATGCGGGAAGTGTGGTAGGACGCACATGTGTACATGCAGGCGTAGAAGTGGTGGTGATGCTGGATGTTTCAAGTGTGGCCAGATTGGCCATTTTAGCAGAGATTGTACTGTTACCATCGCCCATGGACTTGATCCGATATGTTTCCATTGCAGTCAGAGGGGCCACAAGAAGGCCCACTGTCCGAGTTTGTATACAGCAGGCAGGTGCCAGCTCCTGCCCTTGGGACTTCAAGTACCGCCAGTGGTTGCCGAGGCCGGGCAAGGGCGCCCACGGCTTGGAGCCGAGTTTTCCGGTTGATTTCAGCAAGGATTCGAGCAGCGCTGAGTGTTGGAGGTATGTATCTTCTACCTCCCTGTCAATTATTATTCATGTTATTATTTGTTATGTTGTTGCATTGATATCAATAAGTATATGTGTTGGGGGTATTATATTACCTACTTGTGACGGAGTTTTATGCCATCTGCATACCATGGGATTAGAATGGTGAATTGGAGGTCGTTCCCTCTAGATCAGGTTACTTCAGATGCGGTGATTGTAACATGTATGTGTAAGATTCAGTAGTGCCTTACTACTTGCGGAAGGCGTTAGTCGGGTAATGATCAGTTATATTCTCAGTAGTGATAATCCAGAGTTTTTAGTGGAGTAGCTAGCGGTCAGTAAGGAAGTGGGTTGGGGATGTGCACCCCAAACGCAGGTTCTCGAGATGTAGTCCCTAAAGCAAATACAGTTAAGGATCGAAGGGTGCTCAGTCAGATAGCAAGAAGGGTGCGAATCTAGTAAGAGTTAGTTGGAGCGCTGGCAAGGGTAAACGTTGGCAGACAGCGTATCGCCCTTTTAATGGAAGGAAGGTTAGGAATCCTTTCGACCAGTGAGCAGTAAGGAATTAGCCGAATCCAAGTGGGGGAGAACTCTCCGAGTATACAAGGATAAGAGCCATGTAGACCCAGAATGAGTGCGCGACCTCTGAGAAGAAAAGATAGTAGCACAATGATTGATGCATTGAGAAGTTCAAAATTGGGAGTTTGAGGACCTTCCCAGCAGTTAGTTCATGTAATCGAGATGGTTAGAAGCTGGTTGGGAATCCAGGATTGGAGGACCACCTGTAGGGCTCAAGTGAGTCGGAATGAGGATCCTGAGAACGGTTAGCAAGAGATGCTTTCGTATTAGTAGCCAGTGACATAGTCAGCATGCAGGATTGTGTAGATTCAGGAGTTGGGAGTTTGGAAACTTCCCAAAAATAGCTTCTTGTATCCGGATTAGTAGGCGGTTGGTTTGGGAACCAAGCTGAAGAATTCCTCGACAAAGCGCTAAGTATATCAAGGATATAATATGTCGAGGTTGATACAAAATTCAAAGACTGAGGGCTGGTTTTGAGAAATCAGGATGAGGAATCCCTAGCAGGTCAAGGGATAGTCAGGATGTCCTCAGATAGTAGTAGTAGTAGTGTTGTAAGTCTGCGGGGGTAGCCGTAGCATTCACTAGCAGTCAGATAGTAGTAGTAGTGTTGTAAGCCTGCGGGTTAGCCGTAGTATTCACTAGCAGTCAGATAGTAGTAGTAGTGTTGTAAGTTTGCGGGGGTAGCCGTAGCATTCACTAGCAGTCAGATAGTAGTAGAGTGTTATAAGTCTGCGGGGGTAGCCGTAGCATTCACTAGCAGCCAGATAGTATTAGAGAGCTGTAAGTATGCGGGTGTAGCCATGGCCTTTATCAGGTTGGTAGATAGCATGAGCGCGTTATTGGACGCGGGGGAAATAGTAGTACCCACCAGTTCGGGTGCAGTAGTGAAGATATGGGAATCCTGGGTTAGATTTCGGATTTCCCAAATGGTTCGGTTATGGTTAAGTCAGCAATTTGGCTATAGATCGTCACATCAGTTATGAGATCAGAGTAGCAGTGGACCGTTCGGGTTCGGGTATGTTAAGGGCTACCGTCAGTCTGGGAGCCATCATGTTGTTAGTCGTGGAATTGATGATGTTAGGATGTGACGTATGGACCCGATCGGTTGGATCGGAAGGTTGTTAGAGCCACAGTGACAAGATAACTAGTGGAAACTAGTTCCAGAGAAAGATTTCGTCCAGAAGCCGTGGGAGCGACTAAGTGAGGAGCCCTTTGACTCCACAGTTGAGTTGGAACTCAGTGTTGCAAATAACCGACGAATGATTGGTAACCAGGAAGGTCTTGAGATAATTGGGAAGTAGTGTTTCGGGCAACTCAGTGATTCAGGCGTATTCAGAGTTTCAGGCATGTTCAGTGTTTTAGGCAGTTCGGTGTTGCAGGTAGTTCCGTGTTTCAGATAGTTGCAGTGTGAGGGTCAGTATTAGTATAGTTGGTTGATTTGGAAATGGCAAGTCCCTCTCAGCAGGATCAGTTGAGTCTTCTGCCAAGTATAAGTGATCTGTAAGGATAGCTAGTCAGGTAGTTTTTCTTTCAGGATGGAAGGCTCGAGTTAGTAGGAGTTAAGTAATCAGATGGGAGATAAGCAAGTTGGTTTCAGCAACATCGTTTCAGTATGAGTGGCAGAATGGATTGAACAGTTATAGGTAGTCGAAGTATCTTCAGGAGTCGCTGGGAGCGACTAGGAGATTGCAATGGAGTGTAGTGACCGGTGGGAGTCCGGTAACTCAGATATCGGCAGATTTGTTGGATCAGGGTGGTCTTAGTGCATCCGGTAGGCGGATGAGGGGTAACAGAATTTTTAGTCGGAGGAAGTAACGTTGAGGAAATTATGGAAAATAGAAGAATTCAGTATGTACCAACAGTAGTGACCAGCACTGTGAGTGGCTGGAGTGATGGACAAAAGGGTGTTAGTTTTCCCAGACAGAGAGTTGGAGGCAGTTCGCAGGACAGTTGGCCATAGCAAACTTCGAGGACGAAGTTTAGTTTAAGTGGGGGAGAGTTGTAACACCCAAGATCAGAAAGTCCAAGAAAAGGAAAGAAACCTTAAGTCAAGGAGTGGACTCGTCGAGCCCAGGGAGGAACTCGACGAGTCGGAGCGGGATCCGGGTGATCGAGTAAGTTACCAACTCGGCGAGTCGACTTGTGAACTCGGCGAGTTGGGTCTGAACGAGGAAACCCTAATTTCGGGACTTGGTACCCTATTTAAGCATCTTATTCTATTCCTTAGGGCTCATTTGCAGCCCAATAGTCCAGAACCAGAAACCCTAAGCCTCCATTGTTGCTCATTCAAGCTTTCTTGCCATTTTGGGTGATTTGAAGGAAGAAGGAAGAAGGCACACATTGGGGATTCAAGAATTGGCAGTAGATCCAGAGTTTGTGAGGTCTTCCAGAGCATTTGAAGGTAATGAGTCGCTACCTTCCCTCTTTTGCATATAGATCAACCTTTATCATGGGATTTGGGGCTTTTAGGACAAGTTTATGAACCATTTCGAGTTAGAAGCCCAGATCTGAAGTTGCTATTTCAGATCTATGTGTATCTTGGCCTAGAGAATCATAAAGCATCAGTCTATGGGTTGATTGTTAAGCCCCTTTGTCTCAAACCCTAGTTTATAGTGATTTGAGCCTAGATCTCGTTAGCTACACGTAAAGTTTGCCACTTTACGTAAGGAATAGGCTTTAGAAGAGTGGATCTACAGTTTGGAGTCCATGCATGACTCAAAAGTCCTATGCATGTATGTAGATCTGAATGGACTCGGCGAGTCCTTCGAGTGGACTCGGCGAGTAGCATGAAGATGAGGAGGAACTCGACGAGTGGGATGAACAACTCGTTAAGTCGGATGAAGTTAGGCATGAACTCGGCGAGTTGGAAGAACATCTCGACGAGTTGGTTGAAGATTGCCTTGGGCTCGGCGAGTTTATTCTTGGACTCGGCGAGTCAGGTCGCGAAACCCCAAACCCTTCGAGTTGAAACTCAAATCAGTGAGTCGGGTGGATACACAACGAGTTGGACAGGTCAGGACTCGGAAATAGTTGGACTCGGCGAGTCATGGACTGACTCGGCGAGTCGAGTCGCGAATAGAAGGATCCTGAGCATATGAACTCGGCGAGTCAGTAGGTGGACTCGGCGAGTAGGGTTGACCTTGAAGGTTGACTTTGACCAGGATTTTGACCTTGACCATAGTTGACTTAGTTGACTTTTAGAGGACTGTCAAACTAAGTGTCATATTGATATTGATAGCTCGGAGAGCTAGAGGAGCAGCGGCTCAGGGGATTGTCGAGTAGCAGCCAGAGGATTATCAGCAGAGCTTAGCAGTTCAGGTGAGTTTCCTTCCAGTAGGAACGGGTCTAAGGCCACAATGCCGGCCCGTTTAGCTAGCAGTAGTTTCCGGATTTTAGTCTGATGTAGTAGTTAGTATGTTTGATGCCTTCGTGGCTCAGACAGGGTTTATATGTTATGTGTTCCGGGCTACGGCCCGATGCAGTATGCAGTATATGTGTGTTCATGCTAGTTGATATGTTCTGTTCAGTTACTTCCGGACTTCGGTCCGATGCAGGGGGCAAGGCCCCAGTTAGTCCGGACTTCGGTCCGATGCAGGGGGCAAGGCCCCAGTTAGTCCGGACTTTGCTCCGATGCAGGGGACAAAGTCCCAGTCAGTTTCCGGACTTCGGTCTGATGCAGGGGGTAAGGCCCCAGTTAGTCCGGACCTCGGTCCGATGCAGTGGGCAAGGCCCAGTATGTGTTTTATATGTTATTGTACGGTATGTGGTAGTTTGGGGGAGCTCACTAAGCTTCGTGCTTACGGTTTTCAGTTTTGGTTTCAGGTACTCAATTTTCAAAAGAGGAGCTCGGGGAGATTGCAGTGCACACACCAGAGTCAGTTAGCCTGGGAAATGTTTTACTCTGATAATGAGATTATGTTTTGAATCAAATACTCGAAAGTTATGTTATGACTTATGATACGTTTTTATAAATATGGTTTTAGTAATGTTTTAAAAAGAAACTTTTAGTTATGATTTTTGGGTCGTTTCAAAGTTTTAGTTGGGCTTCTTCGTGTCTTCCATGACCATATACCAACTTGCAGATATGATCACAAGCCTTTGTAAAATCTCCATTACTTCATAATCATTCCAAGATTGGAGTATTTGATGGATACTCCATTTTACGGGGGCATATAAGGGACACCACTGCCATCAAGTCCACACAATCATCATAAGAAGGAACGTGTATCAAAATTTGTATTACACAATATGTTTACCATTTTACCTCGTGTAATCACTCTCTTACCTTGTTGTAATCTTCCTATAAAAGTCCACATAGTGTTTTGTAATATACAAGTTCAATAATACTCTTTGTAGCTATTATATCTCAATGACTAAAATATCTTGCATATCATACCCTAGTCCACCATCTAGCATATAAGAAAAATTAAACGACTAATGAAAAAGAAGGTATAAATAATAAAGATGGATATAAGGAAGGTTAGGGGTAAACATGTGGAAATTATAAGAATACTCATCACTTACACAAACAGTAGCAATAATGCATGGAACAAGCACATGACATAACATCGCGAGTAAGTATGATTAGATAAAATATATGATAATATAAGAAGAAAAATGATTGATTCATAGGAATACAAGCACAAACAAAGGTCATCCTGAAAGTTAAAGGTCTATAGTACAAACAATGTAATAAAAAAAACTAACATTAAAACATGTAAGAACCACTAATCACAAAGTTGTAGCAATTACTAGCAAATACAAGCATACAATAAGAGGGAACAAGTGTCAGATTTGTGTCTAGCACAAATGATTGACTAATTAAATGATATTGTCTATTAAAAAACATACTTTGGTATTTTTAATAAGTCTAAAATTTTTAACTATTTTTGTATATTTTTTAATGAGTATTTATTATATTATGTGTATATTTTGGCAAGTATTTATTAATTTTATATAACTAAGATATTTGTTAAAAAAACTTAAAATAATAATTAATGTAATGTATTGATGGGAACATTTTAAAAGAAAATATTAACATTGCATGAGTAGACCACCGAAAAAAATATTTATTATGCATAAGAAAATCGACATAATCAATGCTTGAAATAGAAATCCATAAAAAGACATCGAGATCGACTAGAACAAAATGATAACTAAAAGTAATTAGTAAATAACTTAATGAAACTCATATAAATTCTATAGGAAGTCTACAAACAAGTATCTCATAAATTGGTTATAAAATGGCATAACAATAAATTGTCAATTTATACATCTTGAAGGCAAAAATAATCTATTTAAAATGTAAAAAATAATTGATAGATATCGATTATATTCACATTAAATAAAAATAATGAAATCATTATGTCAAAGCCTTTTAAAATAACTTTTTTATGGTGAAGAACACAAAGACATATTCAAATTATCATTGTTAGATAAGGTAACATCCAGTTTCGAGATGTTTCTAAATTCGGGGTATGGGACTGTAATTTTATCGAATAAAGGTCTTGGGCTTCAAGAGAATAGATTTTAGACCCTATTGGATGTTGATAATGTTATTAAGTGACTTAAGTTACTGAATTGTGCTTTGGAGCCAAAGCGTAAAATAGAAAAAGTGATATTTAATATTTCTTAGTTGAACTAATAAATTTAGCTGGGTATGTTTTAAGTCAAAAGTAATTAGATAGAATTGTGGGGTTTGTCAATACATTCACGTGCATATAAAGATAACTGAAAATGAAGTTGAAATGAAGAAATTATGACTGTTTGGAGTTGGAATAGATTTAGGGAAAACCTGTCACCATGGCCTGGTAAGGAGCTCACCATGGAGTGGTGAACTATGCAGCCCAGTCCCATTAAATAAGGGTTTGGTTCGTATTTAAAGGCTTTAACCCATTATTTTAGGTCATTTTACAACCACCATTGCAACAAGAACCTCTCTTTCTAGCAAACCCTAGCCTCCCTTCATAGATCAAGCTCATAATCTCTCCTCTCATCTATATTCTTGATTTTTTATGGCTTTTAGGTTTTGTTTTCTTCAAAGACTTGGTTTTCAAGATTTGAAATTGAAGAGATCGTCCTTCATCTACCTTCTGGATCCTTGTGTGTTGCAAAGATCCTTGCTTCATTATGTTTCATCATTATATCTATGAGTATTTGGTGTTTTGGTCCATTTTAATGAATTTTGGTCCCTTTGTGACTTGTTCCATGGAGTTTGAAGAACTTCATGAGCTTTTGCTCATGCTTAAAGTTCAGATCTAGTGATTTGGTGGAGTAAAACTCTCTTTACTCCATGAATAAAGAACATGTATTTTTGGACATTTATTAGATTAGGGTTTTAGATCTTGGAAGTTCGTAGAATTATTATGGATAAAGTTAGAAACTTTATCCATATAATCATCATGTTGATTCATATCTGAAAGTTAGAGGCTTGGGCTTAATGGATTAAGTAGAGAAAGATGCATTATTGGACTCTTTGAGACTTAAAGTCTAAATGTTAGTTGTTGGAACCATGGGAATGGATAAAATTGGAAACTTAATCCATTAAGTCTCATAGAAGAACTAGATCTGAGATCTGTGGCTTTGGACTTATAGGATTAAATCCTTAATGGAAAAGGTTGTTAAGTTAAGAAACCACGTAGCAGTGGATTGTTGACCACGATGCGGTGGACAAAAGGTTCCGCGTCTGTTTTGTTGTATCCTGGCCATGGAAGGACAAATGGTTTGCCACAGTGTGGTGAGCCTTTGACTGTTGACCATTGAATTTTTTACCGATTTGACTTTTGGTCAAGGATTGTTAAAATTAAGTGTTTAGCTAAGGATTGGTGTCGGTTTGGAATTATGTAGCTTGTGACAGTTGCGCTATTGTCGAGTGCTTTTGTCATTTAGCTCAGGTGAGTTTTCTCACCGTACTTTGTACTACAGTATGGACCATTTGTCTATTCGGATGTTGATATGCTATAGTGGTCTATTAAAAAATTAGATTTGTTATGATTACTTGTGTGTACTTTTTTTTGTTTATTTCCATATGTCGACATATTTGTGGTTGGGTTGAAATGGTACAACTGTGTGTTGAAGGCCAAGAGGCCCGGGTAGTCTAGTTTATATTGTTGGCCCAAGGGGAGTGGCCCAGCTTGGATGATGTAGGCTCCGATGATGGTCTAACCTTATGTTGGAGGCTTAGTGTGCATGTGGTGTATATGTATTGTTGTGTGGGGTAATATGGGAAACTCAATAATTATCTAACAATCTCCCACTGGACCACAAATATATAAACTCACGTATAATTGTATAAGCGATTTAATGAATGTTATCATAATATTGGTATCCTTAAACAATCTCGTCCACTAATCATAATAGTATAGGATCAAAGCGGTCTTCGTTACAATTTACGTAACTAAACCATTGAGTGTTCTTAAGCTTTTCTTGCCATTTTTGTGTGATTTGAAGCTAGGAGAAGGAAGGAATCCCTTGGTGATTCAAGAAGAGGCAGTAGATCCAGAGCTTCTGTTGCATTTCAGAACCTTTGAAGGTATAAAGCTTATACATTGGCTTCATTTCACTTAGATCTTCATGAAAGCTTGCTTGTTGTCATTTTGGGCCATTTCTAAGGTCATTTTCGAGTTGTGAGCAATTGGGGATGTAAGGACTTCAGATCTAGGCACTCAAGAGCTCCAGAAGCTCAATGTTGCCACCTTTATTCGGCCATGTCCCCATTCTATGCATTTAACCTTCATTATTATCTAAGTTTTGGTGTTTAAGCCTCCTAACACCATGCATGCACGTAAAGTTAGCAACTTTACGTGTTATGCTAGTCTAAGAAGCCTACATCTATGAGTTAGAAGCATTAGAGTGGTTCAGAATCGACAATATGGATATGTCACTTGGAGGACTGGACGAGTTGTTCTTGGACTTGGCGAGTCGGGTCGTGAACCCTAACTCCTTTTTATGTGTGTGAGAGAAACCACTGAGTTGGGAGGTGACTCAGTAGGTTGGACATGATTAGGGCTCGAAAGCTGAAGAACTTGACGAGTCCAAGGAGAGACTCGATGAGTTAAGGTCGACATGTCCCGATATTTGGCAGGAAGAAATCGACGAGTCTGGGTAAGGACTCGACGAGTTGACTTAGTTGACCATGTGTTTGAATTGTTCATGAACTCGTTGAGTTGGGGTTGACAGGGGGTTGAACTTGACTTTGACTTTGACCAGGGGTAAAATGGTCATTTACCCTGAGAAGGATTATCAGTTTTTGATTAAGTGTTGTTATGGAATTTATAGCCGGAGTCGCTGGAGCAGCAGATAGGGATCCCTCACCCAGCTTTTCAGCAGTCAGTCATACGAAGTGAGTTTTCCCTTCAGTAGGAACGGGTCTAAGGCACCAATGTCGGCCCGTTTAAATAGTTATAGTATGTCGGGGTAAGCCCGATGTCGTTTATATGTTTCCGGACTTTGGTCCGGAAATAATATATTCCATCAATACATGATTCATGAATGAATATAAACAAATGCTTTTCAGATATGTCTATTCTTAATAAAATATATAAAATAGTTATTGTTCCTAAACATGGGCTATATAAGGTAAGAGAGGATCTAACATTTTGAGAAAATCCAATGATAATTCCTACATTATATCAAGGAAATGAACTAAGAGTCAGTGATTGAATGTTGAAAAAGGAAATAATGAAATTAGTATTCATGTCTAACAACATACACCTTAGGAACTATCATTAGTGAAGTTTTCGATTAGGTTGCACAAATTAAAATAAAGTTGGAACAAAAAAGGAAAATAAAGCAAATATTGATTAATTATAAAACCAAATTACTATTAAAAGTTCACATGAGAAAAATTGAAATTGATAATGACAGGAAGATTATATGCAACACAGTCATGTTGTTCTAGCAACTTCCCAAGAGCAGCACAACCCTCAACATCTAGCAAACATACAAAATCTTAAGATGCAAAAGTTACCTGGTTCCCTTATTCAAAATTCAACTCAAATAACATCATTAGTAACTGGACCAATCAACCAATATCAGTATCAACAATTGAAAGCTAACAACTAAACTATTAAAATCAGCCCATTCGTAAATAGCTTTGTAAAATAGAATCTTCCTTCCCAACATAATAGAATATTAAGTTTGAAAGATTCTGAAAAATAAGTCTGTAAAGTTTTTATTATTAGTTTAGACATGGGAAGTTGAAGAACTTGAAAGATTTGCCACTATTTTTTAAGAGTTTCTTGTTATTTAATATGGAGTATTGATGCAGCTTTAGGCCTTTCTTTTGAAAATTCTACCAGTGTTTTGGGATGAAAATTAGGAACCTCATACAACCTAGGTCCAAGAACATACTTATTAAGTAAATATAATGAAACATCACTCAAGAACAACGTTAAAAGGCAAAAAAAAAATCAGCATCAAGTGAGAAAGGAGAAGAACATATACAAAAAACTTCACACTGACATTTACACAAACAGTTTGTATGCATTTGAAATAGTTTACCTTTTTACGTCAAAGAACATCCAGATGTAAAATCCACGCAACAATTCGTTGATCATAAAGCCATAACGACTCATCAACATCCAATACTTAAAATTTTAAGATGAATTAGTAGATATTCACTTAAGAACCCTAAGGAAGATTTAATCATTCAATACGATCAAACTTATAATGAAGAAACAAATTCTAGTAAACAAAAAGAAATAGAAAAAGAAAGTGAATCACAAGACAATCCAAAAACGATGCATCTAGTAACCATTCGCTTGTTTTTAAGAAAAAATCAAATGATGAGATAGGAACATAAACATTACTTTCTTGACTATAAATCATTCATACAGAAAGCCAGGGAAATATAGATATGTAAATTAATGATAACTAAATAAACGATATAAATGAGTTGCAATCGAAATGAAGTACAAACCTTTTATTATTATCATCGATTGTTTTTAGTTTTTCCTATTCCATGGAAGTCACCAGAGCTCAGAGAGAATGTCGTCAAAGATTGTTTGAAATATAATACTCTATGGAAGTAAAACCGATTATAGGAACTGATATATGCATATGCATTTATTTTGAACCTGATTTTCAAGGATTTAAGGTATATTTGAATCGGAAGATTAGAAGATAATTGACCAGCATCAACTTCGGCTCCTGATTTTAAGGGATGCAGGATCTCCAATCTTCAATATCTTCAATCTTCAATTTCTTCAATATGGAATATGGAATTTTCAATTTTAAAATTGTTTTGGATATGGATTGACAAATTGAAGGAATGTGTATATGGGCGGGAAAGTTTTTTGTTTATTGATTCTTGTATTGCCACATGGCAGATTTGTAGTCTAAGAGTTGGACAAGTGGATTCTAGGAGAGGTTTTTATTAGGATTAGAGAATATAAATTGTTGATGGACCGATTTATAAAATATTTACTTACCTTGTGGGTTGAGTTCCTGGTTTGACTCAAGATCCTCAAGATCCCTTTCATGTCTCACATTAGGGTTTATATCCATCTATAAATACATGTGATGATGAGCAAATCAACACACACAAAATACACATGGAAATTCGTTTAGGGTTTGCTGAGGGATTTTAGAGAGAGCTCTTGAGATCAACTGAAAAATCCAACCCTAGTTATTCAGATCTGAAGATCATAATGAAACTAGGTATGTAATTGTTCTTTCATGTTTACTTTTTCTTTTAATCATATTCGAGATTAAAGATCCAATGTTTATGCTTTTGTGTTTATTTTTTGGTTATCAAAATAACCAACATTATACTTCAGTTAAAACACTATACCTTTAAACCTATTTAATTATGTTCCCAATTACAACATTTTATTCTTAATCTTTATTCATGTTAAGACATTGTGCTTCTTTTTTATGACATTGTTTTAAAAGTAAACCAAATATAGTATTATACTTTCAAAATGTAACTTATTCATTTTTTTACATATTGTAGAGTTACACAATCAGTTTTTCCTTCGAGGACATTGTAATTTTATTTCCAATTAAGACATTGTACTTTAAAAATCCAACCATCTTTTCTTTTTTTCCCCAAAACATTTTTTTGTACTTATATGGTCATTGAACATTTATTTGTGCATCTAAGGTCCCTAACCAAAAAAATATATTACTATTACTGATATTTATAAAAAACAATTCAAAACCTAAGTAAATACCAATTCCTCGGTTTATTAATTCCCCAAACTTCAACCTTTATGCTGAAGACCGAACCTAAAAAAGCTTGAAATTAAACCAAGGTTCTAAAAAGCTTGGCTTTGCCATGACTCCAAGGCTTGTACTTGACGCCAAACTTTAACAAAATACCGTCTTAAGTCATATATGTATATAAAAATGAATAATAGTAATATATATATATATATATATATATATATATATATATATATATATATATATATATATATATATATAATTGTCGCCTTAAGTCATGCCTAACGTTATTTAGAACCTTAGATTAAACCCATCAACACTAAACAGAGTTTAAACAAATTCGAGATTAAACCTTTTTCCATTAGAAAATCCCCAAACTCTAACAATAGAAAAAACAAATAAAAAATGTAAATGGTAACCTATTGCTCATATAAATAGTTTTAAAAAAGGTTAATGTCATTGTTGCCTATCAAACTTTCATGATTTGTTTTAGTTGGTCATCCGTGTTTTTTTTCTGGTTTGAATATTATGTTTTAAAACATCCTTCATCTCTAATATAATGGTTGGAAACATCCTGCTACTTAATTCTGAAGGGTAACCAGGTTCATATCCAATATAATGGTTGAAAACATCCTTTTATTCAATTGTGAAGGGGTGACCATGTAAACTTTTGTCTAGTTATCATCTTAAGCATTCATTGTCTTCAACTTCACAAGCCAATAAGACAACCCTTCCCATATCCATGCCATTAAACTTGCAACAAAAAACCCACCATCTTACAACCTCCAATATTGACTCTAGAACCGTTTATATTTATCATCTTCTTCATAAAACCACATGCAACTTCACCATCTCTGACCCATTGTCCATCCCCATGCAACCCCTAGAGCATCACCTTTACACCATATCATCTTGATAGGTCATATCGATCAGTCTTTACCCTGATTGCATCAACCAAATCCCATCTCATTGTAGCTGAAACCCACTAGAAGCCAAACCTTGTTCATCATTTTCCTCAAAGCCGAACACTATCACCAACCCATCTTTCAACCGCCATCGAACCTCTACTTATTACACCTCATCACATATCAACGTCATCAACACTTTTTTCTTGCAAATCGAAAAAAGAAGGGTAAAGAAGGAATTGTGATTAGGCTTTCAAGGAGGGTGAAAGACGCAGAGGGGAGAGAAAAAGAAAGGAATACATGTTCTTTGATTTTGACCTGCAACCAAGAAACAAGAAGTTGATCCTATTTATCTAAAGAGAAAGGAGATAGTTGATTCGTCAATTAAAGGGCGAGTCTCGATTTTCTTGAGGTGTATCTAAGATCGTTTCAGAAAGAAGAAGTTGTTCTTAACATGAATAATTAATAAAGGAGAGAAAAAAGGGTTTACATGTAAAAACGGACCAAAACAAGCTTACTACCCTTTTTAGCAGGTCAAGGGGACTTTATGGCCCTAGATAACCAAAAAAAAAAAATGAAGGACCAATTAATTAAGAAAAGTTTGTAAGGCATCTCCCTTTAAAAAACCTTTTGCTATAAATGGGATTGAAAATAAAATACAAGATTATACCAAAAAAAAACATATGAGAGAGAGAGAGAGAGAGTATTTTTAGAGAAAATAGAAAAACAAAATAAAAAAATGGCAAAATAGTTGTTTCAAACCCTTTCAATTTTCCAAGGAACCAAAAATCACGAAAAAAAAAAATTAAATTAGAAACACGGGTTCAAATCCAATTGCTTTGTTTTAATCAAAATCTTACAAAAATAACAACCATAAACACTTGTTTTACAATTTTCCCATGAATTTATTCGGTTTAACTCAATCCATTCCACAATGACATATAACTCAAATTTAATGTCATATTAAACAAGTTAATAATAATCAATTGATTACAAATCATTATTTGTGTACAATTAATATTTTAATCTGATGTCTTAATACTAATTCAAGAAAAAAGTGTTACAAGTGACTTTAGAAAACGTAAATTATACATAGTGATTTTAGGTTTAAATCTTATTATAAAGAATTAATATTTAATAGAACCAAAATGTCCAATCTTTAATTCCACGCTAAATATTATTATCTAGGATAGGATTTAATATAAAACATATACTATTAATAAATTAAAGGTCTTCTATTAAACAAAACAGAAATTAATAAACAGCTGAAGAAATTAATCTATAATTTCGGAAAGCTTTTAAAAATAAATAACCGTTGGAAATCCAAAGAGTCTGGTTTGGGATTCGCGCATTTATATCTACGTTCTTCAGTCGTTTCGCTTTCAACAGACGCAAATATAGTATAACCCAGCTCCCTCTTTCGCTGGATTTATAACTAAAACTCGAAACTCGAAAGGGTTGGGTCAGTAATTGCGCATTATACCGTTTGTTCTTCAGCAATTCCACTCCTGATCCTTTACAGGAGACTCACAAAAATTGTCAAGATCGCTGTAAGTTTTCGATTTAGTATTACCCTTCTTCTTCAGCATTCATTCTGTCACTTTTCTTATGGAAGACTTGTTTTGTCAGATCAACATGTTTTAGTCGAATCCTTTTTTGTGGCTATGTCATGGTTGTTCTTCATATTTGTTAAAAATTCAATAATCATTCTTTGATTCACATATGTTGAACTGTGACTATGCTACTGAAGGATCTGTTATGTTTACTAATTTATTTTCCCATAACAAAATTATAGTTTCTAGAATTACGACTCTTATTAATATTTAACAATTATATGTTTGTGTAGGTTATACAGAATCATTTAAAGTGGTATACAAATATCAGATCCCAACATCAAAATATGAATGCTTGTATTTCGACATACCTTTGTTTAAAAAACATCAGTGAATGTGAGGGGGTTATATATGTAACAAAAAATTAAGTTTCCTTTTTCTAATATCTTGTTTATAGATTTAGTTTAATACGTTTTGTTTAAAATATCTATGAGATTTGGTCCTAAAAAACATATGAGAAATGCTTAGGTGTTACATCTTGTATAAAATCTTTTTGATGCTTAAATTCCTGTATTGTCCTTAATTAGTAATGGATCGCTTGGAATTGCAGTTTTCAGACGAAAAATAAGGATGAAGCTAATATTTTTTCAAGATTAGAATTATCATGTTGTTTTTACATGCATCAAGAGCTCCTAGCAATTTGGAAAAAAAGCCAAAGGTCAATATGTGGTCAAAGGTACAAAACCAAACTCCACTTTGCTGATTACTTAATAATTAATATGGATGCAAATTCTCTAATAGTGTAATAATGAAAAAAGCGTTGGTAGATTAGTGTCCCCATGAAGGGACCTATTTGTGAGCGATTGCCATTTTAATTTTTCCCAATAGGACATTATATTTTTATGTTATTATTAAGACAATGCACTTTGATTATGGTTACCAGTTTACATTATTATATATTATTTATTTTACTATTAGGAAATTTTCTTTGAAAATCGAACGGGTTGAGGCATTATAATTTCTTATATAGCTTTATACTCTCACTATAAAATCTATTAAGATATTGTACTTTCCCAATGTGTACTTTGATAGGCATTAAGGATTTTTTTTTTTCATTATTTGACAAATGTAACTACTCTTTTTTCTTTTTTCGATGTTTGATAGTCTCTTTGAAAAATAAAAAGGTGCAACACCACATCACCTACTTTTTTTTATTGTTTGATAGTCTCTATGTAAACCCTCTTGTTTTGCTCTACATTTGTCATAGAATAGCCTGCAGTTAATGCCCAATCTTGCAGCTTCGGATGCGGTAAAGTGTAATGGGACACAAAAGGTTTCTACTTTTAATTCATTATGCTTTTTCTTTTCTTTGTTTGATAGTAAGGGAGATGTAGCAGTTTCCCATGAAAACCTGAATGCAAGTCTTGAAATTAACTTCTATCCATTTGATGTGTAAGTATCAGCAGTCTCAAATTGGTTTATAAAATGCCAATTGTTTTACCATTATTTTGTTCATCTGTGTTTTATAGCATCCTAATTTCATTTCTTTCAATTATAGTGTTGTACTTTCAACTAATTTCTTATTAACACATTGTACTTTGAAAGTGTATCCAATTATGGCATCGAACTTATAGCTACTTTTCTATTAGAACATTATACTAATAATGTTGTTCATCAATCATGAAAGATAAATCATAAGCTTTCTGGTGTTTTCTTACTTTAATGGAAAGATCAAGCCCAAAGATCCAACTGTGATAAAAAAAAAGGTATGCACTCTCAACTCTTTGCATTATCAAAGGTCCTCTCTCTATCTCACTATAGAACAAGGATATTTTCGTCGTTTAATAAAAGAGGAAGAATGAACCTGAAATCCTTCCACCGGCCCCTATGAATGGTTCAAATCCATCAAATATGACATTCGAAGGAATTTGACAGAGTTGAATGGAATATTGAATTCCAATTCCACCGGAATCCACAATTCTAAAACATAGCTTCGATTTTCAAACATGATACTTAAAGAAATTCGACTGAACTGAATTCTGTCCTAATTGTCAATCAAACATGTCTTGATAAGGAATCTCGAACTCCAATTCTGTCGGAATCCGCGATTCCTTTTCTTAGCTGGTGGAACTACTCAACAACCCATTTTAGTTGTTACATCTTGTATAAAATCTTTTTGATGCTTAAATTCCTGTATTATCCTTAATTAGTAATGGATTGCTTGGATAATACTCAACAACCCATGAAGGAACCTATCTGTGAGTGATTGTCATTTTAATTTTTCCCATTAGGACATTATAATTTTATGATCTTATTAAGACAATGCACTTTGATTATGGTTACAAGTTTACATTATTATATATAATGTATTTTACTATTAGGAAATTTTCCATAAAAATCAAAAGTTATTACTTCACAATCTAACCTGTTAAATTATATTTTTTTTCCTTCTAAGATATTGTACTTTGATATTACTTTGAAAATCTAATAATGTTTGATTTTGGTTACCATTTATAGGATTATACTCTCATTTCCTGTTACGACATTGTACATTGAAAACTTGTTTGATTTTTGTTACAAATAGCATTTTATTTTTAAGTTTTTATCCTCTAATGACTTTGAACTATAACCTATTAAGTTCAATTTTTATTTTTTCTTTTTAAAACATTATGCTTTGAAAAACCTACCCAACTGTAGCACTACAACTTTTAGTTATAGCATTATGCTTTCAATGTCCCTATTTTTTAATGTTTTTTTTTTTCAAGAATGACATTGTATCATTAAATTCTTATCAATTATAGTTTTGATATCTAACCTATTAAGCCATTTTGACCAGTTATAGGAATTTACTTAAAATTTTAAATTTGTTTTACGCTATTACCCTCTTCAGACACATGCGATATGCTTTTCTTGGAGGGTTTGATGTGGCAATGAAACGTATGTTGGAAATTGTGGGTTGTAGTCATCAATCAAAGCCAATGCATGAGTTTTGTTCATTTGTGTAAGAGAACTTGAAATTGTTGGATGACATGGCGGAATTGTGACCTATTATGTTCCTTGATTACATTATAGAGTATATGATAAATTTATGTATTTTTCAATAAGTAAGGCTTTATGATGTTCTATTAGTGTGTGGTTTTTGCAGGGAAGAGGCAAGCTTTCAATACTTTAAATGTGAAGAGGCAAGCTTTACTTAAAGGTAACAATTTACAAAACTTTCTTCAGCACTTTTAGTTTTCGATACTTTAAAGAATATAATCTGTGTGATAATATCAAATCTTACAGCCTAGAATTCATCTCCTATGCTAATTATTAGTATTTAATAAAATAAAAGACAAACTTTGTGGATGGGTTCGTTTTATGGTTTCAGGTGCATCATCCCTACCTTTTCTCTTGATGTTATGTATTTTCTTAAAGCCTAAGTTATTTTTAACAACTTACTCTCTTTCATTTGTGTTTTTTAGCATCTTAATTTCATTTCTTTCTATTATAGTATTCTACTTTCAAAAAAAATATTTATTAACACATTGTACGTTGAAAATTAATTCAATTATGGCATCGTACTTATAGCTATTTCTCTATTATACTTTTAGATGACTACCCCTTTATAGCTTTGTGCTTTCATCTTATTCTTATTATAGCATTCATTATGCTTTAAAATTCTACCCAACTATAGCATTGTATTTCCGTTTTTTTTTTCTTTATATGACCTTGTACTTTGAACAATCTACCTATTCAAAGCAATTTTACTTTCAATTTTTTGCTTAGTAAACTGGGTAGATTTTTGAAAGTAGATTGTTGAAATAAAATGAAAGGAAAGTTGGATGCTATATATAGTAAGCAATCACTGAAAGTACATTGCTATTTCTGGTCACATATTTTTAAAGTTTGTTCATTATAGCATCGTACTTCCATTTCTTTGTGTCACAACATTGTAATTTCAACATTTTCTCATAAGGGCATTGCATTGTGCAGTTATAGTGTTGTACTTTTAATCTTTTTTATTAGGACATCCTACTTTAAAAAATCTATCCAATCACAGCAATGAAAATTGCTTTGTTTTGATGACAATGCTATAATTGGGAAGAGTACAATGCTATATTATGAAAAATGAAAGTAGGACTGTGGTGACAAGAGATACAAATGAAAAGGATAAAATAGTAGCTATTCGAGAAGCTACACTCTCCAAAGGAATATAAACTTCTAAGGATAATGATGATGCATTCCTTGAGGCTGGCCAACCCCTTA
This sequence comes from Lactuca sativa, assembly GCF_002870075.4. Taxonomy (NCBI): domain Eukaryota; kingdom Viridiplantae; phylum Streptophyta; class Magnoliopsida; order Asterales; family Asteraceae; genus Lactuca; species Lactuca sativa. The sequence goes on from NC_056626.2 coordinate 99,902,324, forward strand.
ATAGGGCACGAATGACAGCTGGGACTCCAAATGCCCATTTTGCCCCTGCTCCCGCATTACCTCTGCAGTCATGATGGTTGGCCTGGTGGTCCCCCTTTCCCTTGGAATCCTTTTCTGTTTTTTCCTTCTTAATGTGAATTTGAGTGGTGGGTGCATAACAGATGCTATATAATATACAAATCAATGAAAGTAGATTGCTATCTGTTGCATTTAAAGCAATATTGATTTATACTATCCGTGTTTCAGAAGTAAAGCTTGTGGATGTTCCTGAGATGAACTATACATCTGAATTCTCTTTCTCTTCTGATTGGGTATGACCCTGTTTTCTTCTTCATCATCATTTCTTCTTTAAAAAATATAAATTTTAAACTGCACCAGTTGTATTGCTACTTTAAAACAGAAGAAAAGTTTTTCAGAATTGGTTTTTGATCAAATAGTCAAATTCAAAATCATGATCAAAATGAAAGGAGGAGAAACAATTGGCTCAGTGGCCTCTCAAAATGCCCCCTGTAGTTCCCAAAACATTCTGCCTTTTTCCTTTATAGATTTCCATCCAGGTTCTTGAATTTGTACTTTGAATCTTTCTTACAACATCTGATTTGTTCGCATATCCAACTGATTTTAGGGAAAAAAAGTTGTTTATTGTTAATTACTTAACCCTTCTTTTCTATTTTCAATAAGTGTTGCACTGATAAAGTGCTACCTGGATAATGATTTCTTCTAATATCTATGTTCTATTTGATAATCAAATGCTTTCATATGGTGTATAATTCAATCAATCTTCTTTTTTACGTTAAAAGTTCACTAAAATTAAAAGTTATTGATGTGAAATTCATAATTAAGAAAAGCTACTTTTAATAAAAAGTAATTAGGCATTCCTCTCATATAATTGGTACTCTATCATGACAAAATTATTTTTCATTTAATTTTGGCAGTTTGATAAATTATCGCTAAAGCATTATTTGGTCGTTGAAGAGGAACACATTTGTTTTTAATTTTTTTGGGTAAATTTCAGAAAATAGCAACATGCCTCATCTTTTTTTTGGGTAAATTGCTTCTATTGGTAAAAATGTAAGTACGTTGCTATTATGGTTAAAAAAAATCCGTAGGTTGTTTTGATTTTGGTTAACATTTATATCATTTTATATTTAAAAATCTAACATATTTAAGCAGTGGTGAATCGACTGCTTAAATACCAAGATGATCTTGGGCGGAGTATGAACTACAACATGGCACTCACACACAAGATGAGCCATTTACACATATCAAGGATGGATGGGCCCGAATATCCATATGTTAGGAGTTGGGATGAAAGGTTGAGTTCGAGTTGCCCCTGTTTTTAGAAAATTATATAAAGGGCACTAATTCTCGAGACAGAAAACTTCTTTGGGATCTTTTGGCAACTTATTTGTGATTGGAGGTGTTGCTGAAGCTCTGGAATTCGAAGATTAACCCTAAAGAGCAATTTAAAAGAGATCGAAAGGCAAAACACATTCTCATTTTCTTAATCTATTGTTTACATTATGTATTTATCATTGGATTTCGTTTTTGAGATGTTAGGGGCTATAGATATAAGCTAAAAACTCATCACTTTTGTTTAGGGTAGATTAGCTTGTTAATATGGATTGATTTTATGGTATGGATTATTTGATTTGGTGAATTTGTTTTGTTAAGCTTGTAAACGATCCTTATGTGTTGACAATAACTATTTTCTGTTAATTATGATTTATGTGAAATCAATATTATATACCTAGTACTAGTGAATATGAACCTAGGATTAATTACAAAATAGGTAAGCTAATTACTTCTTATTTGCTTTAGTTGTTAGTTATCTTAGGTTGAGTGTCAGTTAATTGTTTAAGTTTCTAGTCTTGCAAAACTAGAGAAAACCCTTCTTTTTATTGTTTGTTTTTATTAGATATATCTAGTAGTTAGTTTGATTATTATCGTAACCTGTGTTCGATACCCTGCTTGCTTGAACTATATTGCTAAACAATAGGTACACTGTCTTTCGTGTTTATTTGTGTTTGAAGTAGTAGGATTAAAACTAGTGCATTTTACACACATCAATCTCCAATATAATGATTAAAAACATCCTTTCTACTCAATTGTGAGAGGGTAACCATGTAAACTTTTGTCTAGTTATCATCTTGAGCACTTCATCTTCACAAGCCAATAAGACAACCCTTCCCATCTCTACGCCATTAAACATGTAACTAAAAACCCACCATCTTACAACCTCTAATATTGACTCTACAACTGTCTGTATTTATCATTTTCTTCTTAAACCACATGCAACTTCACCATCTCCGACCCATTGTTCATTCCCATGCAACCACCAGAGCATCACCTTTACACCATATCATCTTGATAGGTCATATTGATCGAACTTCATCCTAATTGCATTGGCTAAAGCCCATCTCATTGTAGTTAAAACCCACTAGAAGCCAAACCTTCTTCATAATTTTCCTAAAAGTCGAACACCACCACAAACCCATATTTCAACCACCATGGAACCTCTACTTGTCACCAAGATTATAGAATTCGCTACTCGGTACCTGTTCGGCCGACTGTTGAGTAGCGAGTACTCAGGGAGTACTTGGATTTGGTAATTCATGTAGAAATATTTTTAGGGAAATTATATATGTCAAAATCATAAGATAATTGGAATATATAAAAAATTAGATACATGTGAATACACAAAAACTGAAAAACACACAATGGTCTAACATTGTGAATAATTACTGAAAATTCAAGATATATATGTAGTAATAATCAAATGTGTGTATGTTAAATAATAAATACTTAAGTATATTATACATATTAATCACTGAGTTGTCCGAGTAAACATGGCTCTGTGCCTTGTTCATTCCTACAGCCTCCTTCGATGAGAAGTTCCCTTCCTTTTTAGAAAAAAAATGTCTGATCGGTCTGCTCAGCAAACGTACAAAGTGGACCGATGTTTGGCTGACCCCCTTCTTCCCATTCGGGTTGGCTTGACCCATAAGTACAATAAGAAGGAATGGAACCGCTTGAGAGACGTCTGAAGTTCACACTTGGGTAAAGACGACTTACTTTGGAAACGGAACATGAACCAATTTAAGCGATTTCGGCTTCTTATTGAGCGTAGCGAAATCAAGGTTTATGAGAAAGTCAGCAAAGTTTCTATGATGTTCTACCTTTGCGTAGTATCGGTCCACAATGACAGTGGAAGGCTCCGCACCTGAGCCTCTTTAGACTTAACAGAAGTGTAAGGTGTAAGTGAAGAGAATAGAAGAGATGAAGTCCGCCCCTTAGCCTAGTCTATATCCACAGCTGATGCAACTCCATACCAACGTCTCACTACTACTTAATTGAATTAATTAACGGCTAAACTTGTTCATAACCTGAGCTTTCCTTAACCAGTTGACCTTACTTCGTAACCTTAGCCTCCCTTTCTTTATAGTTCGACTAAGTGACTTCGTAACTGAAACCTACTTTGTTTTCTTACTATAGCATAGGCCTTCGCCACTTCAAACAGGCGCTTCGCCCCTCTTTTTTTATTAGAAAGAGTGGGGCCTTACTTATTCAGGGGGTGGCGGAACCTGTAGGAAGGGGGTATGAACCGACGAATTTACATCTGGAATCGCCAACATGAACACAAACGAAATCTTTAATTTCGTATAGAAAGAAAACGAACCACATCTCTTCTCGGAGCCCACATAGTGGTATATGAAGAATGACTTTTTGGTCCCTTTCGTCCGATGGTTAGGACATCGTCATTTCATGTCGAAGACACGGGTTCGATTCCCGTAAGGGATAGGTACTCATTCCCGGCCGCTTTCAGTTAGTGTTCATTGCTGAGTGATCGCTCGCTATATGGTTGGAAAAGGTGGTCTGGAAGCTTCCTCTCTCCCAGCAAGCAAGATGAGATCACCACTTCTCTCGGACTTCCTTTACTTCGTAACCTTAGCTTTAGATGTCCTTTCATAGATTATCGAACCTCCGACAGACAGAATATCCATGCACACGTTCCTTCTCTCCTCCCCTCAGCCATAGAGTCATCTTTCCCCCTTTTTTTTCTTTTTTTTAGGCATTGAACCCCACCGATCCGTGGGGTGCTGAGTGGTGTCCTCCCCTCCCGTGTTAGCATGGAAGTCAGCCTGCTGATTCCATTCTGCTACTAGGGTTCTAAACCTTCCCCTTAGCTCTATAAAGACCTTTCCAACTCAAGAGATGGTAAAGCTATTGTTAGTTGGTCTTTCTAAGTCGGAAAGAGGGATTTGGGTAAAGAGCAACTCGAAAGTACTTGACTTTAGTCCTAGTACAGAAAGACATGACTTCAGGAGTGGATTTCGGAAGGAAAGACTGCGTTTACTTCCTGCAAATTGCTTATGTAAGAACTAGTTAAAAGAAAGTAATTTTGAACTAAATAAGGCAAAATTGATAGACTGTTGAATGAGAATGCTTGAGTGGGAATCATCTTAGCAACTAGCTATAGACATGACTAAAAGCCGCCGAGAGAGCAGAGACAATCTTTCATGAGAGAAGGACGAGCGAGTGAGAGATTGGGAAAAAAAGAGGTAGGCCTTCTGAGCAATCATTTAGAGGCCTTGTTAGCGATCCATCATTCTTCCCTAAGCTACCAGAGTCCGATCGAAGCGAGCAAGAGATAGAGGAATCATCACTCATAGATGTGAATTGAGAAAGCAAGCCCTAATTCTTTTTCATCTCCTCGGGCAAGACCAATTATAAGTCAACGTATTAACCTGACTTCCTAAGCTCAGTTGATTGTTGAAGCAGTAGCTCTAGATCGAGAGCAGGATGCTTACCGTGGGTATTCTGAAAAGGGGAAAGGCTTTTTTTAATATTTACTTTACTTTACAACATGAATATATAATGAATTAATTAATGAATTTTAATCTTTTTGATGTAGCTGGTGTATGTATATAGTATGAAGTTCATAGGTTTGAGGATAGTGAAAAGGTTACCGTTTGTTAGAAATGTTACAGGTGCTCTACTTGAAAAAAATAGAGAAGTTGGAGATTAGTGCTGGGGGGTTTGGTAGGCAGTTACCGGAAAACTTTGAATATATTGGTGATGATGATGGAATGGTTGATGAATATGAGATGTTGGACGGGATGATGAGGGATTATGGTGCCAAGGAGGTAAGTTATCAATTTTTTAAGAATATGAACATTATTTCTTTCAGAATTGTAAAAAATGATAAGTTAATATAAAACCTACACACATACGTGGCTGATTTAAATTGTATGATTTGATTTATAGTTATTGAGTTATTTGGAAAGTGGAACATTAATGGTTTTAGAATATTAATAATGATATGTTAATATAAAACTTACAAGCATACGTGGCTGTTATCGAGCATAGCAATGGAGTAATATTGTCCGAAAAGAAGAATATTGAAACAACTCTAAAACATGGAATTGAGAAATTCCCAGACAGCTTGATCTTGAAGGAGTGCTGTAAAAAAAATGAAAAATTGTTCAAAGAAGTGCATAATGCAGAGACTGGAGGAATGAAATATAATGAAGCTAGTTTTGATGGTCATAGTAACAAAGGAGAGGCAGATGGTGGTAAAGAAGCAATCTCTCCAGTTAGAGGATTGGTAGTTCATGGGGAAAAGAAGGATGATGGTGGAGGTTGCAGTACACCTAATATGGATAAGGTAAATAATATAGATAATCTAACTTGTTTACAATTCTTGGAGAATCCTAAAGTGTTGGCAACAACAATTAAAATGACAGATGAGGTTGTGCTGGAAAGTTATAAAAATGAAAAAAAAGAGGAAAGAAAATCTTGGAAACAGTTGAGCTATGTGAGGAAGATGATGACAATGAAAAAAAGGGGAAAAAGAGAGCAAAAGTTACCTGTATATGGAAAATCACCTTTTGTTGAAAGGATTGTTAGAATGAGTGACAAGGTGAAGAAGGATGAAATGTCGTTATACAATTCAGTTTTTGCATCAAAAAGAGATTATGGGTAAGTTAAATAATACAATTTAGTGGTTTGCTTTTAAAATGTGGTGTTATCAAATTGATCATTTTATAATTGTCGAGCAGGGAAGAAATATGGAACATTGGGAGCAGGCGTGTGTTGCATCAAAGATTCACATATCATTTTAAAAGCAATACGTTTATTCATGCGATAATCATTGACTGTTGGTCATCATTACTCAACAGAATGGAGGAACTCAGGGATGTACGATCAGTTTCTAGAGTTTTCTTTGACACAACTTTTTTTGGTAAGTATTTAAATTAAATTTAGTTTCAGTCCAATAATATGTGTTGTATTGATTGGTTTATTAATCTGTACAAACAAAATAGATACTAGGTGGATCATTGTCATCTGAAAGAACTCAAAAATTATCTGATTCGATGTTGAAACTCCACCTTAAAAGTCTACCAAAACAGGAAAACCTGAAGGATATTGGACTGTTGATTTAATTAAACATTGTTTTTTTTTTATCAATTACAACCCTAACATACAAAACTATCTTATTGGACTATCATGTGTTTTGTAACAGGTTTTCTTCCCAATAGTTGCTAAAAGCAAATATTATCTGATATGCTTTGATCTAAGGGTTCCAACATACTACATTATAGACCATGTGACCCGAAATGGTTCTGTTGAAGAAATCTATGGAATAAAACCCGTTCATGTGGTATGATGAAGATTTATTTTTTGAAAGATTTAAAAAACATGAGTTTAGTATTGTATTGTAAAATGATTGTATTGTATCGCAGAAAAAGTTGCTTGGGAACTATTTAAAAACAGAGAATTACCAAAAGTCAACAGTTTTCAACAAGATTAAAGCTCGTGTAATGAAAATGACATGGAAAGTAGAGAAAGAAGGACCAGACTGTGGAGTATATCTTATGAGGCATATGGAGTCATATATGGGGGAAAATGAAGGGCGTTGGGATTGCGGTTTTACAGGAAAAAACAGAGTGATTTACATGCATTAAATAATCTATGAATCAAATACATGGCAAAGCTTATGAAATCGGAGTACAACAAACATAAAAGTATGTTGGAGAAAGATGCAGAAGCGTATGAGAGGCTCGATCCATTGCAGATATTGGCTATGATGAATGAAGTGAAGGAAATCAGGGAGAAGCAGAAACGTGGAAGACGTCGATTTTAAGATGGGCATTTTGTGATGTTAGGACGGTTGGTGTTGAAAGACTTTTGGTAGTATGTTTGGTTTAAGTCTATGTTTTTTATTTAGGGAACTATGTTATGTTGTTTTATTTTGTTCTAGTATTGTGTTTTTTGGGGTAATAGTTTATCATGGTAGAATGGTTTATGTTGTAAGACTTTTGGTAACATGGTTTGTTTTGGTCTAAGTATTTTGCTTGGGGAACAATGTTGATGTGTTTTATTATGTTCTATAATTGTTTGTTTTTGGAAAACAATTGAATGTGAACGGTGTTTGTTCTAGTATATTTTTTTTTTGGAAATCGTTAGTATTTAATAGATGTTGGAATGTGTATATGGATATGAAAGTAATGAAAATATGCAATGTGTTGAAAGATGGTTTGTAATGTACAGGTAAGTTTTGTTTTTCAAGAATGTAATTATGATATGCATTTGTTGTGGTAGTTTGATACAAGTTAGTGTAGACATTAATCGTGTATAGAAATTGTTATAAGTATATGTACATGATATTCTGATAGAATATATCTGATTGATTACAAGTGGCAGAATGTATGAAGATTATGATTTTCCATGTTTGTTTCAATGTTATATGTCAGATAGGATACACATTAATCATGGATAAGAATTGTCAGATTGTCTGTAAATAATGTTTTGGAAGAATATAATAACTTATGTTACAAATGGTAGAGTGTAACAAAATAATGTGTTGAAAGATGGTTTGTAATGTACATGTAAGTTTTGTTTTTCAAGAATGTAATTATGATATGCATTTGTTGTGGAAGTTTGATACAAGTTAGTGTACACATTAATCGTGGATAGAGATTGTTAGAATTATGTGTACATGATATTGTGATAGAATATATGTGCTTGATTAGAAGTGGTAGAATGTATTAACATTATGATTTTCCATGTTTGTTTCAATGTTATATTTCAGATAGGATACACATTAATCGTGGTAGAAAGTATGAAGATTATGTTGATACAAGTTAGGATAGTCATTAATGGTAGATAAGAATTGTTACAAATTATGCAAAAGTGTATAACAATATATGACAATTTTATTAAAGACTATGGAATTTGTAAGCATTAAAAGAAATAAAGATGAAACAAAAACGTTTTACTGTAATATAATATTAAAAGAAAAACTACATATAAAGCATACTACTTAGACATGTTTTTTAAGAGGACAATTTCGTTTATCATGGTTCGCCATCTGTTTACATAAAGCACACTTTCGCTTAGGCTTCGAATATACTTTTTCCAGCATTTCATTTTTTGATTTTAATCTCTTACCACGACTGCCAGTTCCCTTATTACGAATATATGATGGATTGTCAATATCGGGAGCATCATTAGTTAATTCTACGCCTATAATCGAGTTGTAGAATGATTCTCTTGATGGCATCTCAGGGGCTGGACAATTTTCTACAAATTTTTTCTTCAGCTTATTCAACTCTTCAAGGGATGACTTTAACGTCGATGCATCATGGCTTAAAAATGAAACACAACAATCAACGTTTGAGAAAATTTCAATAGCCGCCGTGTTAGAGTTAGAGTCTAGTAAAGAATTAGAAAAACGCCTTTTAAGCAATTCTGTTGGAAGAACATCTCGACGCCACCGTCTCATAATGTATTCTTCAGGAATCTGTTCAATACTATAGTACTTAAAAACACAAAATATGTGCCTACACAAAATAACGACATGTTCAAAATGCATGCAAGTACATTTTTATGAACCATCTATTGTTGAGTGTGTAACTTGGAATATGTATGATAAAATTTGAGTCACAGTAATAAAGTATTGTTGTGTGATTAAAAATAATAATTATGCAGTGTTAAAGTAATAATGTATGATGTATTGGGTATCCTTTGTAAGACGATCGTAATGATATTCCTCAAGTTTGTCATCAACAATAGGACTTGATGGTTGCCTTGTTGTTATGTTTTTTTGCTTCTCCAAAACAATAATAGTGTCAACACCATTATTAAAAGTAACACTCATTTGGAAACAAGTGTTATCAAAATCTGATATCTCTTTCTGCACTTGATAAAAATTTTTACGAGTGTAAACCTTTGAAGCATGTGGTTCAATTGGACTATATGTGATGAATCTAGGAAGTGTTGTAGCAATGTTAAAGTCGTTGACAACTTCATTACGTCTTTGCCGTTCCATAACACCCTCAAATGTCATCATAAACATTAAAAGATAAAAACCAGTAAGAGTATTGTTCTGAAACAACCAATTTTGGCCTTCCGACAATGATGTAGTTCTCATAAGACCAGACATCGGTATGTCCTTGAAAAATGCAGGTACCCAACGTCTACGCAATCCATACATCTCTTGCAACCACTTGTTATTTGAAATGTTAAACTCATTTAAACAAGATTTCCATTCCTTTTCAAAATCATGTGGTTCCAGCTTAGAATTCCAAATTATAGAGTGAAAACGCTTTCGAAAAGCTGAGGTTGTGGCTAGTTGCGATGTTATCTGAATGACAATAAAAAATATATGTTAGTATAAAATATATAATTGTGCTGTACAACAAATGAAGGGTATTAATGGTGTAAACTATAAATTCTAACAGAATTTAGCTTAAAAATTCTAACAAAATGTATCTTAAAATTCTAGCAGAAGCATGTTTTGCATTGTAGTTGTGGCATATATTTTGTTCTGAAATAATTAATTTCTGATTGAACAATATGTGTTAACAAGGTAAATATAGTGACTTTGTGCTGAATATAAAAAAATATTCACCTTGTTTGGAAGTTTTTTTTTTGTAATATGCCACATACAAAACCTATGTACTGACATTGGAAATACTTCATTAACAGCCTTGTTTAAAGCTGGATCTTGATCTGTAAGAACAAGCGTAGGTTGTTTTTTGAATGCTTTCAAAAATGCTCTAAGTAGCCAAGAGTAAGAACTAGCATCTTCTCTACTCAAAAGTCCAACACGAAAAGTCACACATTTCTTATGATTATCTATCCCAGTGAAAGGTACGAAAACCATATCATATCTGTTTAAAAATATAAAACTTGGTAAGCGTTATTGGAAGCAAGAAAAGTTATGTGAAAAAATTGCAAAAATTTAAAAATACTTATTCATGCTGAATGTGGCATCCAGAGAAACAACGTCTCCAAAAGCATTGTAGTTGTACTTTGCAGTTTCATCAGCCCAAGAAATCGAATTCAATTTTTTCTCAACAACTTTAAAATCGAAAGAAAAACTTGGGATATTTTTTTTCCTTTCCAGCATCTTCACTACAAGGAATTTTGCATCCCTGACACCTATGTAAGAATTGAGATTTCTCGTACTGTTCTTGAAATCAGAAACGAACCCACCTCGAATGTCAGAACCACCCTGAAGTCCGGAATACAATCTATGTGCTCTTGAGGCACCAATATTTTGCTTTGGCAAGTTATAAATAAAGATCTCCTGTGTATAATCAAGTTTCCTCTTTGTACGAGACAAAAACATATTGTCCTTACCAAACAATTTATGATTATGTTGTTCGACAAATTCAACAACATTATATTTATTAGTACCATGTACTAGAGTAAAAACAATTTTTTCTTTGCATTCGCACCTAAATGTGTCTTTCCTTCTCTGAATCTTATTATGTTGAGGGTCCATAGCGGTTGTTGGTTTACCTTCCCAATTGCATAGCAAATGTCGTTGAGTGGTAATGTCGGATTCGGTTGTTCTAAATAGTCCAAGCCTGACATCAAAGCCTGCTAATGATGCATAATTGTAATACATTGATAATGCTGATGTATATGAATCAAAAATTGAATTGATTTTAGGTTTGATGTTGTCTGAAACAACAGGAATCCAATACGATGATCCACCAGGAGAAACATAATCATGTGTAACATGAGATTCTTCTGCATAAAAAAAATTAAAAAAGTGGCAAAGAATTAATCTAGTTTATTAAACTTTTTTTCTATTTCATATACTAACCTTTCTGAAAATCAATGTTATCATCGTCTAGAGTATAATCTACCTCATTATCATTGAACTCGAATTCGTTTTCTGCATCTTTTAATTAGAGTATGTGTAATGGATACGTAAATATATATAAAAACGAAAAAAATACTTAAAATACATCACCTTGGTTATGATTACTAGAATCACCGAAATGATATTCGGAATTGTCATATATGTGATCTTGAATGTGTTCTAATTAATCCTCATCTTTGCAAGTGCAAGTTATGCCATATTGCAAAAAACAATATAAAATTTCAACATTATTATTATACAGATTAACAAATATAAAAAACTTATAAAGTAAATTCACCTAAAGTTAGATTGCTAATCTCATATATTTGAAACTTGACATTATGTAGATAATCATGATCCCGTAACCCGAAATCTTCATACTCCTTAAGATATTCATGTTGATCATGAATATGATCGTCACGAGTTGATAATGTATCATCCATAAGATAAGTAACAGTATGATTGAACACCAGTTGATTGGGGAAAGCAAAATAAATTCAATATTACAAACTTTGAGCCAATTCAACATATATTAAAAAGGAGAAACCGTGTAATTGATATGTAACTAAAAATGCGTGATATTTGTTTTTTTAAAATTTTTAGAAAGATTGTAAAGATAAGAATCAACACAAAATCGTATTATTCATCATCATATTGTAAATATTTGACATATTCAAATTCCAAATATAATAAATTGCATAGATATGACTTCAACACATCCTGCGTTTTAAATTTGACTTTTAGTAAATTAATTCAGGAAACTTTAATTTTTTTTATTGAATTTACAAATGATTTCTGGTTTATTATGGCATAACCGTGTATACTAAGAAATCAATTAATATCACAAGAGTGTTATTCTGTGAGAATATTTGAAAAAAGATCTACAATAAATTTATTTTTCACACATTTGTTCTGTATATTCTCGTACAACTTAACATAGACATACTTATACCACGGTATCATGATACCACAATCTTATTCTGTAAAAATATATGTAATAATAATAACAGTAAATTTATTTTGCTCATGTTTGATCTGTATATTGTAATACAAATTAGCATTCTGGTAGAATTTGATAACAAGAATTCTAACGGAATCTTTGATTAATCAATAAGTAAAACAAATTTATAAACACTAATTCTTTACGAATAATAAGAATTGCGTTTTTCTTTTTTATGCATATTGTAATCAACAGTTACATTCTAATACTTTTGATAATAAGAATTGTGTTTTTGTTTGTTCTTTACGAATAATAAGAATTGTATTTTATATCAATCATTCTAACAGAATGTGTACATATAACATTAAGTATAACACAATTTACGAATAATTGTTTTATACAGAAATATGAGAACAAAAATACATTTACAACAACATATCTATAGTCATATGATAAATAAGAAAATGTATGGAATTTTAATCAAACTCAAAATGAAAATTATTAATATTAATTGAATGAAAACATAAACTTACAAAGAGAAACCCCTATAATTCATGAATCCATATCATTATTATACTGAAATAAAACTCCATAAAATCCGATAAGACTAAAATGAAAACATTATTCAATTCCTAAAATATGTTGACGAAGTAAACATTTACTCTCTGTTGACCCTTGCTTGAGGACAGTTCCTCCTATCATGACCAACACCAAAACAAATCCCACATCTTCTTATTTTCTTCCGACCTTGATGCACTTGGCATTGATTGACATTCTGATCATTTTTATCAGAAAAGTCCTTATTGTTATCAGTATTATCTTTGTTCTGAAAAACACAACAATAAAATTCAAAATATGAATTTCATCACTAAAATATCGTAAAGAACAAATATGAGATGAATCTAAAAAATGATTATTCTGAACTACGAATATAAAAAAAATTATATACATATGATAAACGATACTTCAACACTATAAAAAAAAAACGTCCATGAACAACATACCTCCACTAACGAAAGATCAGAATAAGAAAATTGCTCGGAAGATGATGAACGATGAATCTGCAATGGAATAAAATGTATACGTTATATATATATATATATATATATATATATATATATATATATATATATATATATATATATATATATATATATATATATATATATATATATATATATTATAATCGTTGATAAAATGCATATTTAATAGCCTGATATTTAGGAATTTGATTGATATCAATCAAACTTTAATTAACTAGGAAAATATAAATTATATTGCAAGATTACATTAATACCCTTTAAGAATGATTGGTCCACATTTGCCCATACAATAACACAATAACTAGATTAAACACTTGAACCTCTCTCTCTCTCTCTCTATCTATCTATCTATCTATCTATCTATCTATCTATCTATATATATATATATATATATATATATATATATATATATATATATATATATATAGGGTTATGTTATTTTGTTTTCACTATCTATTATGTGCATGTATGACTGATTCTGGACCAATTATTTTAGTTATTTTAAGAAAGTAATTAATGCATATTATATGTTGAAGATATAATAAGTATTAATTACATCTTCAGCATTTAATAAACATTAATTACTTTCTTAAAATAATTAAAATGATTGGTCCAAAATCAATCATACGGGCACACAATAGATAGTGAAAACATTTGAACCTAACTCTCTCTTTCTCTCTCTCTCTCTCTCTCTCTATATATATATATATATATATATATATATATATATATATATATATATATATATATATATATATATATATATATCAATTGATTGTTTGATTAATAATCAAATGCCCTTTTATTTTTGTCTAAAAACAGTACATACTTAAGGTTGGCGAGGGTGTTGCCGCACAGTGTATTAGCGGTTTCATTCCAATGGACATTCCTCCTCCCCGTGGCCCGCTCTCATATGTGTATATATATATATATATATATATATATATATATATATATATATATATATATATTCTGTTTTACTGTGTTTGACATGTATTAGATTGAAACTGTAGTTTTTTTTACACTGTATTATATTACCCTACAAAGCTTGTCCAGTTCAATCTTGCCATGTGTAACAAACTCAAATTGGATGGGTTTTAGTTGATTTATGTGATACAACAGGATATTGGGTGATGTATTTATGCGTCGATACCACACTTATATTTGATTATGGTAATGCAAGGGTTGGAGTTGCAGAAGCTGCCGTAATTATAAATGGGAGCTTGAGTGAACTTATTTTCTTTAGTGTAATGTTTAATTCCAGTAAGGTGCTGAAAAGAGCTTTTATTGTAAATACATTGGTCTTGTCGTTGTACGCTTAAAGAATATTTCCTTCACTACTTTAGCTCTTTACAATTTTTAACACAAGTAATCATCCCCGCATGTTAATCAAGGTAAACGAATAAAAACGTGACTTAATGAAAATATATTTCCCTGGTTTGTAAACTCACCTTGCAATATGATCTTTTGCTTTTTATTTATTTGGGTTGAGGTATATTTGATCCTTATATGGAATCGTATACCAATATGCAAGTCACAAACTGAACCAAGTCATGCATAAGGGTTATATGATGAATAAAGTATCATATACTTTTTCCCTTTATGAGAGATAGAAATGAGAAATAGAAAAGATGAAGATCTTAATGGAGACACAATCGCAACCATGTTCATGCTTTTGATGTATCCATGTTCATCATTGGGACACTTCTCTCGGTCATTTTCGATATATATATATATATATATATATATATATATATATATATATATATATATATATATATATATATATAATATATATATATATATATGACTAAACCTATTGCGTGTGTATTCATCAAACGTATCAAGTAATCATATATGAAGGAAAAGGTCAAGTGTACCTCCGAGATCCTCCGAACACTTCATTGGGATGTTTTTTATATATATATATATATATATATATATATATATATATATATATATATATATATATAACTAAACCTATTGCGTGTGTATTCATCAAACGTATCAAGTAATCATATATGAAGGAAAAGGTCAAGTGTACCTCTGAGATCCTCCGAACACTTCATTGGGATGTTTTATTTAGGATTTCCTACTGAAGTGTTTGGGGGAACTCCAAGTGCCACTTGACACAAACAAATTAAAGTCTTGCACATTGCTTATATTGCTTCATAAGTGATCTTCTTCTAAGTACATTAGTATATGAAGTTGCACTTGCTTAGGAATTTTTTCTTAGCAGCTAGTGTTTACTTCACAAACAAACTATTATTAACTTCAACTTCTATTTGTTTCTTACTAGACTGGTTTTAGTGATGTTTTCTAAAGGCCTTGTGTGGGAGCATAATTAGTTCATTATTACTCACGTGGCTACATTCATTACAATAGCTATAGAGAATTTTTTTTGTTTCATGTACCAAAATATAAAATTTGATGGGATTGATATTTATTTCATCCATCCAATAAGGCAGATAGTACTTTACTAGTCTAGTCTATATACAAAATACGTTTAAACTTGAAACCAGTCTCAAGGCAAGGATCACACAAATCGTAATCATTTTCTCTTTGTGGCACAAAAGGCTGTAAATGAATAATAGGAAAGGATATTGCATCTTGAAAGTTGTCTATTTGAATCATTTACCCGGTTACAAAGTTGAATTTTGTTTTGTCGTTACAGGTTGATATTATGGTAGCGTGATAGCTAGCTTTCATACATATCCACGAAAACTACAAGTCTCGGAGGATCCTTATGGAAATGTGAAATCATCCAATGTACTGTTGTGCCAATGCGGAAGCAAAAACAGTAACTTAGGAAGAAATTGCTAAGAAAAGAATATTGACAAGACTGGATTTCTAATCTCTTCGTCAATGGTGAGTGTACCAGAGCACTACAAGATACTGAGATTGACAAGAAAACTGTACCGTTGGACTATTTTTTGGTCAAATTTGACATCTTTTTATTATTTACACGAACAGTCCCTACACTATAATATGCTTGTCAGATTTAACTAACAATCTCCACCTTGATAAACATACATCCAACTATATGTGAAAGTGTATATACCTCCTAACGTATCTCAATAACCCTATGTAAACGTGTATACCTCCTTACCAGAACTGCAAGCAATGGATAGTCAACCAGTATCAACTCAACCCTTTCAAGTAGATTCACTCTTTAATACCAATGAAGCACCTTAGTGTTTACCCCTCTTTTCCTTGATCTCTACCATATCCTTTGGCTCAACACAAAGATCCCCGCCCCATTTTTGAGACAAACGCCTCCCACAAGTACCATCCTCCACTTGAACCCCTTAGGTCATGTCCTGGAACCCATACTTAATTGGCAGCCTCATCTGTCTTTAATTTGTACCTATCCCCATCAATCAAAGGAGACCCTCTTTGGCTTGACCTTGAGGGACATCATCATACAAGTCCATTACTAAAGACTCAAGGATGAGTCGAAGAATCTCAAAACTAGTTTCATTTTCTTTTTCCTCCTTATCAATTTGTAAAACATACGTTACATCATCGATACGACCTCAAAACTACCATTGTCCACCTATTTGGAGATATCATCTACCTTCTTTGTGATAGCCAAAGAACCTTTTTAGTGGATGATCATCGATCAAATTCTTATCAAACCTAGTTGACCGGCTTAGAATGACACACATATCAGACAAGGACCATAACTGTATTCCTTGACATCATCACCACACCCATCTCAATATTTCTTTCAATTTACATATACATCATGTCATCCATATTTGCGGGCCTCTACAGATTGTTAAATAAGTAGTAAAAGTATATTGTTTTTTGTATTATTTTTTTGTCGAAGCTAGACAACCGAATAAAATTTTCCAAACTATAATTACATTATAAACTAGTCGAGTATTGCCAAGCTCGAAGCTCGACTCGCCTAAAATAATCGAGCTGGACGATCGATTCGGACTCGCCTCGAACCTAAATTTGAAACTCAGTCTCGACTCGTGAAATACTCGATACTATCAAGCTCGATTCAACTCGGTTAAAATTTAAAAAAAAATAGAAAAACAATAATTTAAAAGCATAAAGAATTAAAAACATTTCACATGCTTTTAAATTGTTCAAAATAACAAAAAAAATTCAAAATAAAACATCTGATGTCAATGTACCATCAGCCATCTATTTCATGCATTTTAAATACATCGAAAACATCAAAAGAAACATTCTCAAAACTTTTGAAATTCAACTTAAGTTCTTAATCCTTAACCGGTGTCTAAAAGCTAAAAATATTGAAATGTTTTACTAATTTAAAAATAAATAAAAGGTACAAATGTAATATGATCAATACTTAATTAAGCTAGCGAGGTTTCTGAGCCGAGTAATTCACTACTCGAGCTCAACTCGATAAGGTACTCAAGTAGCTCGAGTTCGACTCGATTAAAATCGAGTCGATTTTGAGTATTTTCTGAATAATGTTCAAGCTTCTCGTGAGTTGTCTCGTCTCGTTTACACTCCTAACTATAATAAATAAAATTAACAATGTGGTTATTATGTAAAATAGTTAGGTGACAAAGACAATAAAGTGAATCTAAAAGTTATTTCTAAATTTGTATAAATGGTTATCGAAACTGATAACCAAAACCACCATCTTATAACCTAGTGATAATCCTTTGAGATTAAAACACTTCCAAAGAGAATGGTGAAATTCGAATCTCAAAGGTTTTAACATAAGTAGTCCCACTGTTAAAAAGATCCCTAAATAACTAAGAATCAATGAATTATTAATTTGATATGAAAAATGAATATAAACATACATGGATTGATATAAGAGAAAAAGTTAGTCAAAAATGTAACATTGATATCACCATTATGTATAGTATTTTTTATAACGTCCCTATTTTTAGAAAAAAGTTTTATTTTAAAAATAGAAACGTTACACATTTTCATAAATAAATGTTCAAGGAAAAACTCTTTTATTTGTACACCGTAATTCAAAACCAGAGAGAGTTATAAGGAAAAGTATCGCAAAATCTGAAATCATTAAACTACTGATAAGTGTGTACAATCATACGTTCGCCTTTGAAACATCCCAAAAATGAAGGGTTAAAATTTCATTTTTATTATAATTAAAACACTATTGTAACATTGTTCAAACATTGAAAAAAGCATTTCAAATAACCATTTATCAGAGTTATTTTTCAAAGATCACATATTGTGGAAAACACGGATGTATGCGCTGCGATCATCCCGAGCTCTTTCATTTGAAAATTGGAGTAGCTGAAACATAACTGCAAATCGTAAGCGCGAAGGTTAGTGGGTTCCCTAAATACCACACACCATACATACAATAAACATATAGTGGGCCCCGCCCGACATCGAGCTGAACTTGGTAAAACGGGGCCCGCCCAATGTACAATAACATATATGAAATAAACACATACACATGCAATAATCACAGAGATACATAGCATACAAATATTCATCAGGCCCCGCCTGACATCGGGCCTTAGCTCGGAAAAAATATAAGCACGAGCACATGCAAGAGTCACAAAGACAACTAGCATACTAACAACATAATATATACATGGGCCGGTATTGGTGCTTTCGACCCGCTAACCCGGTAAGGAAACTTACCTTGAATGCTGAAGCACACCAAAAGAAATCCCTAGCTCCTGCCCTAACGACTCCTTCGAACTATCAGATCAAAGCAACATCCAATTAACAATTGGTTTCCAATCCATAACCACAACTTCATACTTGGGGTAAAAAGACCATTTTACCCCTACCTAGCCTCGACCAAATTTATGACCCAAACTACAATCGGAAAGACCCAAAAGCCCACTAATCAACAAATGACCCAATTTTCCAAATTGGGCCTAAACCCCATACATGGCCTTGCCTTATAGCCCAATCATTCTTTCTAGTCCAAACACTTTGCATCCTGATGGCCCATTAACAACTCAAGCCCAAAATGCCAAAAACTACTAGATCCATAAAAGCCCACTAATGGCCCAATTTTCCAAGTCGGGCCCACCTCATATGGGTCTTATCCTAAGCCCATAATTTTCTTGATTACAAATCCGATAACCTCAAATACCCCTTAGGATAACTTTGTCAAAGGCTAAAGTCAAAAGCCAAAGTCAAAAGCCAAAGTCAACAGCCTGAGTTGACCCAACTCACCGAGTTTATCCTTCAACACGTTGAGTTCACTTAACAATCCGTAAAGTCGAGAAAAGTCGAGCCAACTTGCCGAGTTTTTCCATAAACTCGCCGAGTTCGCCAGAAACTCACATCTTAAAACATTAAGTCAATCATTATCGACTTCAACGAATCCACAACTCAGATCTCAAACCAATATGAGATCTAGAAGGGTAAAGTTTCCAACTTTACCCCTAGGAACCACCTAAAGGGGTCCAAACCCAAACCCTAGACTCAATAGATTGAGGGCTTAACCATTAAGCACTTAATCATCAAAGACAGTACCCAAAAATGCAGATCTGACCCCATAATGCTAGATACGCACGTAAAGTTTCCACCTTTCGCTTAAGCATGACTAGAAGGATCTCAAAAGCTCAAAAAGAGCTAAATGAAAGACTTAATGGATGCATGAAGCCCTCAAACCCATAAAGTTGGCAACTTTATGCCAAAAGAGCTCATGAAGATCATAGACCTGAAAGAATAAACACTTGGGACGTCCTATACCCCCAATGTCCACCCAATCATGGATACAAACATACAATCTAACGCAAGAAGAGATCTAAGCAAATACAAGGCAAGTTCTGAACTTTATACCTCAAATTAGTGCTAAATAATGTTGATGTTTCGGATATCCAAGCTCAAGCTTCATTAACTCTTCTTCACTAACTTCCTTTTCTTCTTTTCAAGGATCGAAGCTACCAAAAATGATCTTTATAAGGTCAAGAACACACAAGGATGGTAAGGGTTAGGTTTTAGGGTTTCTGAGCTAAGGAGGCTAGGGCATGGGACATAATGACATATTTATATGGCTTGAACCCTAAAACTAGGGTTTCCTCCGCAGCTGCCAACTCGCCGAGTTATCTCATTAAACTTCGCGACCAAAACAACTTATACTCGTCGAGTTGAAGCTCCTCAACTCGTCGAGCTGGCCCATTAAATCCACACGATTCTTCATCGTCATCACGCCGATTTGGCTGCTCCAACTAGTTGAGTTCAACTCGAATTTGGCTTATTTTCAACAGTTAACCATCTAGATTCCGGGCATTACAACTCTCCCCCACTTAAATCGGATTTCGTCCTCAAATTTGCTCCTTACTGTCACAACTAGCATTTTTGGTGAGGAAATTCTACTCTCATGCAATCATTCACCTAGTGTAATAACTTTTACTCTAAAGGAATATCATGCTCACTCTCATTCAAATATCTCTCATATGTTTAAATAAGGGTTGGAAACCATATATATATCCCGACTCAAGTTCATTATGGACTATGATTCTCTTATTGGACCTAATGGGCCAATAAACCCTTAACTTAACTCTTTTAAGCAAAGAGTCTTAAGTTGGGCCTTATTTGAATTCACATTCATTAAAATATAGTGTTTTGGGCTTTAATGGGCCTAGAATAACCCTCACCTTTCTCATGGACCTTGTTGGGCCGAGAACTACCCTAAAAGTCCAATGGGCCGAAAATTTTCCTTAGGGGCTTCATAATTTCGAACCAAAGAAAGGATTGGGCCAAACTAATTCACCCCCTTCCTCCTAGCCCAATTCTCGGCCCATTATTCATATAAAAAAAAAGAGAAATTAGCTAATTAGCTTAATGCATGACACATCATTTTTATTTGGAGGATAACCAAGTCATTTACCCACCATGTAACAATGCATTCACATATATCCATGCAAAACCTTATCTCTTCCTTCTCTCTCCCCCTAATTCACGGCCATAAGGCCCTTCCCACCCTCATCTCTCATCTCAAACACAATAATCTCTTATTTTTACCTCTTACATTCAAGAAAATCCTCTCTTCATTCCTCATCAAAAATCGTGGATGTGGGTGTTTGTTTCAAGAGTGTTCTTCAAGGTTTCAACCTCTTGGTAAGTGGTTATCATGTATAAACGCCTACTTTTCATCTTAATGATAAAAATTCGTTCTTACATAGCCTTATTTCATGATCTAACTCCTTAGAACCATCTAAGTTCAAAAATCTCCACAAGGAGTTGCTAGAGCCGAAATCTTCTCTCAAATCTTCATCAAAATCAAATCCAAATCTCAAGGTGAGCTTCATACCCCCTATTTTCTGTTTTTATGAGTTTTGTGGGGGGGGGGGGGGGGATACAAGTGAAAGTGTAGATCTATATGTGTTTTGTATGCCTTGTATGATTTCCATGCTTATATGTATGCTTTTATGTGTTTTAAAGTTGGATCTAGCCATAAAACCCCTCAAAACCGATATATAACTTATGTTTTATGATCTTAGCTTCAAATATATTTCTACATACAAAGTGTTTCAAGAAAAATGGCTAAGTAGTTTAGTAATAATTTTCTTTGGATTAAAAACACAAATTTTGGGCCTAAAATGTGAAAAATACAAAATTAAGGGCCCAAATTGACATTTCACAGATTCTGATGGATGAAGTGTGCCAAAACAGTTTCCATAAAATTATTTCTGGAATTATACTCAATTAGAGGATTAAAAACATAAATTTCAAGCTTAATGGGCTAAAAATGACATTTTCGGCCCAATGAGGCCCATTATGCGAATTTTTCTGTTTTGGAGGGCCAAAACTGTAATTTTCTGTAAAAAAGTGGACTATAAGTGTCCCAAATCCTTTTCAAAGGTTTATAATGCTTTTTAAATTTAAAAAGGACCAAAGTTGCAAAAATTTTCCAATTTGGGCCAAAATTGTCAAAATTGCGAAAAGAAGGGTTAAAACCGAGAAAATTGCATTTTCAGGGACTTAAACTGTTTTCTATGAAAAATATGCTGAAAAATATTAATTTCAATAATTTTTGGTGTTAAAATGTCAAGAAAAAATAGTTTAAGGACCAAACCGGGAAGTATTTGATAAAAAGGGTTGAAAATGTAAATTTTACAAATAATGAGGGGCTGAAAACAGAAATATTTCAAGGCTAATTCAATATGTACAATTTGATCAAATAATGGCACCGCGACTATCGACGAAATACAACTCATTACAATACCAAAAGTCGTTGTTAAACGAATTGGCTCGGTCTCGAGCCAATAGAAATCTACAACTACTAACTCTACGACACTGCGATTCATACAAGTAACGTTTGGTAATACATATACATACGAGTGTGCACAGACGTCTACGCACCATCTTCGGGCCCCAAAAGTGTAAAATCTTGCTTGTTGGGCCTAGCTAGCCCAATGACCTGATCTTAAGGCCCGAAGACGCATATTTTTCTACGAGGTGTTGAGTTTCACCGACTTGGCACAACGTAGAGTGACTTCCAATGGCTTGTACCACTGGTCCCCAAGGGTCCTTGGTATTGCTAGTAGAGTCTGCATATTTTACGAGGCGGGTCGGGGACCCCTCGCACGCATATTATCCCCAACCGATTAATGGAGTTATTGAGGCCTTCGTGTCCTCTTACTCTTCGGATACGGGACGACACCTAGTCAGGGCGATTGGATAACGCGATTAGTACTGACGACGCCTTCGGGAATCGTTAGTATAACTATGAACTGGGCGTTTGTGTAATGCGGGTTTGTAGTAAATAATCCTGCTCGAGAACCTTCCAACGTCGCCTGGGACTGACACTTCTATCTTTGTAATGGTTTCAACGCAACTTAATGGATTTCAAAGGAACTAGGGGAACATCGGGTTTTCCTAGGGTTTTCAATACATACAGATTTGAAATGAATACAACTTCAATGAACATTTTTTTTCACAAGTATAGAAACAAACAAGCATACCTATGGATCTTCACAAACATTTTCGAAAGCTTCTCTTTTCAGAAAATATCGGATTTTCTGGTGGTTTTCAAACGATACGAACATTGTTTTTCTTCAAATACCGCTTATGAACTCACCAACATTTCATATGTTGACGTTTTTCAAAATACTTGTATTCTCAGGTAACAGATTAAGTGAAGGATGAATTGTACTCTATGACGTTTCGCTGTTGCTTAGTTAGTATCGAACAATTACTTTTGAGAATGTAATATTTAAACAATGTATTTCATGTAAACGCTACTGGTTGTATTATATTAATGCATGGTGACGAATGTTGTTATGTTTCATATATATTCAATGTTATGGTATTCAATTGAGTCACGACAGCCCCCGGACGTTTCCGCCGTCTGGTTCGGGGGTGTGACAGGTTGGTATCAGAGCTTTGTTTATAGTGAACTAGCATGTCTAGCCACACATTGATATGCAACTATAAACCAAAAAGAGGGACTAACATAACTCTGAACAAAACAAAGTAAATAAAACACCCTTGCTTGCATTAGGAATAGGAACCTAACACCGAACCAAACAATATAATGCTAGTATCTCGTTTAATTCAGGACTGTTCTTAGTTGTATCAAGGAGTGGATGTAGCCTGATCAACTACATTCCCTCCAAGGTACAACCATCACATGTCGTGAAGAGATCGTGATAACTAGGAACCTAAAATCATACCCCTTAATCTCCAAGAAGGGAACCCCAAATGAATCTATGCAATAGTCGTAGAGTTATAGGAGTAATTGGTATGTTATTTGTTTCTAGTATTCATAGCCCATCGTGCAATACGCTATAGACGAGTATCATTAGCCAGGAAACCCTATCACCCTAGTCAAGGAATAGTCGGGTGGCTCGACCCAGAGGAAGAACCCCAGGAGAGACACGAAGTAGAACTCGTAGGTGAACCCGATGAGTCAATGGTGGACCTCGAAGAGGAAGAGCCGGAGGGCAATGATGATGACGACACGGATGTAGAATTCAATGACATCAATCCTCCATGTAAATCCAGGGCACCGACTTATAGTGTGGTCCCCGGTGACCCCATGCCCCCTCGGGCACCCGATATTTGGGGATAAAGTCACCAGTAAGGAATACGACCACACCACGGTAAGAGCTGAGGTGTCTTTAATTTTAGCCACAGAGGACCAGCTGACCAGGCCCTCCCAGTCGTGGTGCGACGCACTCGAGGTATCGATAACCAAGCTCAGGACACCCCAAATCGAACGAAACAAATGTGGTTTGTTATTAAGAGGGATGAAAGGAAAACACAGGAAGTGAATGGAGACTCTCGAGCGAGACAGTTAGTTTGGGATGCACGCCTACGATATACCGAGCAACAAGTAGCTCGTCTCCGAGGTGCATCCACTTCATCAGCATCACCACCAGACACTTCTCGCCACGACTAGGACCAGCCTTTTCTAATTTCCCCTACTATCCGACATGACTCTCTTTCGTGTACTAAGATGGTACATACCCCTGAAACGATTATGTGTTATATTTATTTCATATTGCTGCAACGACTCAATTATATGCACAAGCGAACCCTCGGAACCACTAGATACTTAAGGATCTCGAAACTAAAACAACCCATATAATCTAAGGATAGACGTAACAATCATTCCAGATTTGTGATCACCTATTACCACAAAATACATCATAGGGATGTAGATGGAGGCAGTAAGAATTTTACAACAAGATGCGAAAATTTATAGAGTACAACCAGGAATGCCGATCATCACTTACGATCTGGGTTATCAATGTGCATCAGGAAAATGCCATCCCGCAAGAATAACAAGCGCACCCGCGAGACACCACTCCTGCAGATGGACTCTGCTACATTCCAAGTTGCTGTAATGGCAGCAGTAACCGCTGCCATGGCACAGATCAATGCCAACAACCCTAATGGAGGCAGGAATAGCATTGACAACTCCAGCCAAAGGAACAAACATGGAAACCAACAAGTGACAACCTGTCAAGGAACTCCAAACCCCAAGCTTAAGAGTAGGAAGCTAAGGTCTGGAGGTAAGAGAAAGGGGCAACACACTCAAGGGTTCTCGAGGGAGCAACGTGTTGTTGCTGTTCATGCGACCACGACCCCTATTACACCAGCAACCAGGAGACCCTATGCTGGAAACCTTCCAAAATGCAACCAGTGCAAATTCCATCATAATGGAGCCTGTAGGGAGATGCATTGTAACAAATGCAACCGAAAGAATCACATCGCCAAATTCTGTAGAACTTATCCATACTAGAATCATCAGCCAAATGAAAATGACAACGATCGCAACAACCCTAACAACAACACCAATGATGAGACCAGTCGCACCTGCTTTAGGTGTGGAGGAACTGGTCACATCAGGAGCAATTGCCCTAGGGATAACAACCGAGGAGCAGGAGGATCAGAAATGGTCCCAACCTTGGGTCAAGGCGAAGCAATCCCAAAACCCAACGATTGTTACTGGTACGTTCCCATTTGACAACTCTTTCGCTTACCTCTTATTCAATGGTAAATCCGAGTGAAGTTTTGGTTAGTAACAACTTCAAACACTTACTAAAACAACATCCCCAAAGCTAAGTTAAGCCTTTTCAATAGACATGGCCAAAGGGGAAAAATGATTTAATCTAGGGTACTCATGTGGAGTACGCCTTAACACTGAACGACCATTCATTACAAATAGATTTCGTGCCAGTAAATATTAGGAGTTTTAATGTGATAATCGTCATGGTTGGGTAAGCCCCCACCGTGCTGATACTATGTGCCGCAAGAAGGCCGTTTGCCTTCACCTTCCTAATCACGAAAACTCTAATAATCCATGGTGATAAACCTGGCGCTAATCCTCTTCCTATCTCGTGCATCAAGGCACAGAAGTGCCTGCACCAGAAGAACTACGTTTTCCTCACTCATGTTGTGGACAAGACCAAAGGAGAGGTAGACATGCAGGGTATTCCAGTAGCTTGTGATTTTCCCAAATGTGTTTTCCTAAGGAACTTTCGGGAATACCCCAGAGAGACGGGTTGAATTTCGAATCAACCTCATACCGGGAACCACATCAATTGCCAATTCACCCTATAGGTTGACTCCCGCCAAAAATTCACAAGTTACCCTGTCAGCTGAGTAGAATTGTTGCGCAAGGGATTCATTAGACCAAGCCTCTCATCCTAGAGAACTCTGGTCTTGAAGACAGATCCTTCCGAAGGTACATTGATTTTAGGAAATTGAATAATCTCCCTATTAAAAGTCGATACCTACTTCCACGGACTGACGATCTATTTGGCCAGCTCCAAGAAGCTCGTTACTTCTTTAGAATAGATCTAAGAATCGGTTATCATCAACTCTGAGTCCGAGAAGGCGACATTCCAAATCTGCATTCCGAACTCGTCGCGACCATTTCAAATTCATTGTGATACCCTTCAGTCTAACGAATGCTCCCAAGGTATTCATGAACCTTACGAACCAAGTTTCCCAACCATTCCTAGTTAGCCCTTTCACTATTTTCATCGATAACATACTCATCTGCTCACAAAGCGAGAACGAAACACCATCATCATCTACGACCAGCCTAGAAAGCATCAAAGCTGGGAGTGTCGCGCTGAAAGCACTACATGGATGGATAAAACTCTCGCAATCGAACGACGAAGCTTTTTGTTATAAGAGTAGAGTTGGGTGTTATCTGGGTGATTGTCGATAGGTTAACCCAATCTGCCCATTTCCTGCCAATACAAAAATCGAACAAGATGGAAGGATTAGCTTGGATCTACATCCAGGAGGTCGTGAGACTCCATGAAATATAGGCATCTACCATCTCGGACCGAGATAACATGATTACATCAAGACTTTGACAGTCATTCCAGAAGGCTATAAGGACATAGCTAAATATGAGCATTGTTTGCTACTCTCAACCGCTAGCCAAAGCGAACGAACTATTCAACCACTCAAATTCATGCTACAAGTCTAGGTGTTTGAGTTCAACAAGTCAGGGGATACCCGGTTTCCCTTGACTAAGTTCCCATACAATAACAACTATCGCACGAGCATCAGGAATGCTCCTCTCAAAAACCCTTTATAGTCATAAATGCATATCACTTGGTGGTACTCTCATGAGACCAGAAACCACTAACAAAACGACAGAGAAGATAATCCAAATCAAAGCTGGACCTCAAGCATCGCGAAACCGATAAAGGAGCTCTGCTGACAAGCGGCGTAATCCATTAGGATGGCAAGTCGGGGATCGCGCATTATTAAAGGAATCACCTGGGAATTGAATGACTCGCTTTATGAACCAAGAAAACTAAACCCACGATACATCGGACTGTTCGAGATTCTTGCTCGGATTGGTCCAAAGACATATAGGTTGTAGCTGCCTGTAGAGCTCAGCAACATGAACCCTGTGTTCTGTGTCTTGAATCTGAAAAGATGTATATCAGATGACACTCATATCATTCCTTTACGAGAAATCGGAGTAAGCGAGAATCTCATGTTCGTCAAAGATTCAGTCAAGGTATTGGGTAGGGAAGTAGAACATACAAAACAAAGCCCCATTATGATTGTGAAGGTTCCATGGAACGCTAAGCGTGGAACGAAATTCACAAGGGAACCGTGAAGACCAAAGTAAGTACCTACTCTCTCATTCGTGAACCTACCCTTCGAAAGAATTTCGGGACGAAATTCCCTCTAACGGGGGGATGATGTCACAACTAGCATTTTTGGTGAGGAAATTCTACTCTCATGCAATCATTCACCTAGTGTAATAACTTTTACTCTAAAGGAATATCATGCTCACTCTCATTCAAATATCTCTCATATGTTTAAATAAGGGTTGGAAACCCTATATATATCCCGACTTAAGTTCATTATGGACTATGATTCTCTTATTGGACCTAATGGGCCAATAAACCCTTAACTTAACTCTTTTAAGCAAAGAGTCTTAAGTTGGGCCTTATTTGAGTTCACATTCATTAAAATATAGTGTTTTGGGCTTTAATGGGCCTAGAATAACCCTCACCTTTCTCATGGACCTTGTTGGGCCGAGAACTACCCTAAAAGTCCAATGGGCCGAAAATTTTCCTTAGGGGCTTCATAATTTCGAACCAAAGAAAGGATTGGGCCAAACTAATTCACCCCCTTCCTCCTAGCCCAATTCTCGGCCCATTATTCATATAAAAAAAAAGAGAAATTAGCTAATTAGCTTAATGCATGACACATCATTTTTATTTGGAGGATAACCAAGTCATTTACCCACCATGTAACAATGCATTCACATATATCCATGCAAAACCTTATCTCTTCCTTCTCTCTCCCCCTAATTCACGGCCATAAGGCCCTTCCCACCCTCATCTCTCATCTCAAACACAATAATCTCTTATTTTTACCTCTTACATTCAAGAAAATCCTCTCTTCATTCCTCATCAAAAATCGTGGATGTGGGTGTTTGTTTCAAGAGTGTTCTTCAAGGTTTCAACCTCTTGGTAAGTGGTTATCATGTATAAACGCCTACTTTTCATCTTAATGATAAAAATTCGTTCTTACATAGCCTTATTTCATGATCTAACTCCTTAGAACCATCTAAGTTCAAAAATCTCCACAAGGAGTTGCTAGAGCCGAAATCTTCTCTCAAATCTTCATCAAAATCAAATCCAAATCTCAAGGTGAGCTTCATACCCCCTATTTTCTGTTTTTATGAGTTTTGTGGGGGGGGGGGGATACAAGTGAAAGTGTAGATCTATATGTGTTTTGTATGCCTTGTATGATTTCCATGCTTATATGTATGCTTTTATGTGTTTTAAAGTTGGATCTAGCCATAAAACCCCTCAAAACCGATATATAACTTATGTTTTATGATCTTAGCTTCAAATATATTTCTACATACAAAGTGTTTCAAGAAAAATGGCTAAGTAGTTTAGTAATAATTTTCTTTGGATTAAAAACACAAATTTTGGGCCTAAAATGTGAAAAATACAAAATTAAGGGCCCAAATTGACATTTCACAGATTCTGATGGATGAAGTGTGCCAAAACAGTTTCCATAAAATTATTTCTGGAATTATACTCAATTAGAGGATTAAAAACATAAATTTCAAGCTTAATGGGCTAAAAATGACATTTTCGGCCCAATGAGGCCCATTATGCGAATTTTTCTGTTTTGGAGGGCCAAAACTGTAATTTTCTGTAAAAAAGTGGACTATAAGTGTCCCAAATCCTTTTCAAAGGTTTATAATGCTTTTTAAATTTAAAAAGGACCAAAGTTGCAAAAATTTTCCAATTTGGGCCAAAATTGTCAAAATTGCGAAAAGAAGGGTTAAAACCGAGAAAATTGCATTTTCAGGGACTTAAACTGTTTTCTATGAAAAATATGCTGAAAAATATTAATTTCAATAATTTTTGGTGTTAAAATGTCAAGAAAAAATAGTTTAAGGACCAAACCGGGAAGTATTTGATAAAAAGGGTTGAAAATGTAAATTTTACAAATAATGAGGGGCTGAAAACAGAAATATTTCAAGGCTAATTCAATATGTACAATTTGATCAAATAATGGCACCGCGACTATCGACGAAATACAACTCATTACAATACCAAAAGTCGTTGTTAAACGAATTGGCTCGGTCTCGAGCCAATAGAAATCTACAACTACTAACTCTACGACACTGCGATTCATACAAGTAACGTTTGGTAATACATATACATACGAGTGTGCACAGACGTCTACGCACCATCTTCGGGCCCCAAAAGTGTAAAATCTTGCTTGTTGGGCCTAGCTAGCCCAATGACCTGATCTTAAGGCCCGAAGACGCATATTTTTCTACGAGGTGTTGAGTTTCACCGACTTGGCACAACGTAGAGTGACTTCCAATGGCTTGTACCACTGGTCCCCAAGGGTCCTTGGTATTGCTAGTAGAGTCTGCATATTTTACGAGGCGGGTCGGGGACCCCTCGCACGCATATTATCCCCAACCGATTAATGGAGTTATTGAGGCCTTCGTGTCCTCTTACTCTTCGGATACGGGACGACACCTAGTCAGGGCGATTGGATAACGCGATTAGTACTGACGACGCCTTCGGGAATCGTTAGTATAACTATGAACTGGGCGTTTGTGTAACGCGGGTTTGTAGTAAATAATCCTGCTCGAGAACCTTCCAACGTCGCCTGGGACTGACACTTCTATCTTTGTAATGGTTTCAACGCAACTTAATGGATTTCAAAGGAACTAGGGGAACATCGGGTTTTCCTAGGGTTTTCAATACATACAGATTTGAAATGAATACAACTTCAATGAACATTTTTTTTCACAAGTATAGAAACAAACAAGCATACCTATGGATCTTCACAAACATTTTCGAAAGCTTCTCTTTTCAGAAAATATCAGATTTTCTGGTGGTTTTCAAACGATACGAACATTGTTTTTCTTCAAATACCGCTTATGAACTCACCAACATTTCATATGTTGACGTTTTTCAAAATACTTGTATTCTCAGGTAACAGATTAAGTGAAGGATGAATTGTACTCTATGACGTTTCGCTGTTGCTTAGTTAGTATCGAACAATTACTTTTGAGAATGTAATATTTAAACAATGTATTTCATGTAAACGCTACTGGTTGTATTATATTAATGCATGGTGACGAATGTTGTTATGTTTCATATATATTCAATGTTATGGTATTCAATTGAGTCACGACAGCCCCCGGACGTTTCCGCCGTCTGGTTCGGGGGTGTGACACTTACTAACACTCATAACAAAACAAACAACCTGAGGAACACAATTGAAAACTCCGCGCATAAAACAATCTTCCCAAGTCAACCGAAACCTAAACCGAAACTTCCTTCTCGAAGACAACAATCAAACCTTTAGCCCTTGCAAAACACTTCTACTTTCTGAGACCTGAAATATATAATGGTCTGACTCCCCGACAGACCGTCCATGCTGGAACAACTCCATGCCAACTCTCAATGAATAACATACCAAACATAACACTTCCAACCCTGATCATACAACGACCTGACCAAAGCTACTGAAACCATCCTTAGAATAGTTCTTTAAGACCGGTGAAGAACGAATCCTCAATCCCTTGAATAAAAACCAATCCTTCCTTGTCTGAATTCTGAATCTAAAGTCTCAATGGTCTGACTCCCTGTCAGACTTCCCACACCGAATTGACACCATGCCAACTGTAACAACTCAAATTTTTCAAACAAATTTTTCATTTTTAAAAACATATTGTTTCCATTTTAAACAAGGCATATATAGTTTAATTATTCTGTCAAATACAATTATTCAAAATCCCAAGATCATAAAGACAATCTTCAGTGTGTATCGATCATGCCGGCGCCTTCCCACGGTCCTCGCTAGTACCTGAAATACATGCACAACAACTGTAAGCATAAATGCTTAGTGAGTTCCCCAATATACACTTACGCACATACGCCTTTCCAGGCCCTGACCTTCCGGTCCTCATTACAACGCCTTCCGGCCCATAACATAATCGCCTTCCGGCCCATAACATATTGCCTTCCGGCCCACATATCATACATAGCACATATAACAATTAACTTACCACATATAGCATACATATCACATAGCATATCCGACCTTCCGGTCACACAGTCAAACCCTTCCGGGTACAGTATAGTGAGAAGACTCACCTCGTAAATGCTGAAAGCTAGCAACTCCTGAAATCACTCGTGCACAATCCGACGAACTACAACCTTCCTATAACATCACATATCTCATTAACACTTATAACTTCTAAGGGTGACTATCCCTAAGAAGTCAGACTTAGGTCAACTCTGGTCAACGGTCAACGGTCAGCTCGACCGGACTCGGCGAGTACCATGGCGACTCGGCGAGTCTAGACGTCTTCCAACTTTCTGAGATTCCTTATCTACTCGTCGAGTACCCTCCTCGACCCGACGAGGTACCCTTGAAAGAATCGCGGGGCCACCCCGACTCCACTCGCCGAGTCTGATGAACAACTCGGCGAGTCCCAGTAAATCTTCAAGCTACTCGCCGAGTCTGAAGAACAACTCGGCGAGTCCATGCCATGCAGACGAGTAACTGCTTCCTGAGATAGGTCTCGTCCCGAAATACTCATGCATGGGACCTTCTGGACCTCTAAAGGTCCTACTACAAGATTATAGCCGTGGGGTAACAAGGCACTACTTCATCAAATCACTAAATGGGTTCTATAAACCCTAATTTCATAAATACATCAATATAGCAGAGCATACACGAATTCTTACCTGGATGATGTATTCTCTGTATTCCCAATCCTCAGAATGTGACCCCTTCCTGCTCTTTTAGCCAATCCTTCCTTTTCCTTGCTCAACCACTCTTCTATAACCAACAATGGCCTAAGATCCTTGCTCCAGCTGCACTAAATCGATTTAGGGTTCTTCTCAGAAGGCTAAAACGAACAATGACGGCCAATGGGTCCCTTTTATACGTCCCAAACCTGAACGGTTAGGGTTTCCGCTAAACAGCGTCGACTCGCCGAGTCCATATCTGGACTCGTCGAGTCCAGTCGCGGACCCGTGACCAAGTCTGCAATCCTACTCGGCGAGTCTAGGCTCCAACTCGCCGAGTCCCCTCTTAAATCACCCCAAAAACATAATTTTAATAATACCTGAGATTCCGGGCTGTTACAACTCTCCCCCACTTGGATTAGACTTCGCCCTCGAAGTTTCACTCTGCAAATAGTTCCGGATGCTGCTCCCGCATTTCGCGCTCCGGTTCCCACGTCATTTCTGATCCCTTACGGTGTTGCCATTGAACCAACACCAGAGGTACCTCCTTGTTCCTCAGAACCTTGATCTTCCGATCCCTGATAGCCACTGGTCTCTCCGCGTAATTCAGGCTCGCATCCACCTGAATATCCCCCAATGGAACCACCGCCGACTCATCGGCTATGCACTTCCTCAACTGCGACACATGAAAAGTGTCATGGATCTGACCCAACTCCGCTGGCAACTCCAACCGGTAGGCTACCCGACCTATCCTTGCAATCACGCCAAATGGCCCAATATACCGGGGCCCCAACTTGCCTCTCTTCCTGAACCGAATCACTCCTTTCCAAGGAGAGACCTTCAGGAGAACGAAGTCGCCGACCTGAAATTCAAGTTCGGATCGGCGCCTGTCTGCATAACTCTTCTGTCGGCTCTGGGCAGTCAATAACCTTTGTCTCACTCGCTGAATCTGCTCTGTCGTCTGGAGCACGATCTCCGTGCTGCCCATCACTCTCTGTCCCACCTCTCCCCAGCAAATGGGGGTCCGACACCTCCTACCATACAACAGCTCGAAAGGTGGCATACCAATGCTCGAATGATGGCTGTTGTTGTAGGAGAACTCTGCCAATGGTAAATACGCATCCCAACTACCCCCGAAGTCTAACACACACGCTCGGAGCATGTCCTCCAGCGTCTGAATTGTCCGCTCGCTCTGACCGTCTGTCTGGGGATGGTATGCGGTACTAAAATGCAATTTAGTACCCAACTCCTCATGGAATTTCTTCCAGAATCTGGAAGTAAAGCGCACATCACGGTCTGACATAATCGAGATCGGCACCCCGTGCCGAGATACCACCTCTCTCACGTATATCTCCGCCAATTTCTCCGCCGAAGAACTCTCACTGATGGCAAGGAAGTGTGCACTCTTCGTCAACCTATCCACAATCACCCAAATTGCGTCAACCCCCCTAGCAGTCCTTGGCAATTTGGTGATAAAATCCATAGTGATCTGTTCCCACTTCCACTCGGGGATCTCCAATGGCTGCAACCTGCCATGCGGTCTCTGGTGCTCAGCTTTAACCCTACGACAGGTCAAGCACCTCTCCACGAACCATGCCACGTCCCTCTTCATACAGGGCCACCAATATTCCTTCCTTAAATCCAAATACATCTTTGTAGCACCGGGATGGATCGAGAATTTCGATTTATGAGCCTCTTCCATCAACGTAATACGCGTACCGCCCACGAACGGCACCCAAATCCGACCCTGAAACGTCATAAGGCCTCGACTATCCTTGACAAACTCTGAGATTAACCCCACAACCCGCTCTTTCTTCTGCATTTCTGGTCGCACAGCCTCAGCCTGTGCCCTACGAATATCATCCAATACAGGAGTCATCACGGTCAGTCTCAAGCACACATCTCGCAATGGAGTGCTCTCCGCCCTGCGGCTCAATGCATCGGCTACCACATTAGCCTTGCCTGGGTGGTACAGGATCTCACAATCATAATCCTTGACCACATCCAACCACCTCCTTTGACGCATATTTAGGTTGGGTTGATCCATCAAATACCTCAAACTCTTATGGTCCGTGTATATCGTACATCGAACCCCATACAAGTAGTGACGCCAAATCTTGAGAGCGAACACTACTGCCCCCAACTCTAAATCATGCGTGGGATATCTCGCCTCATGAGGCTTCAGCTGCCTCGACGCATAAGCTATCACATGACCCCTCTGCATCAACACTGCACCCAATCCCGAAATCGATGCATCGCAATATACCACAAAATCTTCCATTCCTTCTGGGAGAGCTAATACCGGGGCTTCGCACAATCTCTGGCGAAGTGTCTCAAAGGAGGTCTGCTGCTCGGGCCCCCATGAGAATGCAACACCCTTCCGGGTCAATCTGGTGAGTGGCACTGCGATCTTGGAGAAATCCTTGATGAATCTCCGATAATACCCTGCCAACCCAAGGAAACTTCTGATCTCAGAGGGTGACTTCGGCACCTCCCAACTCATCACCGCCTCAACCTTGGCCGGATCGACCAATATCCCTTTCTGATTAACCACATGTCCTAGAAACTGGACCTCCCGCAACCAGAAGTCACATTTGGAGAACTTTGCATAAAGCTTCTCCGACCTCAATACCTCAAGGACCTCCCTCAAATGCTCCTCATGCTGCTCTCTAGATCTCGAATACACCAGAATGTCGTCGATAAATACAATCACTGACCGATCCAACATCGGCCTGCATACCCTGTTCATGAGATCCATGAACACAGCCGGGGCATTGGTGAGTCCAAAAGGCATCACCACAAACTCATAATGCCCATATCGCGTCCTAAACGCTGTCTTCTGGACGTCCTCTTCCCGTACCCTCACCTGATGGTATCCTGATCTCAGATCGATCTTGGAAAACCAAGATGCTCCCTGCAACTGATCGAATAAATCATCGATCCTCGGCAACGGGTAACGGTTCTTGACCGTTAGCTTGTTCAACTCCCGGTAATCAATGCACATCCGGTGTGAACCATCCTTCTTCTTGACGAACAGAATAGGTGCTCCCCATGGCGAGCTGCTCGGCCGAATGAATCCCTTTCCCAGCAACTCCTGGAGTTGCGAGGACAACTCTTGCATCTCTGGAGGTGCAAGACGATAAGGCACTTTAGCAATAGGCGCGGCCCCCGGAACCAGATCGATACCAAACTCTACTTGCCTCACAGGAGGTACTCCCGGCAGTTCCTCGGGAAAAACATCTGAAAACTCACGCACCACAGGGACCTCCTTAACTGACTTCGGTCTCTCGGAAACCTCCCGTGTATCCATCACATACGCCACAAAACCCTTACCGCCCTGCTATAGACACTGCCTCGCCCTAGCGGCCGAACAAAAAGTTGATCCTGAACGGGTACCCTCACCGTACACCGAAAGAACTCCCCCATTATGGTCTCGTATGGTCACCAACTGACGCTCGCAGTCGATGACAGCGCCGAATCGGCTCAACCAGTCCATGCCCACGATAACACAGACATCCCCCATCGCAATAGGAATCAGGTCAATCGGGAATTCAACCCCGAAAATCTCTAGTACACATCCCCGAAGAACCTCCGTAGCACGAATCACTTTCTCGTCAGCTATAGAAACTCGCAAAGGTCGACTCAACGACTCACGACTAACGCCGATCTGCTGACTAAAGGCTAAGGACACAAAGGACCTACTCGCACCCGAGTCAAATAACACTAAGGCAGGCACATAGTTCACAAGGAAAGTACCTACGCGCATAATAACATAAGCATAACATATCGACATTAAAAATAATTACACGAATTACAACATACCTGCCACAACATCGGGCGCAGCGCGGACCTCCTCCGCAGTCAGCTGAAAGGCTCTCCCACGAGCCCTCGGGGCCTCGACCTTCACCGGTCGAGTCTCAGTAGTCCTGGCAACAGGTGCAGATCCCTGACGAAGCTGAGGGCACTCGGCCTTCCGATGGCCGGTCTGGTTGCAATGAAAGCAAACCATAAATCCCTTGGGACACTCCCTAGCAATGTGTCCCTCCTTGCCACACTTGTAGCAAGCACCGGCTCGACACGCCCCATCGTGACCCTTACCGCACTTTACGCAAGTGCGGTTCTTCGAACCTCCCGTCCTCGAATCGGCGGACTTGATCCGCTTGGCTGCCGGCTGAGACGGAGCCGGCCGCCGGTCTGCCTGCTGAGACTCGGCCTCCTCCCTGGCCTGAGTCTCTAACTCGATCTCACGCTTCCTGGCATTCGCCTGAAGCTCAGTAAAAGTATGGTAAGTGGAGTTTGACACAAACTCCCGGATCTCCCTCCTCAGAACACCCAAGTACTGGCTCATCCGAGCCTGCTCTGTGGCCACCAGCTCGGGGCAAAACATCACCCTCTCATGGAACTTCCGCGTGATCGCCGCCACCGAATCAGTACCCTGCTTGAGGGTTAAGAACTCCTGAACCAATCGTTCCCGCTCCACCGGGGGAACGTACTCCTCCCTGAACATGGTAGTGAACCCCTCCCATGTCACTGCCGCAGTCTCTGCCAAAGTGAAGTTCGCCGTCACGAACTTCCACCAGTCCTTTGCTCCCAGACGGAGCTGGTTCAAAGCGAACCGTACCCTTAGGTGCTCCGGGCATGAACAAGTGTAGAAGCACCCCTCTATATCTGCGATCCACCTCATCGCAGCAATCGGATCCTGCGTCCCATCGAACTCTGGTGGCTTCGTGTTGCTGAACTCTCGGAACAACAATGAATCACCCCCCTGTGGTCTAGCAGCGGCCACAGCTGCGGTAGCTGCAGCGGTTGCAGCCTCAGTCAATGCGGCGTACCGCTCGTCGAACGTCTCCATCAGGGTGGTCTTGATAGACCCAAACATCTCCGGGATCTCAGCCCGGATCGCCGCCGCCACCTCCTCGTGGATCATCTGACGAATATCCTCGTCACTCACACCGCTCGTACTTGCTCCGTGACGCGGTCTAACCATGATATCTCTGAAATACAACATAAAACTATCAGAGATTCTACCAAGTATAATCGTACTCGATACGCAACCCTACTCAGTCCCAGATATCCAGGGATTCTTACTTGGGCCTCCCACTGACCCGGTGTCCTCGGTAGTACGGGCCCAATACTACCGACCACACCGCATCAATGTTCATCCCAAGTCCTCCTCCCCAAACTCCAGATAGTGAGTACCCTACTTCTGATACGCTCTATCTACCCGCATACTAGCAAAGCATCTCATATAGGCAACTTCCCTAGACTAAGGCATCACAATTCAGGCCACTCTAGTCCTATCATGAATACCTAGTCTTCTAGCATGCATAACAATTCATATCATATAATATTGTAAGGTATTTTGGGGATCTTTACCGTTCGGGTGCTGACTGATCGTACACACTGCTTCTTTCTTGCTTACCACCAAAACCATATACAAAAGTTATGCCTTTATTTGAAAAGCTTCCTCAAATCCTCGGTTTGAGTTCAGATACCCCCCCCCCCCCCCAAGGTGCACCCGAATCCCTCAAACCAAGGCTCTGATACCAATTGTAACAACTCAAATTTTTCAAACAAAATTTTCATTTTTAAAAACATATTGTTTCCATTTTAAACAAGGCATATATAGTTTAATTATTCTGTCAAATACAATTATTCAAAATCCCAAGATCATAAAGACAATCTTCAGTGTGTATCGATCATGCCGGCGCCTTCCCACGGTCCTCGCTAGTACCTGAAATACATGCACAACAACTGTAAGCATAAATGCTTAGTGAGTTCCCCAATATACACTTACGCACATACGCCTTTCCAGGCCCTGACCTTCCGGTCCTCATTACAACGCCTTCCGGCCCATAACATAATCGCCTTCCGGCCCACATATCATACATAGCACATATAACAATTAACTTACCACATATAGCATACATATCACATAGCATATCCGACCTTCCGGTCACACAGTCAAACCCTTCCGGGTACAGTATAGTGAGAAGACTCACCTCGTAAATGCTGAAAGCTAGCAACTCCTGAAATCACTCGTGCACAATCCGACGAACTACAACCTTCCTATAACATCACATATCTCATTAACACTTATAACTTCTAAGGGTGACTATCCCTAAGAAGTCAGACTTAGGTCAACTCTGGTCAACGGTCAACGGTCAGCTCGACCGGACTCGGCGAGTACCATGGCGACTCGGCGAGTCTAGACGTCTTCCAACTTTCTGAGATTCCTTATCTACTCGTCGAGTACCCTCCTCGACCCGACGAGGTACCCTTGAAAGAATCGCAGGGCCACCCCGACTCCACTCGCCGAGTCTGATGAACAACTCGGCGAGTCCCAGTAAATCTTCAAGCTACTCGCCGAGTCTGAAGAACAACTCGGCGAGTCCATGCCATGCAGACGAGTAACTGCTTCCTGAGATAGGTCTCGTCCCGAAATACTCATGCATGGGACCTTCTGGACCTCTAAAGGTCCTACTACAAGATTATAGCCGTAGGGTAACAAGGCACTACTTCATCAAATCACTAAATGGGTTCTATAAACCCTAATTTCATAAATACATCAATATAGCAGAGCATACACGAATTCTTACCTGGATGATGTATTCTCTGTATTCCCAATCCTCAGAATGTGACCCCTTCCTGCTCTTTTAGCCAATCCTTCCTTTTCCTTGCTCAACCACTCTTCTATAACCAACAATGGCCTAAGATCCTTGCTCCAGCTGCACTAAATCGATTTAGGGTTCTTCTCAGAAGGCTAAAACGAACAATGACGGCCAATGGGTCCCTTTTATACGTCCCAAACCTGAACGGTTAGGGTTTCCGCTAAACAGCGTCGACTCGCCGAGTCCATATCTGGACTCGTCGAGTCCAGTCGCGGACCCGTGACCAAGTCTGCGATCCTACTCGGCGAGTCTAGGCTCCAACTCGCCGAGTCCCCTCTTAAATCACCCCAAAAACATAATTTTAATAATACCTGAGATTCCGGGCTGTTACACCAACCACATAGAGTTTTGTACCAAACAAAATGCTTCCAACCCCCGATCACATCGCTGCTTGAAAGGGAACAAAGTTACTGACCATATACAACTACATAACACTTATACTCGATAGAAGGCTCAAATAATCCTTCGACTAGAATATTCATCCCTGCAACGGTTAGACTCATACGAGAGCTGAGGAACAAGGTCAAATCAATCACTCTGAGATTATTTAATCCCATTGCGAGTGACTAAGCATTTACCAATCAACCAGTTACCCACTCCCACATGAAACCTCAAATCACAACTACTGCCTGAAGCACCACGCTGGCTCTTGGCTGCTTCCCACAAGTAGCCGAGACCTCCCTGGTCCCAACTTGTCCGCCGATTATCTGAAATACCGAATTTTTTCCCGACTGCAGAGCTAAATGACACTCCCACAGTCGCCTCACATGACTTCCGAAAGAAAGCCTCGACTGACAATAATTACCCGAACCATCACGAAATCAATCCGATGCTAATCTGAATGCTACAAGACCAACTATAGTCTTATCCCATACCCGGTCTCCCGCGACCTATCAATTCCTGATTGCAAACATGTTGTGGCCCTCCTACAACAATGTGAACAGACCCACCTTGGCCTAAACCATCCGAAAAAAACCGTGAGCAAATCACAAATTTTCCACAATCTCACCGCTACACAAGGACCGGTGAATGCTACGAGCCACCCTACAATCTTACAACACTTCTCATGCTAACTGGCCGCTAGTGAATGCTATAAACCACCCTGCAGTCTTACAACACTTCAATTTTAACTGCTAACTAGTGAATACTATGGGCCATGCCACATTTTTATATCACTTCCACCTTGCCACTATTGTCTCCTAGAGCCTTACCGCTAATATATCAATTCGAACACATCCAATGTCGAGCATGCACTCGGCCCGACACCTGAGCTTAACTCGAACCATAGCTGGAAGCCCAACTTGGGCTCCCCCCCTACGGGAATGCGAAACTCATCCAAGATTCCAAACCGCTCCTGCTCCTGAATTCCTGGACGATTCTCCCCCACTTTGATTCGACTAAGCTCTTACAACACCCATGATTGAAAGGATTTCTAATCCCGCTAACCCCCCAATAATCAAAATGATGACAACCTGCGCTTCCCAATGCTAGTGATCCATTATTAGCTAAACTCAAAAGACCGTAAAAACCCTGAAGACCAGCTGAACACTTCCCAAAAATCCCTTCCCATAAGCTCCTTAGATTCTCGAAGGCTCTCGCTGATTTAAGTATGGATCCCGTGCTTTCAGTAGTACGACCCTTATAATACCTTCCACACTTATCCATACTTTCCTTAGCAATCCTCCTGAATCCTCTAAGTCACTCCCTCAACCAATGCATCAAAACTCACTAAGCCGCAACACTAACCCGCTGAAGTATATCCTAGGCTCTCTTAGGCTCTCGACCTCAACCATCCCTCAACATATGATCTAACCGTTTTCATACATCACCATTTTAAAGTTAAATGGTTGGTATTTTATAAGTTGTTATTTTGGTCCCTTACTTTATTTAAAATATACATTTTTGGTGCTTTAAATAATTTCATTTTTGTAGTTTTCGTTTATGTATAATTGTAAAAATGTTGTATGATGTTTTCAACATTGGCATTAAGAGTGTGGTAGACGTTTATGTATAATTGTAAGAATGTTGTATGATGTTTTCAACATTGGCATTAAGAGTGTGGTAGACATGAGTGATGGTGTATCATCTTGACTTCAGGAAAATCGCACATGCATGGCATGTGAGATTATAGTGCAATGGTTGCAACCAGCTTGCAGAAAACCTAACACGAGACAACATTTTTAAATTAGGCAGCGATGTAAGTGGTGTTTTCTTTTTTGTTGTTCTAATTTTAATATTCTTTATTGTATGTAACTTATTGATTTCCATATGATGACTTCACATTGCAGCTATGTAACCAGGTTCCGCGTGCAAAAGCAATGGAAGAGTCAACAGTTGACTGTGGAAAACTTGCTTTTCTGCCTACTATTTCATTTACCGTTGGTGGCAAAGAATTTCAAGTTTCAGCCATTGATGTATATGTTATTTTTTTTTTCCTTTTTCAGTTGATGATTGTTTGAATTTTAGTCATATGTCGTAAATACCCTTGATTTTTTTTTTTGTCTAAAAACAGTACATTCTTAAGGTTGGCGAGGGTGCTACCGCAGAGTGTATTAGTGGTTTCATTCCAATGGACATTCCTCCTCCCTGTGTTAATCAAGGTAAACGAATAAAAACGTGACTTAACGAAAATATATTGTCCCTGGTTTGTAAACTCACCTTGCAATATCATCTTTTGCTTTTTATTTATTTGGGTTGAGGTATATTTGATCCTTATATGGAATCGTATACCAATATGCAAGTCACAAACTGAACCTAGTCATGCATAAGGGTTATATGATGAATAGAGTATCATATACCAATGTGTCAAGTCACCTGCTCATCATAACTAGTCAATTTCCGATTTTTCCACTTTATAAGAAATAGAAAAGATGAAGATCTTAATGGAGACACAATCGCTGCCATGTTCATGCTTTTTATGTATCCATGTTCATCATTGGGACACTTCTCTCGGTCATTTTCGATATATATATATATATATATATATATATATATATATATATATATATATATATATATATATATATATATATATATATATATATATATATATATATGACTAAACCTATGGCATGTGTATTCATCAAACGTATCAAGTAATCATATATGAAGGAAAAGGTCAAGTGTACCTCTGAGATCCTCCGAACACTTCATTGGGATGTTTTATTTAGGATTTCCTACTGAAGTGTTTGGGGGAACTCCAAGTGCCACTTGACACAAACAAACTAAAGTCTTGCACATTGCTTA
This sequence comes from Lactuca sativa, assembly GCF_002870075.4. Classification (NCBI taxonomy): domain Eukaryota; kingdom Viridiplantae; phylum Streptophyta; class Magnoliopsida; order Asterales; family Asteraceae; genus Lactuca; species Lactuca sativa. Next base: position 99,944,554 of record NC_056626.2, read on the forward strand.
TATTGGTTCATAAGTGATCTTCTTCTAAGTACATTAGTATATGAAGTTGCACTTGCTTAGGAATCTTTGCTTTGCAGTGTTTACTTCACGAACAAACGATTATTAACTTCAACTTCTATTTGTTTCTTACTAGACTGGGTTTAGTGATGTCTTCTAAAGGTCTTGTGTGGGAGCATAATTAGCTAATTACTACTCACCTGGCTACATTCATTACAATAGATGTAGAGAATTTTTTTTTTTTTTTTGTACCAAAAATATAAAAATTGATGAGATTGATATTTATTTCATCCATCCAATAAGGCAGATAGTAGTTTACTGGTCTATATACAAAATGGTAATTAAATTTATGAACCAGTCTCAAGGCAAGGATCACACAAATCGTAATCCTTTTTTCTGTGTGGATGAAGACCATGGCCTTCTTGTGGCACAAAAGGCTGTAAATGAATAATAGGAAAGGATATTGCATCTTGAAAGTTGTCTATTTGAATCATTTATGCAGTTACCAAGTTGGATTTTGTTTCTCGTTACAAGTTGATGTTATGGTAGCATGATAGCTAGCTTTCACATATCCATGAAAATGACAACTCTTCGAGGATCCTTATGGATATGTGAAATCATGGAATGTATAGCTGTGCCAATGTGGAAGCAAAAACAGTAACTTAGGAAGAAATTGCTAATAAGAGAATGACAAGAATGAAGAATGGATTTCTTATCTCTTCTTTAATGGTGTAACATGATAGTGTACCAGAGAACTACAAGAAACTGAGATTGAACAGAAAATTGTACCGTTGGACTATTTTTTGGTCAAATTTGACATCTTTTTATTATTTACACGAACAATCACTACTCTATAATATGCTTGTTAGATTTAACTGACAATCTCCACCTTGATACACATAGATCCAACTATACGTGAAAAGTGTATATACCTCCTAGCGTATCTCAGTAACTGTATGTGAAAGTGTATACCTCCTAACCGAACTCAGAACCGAAAACAATGGATAATCAACCTGTATCAACTCAACCCTTTCAAGTAGATTCAGTCTTTACTACCAATGAAGCACCTTAGAGTTTACACCACTTTTTCTTAATCTCTACCACATCCTTTGGCTCAACACAAAGATCCCTGCCCCCTTTTCGAGAAAACCGCCTCCTACAAGTACCATCCTCCACTTGAACTCCATAGGCCATGTCCTCGAATCCATACTTAACTAACAGTCTAATAGTATGTCTTTAATTTGTATCTATCCCCATTAAATAAAGGAGACCCTCTTTGGCTCGACCTTGAGGGGCATCATCATTCAAGTCCACTACAAAAGATTCAACGATATATTGAAGAATCTCAAAACTAGTTTCATTTTCTTTTTCCTCCTTATCAATTTGTGAAACATAAGTTATATCATTGATATGAGCTCAAAACTACCATTCTCCACCTATTTGGAGATATCATATACCTTCTCTATGATAGCCAAAGAACCTTTTTGGTGGATGATCGTCGATCAAATTCTTATCAAACCTGGTTGACCGACTCAAAATGACACACCAGTCGGACAAGGACCATAACCGTATCCCCTGACATCATCACCATAACCGAATAAAATTTTCCAAACTATAATAAATAATATAAAAGTGTGGTTATTATATAAAATAGTTAGGAGAAAAAGTCAATAAAATGAATCTAAAAGTTATTTATAAATTTGTATAAATGGTTATGGAGACAGGATGAACAAAACCACCATCTAGATGACCTAGTGATAATCGTTTGAGATTAAAACACTTCAAAAGAGAAATGTGAAATTCGAATCTCAAAAGCTTTAACATTAAGTAGCACGACTATTAAAAAGATCTGAGATAACTAAGAATCAATGAATTATTAATTTGATATACAAAATAAATATAGTCATACATGGAATGATATTTGAGAAAAAATTAGTAAAAAATGTAACATTCATATCACCATTATGTATAGTATTTCACTATTTCGTTTTTTGTCCTAATTTTCAAAATAAATTTTTCATTTTAAAAATTGAATCATTACATATTTATATAAAGAAATGTTCAAGGAAAACCCTTTTATTTTTAAACTGTAGTTTAAGATTAGAGTTATAAGGAAAAGTATCGCGAAACCTCAAATTATTAAACTGCTGATGAATGTGTATAGTCACTCGTTCGCCTTCCCATAAATTTTTAAAGTACCAAAAATATTTAATCCACAATTGTAATCCAAAGCTTAGCGAGTTTCTCAAAATACCCCACAGAACAATACGCATACAATGCATGCAAACCAAGGCTCCAACACAAGGATGGATGGCCACCAGAGCCTATAACATCCAAGTCAGGCTGCTCTCCTTGGGCCTACAATATAAAATGGACCGTTTGGGCCTCTTGGCCTTCAACATATAGCTGGACCGCCTCAACCCAACCATAATATGTCAACATATACAAATAAACAATAACAAGTAAACACAGGTATTCTTAACAAATGTACATGTCTACAAGATCACTACAACCTATCAACATCCTAACATACAAATGATCTATACTACATTACAAATTATAGTGAGAAAATTCACCTAAGCTAAATGATAGAAGCTAAACAACAACATTGGCAACAGAATAACTAACGCAAGCTACCTAATGCCAAACTGAGACCAGTCCTTAGCTAAACACTAAATTCTAATAAGGTTTGACCAAAAGTCAAACTTGTCAAAAATTCAATGGTCAACGGTCAAAGGCTCACTACGACGTCGCCATGATACTACAAAACAGACACGTGACCTCTCATCCACCGCGTCGCGGTCAGTGACCCACCGCATCACGGTTTCTCGACTTAACACCCTTTTCCACTAAGGACTTAATCCTTTAAGCCCAAAGCCATAAATATCATATCTAATTCTTCTAAGTGACTTAATGGATAAAGTTTCTAACTTTATCCTTTACCACGGTTCAAACAACTAAGATCTAGACTTTAAGTCTCAAAGAGTCTAAGAATGCATCTTTCTCGACTTAATCCATTAAGTGCAAGACTCCAACTTTCAGATCTGAATCAACATGATGATTAGATGGATAAAGTTTCCAACTTTATCCATAATAGTGCAACAAACTTCCAAGATCTAAAACTCTAAGCCAAAAAATGTCTAAAAATCCACTTTCTTCATTCATAGAGTAAGGAGAGTTCTTGTATACACTCTTTACTCCACTAAATCACTAGATCTGAACTTTAAACATGAACTAAAGCTCATGGATTTCTTCAAACTCCATGGAATAAGTCATAAAGGGAACAAAACTCATTAAAATGGACCAAAACACTAAATACTCATAGATCTAATGATGAAACATAATAAAACAAGGATATTTACAACCCACAAGGTAGATGAAGGTTGATCTCTCTAGTTGCAAAGCTTCAAAACCAAATATTTGAAAAATACAGCACCAAAAAGCCATAAAAACTCAAGAATATGGATGAGAGGAGAGAGAAGGAGCTTGATCTATGAAGGGAGGCTAGGGGTTTTCTAGAAAGAGGGGTTCTTAATGCAATTTAATGAGCTTGGGTTGCACAGCTCAACACTTTGTGGTGAACTCCTCACCACGCCGTCGTGACGCATTTTTCCCCAAATTCATTCCAATTTTAAACAGTCATAACTTCTTCGTTTCAACTCTGTTTTCAGTAATCTCTATATGCACGTGAAGGTATGACAAACCCCAAAATACTATATAATTACTTTTGAATTAAAACATACCAAATTAAATTCATGAATTCATGCAAGAAGTCTGAAATATCACTTTCCTATTTTACACTTTTGCTCCAAAGCACAATTAAAGGGCTTAAATCACTTAACTAATCTTATCAACATCCAATAGGGTGTAAACTTTATTCCCTTGAAGTCCAAGACCTTTATTCGATCAAATTGTGGTCCGCCACCCTGAATTCAGAAACGTCCTAAAATTGAATGTGATAATTCTCCCCCACTTAAATTGGATTTCGACCTCAAAATTCGACTCGATTAGAATTTATGAAAACAACAACAACACAATCCATATGACTCCTCCAACCGCTTCAAAAAATCAAAACATCCATAGAGAAGAAAATTTTGGAGACTACTCAGAACCTAAAAACAACCCCATCTCTTGAAAACACTCAATAACGACAACATCTTCCTCCGAACGGTATGACCCCACTCATAGCAAAAACTACTCAAACCACGAAAACTCTCAAAATTGCGACGATAAACCAACTCTATCAACATACTTTACAAGATCAGGAATCCACCAGTCTAACACTCTAGGAACATACATAATGACTAATGATCTTCCATTTGTCGAACCTATCCCTAGTCCCTGACTAGGAACACCACCAAACCAGAATGAACACTCAAACCATTTTGATTGGAAATTCTAACCAATCCCAAATTCATAAATTATGCCTAAAATACCTTAAATGAATAGTTAACTTCCTTACAAGTCATCACTTTCCCACCACTCACTAGAGCACAACAATGGTCAATCAAAAAAAAATTCACGAGGCATCCAAACTCCCACACTAGCATAGGTGCACCACCATCTAAAAAATCATCCAAGGGACCTACAACGAACTCCATCACGAGTAAATTAACTCATGAGAACTATTCTCATAAAAACGAACAAGGATCCACTAAGTGTAACATCCCAATTTTCAACCCAAAATTTTCATTTTTATTTATTCAAAACATTCAATTACATTAGAGTATAATTACATTATGCGGAAACATGATTGCTAATGCACGTATGTACAATCGAGCTTCGCCTTTCTTATTATCTAATGGAGTACCTGAAAGCAGTTAATATTAACTGGGTAATCACTTGGCTTAGTGAGTTCCCCCAATATACCATATACCACAATGCACATACATGTATACAAATAATGGCTGTATTTTAGACTTACAACTTACACCCAATTTCATCTTCAACACGAGTCTACATATACTAACAATCTTCATGCCATTTCATAACACGAGTGTATGTGTACTTATGGCCTACACGCCATTTTGTTAACACGTGGGCCTATAGGCTCCTGACCTCTTTTCTCGTTCTGCCATCATCCCCTAACTAATTCACAATAACTTATAAGCATATCACATTCACACACATAGCTACTACATATTTGGCTCTACAGTGTTACACTTGGTTCATTGTACTTTTCAGTTTAGACCCTTGGGGGTGCCAGGTTTTCCGGATTTGGTCCCTAGGGGGCAAAATTATGAACTTCGGGGAAGTTGGAGTACGATGTCCGTACTCCTTGTATGTTGGGCATACTCATGCAGGTTGGTCGTGGAGCTCATCCACGCACTCTGGGTGTACGTGGAGTACACTTAGCATATGTGAGCAGTTTAGAAACCCTAATTTTAGGGCTTGTACCCTATATAAACCATAATATAGCCTATTTTTGCCTTGTTTAACCAGCCTCCATACCCTTGAAAATCCTAATTCGTTCCTTAGCCTTTGTGTGGTGCTTTTGAGCTCTTGTGAAGCGTTTGGTGAGTGTTGTGCATCTTGAAGTGGTAGAAGAAGAAACTTGAAGACTCATTCTTTGGAAGATAGCCTCGAGATCCAGCTTTAGCACCTTCATTTCGTGGCTTTTGAGGTATAAAGTTCAAAGCATGTGATATCATTTCATAGATCTATTATTTGTCTTGTTTTTGGTCATTTTAGGTTCCTTTAGTTAGTAATTGTGAGCTAAGGTCATTTGTGGAAGCTTATCCTTGTAGATGTGGACATATTAAGAGTTTCTTAAGCATAAATGTGAAAACTTTATGGTGGTTTTGGATCTCATGCATGTGTTAAGTCATTTATTAAGATCTTTTAAGCTCTAAAGCCCCATTAAGCCATGCATACACGTAAAGTTGGCAACTTTACGTGATAAACCACCTTAAGGAAGTCAGATCTGAGTTTGGTTTGAAGTCTTAATCGGTTAAGAGCTAAAAATGGGAAGTTGGCCAAGTTGGTGGAGTACGTTGGGCGTACAAGCAGGTATGCTGTGTGTGCAAGCCCTCAAGTGAGTACGACGAGTGTACGAGCTGAGTACGCCCCAGTTACTCATCATATTGGGCTTCGGTCTATTTAGGCTCTCGATTTTGGGCCATGTGGACTTTGGTTGTATTGGGACTTGTTGGGCCATCTGAATCCTATTGTTGGGCTGTTGAGATTTTAGTGGACTCTCTTGGGTGAAGGCCCATGAAAAGGATTGGGCATAATTTGGAAAAATAGGCCTTATTTGGGCTTTGGGTGATTATTTTAGAATTTGGGCTTTTTGGACAATTGGTTTAGGCCTTGGCCTTGGGCCAAGTTAGGGAGACGGTTGTAACGGACGGTTCCTAGTATGTCTTTAATTCCCAATTTATTCACTTTTGTATAGAAATTCGATGAGTTGGAGGCCCCAAAATCGTCGAGTAGAGATGGATTTGGACGCGGGTTGTGAAGTCTACTTGACGATTCGAGAAGCCTCAACTCGACGAGTAGGACTGGCAGAATCAAACCCTAATTTTCTGGGTTTTGCACCATATTTAAGCACCTTAACTCCCATAAGATGGCCTCATTTACAACCTTCTTTGTCCCATACCCTAGCCACGAAACCCTAATCCACTTTTGAGAGTTTTGAGCCATTTTGTGCATTCTTTATGGTTTTGAAGAAGAAGATACTTGAAGAAACAGAAAGGACGTGTAGGAGAAGAGTAGATCTAGAAGTTGAGCTTCATTTCTAGTCTATCTAAGGTATAAAGCTCCTACCTTGCTTATAGTATGCTTAGATATAGTTTTAGGATGTTTTCTCCATATTTTGGTCCAAGAAGGTTGGTCTTTGGAGCTTGGACGTCCCATGGGGGGCAAACCTTTCAGATTTAGGGTCTCTAGGGGACTTAATGTCATAAAGGTCCCAACTTTATGGCCATGGAAGTCCTATGCAACTAGTGGACCATCTTTTTGGCCTTTTGAGCCAAGTAGTCTATGCATGCAAGTAAAGATAGAACTTTACGTGACTAAACTGTCCCTAGAGTCCAAATCTATGATCCTATGGCATATCTGGAAGTTTTGATGGTTTTTGAAGTTGGAACCAAGCCATTTTGAGCTAGGGTTAGGGCTCATTTCTTATAGGATGGGTCTTAATGGGTAAAGTTGGGAACTTTACCCTCCTAAATGTGTTTTCGAGTCAGATCTAGAATATGGGACTTAGACTCGAAGAATAATGGCTTAACACATTAAGAAAGCTTAACAGACTGAAGAACTTGACGAGTTGAGTCGAAAAGCCCCGATTCTGTATAAGGAAGGGCTCGACAAGTTCAAGGATGGACTCGACGCGCTGGGTGGGAAAGTCCCGACTCTGTTGATAGGAGGAACTCGACGAGTTGGATCACGATTTCAGGGTTTTATGAATTATGGAACTTGGCGAGTTGATGGGCCAACTCAGCGAGTTGAGTCAACCCAAAATGTTGACTTTGACTAGGGTGTTAACTTTGACTTTGACTTTGACCAAAGTTGACCCTTAAGGGGTTATAAGTATGAAAGGGTAATTAAAGGAAATATTTTATGTGTAGGAGTTTGAGAAGGGTTGCTTTCAGAGCCGAGGACAGTTCAACTACTTACAACATTTGAGGTGAGTTACCTTCCAGTAGAAGTGGATTGAAAATATCGGCCCACTAGTAGTTGATTATGGTAGAGGTGATTGTCTTTGTGATACTTGTATGGTATGCCACTATATGTTATGCTTTGTTTGATAGTATGCAATGATATTATGTAATAGTGGTAGGAGGGGTGGGATAGACCTCGTTACCGGTCGAAAGGACCGAAGGGGTAGGCCAGCACCCAGATATGCTAGGCAGTATGTGACTTATGTGTTTATGTACTAGGAGGATATGTGGTAGTGGTTGGTGGTGAAAGAGTCACCGTTGTCGATTGAAAGATACCAAAGGGGTAGGCCAGCACCCATATATGCTAGGAAGTTACCGGTTGAAAGAGACCAAAGGGGTAGGCTAGCACCCTGATATGCTAGGCAGTTACCGGTTGAAAGAGACCGAAGGGGTAGGCCAGCACCCGGATATGCTAGGCAGTATGTTATTGTATGGTATGTGGTATGATGGGGGAACTCACTGTGCTTTGTACTTACAGTTTTCAGTTTTGGTTTTAGGTACTGCCTCTTCGAAGGGAAAGGAGTCAGCATGATCGCAGTGCATCATACTACATTTTCCGCATAGGAGATCTTTGGGATTTATACTCTGATGTTGTTTTACCATGACATGTTTTGACTATTGATACATGGGTTTTGATATGAGTTGACACTATGAATGTTTTCAGACAAATGGTTTCATAATTATTTGATTTAAAATGAAGTTTTTGGTCTTAAATTTTGGGATGTTACAAGGGTAAAAAGGTATTTTACCACAATTTGGACTCTTATTGTGAGTCGGGATCCAATTATTAATCGGATGTTATTTTTTGATTAATAGCCCAGGGATTTTAGCGGATCTACAACCAGAGATTTATCTGTGGGTTTCAGCCGTTGAGGTCAGTCACCTCACTGTACTATGGATCGAAGGCACCAATTTCAGCCCATATGCTTATTGGAAGACCAAAGGGTGACCCTTGGCATTTTATGAAAGGCCCGAAGGTGTCTCATGATAAATCTGTATGCAAGACCATGGTTCGGACCCTGGCAGTTAAGTAGTTTGTTAGTTGTAGATTGTATGCTTATTGTCTTTGTGATGCTTGCATGGAAGACCAAGAGGTGATTCTTGGCACTTGTCTGTAAGCCCAAGGTATTCTCCCCTGGCCTGGCAAGGAAAGACCATGATACGGCTTGTGGCATAATGGCAAGACTATGGTTGGCACATAGCATTCTCTATTGTATGTATGGTATGAGGTATTTTGGGGAACTCACTAAGATTTGTAATTACAGTTTATTATTTATGGTTTCAGGTACTTCCAGTTCAAAATGGAAGGGCCCAACTTGATCGCAACGCATACACCCATGTTTTTCCGCAACTTTATGATTTTGGGATTGTACTATGATAATTGTTTTATTATGAAATAATTCTAAATGTTTGAGTAAAAGATAAATGCATCTTTTAATTTTATTAAAAATGAAAGTTTTACCTTGAAATTTTGGGATGTTACATACAAACACATAGAAAACTATACTATGGGCTCTACTTTACTGGTTCCAATATCCTAACATACACGTATATATATTGGGATACATAATATAGTGAGATGAGCTCACATGGATAGTTGCTCTGATAACTAACAACAATCTACTGATGATACAACTGATGGTAACGTACCCAACGAGTATTAACCTATAATACTACCACTTACTAGATACTAGGGAAATCTGGAAATGTGGGTTAGACCAATCACTAATCCTAATGAATACTGATACTTCTATCAAATAAGGATCAGCCAGGCCGAACAATTAAAAGGTGAGACCACTTCGGGGTATAGCCTTTCTTAAATCCAACAACCAAGCTAACATGACCATTCTAATCACCTCTCCCGTAAGTAGATCAATCAATATAACGACTTGGAATTACTGAGAAATCATAATTATAGTTTCCTAGTAACAACTTATAACTATATTTATAAATTTCATGGAGGCGTAGTAAATTTAGCTCACTTACAAAGTATTGTTGATGGGAACCAGGATCTAACTGGGCAGAACACTGACTTGGGACCTCACACTCGAGGATTACAACTAACTGAGCACTCAGGGGTGTCACAGGGCTTTGTTGTAGGCCGAAAGTCTATGGAAAATAGCTTAAAAGTAAGGAATACTCGAGAGACAAGATGTGTAGTGGTGTGGGAAATGCAGCATATACGGAGATCTCTACATAGAGCCAAGAAAATTGAAGCAAACCACACATATATAAGGACGTGCCGCGTACTGTAGGGGTGTTGCCTCCAACATTCTTTTGCCACGTGTCGCTTTTGGGTTCGTCCACATCGGCACTTCTATAAGCTTTTCATGTGCCCTATTTTCCTGGCGCCACATGTCATGATTGTTTGCGGGCCATGTGGCCTCATTTCTAGAGAGATTCGACCGATCGAACCTGCCATGTTTCATCTCTGTACGGTGCCTTGTCATCATTCATGCCGCGCACTTCGAGCGTATGATTTTCCAGATTTTCAAAATGACGTAATGTCTTCTTACGAGCTCTGTTTTTTACGTTCTTTATATTACCAGAAAGTTCTCGACGAGATCTACAACTTTCCATTAGGTACCAACAGCTAATGCTCAATCTATCTAAAAATTATATTTTTGATAGGCTTAAACTATTTTGAGATCGCCGCAGAAGGCATGACTCCTACTTAAAGAGTCCATTCTCTTTGTTATTTATATCGACAGACTGCTATTGATGATATCTTCAAATCTTATTTAAATTATTTTCTAATAATCTACCGTTCTAAAATTTAAATTTTGTGTCGTGCACTACTATACCCGATTGCACAGAAACTTAGAAAAATCATATCTATTTCATACGGAGTCAGATTTGGGCATTCTTTATATGCACGATCTTGGTTTAACGATTACTGTGAATTTCGTTCAGATCTCTTAGGCTAAAAAGTGATTTATCAAGAATTCACCTTTTACGTTATGTAGAGTCGTGCTTGTTTAATCGTGAAACTTTGAAGAAGCATAACTTCTTTATACGAAGTCGGATCTAAGGGCTCTATATACCTATATATATATATATATATATATATATATATATATATATATATATATATATATATATATATATTTTATCGACATTTCTTATATGTCTAAGACGATTACTTGGGCTAAAGAGTAATATATTTATACTTTAATTTTTTTTATAAACAATGGTTTATATTGAATCCTACAGAACGGTAAAAATTGGGTGTTACCACTCTCCTCCACTTACAAAGATTTCGTCCTTGAAATCCTTCTCCTAGCGCACCTAGATGCTATCTTATCGAAGTTATCGAGATCTAGACAACATTGTTGTATCTACACGTCTCATAAAACTTCATGTTTTACCTTAGACGTATTCCTGAGCTCCTCGTCAAGTCTTCCAAAACCAGGAACTCGTCAGTTGGGACTCTCTAAATTAATATTTTATGATGAACGGTGACCTTCATACATGAAATGTTGATTCATTCTGTTGACTATGAACACTGTTGACTTGTTTTAACGTGAGTAACTATGGAAATTTATCTATGAAGTCCTAGTGGAAATCACTTTCAAGAACGTGCCTTTACAAAAGGCTTACAATGTACTGTTTTGACTTTGTGTCCTATGATTTTTTTTGTTTGGCATACCCTTAAACCACTTACGTTCCTAGATTGTAGGTAGCTTATCTGCTTAGTTCAGGTGTCCTAGCAACCTGAAATTTAACTAACAAGTTTACTAAATCTGATGGGTTTGATCCAAAAGAACATCCTATGTGCTCATGCAAACCCTAATGCTTGACTCTAGGTTTCTCCATTATACATGCATTCATCCAATACTTTCAAACCCTAGATCTAGTGTATATAATCGGAATTAACTCAACAAAACAAATCTAGATGTTTAACTTGTTGTTGATTGAAGATCTTGAAGCCTTGAGAACTTTAGCACCTCAAGTGTTGTGCCTCTAATGAATCACAAATACCAATAGAAATTGGAGGAAGCAAAAGAGAGAGGGAGAGAAGAATTTTGGCTCTAGGATTCTAGGGTTCAAGTGGCCGAATTTCTCATGCCCAAGGGTCCTTTATATAGGTATATGAATTAGGGTTTCAGTCATTATCCTTATCTGATTAGTTAGCCACTAAGCAGCTCATAAGATAATTCTAGAATCCCTATCATGGACGAATTCTTAAGGCTTTATCCCTAGAATTCGTCCACCCTATCTATTAGGGTTTCCTTGCCTAACTTTGTAATTATCACATAATTTTAGTTCAGCCCCTTAAGTTTAATTAAATTCTTTTGATCAAAAAATTAGTTCTTAATTAAATATTAACCAATGTTAATTTCTCTTTTAATATACTAGTCTTATAATATATTAATAAACCATAATCACCTCTTTCTATATTATTCCCCTAGTCAAGTTGCTTTGGTGAAGGCAACCCAAAAGGACCATGCACAACCTGGTCAAGTACATACCAAATATAGTTATGGACTTAGACACTAATCCAACAGTCTCCCACTTAGATAAGTCTAATAACTATAAATGCAAATGCAACTTCTGGATCTGATTAGCAATCGCAGTTCTCAAAACTCTTGATCTTATCAATAACCTGTCCTTAAGATAAGGGATCGTATAATCCTTTGTTCTAGATATCATGCGGACAATTACATGGAACATAGTCATACTTATTGTCCAACAATTTGTTTATCGATCTCTGATGCATTTGACATAGAACTTAATTGAACACATCCATTCCGTTCTGACTGGGCCTGACACATAAGTCAAACTAAATCATCGAGGGGCCCTGATATCACTTTTACCCTCCTAAGATAAAAGGAACAGATAAACTTCGACTTATATGCATTTACTATCCACTAACCAAATCATATACAACAATGTGTTTTATAACATCAAGTTACTGATGTGTTTACGTACTATAAATTCACAACCAATTAGCAAACAATAAACCATGTATCTAGGTTTTAAGACCATATGATATTATCGTCTTGCGATCACTCGTGATGAATTCCATGAAGTGATTCCAGCAAGTGTGGGTTTATTCCAATGCTCAAAACTTGTTCATAAGCACTCATGAAAGTTGTAGCAAACTTTTGCTATGTCTAATACACTTTAGACAATCTACACACCAATTCATGACAGTCTTCATTCATACCTACTTCCAACATATGAACGACTGTGGGCTGTTTGAATAATCTTATTATTCAGGAAGTCAAAACATGAAAAATGAAACAATAGGTAAACAATTAACATAGGACAATAACATTACTAATAAATAATACTCTTTTATTTAATCATCAAATGTTAATTACAATTTATCTATTACATGTTTCTAAACTATCTAATCTAAACTAATATCGTCCTTCAGCCCAATGCTCCTAGCGTGATGCAAGTGCTTAACCATGCTCAGTCCCTTCGTAAGCGGATCTGCTGGGTAATCCTTTGACGATACCCTCTTCACTACGAGGAGTCCTTCTTCTACCTGATGTCAAATAAAGTGATATTTTCTGTCGATATGTCGAGGTCTACCATGATCCCTCAGTTCCTTGGTACAGGAAACAACTCCTTCATTATCACAAAAAAATTCCATAGGCTCCTGTATGGCCGACACAACTCCAAGGTCTCCAATGAAGTTCTTCAACCATATTGCCTCCTTTGACGCTTCGCTCGCTGCGGTGTAATCTGATTCGCACGTTGAATCAGCTACGGTATCCTACTTGGTACTTTTCCATGTCACTTCTCCTCCATTTTGGGTAAAGACCCAACCCGACTGCGAATGGTAGTTGTCGCTGTCGGTATGAAAACTGGCGTCACTATACCCTCGCACCTTTAAGTCATCAATCCCACCAAGGACTAGAAACCATTCCTTGGTCCTCCGAAGGTACTTAAGATTATTATTGACTGCGGTCCAATGTGCTTTGCCAGATTTCCCCTAATATTTGCTGACCATGCTCAAAGTGAAGGCCACATCAGGGCGAATACAAGTCATAGCATACATAATCGAGCCAACTGCGGAAGCGTATGGTACTCGGCTCATTTCTGCTATCTCGACTTCGGTACTCGGGCTTTGAGTCTTACTCAAATTGGCATTACTTTGGATTGGTAACTCTCACTTCTTTGAATTCTCCATACTAAAACGTTTAAGTACCTTGTCCAAGTAAGTGTTCTTACTAAGTCCTATTAGTCTCTTACTTCTGTTTCTCACTATCCTTATTCCTAAAATATAGACAGCCTCTCTAAGGTCTTTCATAGCGAAGCACTTCCTGAGCCAGGACTTAACTTCCTGCAGTGTCGGGATGTCATTTCCTATGAGTAGTATGTCATCGACATATAATACGAGGAAGCTTACTATACTCCCACTGGCTTTGACATATACACATGATTCATCCTCGCTTTGCAGAAAACCAAACTCTTTGACCTTCTCATCGAAACAAAGATTCCATCTGCGAGATGCTTCCTTAAGTCCATAAATGGACTTCTCAAGCTTACACACTCTATTGGGATGCTTCACATTGACAAAACCCTCTGGATGAGCCTTGTAAACATCCTCAGCCAACTTCCCATTAAGGAAAGCGGTTTTGACATCCATTTGCCATATTTCATAATCATGAAATGCGACAATGGCCAACATCACCCTAATAGACTATATCTTCGCAATTGGTGAGAAGGTTTCATCATAGTTTACTCTGGGAGTTTAAGTGAAACCCTTCGCGACCAATCGCTCCTTATAAGTGTGCGCATTCCTGTCCATGTCAGTCTTCTTCTTGAAGATCCATTTGCACCGGACCGTCTTACGACCTGGTACATTGTCAACCAAATTCCAAACTTGGTTGTCATACATAGACTTAATCTCGTTGTCCATTGCCTCTTTCCACTTCACAGACTCTGGGCCTGCCATGGTTTCCTTATATTTGTTAGGTTCATCCAAATTTATTAGTGTACTATCACTAATATACGTATCCCCTTATGTAGTAATATGAAAACCATATAACTGGGGTTGAAACCTAACTCTTTCGGAACGTATAAGAGGTAAGGACTTGTCAATCGGTTCAACCGGAGTTTCCTCCTCGGGTTGAGCGCCAGTGTTGGAGGTTCCTTCATCGCTCGACTCTTGAATCTCTTCAAGATTGATTTTCCTCCCACTGTCCCCTTAGCTTATGAGTTCTGTCTCTCGAAAAACCCCTCTCCTCGCAATGAAGACAACGTTGTCACTCGGTCTATAGAAGAGATATGCACATGATTTTTGTGAGTGGCCTATGAAAATACACCGCTCACTATGAGGTTCGAGCTTATCGTGAGTCTCTCGTCTTACGAAAGCCTCGCAACCCCAAACCTTGATATGTGACAACGAGGGAGCTTTCCCTGTCCACATCTCGTGATGTGTTTTGGCAACCTTCTTCGTAGGGACTAAGTTAAGGATATGGGCGGCAATCTCTAAGGCATACCCTAGAATGAGATAGGTAGTGAAGCACGACTTATCATAGAACGAACCATGTCTAGCAAGGTTCGATTACGCCTCTTAGCCACACCGTTAAACTGCGGTGTCCTAGGTAGCATCGATTGCAAAACGATTCTGCATTCCTTGAAGTAGTCATGGAATTCAAGACTTAGGCACTCTCTTCCTCGATCGGATCAAAGCATGTTGATTTTCCTGCCCAACTGATTCTCCACTTCTTGTTTAAACTGTTTGAAATTCTCAAAGGTTTCTGACTTGTGCTTGATTAAGTAGATATACCAATATCTGCTATAATCATCGGTAAAAGTCACATAGAAGCGGCCCGCATCCTTTGTGGTAGATCTAAAGGTCCCACACACATCGGTGTGTATGAGATCCAATAAACCCTCACCCCTTTCACAAGTGCCAGTAAAGGGTGACTTGGTTATCTTTCCAAGTAAACAAGACTCGCACACGTCATCGTCCCTAAGGTCGAATGACTCCAACACTCCATCCTTTTGGAGTTGGGCTATGCGTTTCCTGTTGAAATATCCAAGACGACAATGCCACAAGCATGCTTTATCCATACTATTGGAAGAATCAACATACAATACATCATTTCATAAGTTATCTACAACCATCACAGTTTCATATATTCCATTACAAGGCAACACTTAAAAATATAAAACAAGTTTAAGATAAGCATAAATAGAACCCTTATCATTATCAAATGAATATCTAAATCCTTGTCTATATAAACCATGAAATAAAATGATGTTTCTTGCCATATCTGGAGAATAGAAACAATTGTTTAAATCTAAACCTAATCCATTACTAAGCACTAAGGAATATACTCCAATATTGGTGACAGTAGCCAATATTCTATTTCCCATGATTAGGTTTATCCTTCCACGCTCCACATCCCTATTTCTTCTTAGTCCCTGTAAATTAGAACATATGTGAAAACTACATCCTGTATCAAGAACCTAACAAATAGCATGCGATGAATCATTAGTTTTAATGTGTAAATACCTACAAAGGACGGCTTCATCTTCCCATCCTTGATAGCTTGCAGATATTCTGGGCAGCTTCTCTTCCAATGTCCTATCTTGTGGCAGTGGTGGCACTCTGCCTCCTTAGGATTAGAGTTGGGTTTAGCAGAACTAGCCTTGGTTCCACTAGAAGAGGTACCATCTTGGGACTTTCCCTTGTGGTGGATATTTGAGGGATCCTTCCTATTTTTACCCTTCCCTTGCCCTACTACTAAGATAGGAGCAGTAGCGGGAGTTAGAGTTGATGCAACATACTTATCTTACAGATTTCTCTCAGTAGTCCTTAGCAAGCCTTGAACCTTGCTTAAAGTGACCTCTTCCTTATTCAGATGGTAGGTCATGCGGAACTTCTTGTAGTAGGGAGGCAAGGAGTGAAGGATGATGTCGATTGATAGCTCTTCATCAAAGTTAACATTTAACTTTAGCAGGCGATCAACATATCTCTGCATCTTTTGCAGATGAGCGGTAAGGGACTCTCCATTACCCATTTGGGTAGTGATCATCGAAGTGATGATCTCATACCTTTCTTGCCTCGCACTTTGGTGGTACCGGTCCAACAAGGCTTGATGTATTTCATAGGGATACATGTCCTCATAGGACTTTTGGAATTCTGCAGTCATGGTCGCCAGCATGATGCAATGGACTTTTGTGGCATCACGCTCATGGGCCTCAAAGGCGGCGATCTCTTCGGTAGTAGCAGTGTTGAGGTTGATCTCCTTCAGCTTCTCATCAAGGGCATTCTCTTTGTCCTCGTAACGAGTGACCATTCGGATGTTGTGGATCCAATCATTGAAATTGGACCCCTTAAAGATCACTCTCCCACACAAGTTCATGAGTGAGAACAAGCCGGAGGAGTTCAAGCCGGAAGCATTGTTGTTGTTCGAGATCTGAAAAGGAGAAGAACAAAGTTTGATTAGAAATGAATCCCCAATTAAACACCCAAATGAGAAATTAGGGCTAGGATCCAACAACATTATTTACAAATTAGAAGAGGGATGTCGTAATCTAACATGCAAATAATTTAAAGGTAACTGAATAACAATTCACTAATTCTCCACCATGAAAAACGAAAAAGAGATTAAGTTTTAAATGTATTGAAAACTCCTAGATCTTTTGAGATTCATTAAACTTTTCAATGGCATGCTTAAATCTCGATATGCCCTCTAGTTTGTGACTGGGATGCCGAGGATCACAAAGCGGGTGTGAATAACCATGTAAATGTACATTGTGCCCTCATTGTTACAGTCACCTATTCGATGTGCCGGTTAACCACACACGCTCCATCGAACTATGACAAACAATGAGTCACCATTTGCCACCTTTGCTTAGAACCCAAATAGTGTGCCGGATAACCACACACGCTTCACTAACGTCTTAGCAAAGGTATAAAGTGTAATTTCATGGAATTGCATCAATTCACTTTTGCCTAAAGTAACTAAGATTTAGAATTTTGTAAAAACATTAAGTTACTTTTATAATTCATTATACTTTTTAATGAGAAAAGGTTGCCCTATCCTAACCGTTCGGCTAACGACCCTCCACCAATCAAGGAAGCGGTGGGTGAGAGTGGACACCCATTAAACGACCATTTTATAGGCCATAACCTTATACCCCCTTATAGATCGTCTTCGTGAATGAGCCCTACTAACGATAACACTAGCGTTTAAGTTATACATACATATATATATATATATATATATATATATATATATATATATATATATATATATATATATATATATATATATATATATATATATATATATATATATATATATATATAAATTTAAATTTCAAAACTTGAGGGTAAGTTTTGAACTTTTCAAAACACAAAGGATCAAATAGCAAATAATTTAAATTAAACAATTAATTTAATGATTATCTAAATTTGACCTAATCAATTTTATTCATAAGATAATTCAACAAATAATTTAAATAATCAATTATTATCATATAAGGAATTTATTATTCAAATAAATGGAAATTATCTTTGTTTTGGAAAGGATAAACATATAACAGTAATAAAATTCGGATTTTATTAGTCAAAATGATTTAGGTAGTTATCATTAAGCAAAACAGCAAGAAATCCCGAAAATCCCTTTGTATGACGCTCTGACTCACCGAGTCCCCATATGGACTCATCGAGTTCATCATACTCGTCGAGTCCACATTAGGACTCGCTGAGTTCGTCAGGCAGAGAACACAAAAACTCGATTTTCAAGAGATTAAACAAGCAAGGCATTAATAATAAAGAAACCAAACCTTGCTCTGATACCACGGATGGGTTTGAGCCAAAAGAACATCCTATGTGCTCATGCAAACCCTAATGCTTGGATCTAGGTTTCTGTATGGTACATGCATTCATCCAAGACTTTCAAACCCTAGATCTAGTGTATATAATCAAAATTAACACAACAAAACAGATCTAGATGTTTACCTTGTTGTTGATTGAAGATCTTGAAGCCTTGAGAACTTTAGCACCTCAAGTGTTGTGCCTCTAATGAATCACAAACACCAATAGCAATTAGAGGAAGCAAAAGAGAGACGGGAGAGAAGAATTTTGGCTCTAGGACTTCTAGGGTTCAAGTGGCCAAATTTCTCATGACCTAGGGTCCTGTATATAGGTGTAGGAATTATCCTTATCTGATTATTTAGCTACCAAGCATCTGATCCTTATCTAATTACTTAGCCACCAAGCATCCCATAAGATAATTCTAGAATCCCTATCATGGACGAATTCTTAAGGCTTTATCCTTAGAATTCGTCCACCCTATCTATTAGGGTTTCCTTGCCTAACTTTGTAACTATCACATAATTACAGTTTAGCCCCTTAAGTTTAATTAACTTCTTTTGATCACAAAATTAATTCTTCATTAATTATTGACCAATGTTAATTTCTCTTTTAATATATTAGTCTTATAATATATTAATAAACCATAATCACCTCTTTCTATATTATTCCTCCAGTCAAATTCCTTTGGTGAAGGGAACCCAAAAGGACCATGCACAACCGGGTCAAGCACATACCAAATATAGTTATGGACTTAGACACTAATCCAACAAAATCCTTACTATGGTTCGAGTTAAATTTCTATGTCTTGAGTACTTGCCGATTTTCATAACGATCTATGCGACCTACTAAATTTCTTAGCTATTGATCCTCTGTTGCGAGGATAAATCCTACATCATAAGAACCTATTGGGTCCTCTTGGTTGTTTGGGTCGTATCCATGAATTCGATAATTTCCTATATCCTATATGATGCTTGGGAGGAAAGACCATACGTTTCATTAATAAGCAAGATTCTCATAACCTATGGATAATCTTAACATGAGACTTTCTTCACCCTAAACCTAAATGAAAACTTCTAGTCGAGCTGCTCCTTATACTTCTTCCTTAAGGGTCAGTTCTCCCCCACTTGGGTTCGACCCATTATATGCTACTATCTGTTACTGATCAAAATTTTAGTTGTATTTTCTTAGATAATTGGTAATTCCTTTTTGAATTTGAAGCAACTCATGTATGTCATTTCCAATGACATTTGATATTCCTATCATACCACTACTACTTGTATTCTTCATAAGTGACTTCCTTAAAATATGATAAGCATAAGTTGTTTGGATATACACTAACGCAATGTTTGACTATCTTTAACACTAGCAACCATGTGTAAAGTAAACATCCCATATTTATTAAAATATTGTATTCATACATTTATTACATTAGCTGAAGCCAAAGAGTACTATTGACTTCTACAACGTGATCTCACTCATGTTGGATCTTTCCCTCGATTAGAAGAACAACAACCACGTTCTCAGGTTTTTACCTTTCTTCCTCTATTATGAGTTGAAAGGCTCGCCCTTTGACCTTTGGGGCTTCAACTCTGTCTCATCTTCCATCGGTGATCCTCAATTTTGTAGGTGTTGAAGCTTGTATTGCACCTATTGGGTTCAAAAGAGGACAGTCGGTCTTGATATGGCCCATTTGGTTGTAGTGAAGATATATGTGCACTCCTTGTGCTCCTTGCTTACACTCTCAGCTATAATGCCATTCCTTGCCATAATTGTAGCATATTACAACATGAAAAATCCCTTCGTGTGACTTTCCACACTTATCACACCTTGCACCTTTTTGTCCTCCAAACCTTGAATATGTGTGCTTGGATCTTTTGGCTGCTAGCTGGGATGGAGCAGGAGTCTGCGCATTTTCCTTCGCTTGAGTTTCCAGCTCAATCTCCCTCCTCCTGGCATGGTGTTGCATCTATTCCAGGGTCTTGTATCTATTTCTCAATACAAATTCTATGATATCGGTCTTGAGTATGCTCAGGTACTGAGAAATCTGTACTTGTTCTGAGGATAAATATTTTGGGCAGAATAGGGCTCTTTCTGTGAAAATCTTGGTAATCTCGATCACCGACTCCTTTTTTTCTTAAATGACAAGTATTCTTGAGCTATTCGCTCCCTCTCTACAACTAGAACATACTATTTCCTAAGCTTTTCCACAAATTGTTCCCATGTCTCTATGCTCTTCTCAGCAGGTGAATAGTCCTTCATGACAAATTCCACCAGTCTTTCGCCTCATGGCGGAGAAGATTCTATACATACTTTAACTTTAGTTTGGTTGGGAAAGCACAAGTGTAGAAGCATCCTTCTATGTTAGAGATCAATCTCATTGCAACGACTGGTTCCTTGAAACCTTGAAAAATTGGGGGTTTGGTGTTATTGAACTTCCTATAAGGCAACTCCTATGCAATCATTTCTCGTACGACAGCTGATACTGCTACTTCTATCTAGCCGCGAATGTTAGTCTTGTATGATGGGTTTTGGTCATAAGACATCCTATGTGCTCATACAAACCCTAATGCTTGGATCTAGGTTTCTCTATTGTACATGCAAGTTATCCAAGACTATAAACCCTAATTCTAGCATACAAGTAATCATATTAACATAAGAATGGGTTTAAGATATTACCTTGATTGTTATGTAGCAATAACAATCCCAAATCTCCTTGTAATGACTTTAGAAAGCTTAGAGTCACAAATGTCACTCCTCTAATGGTTCACAAACACCATAAGCAAGAGGATGAAGAGGAGAGAGGATGGAGGCTGCCCAAAAATGTCTACAAACCCTAGAGGAGTCTTAGCCACGTTTTTGGTCCAAAAGGGATCTATATATAGTGAGGCTATTAGGGTTATCTAACAAGGAAACCCTAATTTGGATGCTTAAGCCCTAAGCAACCCATGGACTCCTTTAATTAAGGCCTTGGACGATTTCCTTATGGGCTTCCCCATAGAATTCGTCCACTCCTTATTATAAGGCAATCCATGGCCCAAATTGCAATCATCTTATAATTACAATTCCAGTCCCTTAAGTTTAATTAATCTCTTTTAGTCACAAAACTAATTACCAATTAATTATTGACTAATATTAATTAAACAATATAATTTCTCCTTTAATATATTATTCTCATAATATATTAATAAATCATATTTAATCCTTTCTCTCCATAATTCATCCTATCAAGTTGCTTTGGTGAAGGCAACCCAAAAGGACCATGCACCATCGGGTCAAGTACATACCAAAATAGTTATGGACTTAGACACTATTCCAACAGTCTCCCACTTGCATAAGTCTAATTCATCCTATCAAGTTGCTTTTGTCCTTACAATGCAATTCATTGAAAAACTATGCTAATACATCTTTCTTAGCAATCTAATTCTAACTCTAAGTAGTAGCTCAAGAATCTAATCTTTGAGAAATGCGATCGAAATCCATTCCTTCACGGTTAGATTCTGCTCACTTCTTCTTTTAAGCTTCCTTTCTTTTCTTCGATCCTACAAAACATCAATTGCAATCTTATCACATTATGTATTAAGAATCTAGAATAGAAGCTTAAAAGAGTTAGTTAATGGATTTTACCTATATTAGAGCCATACGTTTCGACTCTCCCATCACTTAGATCTCTTAGGTAAATGAGGCAGCTTCGTCTCCAATGCCCTTTTCCTTGGCAATAAAAGAAAATTGACTCTTTTGGAACATGACATGGAACTACTTCAGACATTGCCTTTCTCTTATGATCAAACTTTTCAATCATAGCATGTCTTTCGTTGCTATTGTCTATATCCATAGAGGTCTTGAAGGCAGATTCACCAATCAACTTTGCTTTTCTATTGCGCCAAACCATTGTTGATTCAGCAGCAATAAGCATATAGGTGAGATCTATAAGGGTCACGTTGTGGTTCATCATATAGTACTCTCTTACGAACTCACTATATGAGTTAGGAAGTGACTGAAGAACCCAATCAACATCCATTTCCTCACAGACAATGGATCCCGACATTCTTAACCTATCAATGTGTGACTTCATCCCTAGGACGTGTGCACACACCGACTTTCCTTCTTTATGTTTACTTGCCAAAAGGGCTTGAGTGATCTTGAACTTTTCAAGCCTTTGAACTTGTGGGTTAGGGAGAATAATTGGAGGAGGTGGAGGAAGTGAAGCATGATTTCTTGTTCCTTGATCGAATCATGGAATATCATCTTCATGTGGAAAGCTTGTTCCACGGGATTTGGGAAGACCATAGTTGTCGAACTTTGACATCTACAAAACGGGAGAAAATGAATTCAAGTTAGTTGATTGATTGAGTCCTTAGTAAATCACCCAAATGAAATACTAAGGCTAGGACCCAACACAGTATTCTACAACTCGGGAGAGGGATGCCGTAACCCAAATTGCAGAACATTTGAAGGTAAGTGAATGACGATTCACTAATTTCCACCATGAAAAACGAAAAAGAAATTTAAGTTTTAAATCTATGAAAACTCCTAAATCCTATGAGATTCATTGAACATTTCAATGGCATGTTTAAATCTCGATATGCCCCTCTTGTTTATGACTGGGATGCCGAGGATCACAAAGTGGGTGTGAATAACCATGCAAACTTACATGGTGCCCTCACATGTTACAGTCACCTATTCGATGTGCCGGTAAACCACACACGCTCCACCGAACTATGGAAAATATTGAGTCACCCTTTGCTACCTTTGCTTAGAACCATTTAGTGTGCCGGTAAACCACACACGCTCCACTAATGTCTTCGCAAGGGCACAAAGTGTAATTTCATGGAATTGCATCAATTCACTTTTGCCTAAGTAAATAAGATTGGGAATTTTATGAAAACATTTAGTTACTTTAATAATTCATTACACTTATAATAGAAGGTTTCTGTCCTATCCTACCCGTTCGGTTAACGACTCTCCACTAGTCAAGAGTGCAGTGGGTAAGAGTGGATACCCATTCAATCGCAATTTTATAGGCAATTTCCTTAAACACCCCTTATAGACCAGCTTCGTGAATGAGGCCTACTAACGGTAAGACTGACTTTTACGCATACATATATATATATATGTATATATATATATATATATATATATATATATATATATATAATGTTAGACTTTTAATGTTATATATAGTATAGGGTGTATTTTACAACTTTTAAAATACTAGGTGCTCAAATTTAATAATTATACTTTTAATTCAATTAAATTGTAAACCAAAACTTTTATGGATTTATTAATCATCTTTTAATTATACACCTTAATTAATTAATAAAACCATAAGGGTGTGATTTGAACTTTTCAAAACATTACTAGGGTTTTAGAATTTAACATTCCTAATTAAACCTTTAATCAACTTTTAAATTCCAAAACTTGAGGGCAAGTTTTGAAACATTTCAAAACATTAGGGTTTAGAATTTAAATATACATCAAAATTAAACTATTAATCAAAATTTAAATTCCAAAACTTGAGGGCAAGTTTTGAAACCTTTTTCAAAACATTAGGGTTTCAACTATTTAAATTTCAAAACAACAAAACTTTTTGGGTTCAAATTTAAACTATAAAACCTAAAAGGGAAAATATGAAACTTTTCAAAGCACAAGGATCAAATAAAAAATAATCTAAATTAACATTTAATCACATAATTATCCATATTTGATTTATTTAATGATTTCTTGCAAAACAATTAACCAATTTAATCAAAATAATTAGTCAATTATCACATAAGGAAACAAATATTTTATTAATTGATAAATATCTTCAATTAGATCAAGAATATAGTCAAATATATCATAAAATCGGATTTATATTGATCTAATATGATAAGGCAACTATCCTTAAGCAAAAACAGCAAGAAATCCCGAAGTTTACTCCATCTGACGAGTTGACTCGTCGAGTCAAGCATGGACTCGTCGAGTCAGCATGGACTCGATGAGTTCAGCTATGGACTCAGCGAGTCCAACCTCCAGAACACCAAAAATCGAATTTTTCAAACATATAATGCATCAATACAATGGAAACCAGTCTAGGCTTTGATACCACTGATGGGTTTTGGTCATAAGACATCCTATGTACTCATACAAACCCTAATGCTTGGATCTAGGTTTCTCTGTTGTACATGCAAGTTATCCAAGACTATAAACCCTAATTCTAGCATACAAGTAATCATATTAACATAAGAATGGGTTTAAGATATTACCTTGATTGTTATGTAGCAATAACAATCCCAAATCTCCTTGTAATGACTTTAGAAAGCTTAGAGTCACAAATGTCACTCCTCTAATGGTTCACAAACACCATAAGCAAGAGGATGAAGAGGAGAGAGGATGGAGGCTGCCCAAAAACGTCTACAAACCCTAGAGGAGTCTTAGCCACGTTTTTGGTCCAAAAGGGATCTATATATAGTGAGGCTATTAGGGTTATCTAACAAGGAAACCCTAATTTGGATGCTTAAGCCCTAAGCAACCCATGGACTCCTTTAATTAAGGCCTTGGACGATTTCCTTATGGGCTTCCCCATAGAATTCGTCCACTCCTTATTATAAGGCAATCCGTGGCCCAAATTGCAATCATCTTATAATTACAATTCCAGTCCCTTAAGTTTAATTAATCTCTTTTAGTCACAAAACTAATTACCAATTAATTATTGACTAATATTAATTAAACAATATGATTTCTCCTTTAATATATTATTCTCATAATATATTAATAAATCATATTTAATCCTTTCTCTCCATAATTCATCCTATCAAGTTGCTTTGGTGAAGGCAACCCAAAAGGACCATGCACCATCGGGTCAAGTACATACCAAAATAGTTATGGACTTAGACACTAATCCAACATTGTATGGTCTAGATTCTTCTGTTCCAGAACTCAAACCACTTCCTCTTGTGATCATTAACATTTTGGAAATACAAGTAGGTCTAGATTAATATAAATCTATAAACTATTTTGGGTAACGATCATTCATTTCCAACTTCTTAGTAACATTGCTACTCTTCTTGATTAAAGTAGGAACCCTATACTTCCGGTAGTATGGGCCCTTATACTACCTTCCTAGCTGCTCATACTCATTCCAAGAATTGTCCTAATGTTTCTAAGTTACTACACTCTCCTATAGACATGCCTTATGACACACTCACACACATACAATGTTTAAGGGTCTAAGTACTCTCTTTCCTAGACTTTTCTAGGATCTTACGTTTCTACTGATGTCCTATTATATGAATATATGTCCTATTGAGCATATATTAAATTCCCTAGACTCTCTTTCTGGGATTACTTATAATCTACCTTACTACTTGCCAAGGAAGAACTTCTACCAATACTAACTAATTATTTGATGAATACGATTTCACGCCTCTAAAACAAAAAGTATGTTGATTGAATGATCAGACACTACAACGGTTGGACTTAAACGAGAGCCGCGTAGTAGCGCCAAGTCAGGTAATCTAAAACTATTTGATTCTGGGAGCATGAAACGTAACGTATTTGTCAAATAACTAAATAATATGAGTATAGGTTCTAATTAGAAAATAACAAGTAAATACCTAGGCTATAAGGCATCTAATTTATCAGGCAATACAAACGGCCAATTCCCAAAAATTCCTATCCTACATACTAGCATGTATTTCTATCATTTCATATATCAGTAAACATAACAAATATGGATATTTTAGGAATCACTTTCCTTTCTAATCTTTGGATGGTTGTACACATCACATTCTTTTCTTTTGAATATAGTTCTTTTTCTTAAAAACATTTGTTAAGCTAGTCAGATCCGCGGTTTGAATCTGGAATCAGACAAGTGTTCATCCAATTCTCTCAAAACAGGGCTCTGATACCAACTTGTAACGTACCGATTTTCAACCTAAAATTTTCACTTTTATTTATCCAAAATATTCAATTACATAAGAGTATAATTGCATTACGTGGAAACATGATTGCGAATGCACGTATGTACAGTCGACCTTTGCACTTCTTATTATCTGATGGAGTACCTAAAAACATTTAATGACAACTTGGTAAGCGCTAGGCTTAATGAGTTCCCCCAATATACCATATACCACAATACATATACATGCATACAAATAATGGTTGTATTTTAGACTTACGACCTACATGCCAATTCATCTTCAACACGAGTCTACATATACTTACAGCCTTCATTCCATTTTGTAGCATGGGTCTATGTGTACTTACAAAAGAACAACTTATAACTATAATTATAAATTCCATGGAGGTAGAGTAAGTGTAGCTCACGTACATTGTACTAATTATGAGAACTGAGATCTAAGCAGGAAAAACACTAACTCAAGAACTCCTACTCAAGGATTACAAGTAGCTTAGCACTCAGGCGTGTCGCATGGCTTTGTCGTAGGCCGAAAATCTAAGGAAAATGCCCTTAAAGTAAGAAATTCTTGAGAGAAAAGATGTATAGGGGTGTGGGGAATGGAGAATATATATATATATATATATATATATATATATATATATATATATATATATATATATATATATATATATATATATATATATATATATATATATATATATATATATATATATATATAGCCAAGAAAAGTGAAGCGTTTCGCACACATACAAGGGCGCGCCACGTACTGTACTTCTGCCATGTGTCGCTTTTGGGTTCGTCTACATCGGCGCTTTTAGAAGCTTGCTATGTGTCCTATTTTCATGGTGCCATGTGTCACAAAATTCTGGGGCAATGTGGCCTTGTCTCCTTAGAGATTCGTCCGCCCGTCGATGCAACGTCATCATGCGCTCTACACAATTCGCATGCACGATTTCTAGATTTTCAAAATGGCATAACTTCTTTATATGAGCTCTGTTTTCGACGTTCTTTATATTGTCGAAAATCTCTCGATGAGATATACTAATTTACCTTAGGTTCTAACAGATAATTCTTAGTCTATTAATAATTAATATTTTTGATAGGCTTAAACTATTTAGAGATTGCTACAGAAGGCATAACTCCTACATACAGACTCCGTTCTTGATGTTCTTTATATCGTCGGACTCCTATTGAAGATATCTTCAACTCTAATTTAGATTATTTTTTCTTATAATCTACCATTCTAAAATTTGATTTTTATGTCGCGCATTTGTATACCTGGTTGTACAGAAACTTCGAAAAGTCACATCTATTTCATCCGGAGTTGGAGCCGGTTACACATAAACTTTGAAAAACCATATATGTTTCATACGAAGTCGGATTTAGGTGTTCTTTAGATGCACAATCTTAGTTTGATGACTACTATAACTTTATTTTAGATATCTTAGGCTAAAAAGTGAGTTATCAAAATTTCACTGTTTAAGATACGTAGAGCCTTGCCAGTTTTATCGTGAAACTTCGAAGAATCATAATTTATTCATAAGAAGTCAAATCTAAGGGTTCTATATATCTACAGAAATCGTATCGACTTTTCCTACATGTTTAAGATGATTACTCGGGCTAAAGATTAATATATTTCTACTTCGAATTTTTTTATAAACAATGGTTTATATTGAATCCTATAGAACGGTAAAAATGGGGTGTGCAATTAGTAGTCTGATTTCAGTTGTCATAAATCACAAATTGGAAAACAAATCTTGGACAGAGAGATCGATTATAATCCATGTCTCATTTCCATATGATATCTTGTAGAACAGAGGAATATTTGATCACTTATCTTAGGTCGCGTAACTGGCTGGGTCAGAGTTCGACAGTGGGATTTGGTAGCTACAATTTGCTAGTCAATTCGGTAATTATACTGGCAGTTATAGTTATTAGACTTATCCAAGTGGAAGACTGTTGGATTAGGTGACTAAGTCATTAACTACCCCAGGTTTGTTGGCCTACTGCCTCAACCTAACTATTCATCCCGAGCCTTTGTGCCTATGGCTTACAACCGGCCCACACCTTGTGTGTTGGCCTACAGAACACAACATGATGACGTCAATCTCACCCACAAAAATATGTCAACATATAAACAAACAAGAAATCAAGTAGGCACATAAGTACATGAAACTACTAATATACCTGTCATACAGTTCACTACCGCCTACTAGGCCCCTCACAACATACTGCTCCGCAACTGGAATATCTCCGAGGAATTCATAGCCATATGTAACAAGAGTTCAAATAGAAACTCGGACAGATGGTCCTACTCTAGAGCCACTACCGAACAAGGAACATGAAAGACAGCCTAGATCAAGAATTCTCAATCTATTCTACATGACTACACAACCCCTAGGGAATCCCTCTAAACGATAACCAATCTACTGGTACTTTAACCAACATATCACTACTCCTACATCACACAACAAAATACACAATCACAGACCCTGTTCTTGAAAAAATGACATTACCATATCTGTAAAGTAAAAAATTTTAATTAGTTTGTAAATCCCCAATTTCAGAAAACCCTAATAAAAAAACTCCATTTTCATAGAATTTTGTTCTATGTTACTTAAACGAACTAAACAACCACATGCATTTACTTCATTGTTTAAACATTCTAAAAGAATGTTCTGTATTCAAACGATTACCTTAAAAAAAATTACCTCTAGGCGGAGTAATGAAATCATCATCGTCTTCATCTGGATTCAAAATCGTTGCTTGTGTGTTCTTAAATTTCGATTTGAAAGAAGTCGTCCTTGTCTTCCTCATTCTACTGCAATTTTTTTCGAACGATCACAATGCAATTTCTTTGAACAATCTTCAAGAATGGAACACTTTATAATAAAAAAACAACATAATCTATCGCTATTTTTGGTTGATTATAGAAGATATACATTGATTTCGTGTTCCGATACAGTGGGTAGTGGAATCCGGTTTTATGCGAAGTTGTAGGGATTATGCGGGAAGTTATGAAAATAGAGCAGTTTCCTATTTTAATGGAGAGGACAAATGTACACATATACCCTTCCTGATCCGTTTTCTTTAAATGTGAAGACTTTTTCATTTATTGGATATTAATTTAATGATAATCATTTTCCTTTAAAAATTAAATATTTCATTGGCCCACAATTAGTAATAAAATAACACAATAAATAGTGTTAACAAAATAGCCTAAGCCTATATATATATATATATATATATATATATATATATATATATATATAAAATAAAAGTTTTAAATACAA
The DNA here is from genome assembly GCF_002870075.4 of Lactuca sativa. Lineage (NCBI taxonomy): Eukaryota > Viridiplantae > Streptophyta > Magnoliopsida > Asterales > Asteraceae > Lactuca > Lactuca sativa. The sequence continues at coordinate 99,974,200 of NC_056626.2, forward strand.
GTATTTAAGCTTGATGTACAAATATCCATTGGATAATGTCTTAAAGTTAGGAGGTACACTCCTGTCACACCCCATAACCGGAACGGCGGAAACGTTCTGGGGTGGATGACGTCATGTCAAGTATCACAACACATGGATTATAGTAATCAAAGTACAACAAAACATTGCATCAATAGTAATAGTTTTACATAGTTTACATAACAGTACAACAAAGTAATATAGGTAATAATATAAGTGCAGCTTGGCACAAAATAGTCTTCAACAGAAGCTCCTGGATTGTACTTGTCTAATGCTGACCTGAGAATACAAGTTATTTGAAAAGCGAGTATCAGCATTTTTACAAATGCTGATGAGTTCATAAGCATTTAGTGGCATTTTATTCAAATAACTTTAATAAAAGTGGTAGTTTCAGTGTATCTATTACATTAGTGTCTTTTCCAGAAAATCCTATATTTTCTTTAATAAAAGCAGTCTTCTACCAAGACTGGACGGAATTATGTGGTAAAAAGGTAGTTCTTCCCTTAATCGCTATCATTATCAAAATACAGAATTTGATTATTAAGAAAGCAGGAGAATTCAGGGAAATAACATATGCCTCAGCAGTGAGGACTGCTGACTAAGGCAAGGGAATCATAAACTCCAGGAGAGTATCGAATGAACGACACGTCTAGCTCAGTCTAACAGAAAAAGACACAGACCCCAGACGGTACCAAATGAAAGGTACATCTAGTAAGGTCTAAAACAGTGAACACAGACCCCATACAGTATCAACTGAATGATACGTCTAGCAAGGTCTAAAACAGTGAATACAGCGGATACAGTGAATACAGTGAAAAGATTGAATACAATGGATACAGTGAATACAGACCCCAGACAGTATCAAATGAATGATACGTCTAGCAAGGTCTAAAACAATGTGATTCCGAGAGTGGGTTTCCAGCATACAGTGTAAATTGCTGGTGAATTACCATTACCTTAAGACCATGAATTATAAGGTAACCTGGGATACTCGTAACCATAGTAACCAACACTAGAGTACCTGACGCCCTACAAGCGTCTATAAAATATGACATTTGTCACCCCTTGGCTTGGTGGGCCGTGGACTGTAGCTAGCAGTCAGGGTGCGGGGGTGTCAATCCCATATAGATCTATATACACAATGTCCGCTCTCCCTACAGGAGACTCTGGTTACCAACTACACGACGGAGAAGGCCGTGTCCCGAAGATGCATCCCTAATAGTGGGTAGTGGGTTTCATCTGTAAGTGCTGAATTAGAGGTAGAGGCTCATAACTGGACTGACTAGAGTAAACCTATATGTCTATGCTCGTATACATAATATATAACTAATGAATCAAACGACCTTCGGACAGCCATCCGATCCCACCAGACCACATCTCAACGAAGAAAAGGAAATAGGGCGGACAAGCTTTCCAAAGTCCTTCAATCATTATTTATATGTACCTATACAAGCACAGGCATACATCTAACTTCGACTGAGTGTGTAACAAGTGGAAATGCATCGTGAAGTATAACCGAATCGTGGTGTGTAAACGTACAATGTGGAATAACCAAATCGTGGTGTGTAGACGTACAGTGTGGAATAATCGAATCGTGATGTATAACGTACAGTGTGGAATAACTGAATCATGATGTATAATCGTACAGTGTGGAATAAGAGCGTCTAACAGGTATAAGCGACTACAAGTATAAGCGAGATAGAGACAATAACAGGTATAAACGCATCACGAAGTGAAAGAGTTATCAAGTAGGAGTTTAAATAAGAAAGAGTATCAAAATATGGAAGAAAACCTTTATTCTTGAGAAAATCCCAATTTGGTGTCCTTTGGTAAAATAAGTTTGAAAACCTTTAGAAATTCTTTAGAAACTTTTCATAAACTAGTTTTAATTGTCTTTTGATAAAAACATTATAAGTAAGAGTTTGAACAAGTGAAAACCTTTTGGAAAGCCATTTATAGTATCCTACTTGGTAAAACAGTTTACAGTGTGGTAAATCTTTGTACATGCGGGTTATCAATCATATGTGATTGATAAGATAACTGGCGTGTTTAACTTGTATTCCCCCCCCCCATAAAACATGTAAAACATTTAAAAGGTTCATTTAGGGGTATGAACTCACCTGGTGTAAGTGGATCCGACGAAGGCGCCGGTTGGTGCTCGGTGTCAAGTAAGGACTTGGACACACTTAGAGACCTATTTAACATATGATAACATATGTTCACATACAATTAGTATATTATATACTAATTAAACAAGTATACGCACTCTAAGGAGCGGAAAACACTTTGGTTAAGTGTTTGGGGTGTCCCGGGTAACATTTAAGGGCTCAAATGGCTTAGGAATGGAGTTTACTCTCCAAGAGTAAACTCTATACTTAGTGTTTATGGCCCTGGGACAACTCCCATGATTTTACAGCCGTAAACTCATGGTGAGTGGTTTCTAGGGTGTTTTAAGGCTTCATATTGATCGTGGAATTATACTAGGTCCAAATCTAAATTATATGTGTGGATTTAAGGGGTTTAAAGGGACTACATGGGAGTTTACGGCCCATGAACCACCCTCTATGGGAGTTCATGGCCGTGAACTCCTATCTTTTGATTTTATGGAAGTTTAAAGTCCCTATTACACTTCTAGTATTTTATAATGAGGTATGAGGCCATTTGGGGGAATTAAAACCATCATTTGACATGGTTTGGAGGTGTTTACAGCCTAGGCACTTGCTTGGGCTGTAAACGCCTTTTTACCCCATATTTACTTGTGTTTGAATGTCCTAAACCCGAAATAGCAAGTCTCTATATTAAGCCTACGGGTGGTTTGGAAGTGTTTTTGGGGGACTTTGACAAGTTTAAGAGGTGTTTACGGCCTAAGCATGTGCTTGGGCCATAAACTCTCTTTTATGCCCTAAAATCTTGTGTTTTGGTGATTAAACAATCCTAGACAAATTCCTTAATTGGTTCCTAGGCTCAACGGGACGAGTTTGGGTCATTTTGGCCCCTTTTTGGGTGTTTTCGGCCTAAGGAGGCTCTTAGGCCGTAAACTCTTTTTTCAAGTCTCAATCATGTGATTTTTAGGCTAAAAAGACAATAATGCACGCTTAGAACTGTTGGATTAATGTCTAAGTCCATCACTATTTTGGTATGTACTTGACCCGATGGTGCATGGTCCTTTTGGGTAGCCTTCACCAAAGCAACTTGATTGGAGAAATAAATAAAGAGAGAGGTTATTATGATTTATTAATATGTTATAAGAATAATATATTAAAGGAGAAATCATATTTGTTTAATTAATATTGGTCAATAATTAATTAGAATTAATTTTGTGATCAAATGTAATTAATTAAACTAGAGGGGCTGAATTGTAATTATGTGATAGTTACAAAATATGGTAATGGTTATAATAAATATGGGTTGAACGAATTCAAGGAGATAAGGATCCTTGAAATCGTCCAAAGGATAAAAGATAAGGGTTTTCAAGCCTTATCTTATGGTTGCTTGGTGGGCAAACAACTAGATAAGGATAAGGACTGAAACCTAATCTCTACACCTATATAAATAACCCTAAGGCCATAAAAATTCGTCCATGCCTTGTCTAGGGTTCCTAGAAACGAATTTTATACCTCTTCCCTCTCTCTCTTGCTTCTCCATTTGCTCTTGGTGTTTGTGAACCATTAGAGGAGTGACACTTGTGACTCTAAGCCTTCCAAAGTCAATACAAGGAGATTTGGGATTGTTATTGCTACATAACAATCAAGGTAATATTATAAACCTATTCTTATGTTAATATGATTACTTATATGCTAGAATTAGGGTTTCTTTATGTGTTCATAATGTTGTGTATCTAATAGTGAAAACATAGATCCAATTCTAGGGTTGCATGCACACATAGGATTGTTTGTACAAATCCCATCAGTGGTATCAGAGCCTTTGGTTAACTTGTTTTCAATTAGTATTATACAATTGTATGAACTTGACATATTAGGGTTTATAGCCAATAAACCCTAGGAGGCTAGAAATTTTGAGATTACGGTTTCTATACCCTAATTTGCGAAAATTTGAAAGGGTTTCAAATCCTTTACTTAAGCCTCAAGATTTCGAAATCTAGGGTTTGAAAAACCCCATGATTTTCGAAATTAGCCTCCTCCCCAAGATAAGATCCTAAATTTTAGGGATTTGGATTATCCCATATCTTGTAATTATCCTCTAGTTGTCATATATGGTAATTATAGATTTTGCATTATCCTAACCATAATTTCGAAATCTAGAGAGATAATTAAGGGATTAGGATATCTTAAATGTATAAATGGTAATTATCCTCATGATTTAGATAATCCTTTATGATTTAATAATTAAATTAATAGTCTAATTCAAGATAATTATTAAATCAAGAGTTTTAATATTTAAAATATTAATTTATATGGCATAAATTCGAAAATTTTAAGAGAGATTAAAACTAAATTGTTTTGAAAAGTTTCAAAACTTGCCCTCAAGTTTTGGAATTTAAAAGTTGATTAAAACTTTAATTAGGATGTTAAATTCTAAAACCCTAGTATTGTTTTGAAAAGGTTCAAATTACACCCTTATGGTTTTATTAATTAATTAAGGTGTATAATTAAAAGAAGTTTAATAAATCCATAAAAGTTTTGGTTTACAATAAAAATATAATTGTTATATTTCACCACCTAGTATTTTAAAGTGTAAAACACACCCTATACTATATATAACATTAAAAGTCTAACATTATATATATGAATGAGTAAAAGTCAGTCTTACCGTTAGTAGGCCCCATTCACGAAGCTGGTCTATAAGGGGTGTTTAAGGAAATTGCCTATAAAATGGCGATTGAATGGGTATCCACTCTTACCCACCGCACTCTTGACTAGTGGAGGGTCGTTAGCCGAACGAGTAGGATAGGACGAAACCTTACATTATAAGTATAATGAATTATTAAAGTAACTAAATGTTTTCATAAAATTCCCAATCTTAGTTACTTAGGCAAAAGTGAATTGATGCAATTCAATGAAATTACACTTTGTACCCTTGCGAAGACGTTAGTGGAGCGTGTGTGGTTTACCGGCACACTAAATGGTTCTAAGTGAAGGTAGCAAAGGGTGACTCAATGTTTGTCATAGTTCGGTGGAGCGTGTGTGGTTTACCGGCACATCGAATAGATGAATGTAACATGTGAGGGCACCATGTAAGTTTGCATGGTTATTCACACCCGCTTTGTGATCCTCGGCATCCCAGTCACAAACAAGAGGGGCATATCGAGATTTAAACATGCCATTGAAAGTTCAATGAATCTCAAAGGATCTAGGAGTTTTCATAGATTTAAAACTTAAATTCTTTTTCGTTTTTCGTGGTGGAAATTAGTGAATCGTCATTCACTTACCTTCAAATATTCTGCAATTAGGGTTACGACATCCCTCTCCCGAATTGTAGAATATTGTGTTGGGTCCTAGCCTTAGTAACTCATTTGGGTGATTTACTAAGGACTCAATCAATCAACTAACTTGAATTCATTTTCTCCCGTTTTGTAGATGTCAAAGTTCGACAACTATGGTCTTCCCAAATCCCGTGGAACAAGCTTTCCACATGAAGATGATATTCCACGATTCGATCGAGGAACAAGAGATCATACTTCACTTCCTCCTCCTCCGATTATTCTCCCTAACCCACAAGTTCGAAGGCTTGAAAAGTTCAAGATCACTCAAGCCCTTTTGGCAAGTAAACATAAAGAAGGAAAGTCGGTGTGTGCACACGTCCTAGGGATGAAGTCACACATTGATAGGTTAAGAATGTCAGGATCCATTGTCTGTGAGGAAATGGATGTTGATTGGGTTCTTCAGTCACTTCCTAACTCATATAGTGAGTTCGTAAGAGAGTACTATATGATGAACCACAACGTGACCCTTATAGATCTCACCTATATGCTTATTGCTGCTGAATCAACAATGGTTTGGCGCAATAGAAAAGCAAAGTTGATTGGTGAATCTGCCTTCAAGACCTCTATGGATATAGACAATAGCAACGAAAGACATGCTATGATTGAAAAGTTTGATCATAAGAGAAAGGCAATGTCTGAAGTAGTTCCATGTCATGTTCCAAAAGAGTCAATTTGCTTTTATTGCCAAGGAAAAGGGCATTGGAGACGAAGCTGCCTCATTTACCTAAGAGATCTAAGTGATGGGAGAGTCGAAACGTATGGCTCTAATATAGGTAAAATCCATTAACTAACTCTTTTAAGCTTCTATTCTAGATTCTTAATACATAATGTGATAAGATTACAATTGATGTTTTGTAGGATCGAAGAAAAGAAAGGAAGCTTAAGGGAAGAAGTGAGCAAAATCTAACCGTGAAGGAATGGATTTCGATCGCATTTCTCGAAGATTAGATTCTTGAGCTACTACTTAGAGTTAGAATTAGATTGCTAAGAAAGATGTATTAGCATAGTTTTTCAATGAATTGCATTGTAAGGAAAAAAAATTCCGCAATAAAATAAAATTTGATTTTATATTATTTATTTATCCTTGCAATGGCGTATATGAAAAATTGATGTTTGGATGTTTCTATTATTAGCAATAATGGATTTGGTTCTTATTATGTTATTTATGGAAAGTCGAGAATTTACCAAATAGGGAGAGTTTCTCATCGCCCGAGTTTCAATTGGACAGAAACTTGGAATCATGCAACTTGGTTGCACGATGAATGAGAAATTTCACATTTGGAAATTAGACTAATTCATTGACAAAGTGTCAAGTGAAGGACTAGGAGATCGAGCACACAAAGTTGCATGTTGATCAAGTCCACCATAAGAGTAAATGTGATTATACTTACAAGATTAAGTGTAATTCTAGATTGATTGAAAAAAAGGTTTAAATCAATAGTAGAACGAATAAGAAGAATCAAGTAGGCAGAAAGATAAAAGTTTCTCCATTCTAAGAAGAACGGAGAGTACCTTTTATGCTTTATGATGGGTCTTAATGATTAAGAAGCATATCTCAATTGATCCTCTAAGTGAGTCTTAGTACAATTGTTTGTCTAAGAAGAGGAATCAATAATTGAAGAAATGGTTAAATCAAGAAGTCAATCATACTTCGTTCCAAAAACAAGTCTTAGAGTTAAGATTGTGAAATTGAGTGATAAGTATTAAGAAGGTTTATAACATTCATCAAATGTGGAAAGTTGTGATGTCTTGGATAAGACAAAGACCAACTTGGACCAATTTATGAAGTGTTTGATAAAAGCTACACTAACTCTTGAATACTTGTTTGTCAAGAAATGGTTGTTGACAAGAGAATCTTATATGTCAAGGAGTCAGTGGGAGTCTTAATGGTCTTGAAAGGTTTCAAGAACAAATCAAATAAACCTTATCGATCATCACTAGCACACGAGTTGAGGTTTACAACCTATCGTGTTGACATTATTTTGTTTCCGTGCCAATCCAATCGAGTTAATTATGCATGTGAATCCTATGAGTTCTCGTTTGAATGCATAAAAGGCAAGGATCTTGATCAATGGAAAGTACATTGATAAGAAAAGGTGAGCTGCTTAACGACTTGGAAGACATGGTGGGTAGCTGTGCTACCATAAGGCAAGAAATCGAGATTAAGAAAGTTCGATCATTACGAGTTTGAATTTGTCGTAAACTTTGTTTTTAACAAATTCACATGGATAGGAACAAATACACCGTTTAAATCTAAGTGTCATAAGATTTCCTCCTTCATGAAAATGATTGTGAGGAAATGCTTTCACTAAGAAAGATTTAAGAAGATAGTGATTGTAAAATTGCATTCTCGAATTCGATTATGGTTACGGTATCCCTTTCCATAATTTGAATTGTGAGGTTTGGCAATTAGTCTTAAGTGTTTAGACACACATCTGAAGTATCGAAGGCAAAGGTGTATAAGTTCAAGAAGCCTTGATAAAAGATTATCAAAGCACAAAGTATGAGAGACATGAACTTAAGAAATTCAATAAGCATTGTTTTTCTGAAAGTTAAGCTGTTTCTAAATACATGTCGAAGCTAGTGGGAACATAAGTGTTATGTTTATAATAATCATCATGATAGTGGGAGCATAAAAGTTATGATTATATGATTATTAAGGCACCTATTGCAAGTTGGCAATATTAATTATAGAAAACAAGAGTTATACCTTGCAAAGTCGTAAGGGTTGTAATGTTGTTTTGCTATAATTAAGGGAGAGAATATTATGCTTCATTTCAAATCTAAAGGATTAGGTTGAGAAATGTTAATAAATTTAGTCAAAGGTAAATAGTGTGTTATTAAATTTTCGATTATGATTACGGCATTCCTCTTCACAATTCGAATTTTGAGAACATAGCAAATAAAACATTATGCGTCGTGTCCCATACGCTTCGAGTATAGGATCGATTGCAAATGCTTTAATGTTTGACCATTCTAAAATTTTCCAAATGTCTAGCGCATTTAGAGGGAAAAAGGACTAGAATCGGTTTAGACTAAAATAATTAAACAACTATCAAAGGACAATCCAAGTTCGACGAGGATTGGTTGCTTGTGAGTAGTTGGAAGTATAGTATTGGAAGATATGGAAATGTTTTCATATTGGATGGACCATATCGACATTATTAGGAATAGATAAGATTCTATTAAGAATAAGTTGTCATATGGAAAATATGGAAATGTATCCACATTGGTAATTGAATATTGATAATTAATGACTAAATTAGAAACTTTTATGCAAAAGGATGTTTAAAGGAATGTACTTTGAGTGAGAGACATCATATCTAAGGAATTGTCTTGTAACAATTTCCGATAAAAGACTTTGTAATATCATTAGCAATAGTCTTTGTGACTTTTGTGCAGTGACATTACGAAAGTATAAGTTGCATAGAATGTTAGAATCTAGCATATTCTATAAGTAGCAAGAATTTGATATTCTTTCACTTATGAAAAGGATTTGGAGTTGTGAAATGGGAATGATTGGAAATGTGTTTAATGTGATCTATTTCACAAAGTAAGAACCATAGGTAAACATTGTGTGCATGCTAGGAGCATGGGACAGGTGTTGTAATTCAAGTAAGAAGTTGATTACCCGAAACGACAAATAATGAGTAATCAATATGGTGATAAATAAAAGGTGTTTTATTTATACTCAAAGGTTTGAGGCCATATAGGATTAGTATTATTCTTGTGTTTCACATTTGCATGTTTTGACTTCCAGAATAATTGAGTTTATTAAGAATAATCGAATTATTCGAACGAGCCACATTCATTCATATGTTGGAAGTAGATATGAATGAAGACTGTTGTGAATTGGTGTGTGGATTGTCTAAAGAGCATTAGACATAAGAAAATGTTTGCTGCAACGTTCATGAGTTCTTATGAATATGAATTTGAGCATTGGATTAAACCCACGCTCACTTGGATCACTCCATGAATTGTATCACGACTGATTGGTGAGACGATAACATCTTATATTCTTGAAACCGAGATGTGTGAGTTGTATCTTGCGAATCGGTTGCACATTGATAATATGTAAACGCACTAGTAACTTGGTGTTATAAAACATATTGTTGTGTGTGATTTGGTGAGTGAGTGCAAGCGAGCATTGTATCAAAGTTTATCCGTTCCTTTTATCCAAAGAAGGATAAAAGCGATATCTTTGGGCCCCTCGATGATTTTGTGATGACAAACGTAAATGCTCGGCCGGGCTAGGGCTAATTTGATTTGTTCAATTAGTCAGTCGTCATAAATCGGAAATCGAGATATAGTACAAAGAGAATGATTTGAAATCATATCTCATATGATATCTAGAATGGAGGAATATATGATCCCTTATCTAAGGACACGCGTATCTGATAGGATCAGAGTTGACAGCGGCTTTGGAAAGCTACGATTACAGATCAGGATTTGAAGTCATACGCATAATAGTTATTAGACTTATCCAAGTGGGAGACTGTTGGATTAGTGTCTATGTCCATAACTATTTTTGTATGTACTTGACCCGATGGTGCATGGTCCTTTTGGGTTGCCTTCACCAAAGCAACTTGATTGGAGAAATAAATAAAGAGAGAGGTTATTATGATTTATTAATATGTTATAAGAATAATATATTAAAGGAGAAATCATATTTGTTTAATTAATATTGGTCAATAATTAATTAAGAATTAATTTTGTGATCAAATGTAATTAATTAAACTAGAGGGGCTGAATTGTAATTATGTGATAGTTACAAAATATGGTAATGGTTATAATAAATATGGGTTGAACGAATTTAAGGAGATAAGGATCCTTGAAATCGTCCAAATGATAAAAGATAAGGGTTTTCAAGGCTTATCTTATGGTCGCTTGGTGGGCAAACAACTAGATAAGGATAAGGACTGAAACCTAATCTCTACACCTATATAAATAACCCTAAGGCCATAAGAATTCGTCCATGCCTTGTCTAGGGTTCCTAGAAACGAATTTTATACCTCTTCCCTCTCTCTCTTGCTTCTCCATTTGCTCTTGGTGTTTGTGAACCATTAGAGGAGTGACACTTGTGACTCTAAGCCTTCCAAAGTCAATACAAGGAGATTTGGGATTGTTATTGCTACATAACAATCAAGGTAATATTATAAACCTATTCTTAATATGATTACTTATATGCTAGAATTAGGGTTTCTTTATGTGTTCATAATGTTGTGTATCTAATAGTGAAAACATAGATCCAATTCCAGGGTTGCATGCACACATAGGATTGTTTGTACAAATCCCATCAAGAACAAGTTAGGGTTGAAGGTCTTACAATTTGGAAGCGTTTGGTTGCGGATTTGAGGCGAAAACGGGCTTGTATCAGAGAGAGAGAGAGTATAGAGAGAGTGTGAAAAGGGGTGGAATGAAGTCCATTCCCCCTTATATATGGGTTGGAGTTGGAGCTCAGTGGGATTCTACCCGATACTGCCATTAGACGAGGCTTTTGGTCGCACCCGATTTAGTGGTCGTAATAATAAAAACTAACTTTTTCCAATTAAATGGAAATGTGTATTATGTGTTTTTATTTATCTTATTACGATTTTAACGACATAAAACTATAAATATATAAAACATTTATTAATTTGGGCGACCTCTAGTTAACGAAACTTTTATAAAATGGGATATTCCGTTAACGGTAACGGGGTAATGTAACGGAATAACTTTGGGTTGTCACATCATCCCCCCGTTAGAGGGAATTTCGTCCCGAAATTCAGGTCTAGGCAAGGAAGTAGGTATGAATGACCGAGTAGAGGTAAGAGGGTACTTCCTATTATGTTTGTCCTCACATTCCCAAGTGAACTCTGGTCTGTGTTTGTCATTCCAACAGACCTTCACGCACGGGATGCAGATTCCGCCTTGTATAGCTAGTGGGTTCCGACTGGTGTATCTACGAGGTTAGGGTTCTCAATGGTTTCTGTCATGACGAGTGGGATACAATGAGTGACATCGGGTAAACACATATCAAGTCTAAGAAGTGGATCGATCGGGGTGTGAAGCTTGTGGAATATCCAAAAGTAGTAGTGGTCTGACAAGAGTTGGACCAAATCTCCATGAGGATTCTGATGGTCCTAAGCTCTCGAAAGGGTAGAGCTTTTCAGTACTTAGAACATAGTGTACTTCTATGGCAAAATCATCACTGGCGTGATCGTCATTCCGAAGTTCTAAATGTTCTCCCTCGTACTGGAAGTGTAGTCCTTCAGGTTGGTTCTTAGGAAGCTCAGGTTGTCCTTGGTTTCGTGCATCCTATCAATTGGCTTTTAGAGGCTTTCTAGGTCATCGGATGGGTTACATATCTACGGTTATCTATCTGCTATAGAGTGTCTATCTCAAGCTCGTGCAAAATGAACCTGCACTAACGATTCTTGAGATACGGAAACCCTCAGGGTCGGGGAGATAGGGTTTCACCAGACGAGTGTTGGACTATCTCGGGAGGTGGTTCTACTATTTCTGCGTGAGATAGTATTCGTGGAACACCTAATAGTCCAATGAATCTTTAAGACTTTGGTTTATTCTAGTGTGGAAAGCGCATGCTCTTGCATAACCCCTTGACTAACACCAAGGCTGGTGTTAAGTCTATAATCTCTTCGGGATCTAGGTCATGAGGCTTAACGCAACTACTTTCGCACTTTGATCGAGTATTCTTGGCTGCGGAGGTTATCCTGTGGTTCTCGGTATTCCAGTGTTCACTTCGGAGAATGAAGTATATCGTTTACAGGGCGACGTCGACTTCCTCCATGCGAGGGGGCGGAGGATCCTAGGCACTATTTGTCTGTAACGGGGTGGACGAAGTTCCTGAGTAGTGCGAACATCTACTGCAACTACTCTTCCAAAGGTTCTGAGTTTTCTCGGTCTAGGTCAAATCTAGTGAGCATAGGATTTCATCACTCGGAATTTTAATTTCCTCATCTATTCTTCTCAGAGTTTAACCCATCGCAGCTTTCGGATTTCTGGGGTATCCACTGCGATGCTTAATTCGGGGGATTAAGCGTGAATGGATGGTCGTAGTCAATGTTCTTGACTCTTACAACTCGGATTTCTTTACCAACCGAGGGTGTTAGCTACTATGCTGGCTCAAGCAGAATGACAACAACTTCGGATTTGTGGTCATTTTAGTAGCTCAGCCTGTAGAGGTTTTGTTGACTCTAGCTGCCGTTCCATGGGATAGGATGAAGGGTCTTTCTAGGGAATCTACTAGGTATGCTTCGGGTGGTTATCGTCTTCTGGAATGCATGCAGTGCCTTTCGCTTCGGTTCTTATCTGTCTAAGGAGGGTTGGTTAACAGCGCGCGGTACCCCTCTCCTGAGTACTTCGGAAGGTTTGAAATAAAATTGACGACTAAAGGATCGCATTAGTCTTTATTATTTTTATTTTGTTTAGGTTCGGAAAAACCTTTATTTGCCGAAAGGGCTATGGAGAAAGTTCTTTTTACACAACACTAAGGATTTACACATGGTTGAACGAAGTCAAACCATGATTGATAGAGTCGTCGAAGTTGGCATACCTCGACATGATATAGGTTGAAGATCGATAGAGTCATGCGCCGAACAGGCACACAAGTTCTAGGCGTCTCGGGTTTCGTCCTGTGTATCACTGCCGCAGATACTTGGACCGATAGAGTCGACGCGGAACTGTAGAGAGTCCTAAGTGTTTTCCGAGTAAAGTACCTTTTCATGAATGGATTCTCAGGAAGCATTTCTATAATCGCCTAACATATACTAGTCATGTATAATTAAGGTGGGGAGGACTGTTGACTGAGCGACTCCGCCCTAAATCCACAACCAAACGAGGAACAGGAAATGAGGCGGTGTTGACTCACTCTAGGTCTATCCATCTTAACTACACATGGCCGTAATGTATATGTTTAGTCATTACAGTTTTTCCTAATGAATTTTTAAATTTATTACAGTGTTATGACTTTCGCCTTATTGGGGAAGTATTTACATTTGAATTAGCCTTTTATTGTTTTCAGTTTAGTTATCCGAGATCGAGAGACGTACCAAAATCTACTAGGTTCCTTGATGCTTCTCCCTAAGCATTAGAGTTAGACTCCTCCTGTGTCTTTGTCTTTCCCTTTGGTTGGGCATTCCTTCTTGAAGTTTCCCACTTCACCACATAGGTGGCAAACTGCACGGGTCGCCACATTGGTGGTTGATGTAATGAACTCAACCGGGGTTCTGCAGACGCGAGCAGTATGCCCCAACATGTGGCACCTAGCACAATAGAGCTCCCGGCATACACCATGATGATGGTAGCTGCACTTGCTGCAGTGAGGAAGGTTTCCTAAGTATGTTCTCCTAGGCGTAGGGATGGAAGGGTTGGTAGGGAATTTGACCATCTCAGCTCGTTGCCCTTCAGAAGGTCCTTAAGCCGAGGTACTTCCCTCTTCGATCTTGATCTTTCTCTTCAGTGGGTTCGGTTGAGGTTCTTGGGTGGCTGGGTATGAAGGTGTTGGTTGCTGCTGTCCATTGCTAGGATCGGAATTCCCGATAAGGCCCTTGCTAACATTGGCGTTATTAGCATTCAGGTGAGCCATGACAGCTGCTACGGCTGCAGAGACTGCAGCTTGGAACGTAGCTTCATCGAATAAGAGAGTAGGTTTCTTGCTTGTGAACTGGTTATGCTTCTTTGGAGGCATGGTTTTTCCTACACGGAAAGGAATACAAGATAATGAGGGATGAAGGCTAACCCTGGACATATCTGTCCTGACTGTATTAGGCATAACTTTTTCCCGTGCCTCGGGTACTGGTTGTCTGAGTGCCGACCTACATCCCTATGATGTAGTCCTGGTGTACAAGGTAGGAGTATGAGTATCGGAAAAGGCCATAAGATGCGAGTCGTTCCTACTAAGTTACCTTTTATACTGGGAAAGGTTTCACTCTCCGACCTGGAGAGATTTGAGAATAGTTCGGAACGAAACCGCAGAAAGAGAGGCTTATGAAGACTTATGGCTAGATGCTCTCAATAGAGGTGCGGGGATCCGCTCTAATCGTGTAATTGGCAACGGGAAACGACGATTTACCTAACACATAGCGTGAGTAGTGTAACCACTAACTCACTAAATTGTATTATTTTATGGGTGTATTAGCGTGACGAACACGAGGAAAAGACACTTCTCGGGTCCCATGTACTGGCTCCCTCTGTCTGCCTCGTATCTTTGATTGGAATCGGCGTTGGTTTCCTTCGGGTAGTTACCTAGGGTTCTCTCCTCGTATGCACATATTGAATTTCTACTCCACCTTACTTTCGAATCCAACTCCGGGTGTCAACCCTTCATGATGGATGACTGGAAATCTTGGAGGTTTAGGCGAGTTTCTCACCGATGTCCCTAAAAAGATATAGGCACTTGGTGAACTCAATAGTCTCAACCCAGTTCATTTGTTTCCGAACAGGAAATCTTCTCAATGAACCTCCTATGGGTCTGAATCAACTCTGCTATCAAGCACTGAAGTGGATAGGGTTTTCTACGGGGTTCGTGCGAATATAGAAATGTCTAAAGAATCCTAAGAGATTATTAACATTTCACTGGATGATCCATATCGAGTCCTGCTACGATTACACAGGGTATACAAATCATATATAGCTTAGATCCGATAGGCCTTCGAATATGTGATACTACTCTATATCCACATCCAACGAGGAAAAGGAAGTAGAGTGAAACCACACATTCTTAGCCTATGGGATCCTTATTATATATAACCTTAGGAGTATACACTCTGTAGTTGTAGGTATATCAATAAGGATCTTTTTAGTTCTTCACACAAGGTTAGTTATGGATCCTAAAATACCCCTATGGTATATTAATTTCTTGTTTGTTTCTTACCTTCTGATTATGATTCTGGGATTAGTGTGAATCTTTTAGTGTTCCAAAATACTCCTATAGTATTTTAACTTTATGTTTGGCTCTAGCATTCCTAGTTGGTAAGTTTCAGACCTGTTGCAACACCACTATCACTCCCAAGCACACGTTCATCGCATCTCGAATAAATGTAGTTGATCAGGTTACATTTATTCTAGCTTATGATTACATAACTGCCCAGGTTTGACTGTAGTGCTCAACATCCGAAGACTTTTATTATTGTTCTTCTTGTGATACTTTTGTTCGAGTGTTTAGGTTTTGGATGTTCTTATACTTTGGTAAAATATGGTTATATTTTAAAGTATAATTCTTGGTCAGAGTGTTTTATCCCTTTGTATTTATAGGTTGTATATCTTTTATGAATTGATATACCTAGCTCAATATAAACAATGCTCTAATACCAATCTGTCACACCCCAAAACCGGAACGGCGGAAACGTTCTGGGGTGGATGACGTCATGTCAAGTATCACAACACATGCATTATAGTAATCAAAGTACAACAAAACATTTCATTAATAGTAATAGTTTTACATAGTTTACATAACAGTACAACAAATTAATACAGGTAATAATATAAGTGCAGCTTGCACAAAATAGTCTTCAACAGAAGCTCCTGGATTGTACCTGTCTAATGCTGACCTGAGAATACAAGTTATTTGAAAAGCGAGTATCAGCATTTTTACAAATGCTGGTGAGTTCATAAGCATTTAGTGGCATTTTATTCAAATAACTTTAATAAAAGTGGTAGTTCCAGTGTATCTATTACATTAGCGTCTTTTCCAGAAAATCCTATATTTTCTTTAATAAAAGCAGTCTTCTACCAAGATTGGACGGATTTATGTGGTAAAAAGGTAGTTCTTCCCTTAGTCGCTATCATTATCAAAATACAGAATTTGATTATTAAGAAAGCAGGAGAATTCAGGGAAATAACATATGCCTCAGCAGTGAGGACTGCTGACTAAGGCAAGGGAATCATAAACTCCAGGAGAGTATCGAATGAACGACACGCCTGGCTCAGTCTAACAGAAAGAGACACAGACCCCAGACGGTACCAAATGAAAGGTACATCTAGTAAGGTCTAAAACAGTAAACACAGGCCCCAGACAATATCAACTGAATGATACATCTAGCAAGGTCTAAAACAGTGAATACAGTGAATACAACGGATACAGTGAATACAGTGAATGCAGTGAATACAGACCCCAGACAGTATCAAATGAATGATACGTCTAGCAAGGTCTAAAACAGTGTGACTCCGAGAGTAGGTTTCCAGCATACAGTGTAAATTGCTGGTGAATTACCATTACCTTAAGGCCATGAATTATAAGGTAACCTGGGATACTCGTAACCATACTAACCGACACTAGAGTACCTGACGCCCTACAAGCGTCTATAAAATATGACATTTGTCACCCCTTGGCTTGGTGGGCCGTGGACTGTTGCTAGCAGTCAGGGTGCGGGGGTGTCAATCCTGTATAGGTCTATACACACAATGTCCGCTCTCCCTACAGGAGACTCTGGTTACCAACTAGACGACGAAGAAGGTCGTGTCCCGAAGATGCATCCCTAATAGTGGGTAGTGGGTTTCATCTGTAAGTGCTGAATTAGAGGTAGAGGCTCATAACTGGACTGACTAGAGTAAACCTATATGTCTATGCTCGTATACATAGTATATAACTAATGAATCAAACGACCTTCGGACGGCCATCCGATCCCACCAGACCACATCTCAACGAAGAAAAGGAAATAGGGCGGACAAACTTTCCTAAATCCTTAATTTATTATTTATATGTACCTATACAAGCACATGCATACATCTAACATCGACTGAGTGTGTAACAAGTGGAAACGCATCGTGAAGTATAACCGAATCGTGGTGTGTAAACGTACAGTGTGGAATAACCAAATCGTAGTGTGTAGACGTACAGTTTGGAATAATCGAATCGTGATGTATAACGTACAGTGTGGAATAACTGAATCATGATGTATAATTGTACAATGTGGAATAAGAGCGTCTAACAGGTATAAGCGACTACAAGTATAAGCGAGATAGAGACAATAACAAGTATAAACGCATCACGAAGTGAAAGCGTTATCAAGTAGGAGTTTAACTAAGAAAAGTACCAAAATATGGAAGAAAACCTTTATTCTTGAGAAAATCCCAATTTGGTGTCCTTTGGTAAAATAAGTTTGAAAACCTTTAGAAATTCTTTAGAAACTTTTCATAAACTAGTTTAAATTGTCTTTTGATAAAAACAGTATAAGTAAGAGTTTGAACAAGTGAAAACCTTTTGGAAAGCCATTTATAGTATCCTACTTGGTAAAACAGTTTACAGTGTGGTAAATCTTTGAACATGCGGGTTATCAATCACATGTGATTGATATGATAACTGGCATGTTTAACTTGTATTCCCCCTATAAAACATGTAAAAACATTTAAAAGGTTCATTCAGGGGTATGAACTCACCTGGTGTAAGTGGATCCGACGAAGGCGCCAGTTGGTGCTTGGTGTCAAGTAAGGACTTGGACACACTTAGAGATCTATTTAACATATGATAACATATGTTCACATACAATTAGTATATTATATACTAATTAAACAAGTATACACACTCTAAGGAGCGGAAAACACTTTGGTTAAGTGTTTGGGGTGTCCCGAGTAACATTTAAGGGCTCAAATGGCTTAGGAATGGAGTTTACTCTCCAAGAGTAAACTCTATACTTAGTGTTTATGGCCCTGGGACAGCTCCCATGAGTTTACGGCTGTAAACTCATGGTGAGTGGTTTCTAGGGTGTTTTAAGGCTTCATATTGATCGTGGAATTATACTAGGTCCAAATCTAAATTGTATGTGTGGATTTAAGAGGTTTAAAGGGACTACATGGGATTTTATGGCCCATGAACCACCCTCTATGGGAGTTCACAGCCGTGAACTCCTATCTTTTGATTTTATGGAAGTTTAAAGTCCCTATTACACTTCTAGTACTTTATATTGAGGTATGAGGCCATTTGGGAGGATTAAAACCATCATTTGACATGGTTTGGAGGTGTTTACGGCCTAGGCACTTTCTTGGGCCGTAAACTCCTTTTTACCCCATATTTACTTGTGTTTGAATGTCCTAAATCCGAAATAGCAAGTCCCTAATTTATGTATTAAGCCTACGGGTGGTTTGGAAGTGTTTTTGAGGCATTTTGACAAGTTTAAGAGGTGTTTACGGCCTAATCATGTGCTTAGGCTGTAAACTCTCTTTTATGCCCTAAAATCTTGTGTTTTGATGATTAAACACTCCTAGACAAATTCCTTAATTGGTTCCTAGGCCCAACGGGACAAGTTTGGGTCATTTTGGCCCCTTTTTGGGTGTTTACGACCTAAGGAGGCTCTTGGGCCGTAAACTCCTTTTTCAAGTCTCAATCATGTGATTTTTAGGCTAATTAAAAGACGATAATGCACGCTTAGACAAGTTAGGGTTGAAGGTCTTACAATTTGGAAGCGCTTGGTTGCGGATTTGAGGCGAAATCGGGCTTGTATGAGAGAGAGTATAGAGAGAGTGTGAAAAGGGGTGGAATGAAGTCCATTCCCCCTTATATATGGGTTGGAGTTGGAGCTCAGTGGGATTCTACCCGATACTGCCATTAGACGAGGCTTTTGGTCGCACCCGATTTAGTGGTCGTAAATAAAAACTAACTTTTTCCAATTAAATGGAAATGTGTATTATGTGTTTTTATTTATCTTATTACGACTTTAACGACATAAAACTATAGATATATAAAACATTTATTAATTTGGGCAACCTCTAGTTAACGGAACTTTTATAAAATGGGATATTCCGTTAACAGTAACGGGGTAATGTAACGGAATAACTTTGGGTTGTCACAACTCCATATTGCACAAATAACAATACTTTCATGCATAATGTCTTAAAACACTAGGAAATCACACAGATCGCTCCTCAATGTATATGGTCCGTTGATTACTATTATAATCAAAAAGCTTCTGCTAATTCTGCATTCCTATGTTCTCACAAACAAACACAATCTCAAAAGCCATTTTCAAATTAAATCAAACACTACCATCTCTTCAGTCGTTCTCTTCCATACGCTTCTCACTTTCTCAAAACCCTAGCCAAAAAGGAAGGTAGTTGGTGCCTCTTGCTGGAAACATCTTCGTGTAAGTGATGGTGACTCTCTTTCTTTACTGATGACCTTCACACAATCTATGTTGGATCTAAACTGAGCGCAGATCAAGTCAACCACTGCCTTGAGCCACCTTTCGGTTAACAAACACGATGTATCAAATTTCCTTGATGCTCACCATCTATAACGAAACCCTTGGTCTCCGATTTGTTTTTGGAAATGAATAGATAAGGTAACCAAATGTGTATTTTCGGCTCTTGTTCTTGGTTCTATGTTTTTTTTATCGATTAGGGTACTTTTTTTCTTTTGTTAAAATTTAGTGATTATATGGTTGGTTTTTGATTTGTATATTAATTATGGTATTAAGGTATTGTCTATTTTGCATTTGTAATAGGATGAAGGGTGGACAAATTACCCTCCTAAAGATTTATGGAAGAATGGAACCATTTATGTTCAC
The DNA here is from genome assembly GCF_002870075.4 of Lactuca sativa. Classification (NCBI taxonomy): domain Eukaryota; kingdom Viridiplantae; phylum Streptophyta; class Magnoliopsida; order Asterales; family Asteraceae; genus Lactuca; species Lactuca sativa. The sequence goes on from NC_056626.2 coordinate 99,994,162, forward strand.
GAGACCCAATAACAAGTAAGTTTTCACATGTTTTACATCTGAAACCATATTTGATTTGCCATAATCTAGCCATCTCCTCGCTTTTCTGTTTAGACAATGTTATATCAAGTGATGCTGCTAAAATGAAAATACAATCTTATCCTCTACCTCTTAATGATTTTGGACAACTTGATGCTTAATGTAGATATCACAGTTCTTGCTGGTTTGTTTCAAAGATCGGTAAATGCCGGGATGGTAGAGGTATTATATCTCTTTCTTTAGTTAGAACATATGCTTCGTGTACTTTCTGTTTTTCCTTAATTTTTTTTAACCAAATATGCTATTTAAAATTGAATCGGTTTACTGAGACCGATCCATTATAAATAAGTGTTTCGTCTTCATTTTGGTCAGATGTTATTAAGAGTGGTTTTGTATTGGTTATTGGTTCTATCTTCCAAGAATCCATCACTTCTTTTTCATATACAAACTTTCAAATATATCATTAACCTGATGTGAAATGATTTCTTGGTTAGGTTGTTGTGTTGTTGGCCCATACATATTCAAAGTTTGATTGATGGTCAATTTGACCAGATTTAGTGAATAAAAACTACCACAATTTAGGTCCAAAACTTGAATTTAAAGATTCAAATAAGCATGTGTGGCTGCAGTTTTTTTTAATAAACATGTCAAATAGGTTGGTTATATATATATATAGGGGTAAAAATGAAGGTTATATTTTAATTAACATGTCAAATAGGTTGGTTACAATTGATATGAATCTTTAAATGTTTATTAAGGGATATAGGTTGTTTTTTTTGGGTCACAAAAAGAAATAAACATCTGCTTCAATATGTTAGTACTTAATTTATCAGGGGGTTTGGCTATTGCATGCCCTAATTTCATCTAGCATATAATATTTATTTGTCAATGATGTTATTTTTGCATCTAGGCCACACCCCTTATTTCATCTAGCTCTTGAGATATTAATAAGTTAATAATTTTTTCACTATGGTCGTCCAATTAAACATTGTAGCTTATCTGGTGTCTTTGTAATATACACATCAGGAGTTAAGCTTGACATAGTTTTTCGCCATTTCCAACTGAAGATTTGTTGGAGGTGAGTGAGAAACCGAAGCTGACAACTGAGAATACATCTTCCTTTTCCCGAATTTTTAAAAATTCAATATGTCCAAAAACATGAAAAAATAACTGCCTTCAACCAAAAAATTCAAAACAAGAAGAAAACATCCCTCCAACTTTGTAGGTTTCAAAAACATTCAAAATTTAAGCTTAAAACCAACATGGTTTTTGAAACCTTCAACATAATCTTAATTTTGTAGAACATTTTCAATATCTTCACATTTTCAAAGTCTAAAGATATGATAAACAAAAGAACTCAAATTTGATATAAAATAGAACATATGTTAACTTGAATATCCTCAAAATACAAAACATGAGAACTGCATTTATCAAAAACTAAAACAAATAACCTGAAAAAACGATTATTGATGGGTATCTTTCAGATCTGGTTTGGGGAGAACACGTAAGGATTAGATCAAACTGGACCGAAGGGAGATGGTTCCAGGGATAATAAGGAAGAGCTTGCAGTGGTAATGTGCATTGTTGTGGTATGTCGATTATATTCTATAAATAAAAAAATGTGAAAGAGGATGTAGAACGAGAAGGAACAATGACATCCAATGTTTGTGAGAAATAACTAAAGTAACTAATTGTAACCGGAAAAAATTAGCCTCGAAAATTCTATTTAGTCTCAACCGCATCTCGAATCCATCTCCTGAAAGGGAACTAATTGTCATCTCAAAATCATCCGTCGAAACATATTTATATTTTTAAACCAAAGCAACATACTTATATTTGTTACACCCATCCTAAACCATAATCGTTTGTTACACCCATCCTAAACCATAATCGTCGAAATCAAACAACTTGCCGAAAAGAAACAATTCATCGCCTTGGAACTATGTCTGTCACGTTCCAAATTAGCAAGATACTTATCTTTTTATCTTGAAACAACATGCCAATAGAAAACTAATCGCCGAAAAAACAATCTGCTAAAAAGCTAAAACGAAATAACTTTGATATGAAAAAGAAACTAATTTCCACAAGAAAACTATTTACCGAAAGGAACTATTTATCATCGCCGCATCGCGCGGGTACCCAACTAGTGTGTGTGTGTGTGTGTGTGCGTGTGTGTGTGTGTGTGTGTGTATATATATATATATATATATATATATATATATATATATATATATATATATATATCATCGGCTGAAAGTTGAAATTCTTTGCCACCAATGGTAAATGAAATAGTAGGCAGAAAAGCAAGTTTTCCACAATCAACTCTCGACTCTTCCATTGCTTTTGCACGCGGAACCTATTTACATAGCTGCAATGTGAAGATATCATAAGGAAATCAACAAGTTTACAAAAAAACCAATATTAAAATTAAAACAACAAAAAAAGAAAATATTACTCACATCGCTACCTAATTTAAAATGTTGTCTCGTGATAGGTTGTGAGCAAGCTGGTTATTCAACCACTGCACTATAATCTCACATGTTATGCATGTGTGATTATCCTGAAGTCCAAATGATACACCATCGCTCATTTCTACCACACTCTTAATGTCAATGCTGAAAACATCATACAACATTCTTACAATTATACATAAACAAAAACTACAAAAATGAAATTTTGTAAAGCACCAAAAATGTATCTTTAAAATATAGTAAGGGACAAAAGTCACAACTTATAAAATACCAACAATTTAACTTTAAAATAATGAAGTATAAAAACGGATAGATCAAAACATCTTCATGAGAAAAAATATAAATATGAGAATGTAGTGCATAATCGCTATAAATAGATACTTATTTTGCATCTTGTATTATATACCGGAAAAGTGGTAATGTGATATGGATTTAATCATTTTTGGTCTGGAGAAAGTGAAACCAAATGAACAATAACTCTCGATCACAAACTATATTTGGTATTTAATATGATATTAGTTGTAAGACCATGTATTACATAGGTTTATTGTGAAAAAAAATATATATATTAAATATAAGAATTTAAACATCTAAAAATTTGAATTTATAAGGAAAATAAGAAAATATTGAATTATTAAACTTGAACTATTTTTTTCTCTTTTAAAACTTCATAAATAAACAAAGAAAATAAATAGGTTTTAATTGCAATGAGAAATTAAAAAAACATGCAAAAGAATTAATTTAAATTAACCACAAAATGACATGTTGCAAAATGAATGAAAGCATGACATTTGGAAAAAAAAAATCTTTATTTATTAGAATAGAAGATAATAATTTGTGTATTTATGATTATGAAGAAGTAAAAAAGAGGAAAGTGTAGAATTGTGACCTCAAAAAGCAAAAATAGGGTTTAGAAAGCTGACCTGGCACTGTGGCGAGGAGGGCAGATCCCATGACGGGCGCATACTGACTTGGGTTGTGCAACCTGCTTTTGTAGGAAAATTACAAAAGAGGTAAGAATTAAGAACTAAAACATGTAATCGATCAATTTTGAATGTAACAATGAACGGATAGTTGTTTACGCTTGCAGTAAGCATATCGAAGAGTTAGCCTCTGAAATGTTTAACCGCTGACTTGCACTCCTCGTTTAGAATTCCAACAACATTAATGGCAAGATTTATTTGATTGATCACACTTTGAAAACCACCAAATAATCAAACATGAAATAATCATACAAAACATAAACAATTTTCCAATCAAAACCAAATGGAAAAATAGTTCTTTTTCCTTGACGAGAGATCGATAGTTAATCCCTATTTCACGTTTTTTGGACAGGAGAAAATTGTGAATTTTATCCAATTGACATGATATGTACAAATTGCAAAATTTTCAATAAAAAAATTGTATAGACCATGGGACGCACAATCAATGAAGTTCCTGAATCTGCAATCGTTGAACATCCGCTCTTACAAAACTCTAAAAGAAAGCACATCTAGTCAAGTCATGTAAGAAGATATAACGCTCAATGTATAGATAATTATAATGTTCCATAGCTACATACTAGTAGGTTTCCCACCAATAAGTACATCTCCCATATCAAACTACCAAAGAATTAAAAAAATCAAAATACATACATAAATATATATTCTAGATATAGGCCAGTTTTTTTATTTTGTTTGATGATTAACCGTTGTTAAGTTCTTGGAAGCAATGGCAAAGTGATGACTTGTCAAAAAGTCAACTATGCATTTGAGGTCTTTTAGGCATAATATCTGAATTTAGGATTGTTTGGAATTCATGATCGATGTGGTTTGAGTGTTCGTTCTGCATGGTTTGGTGGTGTTCCTAGTCAGGGACTAGGGATAAGTTTGAAAAATGGATGATCGTCAGCCATTATGTATGTTTCAGGAGTTTTAGGTTGGTCGATTCCCGATCTTATGAAGTATGTTGATTGAGTTGGTTTACAGTCGCAATTTCGAGAGTTTTTCTTGTTTGAGTGGTTTTCTCCATGAGTGGGGTCGTACCGCTCGGGAGGAAGGGGGTTGTCGCAATTGAGTGTTTTCAAGGGATTATGCTATTCATTAATAGTAGTTGGGTTTCAAGTGGTCTCTCAAAAGTTTCTTTTGTATGGATGTTTTGATTTTATGAAGCGGTTAAAGGAATCATATGGATTATGTTGGTGTTGTTTTCATATATTCTAATCATGTCAGATTTTGAGGACGGAATCCAGTTTAAGTGAGGGAGAATTATAATATTTAGTTTCGGGATATTTCTGATTTCAAGATAGAGAACCATAATTTGATCGAATAAAGCTCTTGGGATTCAAGGGAATAGAGTTTCGAACCTATTAGATGTTGATAATATTGGTTAAGTGATTTAATCCCTTTAATTGTGCTTTGGAGCACAATGGTAAAATGCGAAAAGTTGCATTTTGGACATCCTGTCTGAATTAATGAATTTAGTTTGGTATCGTTTAATTCAAAAGCAATTAGATAGAATTGTGGTGGCTTGTCTATACCTTCACGTGTATATAAAGATCACTGAAAGCATAGTTGAAACGAAGAAATTATGACTGTTTGAAGTTGGAATGGATTTGGAGAAAATGCGTCACCACAAAGTGGTAAGTTGTGCACCCCAAGCCCATTAAAATACGGTTTGTGTTTAAGGTCATTTTGCATACTGTGACCACCCGAAATTTCCATTCTGAACAAACCATATCAAGCCAATAGAAGTTAGAACAGTTACAGTGAAAATTCAGACTTCGAGTATAAGTTTGGCAGTTTTTCAGGATTTACACTTAAGGAGATATCAGGAGAGTGGATGCAGTAGGGTTTCGTGCAACATTGTTATTCTGATACTCTATGATATTAGAGTTCATTCTGGGAATAAAAATACTTTCTGCCAAAAATCCCAGGACTATATATAGAAAACTGAACCATATTGGTTCATTAGTTACATTTCCATTTAGAGAAAAGTCAAAATTCTCTCTCACGGATCTTCGGGTTTTTTATCCCAAATTGTGAGTACTTCGATCTAGTTATATTATATAGCTTAGATTGTGTTTAGAAACATCAAAATCGGACCAAAACCCCAAGATTTGGGAGTTTACCGCCCAAGAACACTTGGGGAGTAAACTCCATTTTAAGGGCCAAAAGTGTCCCAATGACCCTCAAAGCCTTAGAACTCGAACTAGAACCTACCATTGCATGTTTAGGACACCAGATTAATTAGAAACAAAGGGTGAAAGTGAGTTCACGGCCAAGGGAGTTCTTGGGCCGTGAACTCCTTGTTTAAGTGCCAAAATTCCTTAAATGCCTTCATTTAACCAAGAGACTAGCATAGCACATTACCTTGATGTGTCTAAGACCCAAAACAATCAAAATACCAACACCTAGGGGTGTTCATGGCCGCAAACACATGACCAAATGGTTCATGGGCCGAAAACTCTAGTTAGGGGTGTTTTGATGCCACAAACACTTCCTAAGGCTTAGGCTTGAATTTAGACATGTACCCTAAAGTTTTTATAACCTAGAAAACATAAGGAATCACAAGTATTAAGGAGTTTACGGCCAAGACAAGTTCTTGGGCCGTAAACCCCTATAAAGGGGTCAAATGACACCCTAACTCCTTCCTTATGCCTAGAACCCAACATAGATCATATCCTTGATGTGTTTGGAACCTCAAAACATCAAATGGTACTCTTTACCATGTGTTTACGGCCGTAAAATCATGGGGGAGTGGTCCCAAGGCCGTGAACTCCTAAATGGAGTTAAAAAGAGGCCCAAACACTTGTTTAAGACTAGAAGCTCTTCACCACTTAAGTTGTATTAAAGTTAAGCTTCATTTTGTGACATAAGTGAGAGTTTACGGCCAGGAGTTTACTCCCCCGGGCCATAAACTCCAAAGCATATGGTCATTTGACCATAAACTCCCATAAGAGGCTTTGCACTCCTTTGTTGCAACCCATTTGCCTCCTAGCACTTAACCAAAAGTGTTTTCCTTGCATTAAAATGCTTATACTTGTATAATTAGTGTTTTAATCACTAATTATTTATATACATATGTCTTCATATGTAATTAGGATCATTTTGTGTGTCTAAAGTCTTCACTTGACACCAAGCACTTGTCTCATCCTTCCTTACGATAACAGTCCGTTCAATTCCAATCACTTACTGCAGGTGAGTTCATACCACTTAATTAATGTTTTAAACTTCTTTTAAATGTTTTATGGCGGGGATACAAGTAGAATCATGCTATTTTTTATATCAATCACATGTGATTAATATGCAGCATTCAAATGATTTACTACACATTAACCGTTTTACCAAACAGTTTCCTTCAAATGTTTTTCATAAACACTTTATGTGTTTAAAACTCCTTATTACATTGTACCTTTTACTCTGTATGTTTCATTTCAAACTTATTTACAATTGTGTTTCAAACAAATGTTTCTTTATACTAAACTGTTTTATCAAACCCATGCCTTCAAACCATTTTATAGATTGATATCAAGTCGATCTTCTCTTAAGATAAAATATTATGTTCAAAGGTTTTACAAAAATTATTTATGCTTTTATATTATAAATTGCATGCCTCTATATGTATAGTTATTTAAGAAATGTTTAAAAGACTTAGGAAGGCTATTCACCTTATTTCCTTTTCGCACTTGAGATGTGGTCTGGTGGGATATCGGGTAATCGTCCGAAGGTCGTTTAAATATTAGTTATATAGCATATGTACATATATAGTCATAAAGGCCCTTCCAGTTCATCCCATGCCCTTGGGTAGCAAGGGTATACATCCATGTCCATACGTACCAGTTAGATTACTAGTAAACTACCATATGAGTAGTTTAGGAAGATACTAGAACTATTACTAGAATGCAATATCATACTATGAGTCAGTTCATTCATGAGTCAATACTTACTACTACGAGAACATATACAACTATACTAGAGAAGAACATATACAACTATACTAGAGAAGAACATATAAAACTATACTAGGAAGAGAACATATACAACGATACTAGAACAAGTAACATTACATTACATATACATGAATACGTTAACAATTGTGATCCACTGTATCGGAGCATGCCTTAAATGTCATGGCCCAAGTTGTAGCCAGAATTCTCTTGGAGGGAGAGCGTGAGTTTGCGTATAGATCTATACTAGATTGACTATCCTACACCTTTCTGCTAGCTACAGCCGGACCTACAGGTCTGCGGGTGCCAAACGTCATTCCGTTTTTACGACCATTCGTATGTCGTTGTTACCAGTCAATAGTATGGTGCAATTTATCACATGATACCTTAATATAAATCCGGTTTAAGGTAGTTAGTACAACAGTAGTTCCTATAATACAACACTGCAGTACTACATTAATTTCCCCTTTTCATTTATTTAGTGATCATTTCACTTAAACGTTTTATGTAAAAACTATATTTTGATAATGATAGTTACACTTGGGAAAATTACACACTTTTACAAGAAACGAACATTTAGAACAGTTAAGTCTTGGTAGAAGACTACATTGAGAACAGTTAATCTTGGTAGGAGACACCTTTATATAAAAGTAGGAATCATAGGGATTTCTAGGGTTTTTCAAACATTTACAGTTGTTTTACAAACATTTTTATACTTACAGTTCATCTACATTTTTCCATACTTACAGTTCATTTACCAACAATTTCTTACATACAAATTAAGACACTAAAATACTTATGATCTCAGCAGCTTCAAAGCTGATACTCGCTTTCAAAATTACTTGTATCCTCAGGTCATCTATAGACAGGTACCGATGCAATGTTTAGAGAAGATGGTGCTCGTTCAAGACCCATCTCTCATTTTGATTTATGCTTTAGTATTTATCAAAATTTGACAGAACACACTTGTATAATAATTATATTATTAATGCAATGGATGATGTTGTTGCTTGTTTACTACTTTACATTGTTGTGATACTGTACATAACGTCCTTCGCCCCAGAACGTTTCCGCCGTTCTTGGTTTTGGGGTGTGACAGATTGGTATCAGAGCATTGTTTATAGTGAATTAAGTATATCAAGCCATAAAAGATATACTAACTATAAATACATAAGGGATTAAAAATACTCTGACCAAGAGTTTATACTTTAAATAATAAAATATTTAATAAAGTATACGTGTCTGCATTCATACTAAAATCAGTGTCATTAGGACAGTACAAAAGAATTATGGTTGTTGGGCAACACAAGTGGGCTTAGAGACATATGGTCGAAATTGGGAAGATATAGCCTGATCACATATATTATCCGAGGGTTGATTAGCATGTGCCTAAGTGTAGATGTGTGGTTGCAACAAGTCTAAAATCTTACCAACCCTACCACAATGAGAACAATAGAACATAACATTAAACTTAAAATATTATAGGAGTATTTGGTGTTACTATAAGTACGTTATACTTGAGAACTAAAACGGGATCTTCATTACTAAGTTGATAGTTGCTAAGTGGATACAATGAGGATACATGTAATTAGGATGTTATAGACTTAGAATCTGTGAAATTTTACTTTACCCCGATTCTGTGTGAATTTGGAGTTAAGGTTACATATTCGAAGGCCTATCCTGTTTCGATTACATATAACTGGTATGCACTTCACAAATAGCGATGTAACTGATGAAGATTTTCTAACTAATTATCTAGATAGTTCGTTTAATAATTATTTTCATACCCCAATTCTCTCTTAGATAACATGGCTGGACTCCATTCCCACGGCAACCAGTATCTTCCGAATGAAGTCATTACTGGTTGGTTTGGAGAAGAACCAGATAATGATCATCCTATCCCTTTGAATGATCACCATGATGAAGACCTTTCAGACAATGCTAACTCCGAACCAGAGGTTGAGAACCTACCTCAAGCAGCTCCCTTTCCAATTCCTAACCCTCGTCCGGCTTTTCATGGCCCGACACCTCCATGGGTGGAATGTTTGGAAACATGGAGCCAAGGACAAGATCAGCCCATGCCATTTAAAGGTGACCGAAGCTTCTACCACTTGAGCAATGGGGGCTCAGCAGATAGAGTCTTGCCAATCTTGGTCCGCAGGGTGACCCGAAATGAGATTCAAGGTAGGACAACCCTACATCAGATTACCGAAGTTGTCGCCGATGCGAGAATGCATACCCTCTGCACCATTTGTCTAGAAGATGCTCGCGAGAGATCTGAGAGAAAACATGAGACCCTGCTGCAAACACTGGCTGAATCACGAGCCGAAGTCATAGAGCTCCGAGTACGCCAGAGGAAGTATGAAAGACACCTACTTGACGTGGAATGTCAACTGGCTGAACTGAGAGTTCACCAGAGGGGTGACCGTCGCCAGAAATAGATGTTTTCCTTTATTGTCCTTGTTAGAAGGAAATCGTTTTTCTGTCTTTGCCCGATGTGGTATTTTCTATGAAATTACCTTGTACTGTAAGTACTTTAGGTTAGGTCCTTATGCTGTCAAGAATTTTCTTATCTGGATATGATGTAAGACCTTTACGAGGTCATTTTCCTGAATCTTTATGTCATTAATATCAAAGATATTGACAGCCGGCTAACTTCTGTGTCATTCTTTATTCAAGTACTCTTATCATACTCTCACTGGAGTCTATCTGAAACCTGCTTTAGTCAAGTCATTGGACTATAGCAAGTTAGATCCAGAGACATTTCTAAGTCTCTTTTAGTGGTTGGATCTTGTTATTCACCAACCAACGATGCCCCGGCTTGAACGACAAACGTCTTTAGACCATTCTACGAACTTACTTCTACCCATTGCTAGGACTGCATCATAGGGATGTAGGTCAAACCTTCGCGAACATACTTCCATTCCGTGCTAGGACTGCATCATAGGGATGTAGGCCAAACTTTCGAGAACATACTCTTACTCTTTTCTTGAGCAATCGAAGTACATCTAGAGTCAACCAGAATCGCTCAAAAATTCCTTATCTTTCGTATTACAGAATCATGTCGTCATCCAGAAACAATCAGCCGAACAGCGAAACCCTTATCCTCCATATCGACGCCGCTACGTTACAAGCAGCCGTAGCAGCTGCTGTGACAACATTTCTTGCACACATCAACTCCGACAACACAAGCAAGACTGACAAAGGAGTCGAGAGTTCCGATGGTAGTACCAAGCCGGGAAACCAACAAATGACAACAGACATGGACCTACAAAGCAGGAAAACTGAAAGGAATAAACGAAAGCACCAAGCCTAAAAGGAGCGCAAGAGATCCCAAAGACTTGCCATGCCACCGCTACCAGTGGCAACTCCGGCAAAACGCTTTAGGAAGCAATTTTCAAAGTGGAGTAACGAGGAAGGCACTCGTGTTGTAACACCCAAAGTTTTGAAGACCAAGAAAGGAAAGAAAACCCTAAGTTTAGGGGTCGACTCGGCGAGTCCGAGCGGGATCCGAGTCGAGGAGTAAATGACCAACTCGACGAGTCGGCCAAGTGGACTCGGCGAGTCTGGTCTGTGCGAGGAAAACCCTAAATTCGGAACTTGAAGCCTTTATAAACGCCTTAACCTCCTTCATAGGGTCCCTTTACTGCCTCTTGCACCCAGAGCATCGAACCCCAAACCTCATTGTTGCCCATTCAAGCTCCCAAGCCATATTGAGTGATTTGACGGAAGAAGAAGAAGGGGAAATCATTGAGGCTTCAAGAAATGGTCTTGGATCTGAAGATTTGGGGAACATTTCTGAGTATCTGAAGGTAATAAGTTATTTCTCTCTTTTAGACCTTCTATGGTTGTGAGATTTGGGGCTTTTAAGCCATGGTTTGCCACCCAAGTGAGCTAGAAGCCGGATCTGGAGTTGCTACTTCAGATCCAAGTGTGTTATGAGCTGGGGAAGCATAAAGTATCATCCCTTGAGTCGATTTTGGAGCCCCTTTGGCCTTAAACCCTAGTTTATGGTGGATTGTGCCTAGATCTCCTTCTCTACACGTAAAGTTTGCAACTTTACGTGGGGGATAGGCTTGGGAAGGGTAGATCTACAGTTTGGAGTCCACGCATGACTAGAAAGTCCTCTGCATGTAAGTAGATCCGAATGGACTCGGCGAGTCCTTCGAGTGGACTCGGCGAGTAGCATGAAGATAAGGAGGAACTCGACGAGTGGGATGAACAGCTCGTCGAGTCGGATGAAGATGGGCATGAACTCGGCGAGTTGGATGAAGATTGCCTTGTGCTCGGCGAGTCAGGTCGCGTAGTCCCAAACCCTTCGAGTTAAGACTCGAGTCAGCGAGTCGAGCAAGGACTCAGTGAGTTGGACAGGACAGGATTTGGGAATCAGTAGACTCGGCGAGTCAAGGGATGACTCGGCGAGTCAAGTCGTGATTGGAAGGACTTTGAGCATAGGGACTCGGCAAGTCAGTAAGTGGACTCGGCGAGTAGGGTTGACCTGGAAGGTTGACTTTGACCAGGACTTTGACCTTGGCAAGAGTTGACTTGGTTGACCTTTGAAGGTCAGTTAGACTAAGTGTTATGTTGATATTGGTAGCTCGGGGAGCTAGTGGAGCAGCAGTTCGGAGTCAGTGGTCAGGTAGCGGTCAAAGGGATTAGCAGCAGCAGTTCAGCAGTATCAGGTGAGTTTCCCTTTGTATGAATGGGTCTACGGCCACAATGTCGGCCCATGTAGTTATGAGTAGAAGACCCGGGGGTTAGCCCTAGGCACAGTATGCTAGTATGATATTCGGATGAGGTCCAATGATAGAGGGCGGGTGCCCAAGGAATGGTTTATGTGATAGTTTATACTTGTTGTCTGTGTGATACTTGTATGTGCCTGGTAGGGAGGTGAGTGTGGGTGAGGTCTCGTATCTCACCAATAGCAGAGTGTGGATGGTGTTCCACATCTGAGTAGCAGCAGAGCAGGGGCAAGGCCCAAGTTAGGGAAGGAGTGAGGGTGGGCTGGGCCCGTACCTCACTATCAGCAGGAGTATGGACGGGGTTCCATGACTCATCAGTAGCAGGACAAGGGCGGGGCCCAGAGATAGGCGAGGCCTTAGGACAAGATCTGTTAGTATGTGTTTCGATTATGTGATGTGATGTGATATGTTATGTGCTATTATATGTTAGTGGGCGAGGCCCTGTGACAGGCGAGGCCTAAGTGAAACAGATCTGTATCCGTGCCGGGCTCGAAGCCAGGCGGGGCCTGGAGCGGCGGGGCCGTTGTAGCGGGCGAGGCCCAGTATGTGCAGTAAGTGGTTATGCATGGTATGTGGTAGGTGGGGAACTCACTAAGCTTCGTGCTTACGGTTTTCAGTTTTGGTTTCAGGTACTTCCGGTAGCAGATGATGGAGCTCGGGATGATGGCATGGCACACACCATAGATTAGTCAGCCTGGGAATGTTTTACTCTGATAATGAATATGTGTTTTGAAAACTAATACTCTGTGGATGTTTTGAAATGATGATTTTATTTTAAGTAATATCTTATTAAAAGAAATTTTTAGTCTTGAATTTTGGGACGTTACAAGTTGGTATCAAAGCCTTGGTTTGAGGGATTCGGACATGCTCTCGGGTGTGTCTGAACTCAAACTGAGGAATTGGTATAAAAAGTTTTCAAAAATGAAAAGACAGTTTTGTAAAAAGAATTTTGAGAACGAAAAACAGTTTTAGAAAAGCAAAAAAGAATCCAGAAAGTGAAGAACCTTGAAAAGAGAAAAGAGGTGTGGTGCATGCAATCAGCCAAGCTCAAGTAAGTACCCCAAAATACCCATACCAGTTTATGTTATGATTATCAGTTGGTAGAACAGCATGCTAGAATAGGACTAAGGATCTAGGGATGATGCCTTATATGCCTGTCATTTGTGCTTTTGAGCTGCATGATAATGCTGATTAGACAGTAGTAGGATAGCCTGTTTAGGTTATGCCTGAGTTTATGAGTTTGTGTTGCATGCTAGTTCAGATTCTTGCTATGTGGATATGATTGCTTGAGTATGTTATGGTTAGATTTTCCCTTGTCCGAATGCTGCTTGCTTTGTGCATTGTGGGATTTTGAGTGATGGGAGTTAGCTATTAGGTGGATACGCCACGTCACATGTGATCAGGGTTGAATAATCTCAGAGTGCTGGGTTTGGCCCTATTTCGCAGCTCTCGTTTGAGTCTAACCGTTGTAGGGACGAGTCTTTTACTCGAAGGATTATCTGAGCCTCGTCACATGTGATGGTATCCAAGTAATGGCTAATTGGCATCACAAGGAGACCTTCAGCAGCTGAGGACTGGCTTGATTTGAGTCATAGGTTCCCTAGGGTAAGCCTAGGATGAGGTAGTGCTGGGAGCAGTAGAAGTGGTTAAGGGACCTAGTGGAGTCGAAGCAATTCCTGAGGAAAGTACGGATAGATGTGGAAGGTAGTATGGGCCCGTACTACTGAAAGCAGAGGATCCGTACTCGATTCGGGAAAGGCCGAGACAAGACCGGGAACCTGGTGGGGTATGGTTGGTCTCGCATCAGTGATGAGTATTCTGATAGTGGTTGTGTTATATGTTTCAGCATGGTGACGTTGCGAGAGAGACCAGCGGGCGGATCAGGCACCGGAGAGGGATCGGGCTCGGGTTCAGGGGCCGAGCAGCTCGAGGAGCGGATGAGGGAGTTGATATCAGCTAAGGTTACGCGCAGTATTCTAGCTCAGACTCCTGTGATCTTTGGCATGGTCAAGGAGGGTATATTGGAGATCTTGGATGAGAGGCTGGGAGCCTTCCGTACCGAGATGATGGCTTTGTTGGGAGCGCGTACCTTGACATTTCGAGAGTTCAGGGCTTGCGGGGCACCAGATTATCATGGGGCTAGGGACCCCATTGCTAGCAGCAGATGGTTGGCTGATGTTGCCAATGCTTTTCGTACGAGCAAGTGTCCCGAGGGGGACAAGGTTAGACTCGCCTCCTGTCTTCTGAAAGACAGAGCGAGGGATTGGTGGGAGGAGATTGGTCATGCTTTGGGGGATGATGCCGCGTTGGACGCGATGACTTGGAGCGATTTTTCGGCTAGGTTCAGGGCAGAGTTTTCGCCAATTATTGAGGTGCAGCAGTTGGCACGAGAGTTTCAGGATTTGACGCAGACTACCGAGACTGTGGCGGAGATCATCGCCAAGTTCAGGGAGAGGGCTCTTCTTGTACCGCAGTATGTCGCGGATGAGGAGATGAAGAAGGCTCGGTACCATGAGATGTTGAGGGATGACATCAGGGAGTTCGTGAGCAGATCCAGATGTAAGACGCTGGAAGATATGATTTCTCGGGCTAGAGAAAGGGAAATTGATTTGGAGCAAATCCGGAAGAGGAAGCCGGATGAGGTTCAAGTAGCTGCGGGTTCGGGCAAAAGGCCCAAGGGATCGGATTTGAGATCGAGGGATCATCAGGATCGCAGTCGGTGCGGAAAGTGTGGCAGGGCGCACGGGGGCACGTGTAGGAGTGGTAGCGGTGGTGAGTCTGGTTGTTTCAAGTGCGGTCGGACTGGTCATTTCAGCAGGGATTGTACTGCTACCGCCGCGCAGGGATCAGACGTGATATGTTTTCACTGCAACCAGCAGGGCCACAAAAAGGCCCAGTGTCCCAGTTTGTCTTCAGCAGGACGGGTGATGGCACCCGCCCCTGCAACTTTGAGGATCACGGATGGCCGTCAGGGCCCGGTAGAGGCACCTACGGCAGGGAGCAGGGATTTTCAGATGACGACCTTGGAGACGTGAGCAATGTCGGACGTTGCAGGTATGCATTTTCCCATTTTTAGTTCTTTTATTTGTGCATGATTTTATGGTTATGGTTCTGCATCATTATCGGTAAAAGTATTTTATTTTGAGTGGTTGATTGTGATCGAGTTATATGCCATCTGCATACCTCGGATATTTGTATGGTAGTTAGGGGATGTGCTTTATTGGAGAAGGTTGCATAGGATGCAGTAACTGTAGCATGCTTGGGAGGGACTTGGTATGTCTCGCTAGATTGGAGTTGTGTAGTGTTAAAGAGGGGTTGGTAAGATCCCTAGCTATGGTAAGCTTGGGGTTCCTCAGCAGATTGATTATGGAATGGTAGCAAGGATTGGGATTTCTTTTTTAGTATTGAGCAACAAGGGGTAAGCAGGATCGAAGTGGGGGAGAATCCTCCGAGTGTGCAAAGGTAGGAGCACGCAGACCCATAATGAGTGCGCAACCTCCGAGAAGAAAGGGAAGTAGTTCAGCGTTCGATGGATTGAGGATTTCAGGGTTGGGAGTTTGAGATACTCCCCATCAGCTAGTGCGCGTGATGGTGATGGTTAGTTTATGGTTGAGAATTCAGGTTGTGGATCGCCCGTAGGACTCGAGGGAGTCAGAATGAGGATCTTGAGAGCTAATGGCACATGGGTGCCTTCGTACTAGCAGTCAGCAATGGATGGTGATGTAAGACTATGGGTAAGCCGTAGCATTCCTTAGTAGTTTTGTTAGCGGAGTTGGGGCGAGGCCCTTATCTCCTAGTGATCAGATAGGGATCAGGAATGGGTAGTGGATGAGAATGATATGGAGTTTGCCTGTATAGCCCTAGAGAGGTGAGACCTTGGGAGAGGCCGCTCCAGGATATAGTTGGGTGAGACCCGTGGGCGAGGCCCGTTTGAGATTAGCAGTGTAGATGAGACCTGGGAGCAGGGTTGCCCAGTAGTATGGTTGGGTGAGACCCGTGGGCGAGGCCCGAGCAAGAGTGATTAGACTAGTGGGAATAGAAGGATAGAGGCGGGTGGGACCCGTGGGCGAGGCCCGTGAGTTTTAGCAGCACAGGTGGGACCTGGTAGGGACCTTAGTGTCAAGCTAGGGGATCGGGGATCCCAGGTTAGTAGTGCCTGAATGGCAGAATAGATTGAGCAGTTATAGGTGGTCAAAGTTTCTTCGGAAGCCGTTGGGAGCGACTAGTGGTGGTGTTGGGACTAGCTACCGGTGGGAGCCGGTAATCCAGACATTGATAGGTTGGTAGGGACCAGGGTGGTCTCAGTTCATCCGGTAGGCAGACAATGAATAGCAGAATTTTTCAGTCAGCAGTACTGCGGGTAAGCAGTGTATGGTGGAATTCAGTTAGTTGAATCGAGGAGTGCTCGGCACCAAGTTTTGGCAGAAAGGAGTGTCAGTGACTACTGACGGTGATGACCCGTTTTGGGAATAGAGGGGGTGATGGAGTTAGTGAAGGATAGGACCTTCACAGTGTCAGAGGAAATAGTTGGTTATGAGGCTTTGCCTTGGGAAGGCAAGGAAATTATGCAAGGAAAGAAGTGGAGAACCCCTATGGGTTCAATGCAGTACTCGGTGAGTACCAGAAGGAATGTCAGTTGAGTAAGTTGTGTTCCAGAATGTTCAGGGTCCGGGTTGACCCGAGATGATTATCTGCAAGGATTAATGTTAGTCAGAATGACCAGGTAGAAGACCAGCGCAGGTAGGCAGCTGGTGTTGGGATAATTGGTGGGTATTGGAGGCGGATCGCAGGCGGTGGGCCATGGCAAACTTCGAGGACGAAGTTTAATTTAAGTGGGGGAGAGTTGTAACACCCAAAGTTTTGAAGACCAAGAAAGGAAAGAAAACCCTAAGTTTAGGGGTCGACTCGGCGAGTCCAAGGAGGGACTCGACGAGTCCGAGTGGGATCCGAGTCGAGGAGTAAATGACCAACTCGGCGAGTCAGCCAAGTGGACTCGGCGAGTCTGGTCTGTGCGAGGAAAACCCTAAATTCGGGACTTGGAGCCTTTATAAACGCCTTAACCTCCTTCCTAGGGTCCCTTTACTGCCTCTTGCACCCAGAGCATCGAACCCCAAACCTCATTGTTGCCCATTCAAGCTCCCAAGCCATATTGAGTGATTTGACGGAAGAAGAAGAAGGGGAAATCATTGAGGCTTCAAGAAGTGGTCTTGGATCTGAAGATTTGGGGAATATTTCTGAGTATCTGAAGGTAATAAGTTGTTTCTCTCTTTTAGACCTTCTATGGTTGTGAGATTTGGAGCTTTTAAGCCATGGTTTGCCACCCAAGTGAGCTAGAAGCCGGATCTGGAGTTGCTACTTCAGATCCAAGTGTGTTATGAGCTGGGGAAGCATAAAGTATCAGCCCTTGAGTCGATTTTGGAGCCCCTTTGGCCTTAAACCCTAGTTTATGGTGGATTGTGCCTAGATCTCCTTCTCTACACGTAAAGTTTGCAACTTTACGTGGGGGATAGGCTTGGGAAGGGTAGATCTACAGTTTGGAGTCCATGCATGACTAGAAAGTCATCTGCTTGTAAGCAGATCCGAATGGACTCAGCGAGTCCTTCGAGTGGACTCGGCGAGTAGCATGAAGATAAGGAGGAACTCGACGAGTGGGATGAACAGCTCGTCGAGTCGGATGAAGATGGGCATGAACTCGGCGAGTTGGATGAAGATTGCCTTGTGCTCGGCGAGTCTGTTCTTAGACTCGGCGAGTCAGGTCGCGTAGTCCCAAACCCTTCGAGTTAAGACTCGAGTCAGTGAGTCGAGCAAGGACTCAGTGAGTTGGACAGGACAGGATTTGGGAATCAGTAGACTCGGCGAGTCAAGGGCTGACTCGGCGAGTCAAGTCGTGATTGGAAGGACTTTGAGCATAGGGACTCGGCGAGTCAGTAAGTGGACTCGGCGAGTAGGGTTGACCTGGAAGGTTGACTTTGACCAGGACTTTGACTTTGGCAAGAGTTGACTTGGTTGACCTATGAAGGTTAGTTAGACTAAGTGTGATGTTGATATTGGTAGCTCGGGGAGCTAGTGGAGCAGCAGTTCGGAGTCAGTGGTCAGGTAGTGGTCAAAGGGATTAGCAGCAGCAGTTCAGCAGTATCAGGTGAGTTTCCCTTTGTATGAATGGGTCTACGGCCACAATGCCAGCCCATGTAGTTATGAATAGAAGACCCGGGGGTTAGCCCTAGGCACAGTATGCTAGTATGATATTCGGACGAGGTCCAATGATAGAGGGCGGGTGCCCAAGGAATGGTTTATGTGATAGTTTATACTTGTTGTCTATGTGATACTTGTATGTGCCTGGTAGGGAGGTGAGTGTGGGCGAGGTCCCGTATCTCACCAATAGCAGAGTGTGGATGGTGTTCCACATCTCAGTAGCAGCAGAGCAGGGACGAGGCCCAAGTTAGGGAAGGAGTGAGGGTGGGCTGGGCCCGTACCTCACTATCAGCAGGAGTATGGACGGGGTTCCATGACTCAACAGTAGCAGGACAAGGGCGGGGCCCAGAGATAGGCGAGGCCTTAGGACAAGATCTGTTAGTATGTGTTTCGATTATGTGACGTGATGTGATATGTTATGTGCTATTATATGTTAGTGGTCGAGGCCCTGTGACAGGCGAGGCCTAAGTGAAACAGATCTGTATCCGAGCGGGGCTCGAAGCCAGGCGGGGCCTGGAGCGGCGGGGCCGTTGTAGCGGGCAAGGCCCGAGGTAGGGGGCGAGGCCCAGTATGTGAAGTACGTGGTTATGCATGGTATGTGGTAGGGTGGGGAACTTACTAACTTCGTGCTTACGGTTTTCAGTTTTGGTTTCAGGTACTTCCAGTAGCGGATGATGGAGCTCGGGATGATGGCATAGCACACACCATAGATTAGTCAGTCTGGGAATGTTTTACTCTGATAATGAATATGTGTTTTGAAAACTAATACTCTGTGGATGTTTTGAAATGATGATTTTATTTTAAGTAATATCTTATTAAAAGAAATTTTTAGTCTTGAATTTTGGGACGTTACACGTGTCCAGATAACACTGGCTAAACACCGCAATCCCGTCACCAATGCAAGTACTAGCCAGTCATGCCACCAATGCGGTGAGATAGGGCACGTCAAGAAGGATTGCCCTATAGCAAAGAACTCTGGCGTAGATGGGAGGATTCTCAGGATCACAGCTGCAGGAGAGCCTACTCCGGAACCCTCGTTAATATAATTTAGGCGTTTCGTTGTAACAGAGTTATAAACTATCCAGAACTAGTGCAACTAGGGTCTTACCTTTTGCGAGATCCTGTCTGTATAAGGATGCTCGTGTTGCGTATACTTGTCTTTTGTAGTATACCTTATTCGCAGCATTGGTCTTGTCGTAAGTCTAAAGTACTGTAACTCTGTTCATGGTTGCACGGCTGTGTTTTGTCTGTAAGCGTCTTATGTTCAAATCTAATGTCTTTAAGTTTCAGTATGATTTCGACATTATCATACGACTCGATTCAATTTGATCCTCACAGAAACAGCTTCATACGTACATCGCTTTCTTCTAGATCGCTTTTCCAATGAAGCCGTCATATCAGAACACCTAAGTACTCATGCCAGGAGTACATCTTAGTTATCTTCTTTCCGAAGAAATCCCTGAAGTACCATTCATGCAGTACGTCAAGTTTAATCCAAGGATTCATGCGATTGATCTATCACTGAGGAATGTATACATAAGAGGGATATATAATCAAGGTTCTACAGATTTAGAATTGATGATTCCGCTTTAACTTCTTTTCCTCGAAAGGAAGTGAGCTTAAAGAAGAATCAGTTATTCGACTACCTTTTCAATCTTAATTATATACGACTCGTATACATGAGATTGTGATTGTGAAATCATGTATGAATTCTAATATGAACTTTAGGACGGAGAACTGCCTAAGCCTACGAGTAATCGCATCGTCATGTGAACAAACTTAGAATCCAGTACGACTCTTGTAAACAGATCGCCTTATAGTCTAAACACCTACGGATATACCAGAACAGTACAGACAACTTAACGAACTACACAGAAGTAGAATTAGAAGACTAGGCTTCTCACCCTGGAGAACCCCGGTCTTATTCTTCCGGAGATCGACGGATTGCATCGTATGTTCCTCGGATATCGAGGACTCCGTCAAGATTTTTCATTAGAAATCGTTATCTCTGCCTCGCATAGATGAAATGGTTGAGCAAACGCAAGGAAAGAATTACTTTCAGAAATGGGTCTGAGATCTGAATATCACCAGTTCGAGTGTTAGGGAAGGATGTCCGGAAGACTATCTTCCGAACTCGATGCGGACACTTCGAGTCTGTAGTGATACCCCTCGGATAGGACCAATACGCCCATAGCTTTCATGAGCTAAATGAGTAGGATACGTCTTTCTTACTTGGATCAGTTCGTCATTTCTCCATGTAATGACTTACTTATCTACCCTCTTAGTAAGAAGAAACCCATGGAAACATTTCCTTCAGAGGAACTTTTCGCGAAGTTCTCTAGGCACGAGTTTTGAAATTGAAGAGTCAAATTCCTATGACACACTGTTAGTGATGTGGGAAATTTTGAGTACTCTTACAATTTGTCAAAACTGTTGAGAATTTGTCGACACCAGAGACGCCGACAGACATTCGCCAAATTATAGGTCTTATAGACCTACTGTCATAGTTCATCCAGAAACCCTCGCAAATCACAGGAAACCATACGACCTTGACCCAGCAAGGAGTGGCCCTTGACTGGGAAGTTAAGCAAGAGAAACAACCTTTGGAAATTCCAAGTGAGAGACCAAGTTCTTTAGGAAGTCTCACTCTGGTAATGGCTTAATACGCTTCGTATTGCGTGGAAAACTAAATCCAAGATAGATAGGACCTCCGAGATTCTTACCAGAATCGGTCTTGTATCTCGCAAACTAGACCTACTCCGCGAACTCAGTAGTATACATTCTACTCTTCGAATCTCGATCGTGAAACCATACCTTTCCGTTAGGACTCTTGTAAGTCCCCTCGTCGAGATCCTTGCCTTCGTATTAGAACCGTAGTGACCCTCAACCGAGTGGTCAAGCGGACGAAGCAACGCCGTCGCCAGTTAGTGAAGGTTCGTTGGAATGCCAACCGAGAACTCGATTTCACTTAGGTGCACTAGAACCAATCGATTAGGAAGTTTCCTCCTCACGACTCGAACATTTGTACCTACTTCCTTGCCTAAATTCTAATTTCGGGACGAAATTCCCTACAACAGGGGGATGATGTGACCACCCGAAATTTCCATTCTGAACAAACCATATCAAGCCAATAGAAGTTAGAACAGTTACAGTGAAAATTCAGACTTCGAGTATAGGTTTGGTAGTTTTTCTGGATTTACACTTAAGGAGATATCAGGAGAGTGGATGCACTAGGGTTTCATGCAACACTGTTATTCCGATACTTTATGATATTAGAGTTCATTCCGGGAATAAAAATATTTTCTGCCAAAAATCCCAGGACTATATATAGAAAACAGAACCATATTGGTTCATTAGTTACATTTCCATTTAGAGAAAAGTCAACATTCTCTCTCACGGATCTTCGGGTTTTTTATCCCAAATTGTGAATACTTCGATCTAGTTATATTATATAGCTTAGATTGTGTTTAGAAACATCAAAATCGGACCAAAACCCCAAGATTTGGGAGTTTACTGCCCAAGAACACTTGGGGAGTAAACTACATTTTAAGGGCCAAAAGTGTCCCAATGAACCTTAAAGCCTTATAACTCGAACTAGAACCTACCATTGCATGTTTAGGACACCAAATTAATTAGAAACAAAGGGTGAAAGTGAGTTCACGGCCAAGGGAGTTCTTGGGCCGTGAACTCCATGTTTAAGTACCAAAATGCCCTAAATGCCTTCATTTAACCGAGAGACTAGCATAGCACATTACCTTGATGTGTCTAAGACCCAAAACAATCAAAATACCAACACCTATGGGTGTTCACGGCTGCAAACACATGACCAAATGGTTCATGGGCTGAAAACTCTAGTTAGGGGTGTTTTGATGCCACAAACACTTCCTAAGGGTTAGGCTTGAATTTAGACATGTACCCTAAAGTGTTATAACCTATAAAACATAAGGAATCACAAGTATTAAGGATTTTACGGACAAGATGAGTTCTTGGGCCGTAAACCCCTATAAAGGGGTCAAATGACACCCTAACTCCTTCCTTATGCCTAGAACCCAACATAGATCATATCCTTGATGTGTTTGGAACCTCAAAACATCAAATGGTACTCCGTACCATGAGTTTACGGCCGTAAACTCATGGGGGAGAGGTCCCAAGGCCGTGAACTCCTAAATGGAGTTAAAAAGAGGCCCAAACACTTGTTTAAGACTAGAAGCTCTTCACCACTTAAGTTGTATTAAAGTTAAGCTTCATTTTGTGACCTAAGTGAGAGTTTACGGCCAGGAGTTTACTCCCCTGGGCTGTAAACTCCAAAGCATATGGTCATTTGACCATAAACTCCCATAAGAGGCTTTGCACTCCTTTGTTGCAACCCATTTGACTCCTAGCACTTGACCAAAAATGTTTTCCTCGCATTAAAATTCTTATACTTGTATAATTAGTGTTTTAATCACTAATTATTTATATACATGTGTGTTTATATGTAATTAGGATCATTGTGTGTGTCTAAAGTCTTCATTTGACACCAAGCACTTGTCTGATCCTTCCTTACGATAACAGTCTGTTCAATTCCAATCACTTACTGCAGGTGAGTTCATACCACTTAATTAATGTTTTAAACTGCTTTTAAATGTTTTATTGGGGGGATACAATTAGAATCATGCTAATTATTAAATCAATCACATGTGATTAATATGCAGCATTCAAATGATTTACTACACATTAACCGTTTTACCAAAAAGTTTCCTTCAAATGTTTTTCATAAACACTTTATGTGTTTAAAACTCCTTATTACACTGTACCTTTTACTCTGTATGTTTCATTTCAAACTTATTTACAATTGTGTTTCAAACAAATGTTTCTTTATACTAAATTGTTTTATCAAACCCATGCCTTCAAACCGTTTTATAGATTGACATCAAGTCGATCTTCTCTTAAGATAAAATATTATGTTCAAACGTTTTACAAAACTTATTTATGCTTTTATATTATAAATTACATGCCCCTATATGTATAGTTATATAAGAAATGTTTAAAAGACTTAGGAAGGCTATTCACCCTATTTCCTTTTCGCGCTTGAGATGTGGTCTGGTGGGATATCGGGTACTCGTCCAAAGGTCGTTTAAATATTAGTTATATAACATATGTACATATATAGTCATAAAGGCCCTTCCAGTTCATCCCATGCCCTTGGGTAGCAAGGGTATACATCCATGTCCATACGTACCAGTTAGATTACTAGTAAACTACCATATGGGTAGTTTAGGAAGATACTAGAACTATTACTAGAATGCAATATCATACTATGAGTCAGTTCATTCATGATTCAATACTTACTACTATGAGAACATAGACAACTATACTAGAGAAGAACATATACAACTATACTAGAGAAGAACATATACAACTGTACTAGAGAAGAACATATACAACTATACTAGGAAGAGAACATATACAACGATACTAGAACAAGTAACATTACATCACATATACATGAATACGTTTACAATTGTGATCCACTGTATCGGAGCATGCCTTAAATGTCATGGCCCGAGTTGTAGCCAGAATTCTCTTGGAGGGAGAGCGTGAGTTTGTGTATAGATCTATACTAGATTGACTATCCTACACCTTGATGCTAGCTACAGCCGGACCTGCAGGTTTGCGGGTGCCAAACGTCATTCCGTTTTTACGACCATTTGTATGTCGTTGTTACCAGTCAATAGTATGGTGTAATTTATCACATGATACATTAATATAAATCCAGTTTAAGGTAGTTAGTACAACAGTAGTTCCTATAATACAACACTACAGTACTACATTAAGTTCCCCTTTTCATATATTTAGTGATCATTTCACTTAAACATTTAATGTAAAAACTATATTTTGATAATGATAGTTACACTTGGGAAAATTACACACTTTTACAAGAAACGAACATTTAGAACAGATAAGTCTTGGTAGAAGACTACATTGAGAACAGTTAAGTCTTGGTAGGAGACACCTTTATATAAAAGTAGGAATCATAGGGATTTCTAGGGTTTTTCAAACGTTTACAGTTGTTTTACAAACATTTTTATACTTACAGTTCATCTACATTTTTCCATACTTACAGTTCATTTACCAACAATTTCTTACATACAAATTAAGACACTAAAATACTTATGATCTCAGCAGCTTCAAAGCTGATAATCGCTTTCAAAATTACTTGTATCCTCAGGTCATCTATAGACAGGTACCGATGCAAGGTTTAGAGAAGATGGAGCTCGTTCAAGACCCATCTCTCATTTTGATTTATGCTTTAGTATTTATCAAAATTTGACAGAACACACTTGTATAATAATTATATTATTAATGCAATGGATGATGTTGTTTCTTGTTTACTACTTTACATTTTTGTGATACTGTACATGACGTCCTCCGCCCCAGAACGTTTCTGCCGTTCTTGGTTTTGGGGTGTGACACATACTCGATTGCGTTAAGAACCCCTATTTCTAGTAAACCCTATCATCCCTTCTTAGATCAAGCTCCTTCACTCTCCTCTCATCCATATTCTTGATTTCTTATGACTTTTGGGTGTTGTGTTCTTCAAAGACATGGTTTCGAAGCTTTTCAACTGAAGAGATCATAATTGATCTAACTTTTGGACCCTTATGGGTTGCAAAGATCCTTGCTTTATTATGTTTCATCATTAGATCTATGAGTATTTAGTTTTTTTTCTCCATTTTAATAAGTTTTGGTCCCTTTGTGACCTGTTCCATGAAGTTTGGAGAGCTCTATGAGCTTTGGTTCATTTTTAAAGTTCAGATATAGTGATTTAGTGGAGTAAAGAGTGTATGCAAGAACTCTCCTTACTCCATGAATGAAGAAAGTGGATTTTTGGGCATTTTTTAGCTAAGAGTTTTAGATCTTGGAAGTTTGTGGCATTATTATGGATAAAGTTGAAAACTTTATCCATCTAATTAACATGTTGATTCAGATATGAAAGTTGGAGGCTTGGACTTAATGGATTAAGTCAAGAAAGGTTTATTATTGGACTCTTTAAGACTTATAGTCTAGATCTTGGTTGTTTGAACCATGGGAATGGATAAAGTTGGAAACTTTGTCCATTAAGCCACTTAGAAGAAATAGATTTGAGATTTGTGGCTTTGGATTTAAAGGATTAAGTCTTTATTGGCAAAGGGTGTTAAGCCGAGAAACTATGGTGCTGTGGGTCGCTAACCGCGACCCGGTGGATGAGAGATCCCGTGTATTTTTTGTCGTATCATGGAGATAGCATGGTGAGCCTTTGACAGTTGATCGTTCACTTTTTGAACAATTTGACTTTTGGTCTAACCTTGTTAGAATTGAACGCTTAGCTAAGGACTAATCTTGGTTTGGCATTCGATAGCTTATGTTAGTTGTGCAGTTATCCAGGTTCCTATTGAGCTTCTGTTGTTTAGCTCAGGTGAGTTTTCTCACTATACGTTATACTGCAGTATGGATTCTTTATATGTTAGGATGTTGATATGCTATAGTGATATGTTTGATAGATAGATTTGTTATGATTACAAGTGTTTACTTGTTATTGTTTATTTGCATATATCAACATATTATAGTTGCGTTGAGGCGGTCCAGCTGTATGCTGAAGGCCAAGAGGTCCAAGTGGTCCAGCTTATATTGTAGCCTAATGGAGCGGCCCGACTTAGATGTTGTATGTCCGGCGGCGGTCCAGCATTATGCTGGAGCCCTTGTGTGACTGCATTGTATGTGTATTTTTGTGTGGGGTATTTTAGGGAACTCGCTAAGATTTGGCTTACAGTTGTTGATTAAATGCTTTTAGATACTTTAAAAGTTCGTGGGAAGGCTCTAACGCCCGGAATCTAGAAGGTTAACTCTTTAAAATAAGTGAAATTCGAGTTGAAATCGATGGGTTAAAGGAGCCAACTCCATGTGTTGAAGATGAAGAATCACAAGGATTTAATGGGTCAACTCGACGAGTTGAGGAGCCTCAACTTGGTGAGTAGAAGTTGTTTTGGTCACGAAGTTTAATGAGACAACTCGGCAAGTTGAGGAGCCTTAACTCGGTGAGTTGGCAGCTACGGAGGAACCCCTAATTTTAGGGTTCAAGCCATATAAATATGTCATTATGTCCCATGCCCCAGCCTCCTTTTTAGCCTCCTTAGCTCAGAAACCCTAAAACCTAACCCTTATCATCTTTGTGTCTTCTTGACCTTGTAAATATCATTTTTGGTAGCTTGGAGCTTTGCAAAGAAGAATAGGAAGTTAGTGAAGGAGGTTTAATGAAGCTTGACCTTGAAGATCCGAAACATGATCATCATTTAGCACTCATTTTAGGTATAAAGTTCAAAACTTGCCTTGTATTTGCTTACGTCTCTTCTCGGGTTAGATTCTATGTTTGTAGCCATGATTGGGTGGATAATGGACGTCCCAAGTGTTTATTCTTTCAAATGTATCATCTTCATGAGCTCTTTTGGCATAAAGGTGCCAACTTTATGGGTTTGAGGGCTTAATGCATCCATTAAGTCTTTCATTTAGCCATTTTTAAGCTTTTGAGCTCCTTCGAGTAATGCTTAAGCGTAAAGATGGAAAATTTTGCGTGGTTATCTAGCATTATGGGTTTAGATCTGCATTTTGGGCTTTTGTCTTTGATGATTAAGTGCTTAATGGTTAAGCCCACACTCTTTTGAGTCTAGGGTTTGGGTTTGGACCTCTTTAGGTGGTTCCTAGGGTTAAATTTGGAAACTTCACCCTTCTATATCTCATATTGGTTGAGATCTAAGTTGTGGAGTCCTTGGAATCGATAATGATTGACTTAATGTTTTAAGATGTGAGTTTCTAGTGAACTCGGTGAGTTTATGGAAAAAAACGGCGAGTTGGCTCGACTTTTCCCGACTTCGTGGATTGTTAGATGAACTCGACAAGTTGAAGGATAAACTCAGCGAGTTGGGTTAACTCAGGTTGTTGACTTTGACTTTTGACTTTAGCCTTTGACGAAGTTATCCTAAGGGAGTATTTGAGGTAATCATATTTGTAATCAACAAAATTATGGGCTTAGGATAAGACTTATATGGGGATGGGCCCAGTTTGAAAAAATTGTGCCATTAGTGTGCTTTTATGGATCTAGTAGCTTTTGGTATTTTGGGCTTGAGTTGTTAATGGGCCATCAGGATGTAAAGTGTTTGGACTAGAAAGAATAGTTGGGCCTTAAGGCAAGGCCATGTATGGGGTTTGGGCCATATTTGGAAAATTGGGCCATTGGGTCTTTCATATTGTTGTTTGGGTCATTAATTTGGTCAAGGCTAAGTTAGGCGTATAATGGTCTGTGTATCCCAGGTATGAAATTGTAGTTATAGATTGGAATCCAATTTTTAATTGGGTATTGCTTTGATCTGACAGTTCGGAGGTGTCGTCAGGTCAACAGCTAGGGATTTCTTTCAGTGTGCTTCAGCATTCGAGGTGAGTTTCCTTACCGGGTTAGCGGGCAAAGGCGCCAATGTCGGCCCATGTTTATATTATGTTGTTAGTATGCTAGTTGTCTTTGTGACTTTTGTATGTGCTTGTATTTATATGATTTTCGGGCCATGTCCTGATGTCAGGCAAGGCCTGATGGATATTTGTATGCTATGTACCTCTGTGATTATTGCATATGTATGTGTTTATTTGATATATGTTATTGTACGTTAGGCGGGGCCCGTTTTACCGAGTTCAGCTCGATGTTGGACGCTGTCCGGTGTCAGGCGGGGCCCACTATATATTTATTGTATGTATGGTATGTGGTATTTGGGGAACTCACTAAACTTCGTGCTTATGGTTTTCATTTTGTGTTTCTGGTACTCCAGTTTTCAAATGAAAGATCTCGGGACGATCACAGTACATACACTCGTGTTTTCCGCAATATGTGATCTTTGGGAATGAACTCTGATAAATGGTTATTTGAAATGTTTTTTTCAATTTTTGAACAAAGTTACAATAGTGCTTTAATTATAACAAAAATGAAATTTTTACCCTTTATTTTTGGGATGTTTTAAGTTGGTATCAGAGCCAGGGCATGAGTCAATGTGTTCGATGGGGACGTCGAAACCTATAATGGGGGTGAAGGTGGATTGCACCTGATCCCACATCGGCTTGGAAGGAGAACGAAACATTTCCTTATAAGGGGTATCGATACCTTCATTGTCACAACACGTTTTAAAGCCGTGAGGCAGCAAATCTCATAAGAACTCTACAGTTAAGCATGCCTGGGCGAGAGCAATTTATGGATAGGTGACCCCTTG
The DNA here is from genome assembly GCF_002870075.4 of Lactuca sativa. Lineage (NCBI taxonomy): Eukaryota > Viridiplantae > Streptophyta > Magnoliopsida > Asterales > Asteraceae > Lactuca > Lactuca sativa. The sequence continues at coordinate 100,022,780 of NC_056626.2, forward strand.
GGAAGTGTTTGTGCCGGGAGCCCAAAACAGACAATATTGTGATACGTGCCATAGGGGGTGTTAAAAATGGTATCAGAGCCTTGGTTTGAGGGATTCGGGCATACTCTAGGGTGTGTCTGAACTCAAACTGAGGGTTTGGTGAAATTTTTTATAAAATAAACATTAAATTAAAAAGGAATTTCTAATCAAAGAAAGGGGTGTGATGCATGCAATCGGCTGAGCACAAGTAAGTGGTTCCCAAAATACCAATACATGTTTAATATGTGATATGATATGATTATGTGAATCGCATGCTAGATTATGGCTAAGGTTCTGCTCAGTACTATATGATAGGAGAGATGCCTTTATATGCCTGATTGTATGAGCTCTTAGAATTGCATGTTAGTATGGTTTCTAGAGTAGTGGATAGAATGGCTTGTATAGTGTATGTTGGTTAGATTTTTCATTGCCTGAATGGTGCTTGCTTTTTGCTTTTTCAGATTCTTAGTGATGTGGGTCAACTACTAAGTGAATATGTTAAGTTATATGTGGCACAGGTTAAATAATCTAAGAGTGATGGATATTGACCTTATTACGCAACTCTTGTTTGAGTCCAATCGTTCTAGGTTTGAGTCTTTTACTCGAAGGATTATCTAATCTCTATTTCATGTGACTATATTCATGAGGTATTTGGTCGACATTGGTAGGAGTCTTTCAGCAGCTGACGGATGGTTGAGGTCGAGATCCTAGGATATGCTTCAGTGGGTTAGTGTTGCCGCTTAGTGAGTTTTGATGCATTGGTTGAGGAAGTGACTTAGAGGATTCGGGACGATTGCTAAGGAAAGTATGGATAGGTGTGGAATGTAGTATTGCGCCCATACCACTAAAAGCACAGGATTCATACTCGAATCAGCGAGAGCCTTGGAGAACCTAAGGAGTTTGTGGGAAGGGATTTTCGAGCATGTTTTGATCGATGGCTTGTGGTATTTCAGTTTGAAGATGAGCTCTCAGGGAGGTGGTTCAGGTTCAGGTTCTGGTTCTGGTTCGGTTCCGGCTCAGGTGCAAGTACTGAGCCGATTAGCGAGCAGTTGCGGGAGTTCATCTCATCGGAGATTTCTTGTAGTATTTCAGAGATTTTGGATGAGCGCTTGGGCGAATTTCATGCGGAGATTATGGCTATCATTGGAGCTCACACTCTTTCTTTCCGGGAGAGGGCTTTATTGGTACTGTAGTATGTAGCAGATAAGGAAGAGAAGGAGGCGAGATATCAGGATATGTTGTGGGTATTTCAAGGAACGAGACCCTAAACGGTAAGGTTTCTAGAGCCCGGGAGCGGGAGATCGATTTGGATCACCTCGGGAAGAGACCCAACATTTCTGAACAATGGTTGAAAGGCCAGCAGGGCCGGGGTCAATGTAGCACGTGCAGGAAACTGCACAATGGAGTTTTTCGTTCCAGGGGTTTGGGCTACTACAAGTGCGGCAGGGTTGGTCACGTCAGCAGGGATTGTCCTCAGGGGGAAAGCCCGTTAGGTTTTCACTGCGATCAGTTGGGACACTAGAAGTTTGGATGTCCGATGTTGAGAGGAGGAGCAATGAGTGCGCCTGCTCTGGCTGCTTTGAGGATTACCGATGGATGAGAGGGTAGGGCAAGAGCCCCAACGGAGAAGAGTCGGGTTTTGCAGTGTCAGACAGGAGACGTCAGGACTCCAATAGATGACGTTGCGGGTATGTTATCTTTTGCTTTCTTTATGGTTTTATCAATAATTATGTTGTTTGGAATTTTGTGACGGTTTGGTTAAGCGTACCTTCGGTTTATTTCCCTATTTGTGTTTAGATTATATCTTCAAGAAATGTTATATGCCAATTGCATGCCATGAATCATTAGAGGATTAGTAATGGTTGTATATTGTATAGCAGGTTTCAAGTGTTCGGGTGTTACTCTGGTTTTGGTTGGGATCGGATCAGGAGCAGTGTACGGAAAGTCTATGGTCAAGGTTCGGCAGGATGATTCTCCAGCATCATCAAGATTCGGTGGATTTAGCATTGTGCTTGCAACACCCGTGTTTCTAGGCAAGACATTAATATTGACATAATAGTCTAGGTTAACCTTTGTAACTCATTTTGAAGAAATGAAAAGGAATTATGTGAATATTATGTGAATTATGTGTTTTATGCTTAATTATTAGGATTTAATTAATTAAGAATAAAAATGAGCGTCGAAAATAGATATTAGATAAAGCTGATATTTATTAATAAAGTTGTAGTGGGCGTGACAAGGATTACGGATATATAAAGAATACCGAAATCCGAGTTATAACGAAGAAGTTATGATATGTCGAATTTTCGCGACAAAACCGGCACGATGCCGAATGACGTAAAAAGTGAGTTTTTGATAAACTACTTTTTAGCCTTGGTGATCTAAACGAAAGTCGTAGTGTTCGTTAAACAGAGAGTATGTATAAAAAGAAAGTTCAAATCTGACTACGTATGAGGAAGTTATGATTTTTCTAAGTTTCAGCTTAGGAGTAGACAGCTAAAAACTCAAATTTTAGATCGAGTGATTTTTAACCGACACAACCTAAAAGAGAATCTAAGGCCTCGTCAATAGTAGTACAACGGCAAAAAACAGACGAAAACAGACGTCGGATGAAGAAGTTATGAATTTTTAACGGATTTCCTGTCCCGGTTTGTTAAAAATAATAATATTCAAATTAAAGTCAAAATTAGCCGACGAAGTCTAAACGAAAATTGTAGAGCGTAATTTTACCTACGCGTGCATGTAAAGAACGTCAAAAACGGAGCCCATATGCGAAAGTTATGGATTTTAGAAGTTTTGGCACAAAAATAAAAAAAAATGCTAAAACCGAGGAATTTCACATGGTTGGTGTTCGGCCACGTCACCCTCGCTCGTAGCACGCCACGTGTCCAAATTGCTGAGTCACCCGAGGCCACCTGGCGAGGCGTGTCGCGTTCTTCTCAAGTTCGAGGTTCGGTCCAATCGGAAGCTGCCCCGTGTCCGATCTCGGTAAGTCATCAAAAGCGTGTCCGAACCGGAGAGCCGTCCGAAGCGCGGTCCAATAGGAGTCTGACGCGTGCCCAGGTGACTCCTCGCATCCGAAGCCGCCTCACTTCGCACCGACGTGTGTCGCACCAGGTGTCCGAGCCTCGCACATTCGCGCCACCTGTTCCTCGGATCTGCTGACATCTGTTCGCTTCTCAGCCCTCAGATCTGAAGCCTCCCCCTATAAATAGAAGGATGCGAGCCTTCCCGAGTAATTTTGGAAAATTGCCAATTTTGACCCCTAAACCCATTTTTAATCTATTTTCACTTCCCCTGAAGCCCTGATATGATTTTCAACACCCGGAACATGCCCCAAAGTGCCCGAAGACCCCGGAATTTTATCTTTTCGGTTTTGAAGCCCAACCCTCGCAAAGTCCGGTTTCTCAATAAAACTCTCGGTTTTAATAGAAATGATCGTTTTAGGAAACGAAGTGCTACCCGATTATCATTAAATCAAGTGAGTGTTGTAAGTCCCCAATCTGCTCGTGTATCAATCAGATCCATTTGATGGTGTGGAATCCCAATCAAACGGATGATGTCAGATCAAATAGAAGAGAAGGAGAAGAAGAATAATGATGAATCTTGTATTATTTGATGATTAGAATGTAGATCTAAATACAAGATTCACACACAACACACACTCTTTTCTCTCTCTCTAGGCCGTACACTCCTTTTTTGTTCATCAATCTATTCCTCACCCCTTACACCTATATTTATACATAAGAAACATGGGCTTGGTGAACATGGGCCGTCAATGGGTTTACGGCCGTAAACACAACCGTAAACACGTATACAGCCATAAACAGCAAGCTGTTTACGTTCCAAGACACAAAAATACATATTCCTAGAAAAGTAAAGTATAAACCATATTTGTGTCCCAACAATCTCCCCCTTGGTTTATAACTTTCTTTTCTAAATGACCCAAACAAGCTCCCCCTAAAAAGTAGCTGGCTTTTCATGTCAATCTTCATCGAGAGCTTGGCTTCAGCATTAATCTTCAAATTCGTCACAAATTCAAGATGAACTTGATGAATCTTTAATGAATGACCTCATCTTGAGCAGTTAGGCTTTTCTTCAGAATTTGACATTGAACGCACATTGGGTGAGGATGCTTGATGTACTGATTCTTGAAAGATAGCACTTTCAGCTTGAGAATCTTCAGACAGAACATCAGAGAGAACAAAATCTTCTGGATCACTTCAGTAGGCTTATAATAGCAGCAAATTGATTGAGGAGGCTTCAATGCAATCTCTCAAATAATCTTCAATTTCAGCTTCACCTTGATTCTGCGGTTGAAGGATTGAATGTCGAAAGAATAATCTTCATTTCTTGCTCCTTCGAATGAAAATTCTTCAATGATCACAGATGAAACCTTGGCTCAAAAATCTTCGATACAGTCTCCATGAGTCTCATCTACACCTGGATTCACTTTTCAAGACAAAACAAAACTAAAAGAAAACTTAGCACACAAATTAAAACAGAAACAAAAATATTTTTGGATTTTTTATATTTTCTGAACAAAAAGAAAAATAGAAATAACACTATTTTTGGATTTTTAGTTTTCTGATTTTTGTTTTATTTTTGAATTTCTTTTTAATTCTCCCCCTAAATTTCTGCATAGAGGAAAACTATGAACAAATTTAACAAAACAAAAATATTTGGGATCAAAGTTGTGAGACAACTTGAACTTGTTTATCAGAACCTTCACCTTCATGAATAGATTTGGTCAATTGTCGGTATTGTGGTCCACTTAAACACGAAGGATATCGATAAACTTTTCTAAGTAAACTGTTTTGCTGACGACGACCATGGGTATTGTTGTCCAGTAAATTAAGCAGCGAGATCTACAGGCAACCTCTTAAATGGTTCAATTTTAGTTGCACTAGAACGTGTTCCCCGCTTCCCGATATACCCTGGTTATCAAGAACTTCCTAAGTACTCCTTACTTTAGGTGAGTAAACAATTATTAAGGAGGAAGATAGATTTAGAATGCATATGCTATACACCCAGGTCGGATCTTTTCCAATCACGCAGAGGATGAAACATATGACTAAAAGAGATAGAGGGATATAGAGATAGTAGGGTGCATATGTTGTGTTCTAGGTCGGATCTTCCGATCACGCAGAGGAGATAGCATATGGCTAACAGATAGGAAGAATTTCATAGATAAAGAAGATGCATAGAAATAGAGTTCCATATGTTGCATTCCAGGTCGGATCTCTTCCAATCACGCAGAGGAAGCAACATATGACTGACAGATAGAAAGCAAGAAAATAATTTCCTACAGACCTACTTTATCAGAACCCCCAGTCTCCCTATCAGAACCAGAATTAAGGAAATAAGTTCGTACATCAAGGAAAATTTGAACCACTGTTCTAGATGCGTATTAATTTAGTGTATCTCGTGGGTTCCCGTGTTTTTCTCACTGCTCAATCTACCCAAGCGTCGTATGGTCAGTCCAAAAAATCTTAACTAAATCCACACTGTCAAATCCTTCATGCCTACCAGCAAATGGAACACAGAGTCTAGACAATTCAGATTCAGTCCTTTACATATGTTTTAGACTGCCCGTTATTACTTTCTTGATATCACTTCCCAATAATAACAACTAACGAAAAACTATTAAGAAAATGAAAAATTGTCTTTAAAACGAATCAGAGTAAGATAAACTCAGGAGTATAGAGAAGAAAACACAAATCGTAATTCACCGATTGAATTTGCATCCAGAAGGTCTGAGAACAGCACGCATAATCTCAGAAAAGATCCGAAAAATTCTTCATGTCATTAAGCACTAACCCCATTTGTGATCTCTTCCTTTCCTCTTTTCCCGTAAAAGGACACATCCTCTCAAACAAAGGTTTGAATGTTGTACAATTCAGAGATGTCCCCTATCATGTGCCTGGAACAGCCACTACCAACAAACCAAAGTCTGATGATATGCCTCCATAGCTGCTCCGACACAGAGCGGGATCAGTTGGTCTTTGGAACCCAGTCCATTTTGAAACTGGGTCGACCTTTGTCATCAACACACGATACTTTCTCCCATGACATGTCCTGTTTATCACAAACAGAAGATATAGAAATATTAGAATTGTTAGAAGATTTGGGATATTGAGCCTTCGGAACCCATTTGTAGTTAGGTTTAACCCATTTCATTTTCGATCTGATGGGTGGCTCAGTACTTGCTTTTGATCTTGATGTCGGTCGTTGAGATGACTTTGATTTTGACTTCATGGGAGCATCTCTTGGATTTTGCTTCTTGGCTGACATTTCCTTCTTGTTCTTAGGAGTTGGATTCTTGGCCTTCTGCGTGTTCCAGTTACCATGGTCTGAACGTGACCTTGAGGGGTTTCTTTTGAAGTATCTCCCTCTTGGCGCGCTCTGTCGGCCTTGAGCATAGTACGGAACGTATGCGCGATTAGGACAATTTCTGGCAATGTGTCCAGGTGTTCCACAGTGAAAACAAGTCTTTTTCTTCACTGTGAAGTTATTTCTTCCTGCCCCTGGTGGCGTATCCATGCCTTGTCTTTTGCTTTTCGCATAGTTACAACAGGCACTCTGTTTCACTGGAATTGGAGGCTTGTATTTCTCAATGGCGGGCTTGTTAGGAGTAATAGAATTCGAAGCAACAGATTCTGAGTTCAAGGAGTCATTGGTTTGTTCAGTAGTGCTCTCCTTGTTCTCATCTTTTGCTACTTTACCTGCACATGAAGTAGAAACATTAGTATTTTCAACATTAATAACTCCTCCTGACACAAATCCAGCTCGTTTTCTATATTGAAGATGCGCCTCCCTGTCAATTTCTTCCTGTGTCATAGGGATGGATGTGTAGTTATGATTGAAAGGTGGAGGAACAGTATCATACCCTAGACTCTTTTGTTGGTTATTTTTAAATTTCAAACAATGGTCTATCATGTTCGCAACAAATTCGCTTGATACATCATATTTTTTAAAATCAAAATTTGCAGTTTCAAATTTGCTTTTTAATGTATCAAGCTCAGTAATTAACTCAGCATTCTGTCTCTTGATAGTGTCATAGTTTTCACATTTTTTACTGTAGTCATCCTGAAGCCTCCTAAAGTCTTTGGTTTTTGCTTCTAATTCAGCCTTTAGGGGTTTTTGTCCTTTCCTGAGTTGATATCCTTCATATCTCAGGTCCTCAAATTCTCTTTTTAATAAATCAATTTGTTCACAAAGAAGTTTAATCGTAGCTTCACATGATTGAGAGCATGAAACTTCATTGACCGGGATGTTTGCAGAGCTCATTGTTTTTCCACACTTCAAAGCGTCAAGTTCTTTAATTACAGCAGCAAGACTAAGATGATTGAGATCTTTTGTCTTCTTGATGACATCCACGTTCATATCTCACAATTTCGGAAGTGAATTTAATAGCTTTTTGTTTATCTCGGATTTGGTCAAGAAGATCTCAGCTATATTCATCTCAGTAGTGAGTTTGGTAAATCGCTGCAACTGAGCTTCCAGGGTTTCTCCAAAGATATATTTGAACATGTTGAAGTTTTGTCTTAACATCTCCTGACGACTCTCTTTCATGTCTTTATTTCCCTCGTTGACCTTAAAAGTCATTAAAAGCACAACTAGAAGCCAAATTAATAGTCAAATTTAAAAATGCCATTTGACTATAAACTTCAAAAGTCAACCTTAAAAGTCAAATTTAAAAAGTCAAACTCAAAAGTCAAACTAGAAAAATAAAACTTAAAAGTCAAACCGAAAAGCTAAATTTGAAATTTTAAAAATTAAACGAAAAAGTCAAAGTTTAAAGTCAAGGGTCAAACTTGAAAGTCAAAGTCAAAATTTTTGAAGACAAACGTCAAAAATAAATATCAAAAATTAAAAACTATTATTTTTTATTTTATTATAATTATTATTATTATTTATTTTTATTTATTTTATTTTTTTTATTTTATTTTGGATGAAAAAAGAATTTAAAAATAAAAGAAATTAAGTTTTTGGGTTAAAAGGGTCAAATTTTGAAAGTAGGTGCGACAGGGAGTGTTTATCAATTAAGATAGAAAGGCTTGTATCAAAAGCAAGCCTAGCTGAGTTGGAAGAAGCGTTGTTTTACTAGGGAGGAGACCCGGGTTCGAAACCCGACACCCCCCAATCCCGTCTCAATTTTTTGAAGATGCGAATGCGAGGCTTGTGAAGACAGCTACGAAGCGAGGACGAGGCCGAGGTGAAGCTAGGATGAGGCGCAGTGCGAACCGGAAACTCCGAGGCCTAGGACCGTAAACCGTTTTCGGCCATAATCTCGGACCGCAAGCTCCGAGGCTTGGGACCGTAAACCATTTTCGGCCGTAATCTCGGACCGCAAACTCGGGCAGTAAACTCTAGAAACCCTAGCTGCTGGCCGTAAATGCCGCCACCCCCTCGCTGATTACGACAAAAAACAACGATTTTTGCCCCATTTTGCTCCAAACCTCGATCAAAAACCTGTTTTAATGAAAAACGCGAAGAACAAACCCCCCTTATTTTGCCACGATCTATCCAAAAATGCAGAAATCTTTTGAAAATAAGATCAAATAAGCTCTATATCTGACAAAATTGACTGATACAATCCTTGCTCTGGTACCAATTGTAAGTCCCCAATCTGCTCGTGTATCAATCAGATCCGTTTGATGGTGCGGAATACCAATCAAACAGATGATGTCAGATCAAAAAGAAGAGAAGGAGAAGAAGAATAATGATGAATCTTGTATTATTTGATGATTAGAATGTAGATCCAAATACAAGATTCACACACAACACACACTCTTTTCTCTCTCTCTCTAGGCCATACACTCATTTTCTGTTCATCAATCTACTCCTAACCCCTTACACCTATATTTATATATAAGAAACATGGACTTGGTGAACATGGGTCGTGAATGGGTTTACAATCGTAAACTTGTTCACGGTCGTAAACACAGCTGTAAACATGTATACAACCGTAAACAGCAAGTTGTTTACGCTCCAAGACACAAAAATACATATTCCTAGAAAAGTAAGTATAAACCATATTTTTGATCCAACAAGTGTAGTCACTTTCATCTTACACATAGATATGAAGTATTTTATATAAAATACGTGTTATGTGAATATATATTGTTTGTTTATTTGAGATGGATGTTGAAAGAATGATTTATAGAGGTTTTTAAATAATTTAAACTGTATGTGTATTTTTTTTATCTACAAAATTATTGGGTAAAACATGGGTAGATGAAATAGTTGGTATGTGATGAACGATGAGTTGGATAAATGAGATGATCGATGATATAGATCATGAGATAAGGGTGAGTGGTGAAATATGAGAAAATCACTTACCCAAACGTTGGCCCCCGTCATTCAGCAGAGTATGGATGACAACCATGGACTATTCTAGATGATCTGTGGAACACTAACAGGCTCGCAACCTGTAAGTGTGTGAACTATATGTCCATCAGTTGTACTCTAAAAACCCATTGACATGTATTGCAAGGGGGATTCCCGTGAATAATATTGTCGATAAATAAGAGCTATGGACTTAGCACATGTTGTATAAACCTTGGCAGCTATGGACTTAGTGCCTGTTGTAGAAACCCCGGTGACGATGCGACTTTGTGCCTATTCCTTAGGATGAATCCTTTGGAATGAGTGATAGTTGATTCTTAGGGTAAATCCTTAAGAAATAAATAAGATAATGGGGTTGGGGTAGGGGTAATTTGGTTGATTGTTTGATGTTTAAGCATAATAAATTTATTTATTGTGGGTTGAAAACCCTATATGCTCACCAGGCTCCCAAGCCTCACCCACTCAGCTTTTTATATTACAGGTAGTGGACCCCAAGCATAGTCAAATGACGATGAGATATTTTTGGATTATAGGCCAATAGTTATAAATAACCGTTGTAAGGCTTATAATGTCTTGTTTATGCTTTTGATCTGTATCGGAATATGACATCCCGAGGTTTTGATATAAAATGAAAATATATATTTCTTAAAGAAAGGTTTTGATAAACTTTTATCATGTTTTGTTTTGGGAACAAATTCCGGAACATCTTTTATTAGGATTACTCAAATTTTATTTTAAAAAGCATAAATTAAATCGGTCTTTTCTGGCCGAGAAATTAGGGGATGTCACAGTGCTAGGTTGGCCCTTGGATGTACCGAAGGAAGTGGTCTATTGCGGAGGTGTTGGTCTGAGCATCTGTCCTTTGAACTTCAGGATTTGAGTGTGGTACCATTTTATGGACTTTGGGGTTATCAGTGCTGATGGTTTTGAGAAATGTTCAACTGGTCTTCAGGGTTGTGCGGTCTTTTGAGTTTAGCTAGTATTGGATCATTAGCATTGGGAAGCGCAGGTTGTCGGCATTTTGATCATTGGAGGGTTAGAGTGATTGTGAATCCTTCCAATCATGAGTTTTGTAAGAGCTTAGTTGAATCAAAGTGGGGGAGAATCATCCAGAAAATCAGGAGCAGGAGCGGTTTGGAAACTTTGATGTGTTTCGCATTCCCATCGGGGGGCAAGTTGGGGTTCCAGCTATCACTCGAGTTAAGCTCAGGTGTTGGGTTGAGTGAATGCTCGACTTTGGATGTCTTCGAATTGATATATTAGCGGTAAGGCTCTGGGAGGCAGTAGTGGGAAGGTAGAAGTGATATAAGACTGCGGGGTGGCCTGTAGTATTCACTAGTTAGCAGTAAGAATTGAAGTATTGTAAGACTGCGAGGTGGCCCATAGCATTCACTAGCGGTCAGTTAGTGTGGGAAGTGTTGTAAGACTGTGGGATGGCCCGTAGCATTCACCGGTCCATGTGCAATGGTGAGCTTGTGGCAAATTTATGATTTTCTTGCAGTTTTCTTTGTATGGTTTAGGCCAAGGTGGGTCTATTTGCAAGGTTGTGGGAAGGCCACAACATGTTTGGAATCAGAAATTGGTAGGTCGCGGGAGAACGGGTATGAGATAAGGCTACAGTTGGTCCTGTAGCATTCAGATTAGCATCAGGTTGATGTCGTGATGGTTCGGGTAATTATTTTCAGTCGAGGCTTTCTTTCGGAAGCCGCGTGAGGTGACTGTGGGAGTGTCGTTTGGCTCAGCAGTCAGGCGGAAATTTGGTATTTCAGATCATTAGCAAACAAGTTGGGACCAGGGAGGTCTCGGCTGCTTGTGGGAAGCATCCAGGAGGTAGCATGGTGCTTCAGGCAGTAGTTGTGATTTGAGGTTTCGTGTGGGAGTGGGTAACTAGTTGATTAGGAAATGTTAAGTCGCTCGCAGTGGGATTAAATAATCTTAGAGTAACTGATTTGACCCTATTGCGCAACTCTTGTATGAGTCTAATCGTTACAGGGATGAATATTCTACTTGAAGGATTATATGAGCCTTCTATCGAGTATAAGTGTTTTGTAGTTGTATATGGTCAGTAACTTTGTTCCCATTGAAGCAGCAATGTGATCGGGGGTTGGAAGCATTTTGTTTGGTACGAAACTCTATGAGATTGGCATGGTGGCAATTCGGTGTGGGAAGTCTGACAGTGAGTCAGACCATTAAGACTTTAGGTTTGTAATTCAGACAAGGAAGGATTGGTTTTTATTCAAGGGATTGAGGATTCGTTCTTCACCAGGCTTGAAGAATTATTCTAAGGATGGTTTCAGTAGATTTGGTCAGTCCGTTGTATAATTAGGGTTGGAAGTGTTATGTTTGGTCTATTATTCATTGAGAGTTGGCATGGAGTTGTTCTACCATGGGCAGTCTGTCGAGGAGTAAGACCATTATAGATTTCAGGTCTCAGAAAGTAGAAGTGGTTTGCAGGGGCTAAAGGTTTCATTGTTGTCTTTGGAATGGAAGTTTCGGTTTGGGTTTCGATTGACTTGGGAAGATTGTTCTATGTGCAGAGTTTTCAGTTGTGTTCCTCAGGTTGTTTATTTTGTTATGAGTGTTAGTAAGGAGCAATTTAGAGGACGAAAACTGATTTAAGTGGGGGGAGAGTTGTAACACCCGGAATCTAGAAGGTTAATTTTTGAAAATAAACCAAATTCTAGTTAAACTCGGCGAGTTAGAGGAGCCAACTCGGCGTGATGAAGATGAAGAATCGCGGGGATTTAATGGGTCAACTCTACAAGTTGAGGAGCCTCAACTCGACGAGTAGAAGTTGTTTTGGTCGCGAAGTTTAATGAGACAACTCGGCGAGTTGGCAGCAGCGGAGGAAACCCTAGTTTTAGGGTTCAAGCCATATAAATATGTCATTCTGTCCCATGCCCCATCCTCCTTAGCTTAGAAACCCTAAAACCTAACCCTTATCATCCGTGTGTCTTCTTGACCTTGTAAAGATCATTTTTGGTAACTTGGAGCCTTGAAAAGAAGAAGAGGAAGTTGGTGAAGGAGAGTTAGTGAAGCTTGAGCTTGAAGATCCGAAACATCATCATTATTTAGCACTCATTTGAGGTATAAAGTTCAGAACTTGCCTTGCATTTGCTTAGATCTCTTCGTGGGTTAGATTGTATGTTTGTAGCCATGATTAGGTGGATAATTGGGGTATAGGACGTCCCAAGTGTTTGTTCTTTCAGATGTACGATCTTCATGAGCTCTTTTGGCATAAAGGTGCCAACTTTATGGGTTTGACGGCTTCATGCATCCATTAAGTCTTTCGTTTATCCCTTTTTGAGCTTTTGAGCTCCTTCCAGTCATGCTTAAGTGTAAAGATGGAAACTTTACATGGCTATATAGCATTGTGGGGTTAGATCTGCATTTTGGGGTATTATCTTTGATGATTAAGTGCTTAATGGTTAAGCGCTCACTCTTCTGAGTCTAGGGTTTGGGTTTAGACCCCTTTAGGTGGTTCATAGGGGAAAGTTGGAAACTTTACCCTTCTAGATCTCATATTTGTTGAGATCTGAGTTGTGGAGTCCTTGGAGTCGATAATGATGATGTGAGTTTCTGGCAAACTCAACGAGTTTATGGAAAAACTCGGCGAGTGGCTTGGCTTTTCCCGACTTCACGGATTGTTAGATGAACTCGACGAGTTGAAGGATAAACTCGGCGAGTTGGGTCTCAGGCTTTTGACATTGACTTTTGACTTTAGCCTTTGACCAAGTTATCCTAAGGGGGTATTTGAGGTAATCAAATTTGTAATCAGGAAATTTATGGGCTTCGGATAAGACCCATATGGGGTTGGGCCCAATTTGAAAAATTGGGCCATTAGTGGGCTTTTATGGATTTAGTAGTTTTTGGAATTTCGGGCTTGAGCTGTTAATGAGCCATCAGGATGTAAAGTTTTTGGACTAGAAAGAATGGTTGGGCCTTAAGGCAAGTCCATGTATGGGGTTTAGGCCTAATATGGAAAATTGGGCCATTGGTTGATTAGTGGTCCTTTGGGTCTTTCAGATTGTAGTTTGGGTCATAAATTTGGTCAAGTTTAGTTTAGGGGTAAAATGGTCTTTTTATCCCAGGTATGACTTTGTGGTTATGGATTGGAACCCAATTGTTAATTTGGTGTTGCTATGATCTGACAGTTTGGAGGTGTCGCCAGGGCAGCAGCTAGGGATTTCTTTCAGTGTGCTTCAACATTCAAGGTAAGTTTCCTTACCGAGTTAGCGGGTCAAAGGCACCAATGCCGGCCCATGTTTATATTATGTTGTTAGTATGCTAGTTGTCATTGTGACTTTTGCATGTGCTCGTGTTTATATGTTTTCCGAGCTAAGGCCCAATGTCGGGCGGGGCCTGATGGATATTAGTATGCTATGTATCTCTGTGATTATTGCATGTGTATGTGTTTATTTGATATATATGTTATTGTACGTTTGGTGGGCCCGTTTTACCGAGTTCAGCTCGATGCCGAGCGGAGCTGATGACGGGCGGCGCCCACTATATGTTTATTGTATGTATGGTATGTGGTATTTCGGGAACACACTAAGTTTTGCGCTTACGGTTTTCAGTTTATGTTTTAGGTACTCCAGTTTTCAAATAAAAGAACTCGGGACGATCGCAGCGCATAAACCCGTATTTTCTGTAATATGTAATCTTTGGGAATGAACTATTATAAATGGTTATTTGAAATGCTTTTTTCAATGTTTAAACAAAGTTACAATAGTGTTTTAATTATAATAAAAATGAAATTTTAACCCTTATTTTTGGGATGTTTCAAAGGCGAACATGTGACTATACACACCTATCAGTAGTTTAATGATTTTAGATTCTGCGATACTTTTCCTTATAACTCATGGTTTTGAATTACGGTGTACAAATAAAAGTGTTTTGCCTTGAACATTTATTTATGAAAATGTGTAATGATTCTATTTTTAAAATAAAATATTTATTCTAAAAATTGGTACGTTATAAAAAAATAGTATACATAATGGTGATATCAATGTTACATTTTTGACTAACATTTCTCAAATATCAATCCATGTATGTTTATATTCATTTTTCATATCAAATTAACAATTCGTTGATTCTTAGTTATTTGGGGCTCTTTTTAATAGTGGGACTACTTAATGTTAAAGCCTTTGAGATTCGAATTTCACCTTTCTCTTTAGAAGTGTTTTAATCTCAAAGGATTATCACTAGGTCATCAAGATGGTGGTTTTGGTTATCCGGTTTCGATAACCATTTATACAAATTTAGAAATAACTTTTAGATTCACTGACTTTGTCTCCTAACTATTTTATATAATAACCACATTTTTTTGTATTTATTATAGTTAGGAGTGTAAACGAGACGAGACAACTCACGAGAAGCTTGAACCTTATTCGGAAATTACTCGTAATCGACTCGACTATAATCGAGTTGAGCTCGAACTCGAGCTACTTTAGTACCTTATCGAGCCAAGCTCGAGTAGTGAAATACTCGGCTCACATTTCAATATTTTTAGCTTTTAGGCACCGGTTAAGAATTAAGAACTTAAGTTGGATTTCAAAACTTTTGAGAATGTTTCTTTTGATGTTTTGGATGTATGTAAATGCAATGAAATAGATGGTTGATGGTACATTGACATTAGATGTATTATTTTGAATTTTTTGTTATTATGAACAATGTAAAAGCATGTGAAATGTTTTTAATTTTTGATGTTTTTAAATTATTTTTTTTTTATTTTTTAGAATTTTAACCGAGTTGAATCGAGCTCGATAGTATCGAGTATTTCACGAGTCGAGTCTCAGCTTCAAATTTAGGTTCGAGGCGAGTTCGAATCGATTATTTTAGGCGGGTCGAGCTTCGAGCTTGGCAATACTCGGCTTGATTCGACTCGTTTATACCCCTAGTTATGGTTTGGAAAATTGTATTTGGTTGTCTAGCTTCGACAAAAAATAATACAAAAAAAAATATACTTTTACTATTTATTTAACAATCCGTAGAGGCCCGCAAATGTGGATGACATGGTGTATATGTAAATTGAGAGAAATACTAATATGGGTGTGGTGATGATGTCAAGGGATACATCTAATGTCAATGTACCATCCACTAAAAAGGTTCTTTGGCTATCACAAAGAAGGTAGATGATATCTCCAAATAGGTGGAGAATGGAAAGGAGGGATAAACTCTAAGGTGCTTCATTGGTATTAAAGACTGAATCTACTTGAAAGGATTGAGTTGATACAGGTTGACTATCCATTGCTTGCAGTTCTGGTTAGGAAGTATACACTTTCACATACGGTTACTGAGATACGCTAGGAGGTATATACACTTTTCACGTATAGTTGGATCTATGTGTAATAAGGTGGAGATTGTCAGTTAAATCTAACAAGCATATTATAGAGTAGTGATTGTTCGTGTAAATAATAAAAAGATGTCAAATTTGACCAAAAAATAGTCCAACGGTACAATTTTCTGTTCAATCTCAGTTTCTTGTAGTTCTCTGGTACACTATCATGTTACACCATTAAAGAAGAGATAAGAAATCCATTCTTCATTCTTGTCATTCTCTTATTAGCAATTTCTTCCTAAGTTACTGTTTTTGCTTCCACATTGGCACAGCTATACATTCCATGATTTCACATATCCATAAGGATCCTCGAAGAGTTGTCGTTTTCATGGATATGTGAAAGCTAGCTATCATGCTACCATAACATCAACTTGTAACGAGAAACAAAATCCAACTTGGTAACTGCATAAATGATTCAAATAGACAACTTTCAAGATGCAATATCCTTTCCTATTATTCATTTACAGCCTTTTGTGCCACAAGAAGGCCATGGTCTTCATCCACACAGAAAAAAGGATTACGATTTGTGTGATCCTTGCCTTGAGACTGGTTCATAAATTTAATTACCAATTTGTATATAGACCAGTAAACTACTATCTGCCTTATTGGATGGATGAAATAAATATCAATCTCATCAATTTTTATATTTTTGGTACAAAAAAAAAAAAAAAAATTCTCTACATCTATTGTAATGAATGTAGCCAGGTGAGTAGTAATTAGCTAATTATGCTCCCACACAAGACCTTTAGAAGACATCACTAAACCCAGTCTAGTAAGAAACAAATAGAAGTTGAAGTTAATAATCGTTTGTTCGTGAAGTAAACACTGCAAAGCAAAGATTCCTAAGCAAGTGCAACTTCATATACTAATGTACTTAGAAGAAGATCACTTATGAAGCAATATAAGCAATGTGCAAGACTTTAGTTTGTTTGTGTCAAGTGGCACTTGGAGTTCCCCCAAACACTTCAGTAGGAAATCCTAAATAAAACATCCCAATGAAGTGTTCGGAGGATCTCAGAGGTACACTTGACCTTTTCCTTCATATATGATTACTTGATACGTTTGATGAATACACATGCCATAGGTTTAGTCATATATATATATATATATATATATATATATATATATATATATATATATATATATATATATATATATATATATATATATATATATATATATATATATATATATATATATATATATATATATATATATATATATCGAAAATGACCGAGAGAAGTGTCCCAATGATGAACATGGATACATAAAAAGCATGAACATGGCAGCGATTGTGTCTCCATTAAGATCTTCATCTTTTCTATTTCTTATAAAGTGGAAAAATCGGAAATTGACTAGTTATGATGAGCAGGTGACTTGACACATTGGTATATGATACTCTATTCATCATATAACCCTTATGCATGACTAGGTTCAGTTTGTGACTTGCATATTGGTATACGATTCCATATAAGGATCAAATATACCTCAACCCAAATAAATAAAAAGCAAAAGATGATATTGCAAGGTGAGTTTACAAACCAGGGAAAATATATTTTCGTTAAGTCACGTTTTTATTCGTTTACCTTGATTAACATGTGGGGATGAGTACTTGTGGTAAAAATTGTAAACAATTAAAGTAGTGAAGGAAATATTTTTTAAGCTTACAAAGCAAGACCAATGTATTTACATTAAAAGCTCTTTTCAGCACATTACTAGAATTAAACATTAAACTTTGTGTTACAACACACAACCAAAGAAAATAATTTCACTCAAACTCCCATTTATAATTACGCAGCTTCTGCAAATCCAACTTTTGCATTACCATAATCAAATATAGTGTGGTATCGGCGCATAAACACATCATCCAATATCCTATTGTGTGACATAAATCAACCAAAACCCGTCAAAATTGGAGTTTGTTAGACAAGGCAAGATTGAAATGGACAAGCTTTGTAGGGTTATTTAACACAGTATAAAAAAAAACTACAATCTCAATCCAATACATGTCAAATACAGCAAAACAAAACAAAAACTATATATATATACCAGAGCGGGCCACAGGGAGGAGGAATGTCCATTGGAATGAAACCACTAATACACTCTGCGGTAGCACCCTCGCCAACCTTAAGAATGTACTGTTTTTAGACAAAAAAAAATTCAAGGGTATTTACGACATTTGACTAAAATTCAAACAATCATCAACTGAAAAAGGAAAAAAAAAAAAAAAAAAAAAGAATAACATATACATCATTGGCTGAAAGTTGAAATTCTTTGCCACCAACGGTAAATGAAATAGTAGGCAGAAAAGCAAGTTTTCCACAGTCAACTGTTGACTCTTCCATTGCTTTTGCACACGGAACCTGGTTACATAGTTGCAATGTGAAGTCATCATATGGAAATCAATAAGTTACATACAATAAAGAATATTAAAATTAGAACAACAAAAAAGAAAACACCACTTACATCGTTGCCTAATTTAAAAACGTTGTCTCGTGTTAGGTTTTCTGCAAGCTGGTTATGCAACCATTGCACTATAATCTCACATGCCATGCATGTGCGATTTTCCTGAAGTCAAGATGATACACCATCACTCATGTCTACCACACTCTTAATGCCAATGTTGAAAACATCATAAAACATTCTTACAATTATACATAAACGTCTACCACACTCTTAATGCCAATGTTGAAAACATCATACAACATTTTTACAATTATACATAAACGAAAACTACAAAAATGAAATTATTTAAAGCACCAAAAATGTATATTTTAAATAAAGTAAGGGACCAAAATAACAACTTATAAAATACCAACCATTTAACTTTAAAATGGTGAAGTATGAAAACGGTTAGATCATATGTTGAGGGATGGTTGAGGTCGAGAGCCTAAGAGAGCCTAGGATATACTTCAGTGCGTTAGTGTTGCGGCTTAGTGAGTTTTGATGCAATGGTTGAGGGAGTGACTTAGAGGATTCAGGAGGATTGCTAAGGAAAGTATGGATAAGTGTGGAAGGTATTATAAGGGTCGTACTACTGAAAGCATGGGATCCATACTCAAATCAGCGAGAGCCTTCGAGAATCTAAGGAGCTTATGGGAAGGGATTTTTGGGAAGTGTTCAGCTGGTCTTCAGGGTTTTTACGGTCTTTTGAGTTTAGCTAATAATGGATCACTAGCATTGGGAAGCGCAGGTTGTCATCATTTTGATTATTGGGGGGTTAGTGGGATTAGAAATCCTTTCAATCATGGGTGTTGTAAGAGCTTAGTCGAATCAAAGTGGGGGAGAATTGTCCAGGAATTCAAGAGCAGGAGCGGTTTGGAATCTTAGATGAGTTTCGCATTCCCGTAGGGAGGGGGGAGCCCAAGTTGGGCTTCCAGCTATGGTTCGAGTTAAGCTCAGGTGTCGGGCCGAGTGCATGCTCGACTTTGGATGTGTTCGAATTGATATATTAGCGGTAAAGCTCTAGGAGACAGTAGTGGCAAGGTGAAAGTGATATAAAAATGCGGCATGGCCCATAGTATTCACTAGTTAGCAGTTAAAATTGAAGTGTTGTAAGACTGCAGGGTGGTTTATAGCATTCACTAGCGGCCAGTTAGCATGAGAAGTGTTGTAAGATTGTAGGGTGGCTCGTAGCATTCACCGGTCCTTGTGCAGCGGTGAGATTGTGGAAAATTTGTGATTTGCTCACGGTTTTTTTCGGATGGTTTAGGCCAAGGTGGGTCTGTTCACATTGTTGTAGGAGGGCCACAACATGTTTGCAATCAGGAATTGATAGGTCGCGGGAGACCGGGTATGGGATAAGGCTATAGTTGGTCTTGTAGCATTCAGATTAGCATCGGGTTGATTTCGTGATGGTTCAGGTAATTATTGTCAGTCGAGGCTTTCTTTCGGAAGTCGTGTGAGGCGACTGTGGGAGTGTCGTTTAGCTCTGTAGTCGGGCAGAAATTTGGTATTTCAGATAATCGGCGGACAAGTTGGAACCAGGGAGGTCTCGGCTACTTGTGGGAAGCAGCCAGGAGCCAGCGTGGTGCTTCGGGCAGTAGTTGTGATTTGAGGTTTCATGTGGGAGTGGGTAACTGGTTGATTGGTAAATGCTTAGTCACTCGCAATGGGATTAAATAATCTCAGAGTGATTGATTTGACCTTGTTGCTCAGCTCTCGTATGAGTCTAACCGTTGCAGGGATGAATATTCTAGTCGACGGATTATCTGAGCCTTCTATCGAGTATAAGTGTTATGTAGTTGTATATGGTCAGTAGCTTTGTTCCCTTTCAAGCAGCGATGTGATCGGGGGTTGGAAGCATTTTGTTTGGTACAAAACTCTATGTGGTTGGCATGGTGTCAATTCGGTGTGGGAAGTCTGACAGGGAGTCAGACCATTGAGACTTTAGATTCAGATTCAGACAAGGAAGGATTGGTTTTTATTCAAGGGATTGAGGATTCGTTCTTCACCGGT
This sequence comes from Lactuca sativa, assembly GCF_002870075.4. Classification (NCBI taxonomy): domain Eukaryota; kingdom Viridiplantae; phylum Streptophyta; class Magnoliopsida; order Asterales; family Asteraceae; genus Lactuca; species Lactuca sativa. Next base: position 100,042,947 of record NC_056626.2, read on the forward strand.
CTTAAAGAACTATTCTAAGGATGGTTTCAGTAGCTTTGGTCAGGTCGTTGTATGATTAGGGTTGGAAGTGTTATGTTTGGTATGTTATTCATTGAGAGTTGGCATGGAGTTGTTCCAGCATGGACGGTCTGTCGGGGAGTCAGACCATTATAGATTTCAGGTCTCAGAAAGTAGAAGTGGTTTGCAAGGTCTAAAGGTTTGATTGTTGTCTTCGAGAAGGAAGTTTCGGTTTAGGTTTCGATTGACTTGGGAAGATTGTTTTATGCGCAGAGTTTTCAATTGTGTTCCTCAGGTTGTTTGTTTTGTTATGAGTGTTAGTAAGGAGCAAATTTGAGGACGGAATCCGATTTAAGTGGGGGAGAGTTGTAATGCCCGGAATCTAGATGGTTAACTGTTGAAAATAAGCCAGATTCAAGTTGAACTCAGCTAGTTGGAGGAGCCAAATCGACGTGATGACGATGAAGAATCGTGTGGATTTAATGGGCCAGCTCGACGAGTTGAGGAGCTTCAACTCGACGAGTATAAGTTGTTTTGGTCGCGAAGTTTAATGAGACAACTCGGCAAGTTGGCAGCTGCGGAGGAAACCCTAGTTTTAGGGTTCAAGCCATATAAATATGTCATTATGTCCCATGCCCTAGCCTCCTTAGCTCAGAAACCCTAAAACCTAACCCTTGCCATCCTTGTGTGTTCTTGACCTTATAAAGATCATTTTTTGTAGCTTGGATCCTTGAAAAGAAGAAGAGGAAGTTAGTGAAGAAGAGTTAGTGAAGCTTGAGCTTGAATATCCGAAATATCAACATTATTTAGCACTAATTTGAGGTATAAAGTTCATAACTTGCCTTGTATTTGCTTAGATCTCTTCTTGCGTTAGATTGTATGTTTGTATCCATGATTGGGTGGACATTGGGGGTATAGGACGTCCCAAGTGTTTATTCTTTCAGATCTATGATCTTCATGAGCTCTTTTGGCATAAAGTTGCCAACTTTATGGGTTTGAGGGCTTCATGCATCCATTAAGTCTTTCATTTAGCTCTTTTTGAGCTTTTGAGATCCTTCTAGTCATGCTTAAGCGAAAGGTGGAAACTTTACGTGGGTATCTAGCATTTTGGGGTCAGATCTGCATTTTGGGGTACTGTCTTTGATGATTAAGTGCTTAATGGTTAAGCTCTCAATCTTTTGAGTCTAGGGTTTGGGTTTGGACCCCTTTAGGTGGTTCCTAGGGGTAAAGTTGGAAACTTTACCCTTCTAGATCTCATATTGGTTTGAGATCTGAGTTGTGGATTCGTTTAAATCGATAATGATTGACTTAATGTTTTAAGATGTGAGTTTCGGGCGAACTCGGCGAGGTTATGGAAAAACTCGGCAAGTTGGCTCGACTTTTCTCGACTTCACGGATTGTTAAGTGAACTCAACGTTTTGAAGGATAAACTCGGCGAGTTGGGTCAACTCAGGCTGTTGACTTTGGCTTTTGACTTTAGCCTTTGACAAAGTTATCCTAAGGGGTATTTGAGCTAATCGGATTTGTAATCAAGAAAATTATGGGCTTAGGATAAGACCCATATGAGGTGGGCCCGACTTGGAAAATTGGGCCATTAGTGGGCTTTTATGGATCTAGTAGTTTTTGGCATTTTGGGCTTGAGTTGTTAATGGGCCCTCAGGATGCAAAGTGTTTGGACTAGAAAGAATGATTGGGCTATAAGGCAAGGCCATGTATGGGGTTTAGGCCCAATTTGGAAAATTGGGTCATTTGTTGATTAGTGGGCTTTTGGGTCTTTCCGATTGTAGTTTGGGTCATAAATTTGGTCGAGGCTAGGTAGGGGTAAAATGGTCTTTTTACCCCAAGTATGAAGTTGTGGTTATGGATTGGAAACCAATTGTTAATTGGGTGTTGCTTTGATCTGATAGTTCGAAGGAGTCGTTAGGGCAGCAGCTAGGGATTTCTTTCGGTGTGCTTCAGCATTCAAGGTAAGTTTCCTTACCGGGTTAGCGGGTCGAAAGCACCAATACCGGCCCATGTATATATTATGTTGTTAGTATGCTAGTTGTCTTTGTGACTCTTGCATATGCTCGTGCTTATATGTTTTCCGGGCTAAGGCCCGATGTCAGGCGGGGCCTGATGGATATTTGTATGCTATGTATCTCTGTGATTATTGCATGTGTATGTGTTTATTTCATATATGTTATTATACATTGGGCGGGCCCCGTTTTACCAAGTTCAGCTCGATGTCGGGCGGGGCCCACTATATGTTTATTGTATGTATGGTGTGTGGTATTTAGGGAACCCACTAACCTTCGCGCTTACGATTTTCAGTTATGTTTCAGCTACTCTAATTTTCAAATGAAAGAGCTCGGGATGATCGCAGCACATACATCCGTGTTTTCCACAATATGTGATCTTTGAAAAATAACTCTGATAAATGGTTATTTGAAATGCTTTTTTCAATGTTTGAACAACGTTACAATAGTGTTTTAATTATAATAAAAATGAAATTTTAACCCTTCATTTTTGGGATGTTTCAAAGGCGAACGTATGATTGTACACACTTATCAGTAGTTTAATGATTTCAGATTTTGCGATACTTTTCCTTATAACTCTCTCTGGTTTTGAATTATGGTGTACAAATAAAAGAGTTTTTCCTTGAACATTTATTTATGAAAATGTGTAACGTTTCTATTTTTAAAATAAAAGTTTTTTCTAAAAATAGGGACGTTATAAAAAATACTATACATAATGGTGATATCAATGTTACATTTTTGACTAACTTTTTCTCTTATATCAATCCATGTATGTTTATATTCATTTTTCATATCAAAATAATAATTCATTGATTCTTAGTTATTTAGGGATCTTTTTTAACAGTGGGACTACTTAATGTTAAAACCTTTGAGATTCGAATTTCACCATTCTCTTTGGAAGTGTTTTAATCTCAAAGGATTATCACTAGGTTATCAAGATGGTGGTTTTGGTTATCAGTTTCGATAACCATTTATACAAATTTAGAAATAACTTTTAGATTCACTTTATTGTCTTTGTCACCTAACTATTTTATATAATAACCACATTTTTAATTTTATTTATTATAGTTAGGAATGTAAACGAGACGAGACAACTCACGAGAAGCTTGAACCTTATTCGGAAAATACTCAAAATCGACTCGATTTTAATTGAGTCGAGCTCGAACTCGAGCTACTTGAGTACCTTATCGAGTTGAGCTCGAGTAGTGAGTTACTCAGCTCAGAAACCCCACTAGCTTAATTGAGTATTGATCGTATTACATTTGTACCTTTTATTTATTTTTAAATTAGTAAAACATTTCAATATTTTTAGCTTTTAGACACCGGTTAAGGCTTAAGAATTTAAGTTGCGTTTCAAAAGTTTTGAGAATGTTTCTTTTGATGTTTTGGATGTATTTAAAATGCATGAAATGGATGACTGATGGTACATTGACATTAGATGTTTTATTTTGAATTTTTTTGTTATTTTGAACAATTTAAAAGCATGTGAAATGTTTTTAATTCTTTATGCTTTTAAATTATTGTTTTTCTAATTTTTTTTTTTAATTTTAACCGAGTTGAATCGAGCTTGATAGTATCGAGTATTTCACGAGTCGAGTCTGAGTTTCAAATTTAGGTTCGAGGCGAGTCCGAATCAATCGTCGAGCTCGATTATTTTAGGCGAGTCGAGCTTCGAGCTTGGCAATACTCGACTCGTTTATAATGTAATTATAGTTTGGAAAATTTTATTCGGTTGTCTAGCTTCGACAAAAAATAATACAAAAAACTATATAGTTTTACTATTTATTTAACAATCCGTAGAGGCCCGCAAATATGGATGACATGATGCATATGTAAATTGAAAGAAATATTGAGATGGGTGTGGTGATGATGTCAAGGAATACAGTTATGGTCCTTGTCCGATATGTGTGTCATTCTAAGCCGGTCAACTAGGTTTGATAAGAATTTGATCGATGATCATCCACTAAAAAGGTTCTTTGGCTATCACAAAGAAGGTAGATGATATCTCCAAATAGGTGGACAATGGTAGTTTTGAGGTCGTAGCGATGATGTAACGTATGTTTTACAAATTGATAAGGAGGAAAAAGAAAATGAAACTAGTTTTGAGATTCTTCGACTCATCCTTGAGTCTTTAGTAATGGACTTGTATGATGATGTCCCTCCAGGTCAAGCCAAAGAGGGTCTCCTTTGATTGATGGGGATACGTACAAATTAAAGACAGATGAGGCTGCCAATTAAGTATGGGTTCCAGGACATGACCTAAGGGGTTCAAGTGGAGGATGGTACTTGTGGGAGGCGTTTGTCTCGAAAATGGGGCGGGGATCTTTGTGTTGAGCCAAAGGATATGGTAGAGATCAAGGAAAAGAGGGGTAAACACTAAGGTGCTTCATTGGTATTAAAGAGTGAATCTACTTGAAAGGGTTGAGTTGATACTGGTTGACTATCCATTGCTTGCAGTTCTGGTAAGGAGGTATACACGTTTACATAGGGTTATTGAGATACGTTAGGAGGTATATACACTTTCACATATAGTTGGATGTATGTTTATCAAGGTGGAGATTGTTAGTTAAATCTGACAAGCATATTATAGTGTAGGGACTGTTCGTGTAAATAATAAAAAGATGTCAAATTTGACCAAAAAATAGTCCAACGGTACAGTTTTCTTGTCAATCTCAGTATCTTGTAGTGCTCTGGTACACTCACCATTGACGAAGAGATTAGAAATCCAGTCTTGTCAATATTCTTTTCTTAGCAATTTCTTCCTAAGTTACTGTTTTTGCTTCCGCATTGGCACAACAGTACATTGGATGATTTCACATTTCCATAAGGATCCTCCGAGACTTGTAGTTTTCGTGGATATGTATGAAAGCTAGCTATCACGCTACCATAATATCAACCTGTAACGACAAAACAAAATTCAACTTTGTAACCGGGTAAATGATTCAAATAGACAACTTTCAAGATGCAATATCCTTTCCTATTATTCATTTACAGCCTTTTGTGCCACAAAGAGAAAATGATTACGATTTGTGTGATCCTTGCCTTGAGACTGGTTTCAAGTTTAAACGTATTTTGTATATAGACTAGACTAGTAAAGTACTATCTGCCTTATTGGATGGATGAAATAAATATCAATCCCATCAAATTTTATATTTTGGTACATGAAACAAAAAAAATTCTCTATAGCTATTGTAATGAATGTAGCCACGTGAGTAATAATGAACTAATTATGCTCCCACACAAGGCCTTTAGAAAACATCACTAAAACCAGTCTAGTAAGAAACAAATAGAAGTTGAAGTTAATAATAGTTTGTTTGTGAAGTAAACACTAGCTGCTAAGAAAAAATTCCTAAGCAAGTGCAACTTCATATACTAATGTACTTAGAAGAAGATCACTTATGAAGCAATATAAGCAATGTGCAAGACTTTAATTTGTTTGTGTCAAGTGGCACTTGGAGTTCCCCCAAACACTTCAGTAGGAAATCCTAAATAAAACATCCCAATGAAGTGTTCGGAGGATCTCGGAGGTACACTTGACCTTTTCCTTCATATATAATTACTTGATATGTTTGATCAATACACATGCCATAGGTCAGTCATATATATATCGAAAATGACCGAGAGAAGTGTCCCAACGAGGAACATGGATACATGAAAAGCTTGAACATGGTTGGGATTGTGTCTCCGTTAAGATCTTCATCTTTTCTATTTCTCATAAAGGGAAAAAATCAGAAATTGACTAGTTATGATGAGCAGGTGACTTGACACATTGGTATATGATACTCTATTCATCATATACCCCTTATGCATGACTAGGTTCAGTTTGTGACTTGCATATTGGTATACGATTCCATATAAGGATCAAATATACCTCAACCCAAATAAATAAAAAGCAAAATACGATATTGCAAGGTGAGTTTACAAACCAGGGAAAATATTTTTTCATTAAGTCACGTTTTTATTCATTTACCTTGATTAACATGTGGGGATGAGTACTTGTGGTAAAAATTGTAAAGAAGTAAAGTAGTGAAGGAAATATTTTTTAAGCTTACAACGCAAGACCAATGTATTTACATTAAAAGCTCTTTTCAGCACATTACTAAAATTAAACATTACACTTTGTGTTACAAGACAACCAAAGAAAATAAGTTCACTCAAACTCCCATTTATAATTACGCAGCTTCTGCAAATCCAACTCTTGCATTACCATAATCAAATATAGTGTGGTATCGACGCATAAACACATCACCCAATATCCTGTTGTGTCACATAAATCAACCAAAACCCATCAAATTTGAGTTTGTTACACAAGGCAAGATTGAACTGGACAAGCTTTGTAGGGTTATTTAATAAAGTGTCAAAAAAAACTACAGTATCAATCCAATACATGTCAAACACAGTCAAACAGAAAAAAAAATGTACACGTACCAGAGCGGGCCACGGGGAGGAGGAATGTCCATTGGAATGAAACCACTAATACACTCTGCGGCAGCACCCTCGCCAACCTTAAGTATGTACTGTTTTTAGACAAAAAAAATTACAAGGGTATTTACGACATTTGATTAATAGTCAAACAATCAACTGAAAGATAAAAATAAAAATAGGGGATAATATATACATCATCGGGTGAAAGTTGAAATTCTTTGCTACCAATGGTAAATGAAATAGTAGGCAGAAAAGCAAGTTTTCCACAATCAACTGTTGACTCTTCCATTGCTTTTGCACGTGGAACCTGGTTACATAGCTGCAATGTGAAGTCATCATATGGAAATCAACAAGTTACTTACAATAAAGAATATTAAAACTAAAACAACAAAAAAGAAAATACTACTTACATCGCTGCCTAATTTAAAAACGTTGTTGCGTGTTAGGTTGTCAGCAAGTTGGTTATGCCACCATTGCACTATAATCTCACATGCCATGCATGTGCGATTTTCCTGAAGTCCAGATGATACACCATCGCTCATGTCTACCACACTCTTAATGCCAATACTGAAAATATCATACAACATTCTTACAATTATAGATAAACGAAAACTATAAAAATGAAATTATGTAAAGCGCCAAAAACGTAACTTTAAAATATAGTAAGGAACGAAAATCACAACTTATAAAATACTAACAATTTAACTTTAAAATAATGAAGTATGAAAACTGTTAGATCAAAATATTTTCAGGGAAAAAAATATAAATATGAAAATCTAATGAATAATCGCTATAAATAGATGTTTATTTTGCATCTTGTATTATATGCTGGACAAGTGGTAATGTGATCTGGATTTAGTCATTTTTGGTATAGAAAAAATGAAACCAAATGAACAATAACTCTCCACCACAAACTTGGTAATTAATATGGTATTAGTTATGAGCTATATATTACATGAGTTTATTTATAAATAGATATTAAATATAAAAATTTAAACATTTGAAAATTTGAATTTATAAGGAAAATAAGAAAAATATTGAATTATTAAACTTGAAATGTTTTTTTTTCTCTCTTTTAAATTTAAATAAATAAACAATGAAAATAATTAGGCTTTAATTGTTATGTAGAATATAACAAAATAAAAATAAAAAAACAATAAAATGACATTCAAAAAATTAATTTAAAATAACCACAACTCAAAATCAATAAAAACATAACATACGAAGAAAAATATTTTAAGAGGGTGTTTGAGAATACTTTTTAAATGATTTTTGTCTTTTAACTTTTTCTAAAAAGTTAAAAAGATGTTTGGAAGATGGAAAAGTTTTTTTCAAAATAACTTTTGGTAAAGAAGAAAAGAGTGAGTTTTCAAAAGTTGTGACTTTTTGTAACTTTTGAACTTTTAAAGCTAAATTTTATTCAAAAGTCAAAAAATACTATCCAAACACTTTTTGAAAACAACTTTTAGTTTTTGTTTTTTTAAAAAAACTTTTACAAAAAGAACTTTTGGACTTAAAAAGTAATCCCAAACACCCCCTAAAATAGAAGATAATAATTTGTGAATTTATGATTATGAAGAAGTAAAAAAGAGGAAAGGGTAGAATTGTGACATCAAAAAGCAAAACTAGGGTTTAGAAAGCTGACTTGACCCTGCGGCGAGGAGGGCAAATTCCATGACGGGCACATACAGACCTGGGTTGTGCAACCTGCTTTTGTAGGAAAATTACACGAGAGGTAAGAATTAAGAAACTAATGGTGTATTTGGCTTAGCTTTTCAGGGGGCAAAAGTCCTTTTTGGAAAAGTCACAAAAAGTCAGGTTTTCCTACTTTTCCAAAAATTTCATTTTTACTTGTATCCAAATCCAAAAGTAGCTTTTAAAATGCATTTGCCAAACATCTTTTGCTTTCTATATTTTCCTAAAAGGACTTTTGGCTTCTAAAAAGCTAAGCCAAACACCCCCTAAAACATGTAATCGATCAATTTTGAATGTGAGAATGAATTAATGGGTTGTTGTTTACGCTTGCAGTAAGCATATCAAAGAGTTGGCCTCCGAAATGTTTAACCACTGACTTGCACTCCTCGTTTAGAATTCCAGCAGCATTAATCGCAAGATTTATCTGATCGATCACACTCTGAAACCCACCCAATAATCAAACATGAAATAAGCATACAAAACATAAACAATCTTCCAATTGACACAAAATGTACAAATTCCAAATTTTTCAATAAAATAAAAATTGTAGAGACCGTGGGACCCGCAATCAATGAAGTTCCCGAATCTGCAATCGCCGAACATCCGCTCTTACAAAACTCTACAAGAAAACACAGCTAGTCATGTCATCCAAGAAGATCCAACATCCAATGTATAATTAATAATTATATAAGGTTCATTGGTTGCATACCGGTAGGTTTCCCACCAATAAGTACATCTCCCATATCAAACTATCAAAGCATTAAAATAAAAATTCAAAATACATACATAAATATATATTCTAGATATAGGCCAGTTTATCGATTTCTTTGATGATTATAGTTTTATTGTTTAGCAATCTTTAAGGATTAGATAAACATACCTGCCAATAACCCTTTTGTGTGACAGGAACATAGGTATGTGGTCCCTTGTAATGTTTTGGATCAACTCCACCAAAGACGATTTCGCCCCCTTCACCTTCCTTTGATTTTCGATTCAACCAAAATGAAAATACACGCTCCTTAACTAGATGTTGATCGATCATGTTGTACCTGTACAAAATATATATGGAATATTGATTATTGATAGATTATACAAAAATAAATAAATAAATAAAAATTGCATTTTCCTCCAATCTTCTAAGTGGCATTTTCATTTCAAGTAAATCGGAAAAAAAATAGCAACATACTTTGGTTTATTTGTTTATTATATCATCTTAGTTTCATTTATTTCTATTAGAATATTGTACTTTTAATTCTTTTCATACTGGAAAATTACAGAAAAAAAAAAAAAACACATTATATTCTTGGCAATTTTGGAGTTTGACCACTTGTACTTTATTTTTTCCGATAACACCATAGAATTTTCAAGAAACTTTTCCAATTTAACCATTTTAACATGATGTAACATGTCAACATGGTTAATTTGGAGAATTACCACATAATAAAATTACTAGTGAAACCTCATGTAATGTCAAAATCGTACATCATATAACAAGTCAGAATGGTGAATTGGAAAAATGTATGAAACTTTTATGTTCTATAAAAAAGACATGTGTTGGGGGTATTCTGGTCATTTCTTAGTTAGGTCGGTTATAGCAATAATTCTCATCAGATCTAGAATACAACATGTAAATAAAATATGTTGCTATTTCTTGCATTTAGTAAAAAAAAAAAAAAGTTATAAAACAAACATACCAAACTGGGACAGCATTTCCAACAGAGATTTCTTTGAATCCAAGCCCTAAAATACCATCAAACCTACCAGCCAAAAATGTGACACCAGGCTCTCTTGTTGCCTCGATGAACATCTAGTCAGATAACAAGATTTTAATTAAACACTGTCAAATTCAACTTTGAAAAGTGACTTGAGGGCAAAGTTGTCAATTCACCTGATCCTCAACAACTAGATCACCAATTTGAACATTGTCTTCACTAAAGTATCCAGATATTGATCCGGTACCATATTGAATTGCAGCGGGTTTCCCTGTAAGAATGGCAACCAATATTCTCATTACTTTGTTAGTATCCAAGGGTAATTTGGACATCTTACAAATAATCAAACACTTCCATCAAAATCATGTAATTGGTCAAATCTCACAACTTAATTTCATGAAACAAAGAGTTTGTTTTTTCCCCCTTTTTTCACATTCAGCATTGTCAAAGTGTGGATAAATGATATTTAAAAGATATTTGAGTATTGCACACATGGGGAAAGAAAATGAAAGTAAAAAATAAACAAGGTTAAATTTGTAAAAAGTTACAACGTAATGGGAAAGCCTCTTTTTCTTGAATCTTTTATGTTATCCATTATATATATTCAAGTCATATATTAACTCAAAAAAAAAATAGCACGTGGGTTAACAATAATAAGAAAAAGGATATTGAGTAACTCACTAACCATTGACTTTGTAGGTTTGTGACCGACTTGACCTATATTTAGCATGGACAAAGCAAGATACCTGCAAGATTAGCATAATCTTTAACACATTAATTTGTACCTTTATATTCTTTCATGTCTTATGTAGCATATAGTTACTGCAAAAAAGTTATTCTTCCAGTAGCCCTGATGTCTTATGTAAATCAGGTATAAAGTAGCATATAGTTACTGCAAAAAGGTTATTCTTCAGCAACCCATTATGTCATATGTAAATTAGGTACACAGTAACTAATAGTTACTGCAAAAAAGTTATTCTTCTAGCAATCCCTAATGTCATATGTAAATCAGGTACACAGTAGTAGTAGATAGTTACTGCAAAAAAGTTATTCTTCCAGCAATCCTCTGATGTCATATGTAAATCAGGTACACGGTGGCATATAGTTACTACAAAAAGGTTATTCTTCCGGTGACCCTTATGTCATACGTAAACTTGGTACAAGTAGCGGAGATAACTAACACAAGGGTCCAATCCACAAAATAAAGCATTGACTCATATCATCTAATATTTTAGACACGTTTAACATATAATTAGGATGACAAGCTTACCGAAAACAAGCATTTTGATGATGGGACCCACAAGTTGGCGCTACCGGTGTCAAAGATCACTGTAAATTTTTGAGGTGGGGTGCCGATGCCAATCTCACCAAAATATTGAGCATCCATATAGTTCTTTAGTGACACGATATCAGGATCTTGGGTCCCACCCATGTTGTTTACACTTTGTGTATACTTCCTAATTGAGTCTTTTAAAGATTCACTTTCTTGAAAACCGAGTCTTGAAGCAATTCGATTGGTTTCATCGATTTTGACTTTTTTCAATCCGATTCTAATAAGTCCGTCGTTTGATGTGGAAAAGGCCGGAGTACACAAAAGGATTGAGAAGAGCATGAAAAGTGATATTGGTTTCCATTTACTTCCCATGTTGACCTACAAGTCAACAAAAACTTGAAACTTGAAATAAATAATATGAGCTTCAATTATGACATGTGTAACGATGAATGTAAATAAGAAAACATTATAAAATCGGATCGATGTGAACAAGATATCATTCACAAACTATTTGTGCTTTTCAGGGATGAATAAATGTTGAGATGTTTTAACACTTAAATCAATTCATAAAACTTGATACAATCCAAGTATCTAATAATCACCTCCAAAGCATAGATTTTTACTACCTGTAGAGTCAAACTTTGACTTATCAGTGTCAAAAAAGTAAAAATCATATAGAATCTTTCACCATTTTTAAGCAAGATTCTTGTAGAAAGACCATTTATGTAGAACGAGACCCATTTGTCAACTGGTTTAAAACTTGAAATAAACGCTTCAAGGAGACAAAATCTGAGCAGGGTGTGGCGTTTTAAACTTGAAGTAAAAAAGAATATTCATTTAACCAAAAACATAACAAAAATTCCATTTTTAATCACAACAATCAAAACAATGAATAATTCATAGCAATAATCGGCAAAAAAAAAAACTCAAAACAAGATTACCATTTCTGATCTTTTTGTGGGATTTAACTCAAATTCATTTGCATGCAACCTCAAGAACTCTCAATTCTTTATTAAAAAAAAATAGAATACTCATATAATGCAATAAATTTTCGTGACACATACAACTGAAAACCCCATAAAGAAATTGCTATTCTTACTTATTTATGGAAATCTAAACTCAAATTGATCCAAAGCAACCTCAAGAATCTTAATTTCTAATGAGAAAAACATACAACATTAACAAAATGTAAAGATTGAACTAATTTCACTAAATCTTAGTGTCTACGAAACCTGAAAAACGCAAGGAAGTTAGGGTCATACCGATGAGCTGATAATCGACTCGAAATTGATGAATTTTAGAGAAAAAATTAGAGTGAATGTATATATAACAGACGCAATGCACTTCGCATTTCAATTCTCCACCGATGGATTAATCGGTTGCGTGGCATCATCCATGTATGGCGTGTATATGCGTGTCGCTCTCAGAATATCTTTTGCGGTTTGCCTAAAACATACCTTGTAGTATCAAAAGAAACAAATCTAGCCCTTTTTGTTTTTTTTGCCTGAATTCTTAAACTTGATATTGTCTATTAGCCATTTAGCATATACCAGATTTTAAGCAAATACATAACTATAATTTTCAATTTAGATATCTTAAATAAAAATTAATCGAAAATATACGATAGAAGTAATTGATAGATATCAACTATATTCGGATTATGTAAATGAGTATGAAATTATTGTGTTTATGAGTTAATTATGTTGATTCATTTGATGCCCAAGAAAACAAAAGTACATTCATTTTATCATACTTTAATAGAATTAAAATAGAAGCTTTAAATTCTATTGAAAATAGTATAACAATCCAATGTTACATTTGTTGGCTAATTATTTTTACCATAAAAAATGTTTCATATTCAGTTTTTATATCAAAATAATAATTTAATGATTCTCGGTTATCCATTTTCTATAAAATTTATTAAAAGCTTTAAGTGTTGTTTTATCTTTTTAGTAACTTAACTTTGATAAGACCATTATTTTTCTTCAAATTCATACTGACAAATTTATTTTCTTATAAGGAAAAAATATATGACAGCAAAGTTATTTCTTTTATAATTGCTATAATAAAAGTTTGATTTTTTAATTAATATATACAAATTTAATAATTTTGTAACTAAGTCGATAAAATATATATATATATATATATATATATATATATATATATATATATATATATATATATATATATATAATTTCTTTTCTACTTCAATCTTAGTTTCTTTGTTTCTTTTCTACTTCAATCAAATGAGAACGATATATTACCAAACGAATACGACAAGAGCAGATATGTTCAAGTTTATAACAAACAAGGTCAGATATGACAGTACATATAAACATAGGGGGTGTAAATATAAAAACTTTAATCAAAACCTTAAACTTAACGTGTGCATGCATAGACGCAATGAGTGGAGCGTGACCTTCACGCACAAGAAAAGATCGTTCGATCATGCAATAAACGGTGATTAAATCAGGAAAAGAGGGGTAAAAGACAAAGAAAAGGGTGATAAGGTTACAATATCGTGACAGAAAACGACATGCGACTAAGTTATAACTGTATCTTACGTTTTGCTTACGTGTCAGTAAAGTAAAGGAAGACATGTCATTCACTTGTCACGCAACACCCACAATTGCTTTGTCTTCAAAGGCTTTGCGTTCTTTTTGGTTTTGTTTTGTTATCTTTTATTTATTTGTGTGCCTTCCACGCGTAAACTATTATTGCGTAAAATAGTAATTTATTTAATCAACAAAATTATTATTAAAAGAATCTACAAAACAAGGATATTCAATGAATCCGTTTAACAAAATAACCATCCGCTTCAATCTTTTACAGAAGGCCCGTTGAGACGTAGAGTGGGAGAAGAGCAATTTTCAATGTGGAGTGGAAGAAGAGCAATTTTCAATTTTCAATGTAGGACAATATATTTTTTTATTAATAGTAAATATATTTCAATAACAGGGCTTAACGCTTTAAGACCGCAAAATGGGCTAATGATTAGGCCCCGATTAATCCCTTATTAATCTCCAATTACTTTATAGGTGTTGTCGGACCAACTAAAAGACGTCTAACAATTAATCATTGTTGCAATAAAAACTATTTGAGGAATGAGTATGTTTTATTAATCATATTAACCTATTAATTGTGAGACCCATGTATTATATGAGTTTAATTAAAAAAAAAATAAGAAATTTTAACAATTTGAAAAGTTTGAATTTATAAGAAAAATATGAAAAATTTTGAATTATTAAAATTAATAAGACTTTAATGTATTAAATACATTACATATATAAACCCTTTCTAATAAATACTTTACATACATATTACTTTACATATTAAATGTGGAATTTTAATTTAATAAAATGAAAAATACAATATAATGACAAGTGAAAAATAAAAATTTTAAAAATTCTAGAAAATGTCATGTGTCCAAATGAAAGAGAAAAGGATACGTGGCAAAAAAAAACCTTCATTTATTATAATAGATCTTGTTATGATATTAGTTGTATTTACTAATTTTTGATATAATATTAGTTAATGACGTATCTCTTGAGCCTAAGACTGGTGGGTGTGGCATTCGGTTTTCGTTCGGTAAACTCGGCGAACACCGACCAATGAGAGAGAGTTGTTTTTCTTTTTTTCTTTTATCCCATTATTACTTAAACCTCTTCTAAATACCCTCTTTCCAAAAGATACCTAATTTCAAAAATATAACCGTTTTTTTCTTCAAAATTTCAAATTTTAAACTCTCAATCTTCAACTATAAATACTCTCATCCTTATTCACTTTTCACCCTATTCAAATCTTCTTAATTCTATTCTCTTAACTTTCTTATTTTTTTTATTTTTTTCTACACCTCATCACAAAAAATGCCTATTGTTTGGTCGACCGAAGAAGAGATCTTACTTACTCATTCATGGATTGATGTAGCAGAAGATCCACACCATATTGACTACCATTCGACTACTTTTTGGAGTTGAGTCGCCAACATATACAGCTGTCAAGCCCTTCAACCACGATGAAAAAATCTAATCCACGCCAAATGGATAAACGTACACAAACTCGCAACTCGGTTTACTATTGTGTTTCGTAGGTGATGCATGGTGCCGGAAATGGTGAAAAATGAAAATACTTTGCTAAAGAATGCTCTTGAAGCTTACCATGTTCAAACCGACAGAGATTTCGAGCTTGTTGAGTTTTGGTACATTGTGAGGGAGCCCCAAATGGCGTGATATTTGAATTTCTAGTGTGATGTTTCTGAATTTCTAGTGTTCTTGTGATATTTTTAATTTCTATGTTTTTTTTTTTGAATTTCTAGTGTGATTTTTTTTCTAAATTTCTAGTGTGATTTTTTTTATTTCTATGATTTTTAATGGAATTTAAGTTTTTAAAAAAATAATATGTTTGTAATATTTATTATTTAAATTAATTAAAGATAATATATATTTAGCATGACAAGTACGGTAACCAGCGCCTAACAAATGAGAAGTTTTGGCTAAAGTGTGGCAGAAATGACATGACGCCTACGTGGACCGCGGCAAGTGTGACACCACACTCACCAGCCTAAGAAACAACGGGAAATGTCCAAAAGCGTATCTTTGAGACCTAGCGGTCGCCTAACCAATACTAGCGCCAACTGTCAAGAGGTCGTGTTCCACATCAACAAGCTCTTGCTCTGTTTCGGCTTCAGGTGGGTTGCGCTCTACGCCAATGAACCCGTGTGGGTTTAGTTTTTCAACGGACATTATCGTATTGCGATAAAAGGCAACACCTCCATGCGACATGGGTAAACCAATCACAAGCCCTGACCAAGAGAAGCGCACAATCCTCTATCATCGTCACTTTCTCTAGAACATTTTATAATATATGTATCAAAGAACCCATCTTCCACAAACATAGACTCACCCCTCCCAAAACCCACCCTTTATTTAGGTTTGGCAAGATAAGAGACCATGATAGATTTCCCTTTTAGTAAAACAAATAAATATAAATCAATTGTATAATTTACATATTAAAAGTAACCACTACATAAACAAATAACCAAAATCCTCTTTGATATTTATATCTTTAGAAGATGATTCAGATATATTTTAATTGTCATCGTACAATGAGTGAGATGACAAACGGGCAACAAGTTGTGCCGCTAAGCCTTTTTGAATGGTAAAGCTAATTCTTTTAAAGACTACATCCGAAGATCTATGGGATATAACATTACTATGCATGATTCGTTGTACTCTTTTAAGAAGCTCTACCGCATCCGGTGCGAGGAAACCAAATGTATCAAATGCAAATGGTATGAACATGTGTTGATTTTCCATGCACGGGTTCTCATGTTTGGTGACTTTGTCTGTAGCTGCTTTTAAAGCAGCATGTCCCGCCGTGAAACCCCCAGCCCTCAGGCCCACGAGAGGGGATACCCCTGTAAGATCCACACATGCGTGTTTCCCTCCGACCCATCCAAAAATCAAAATGTCAGCGGGTCTGAGGGTTGACCTTCCTTCTGTCGAGTCAGTCAAGAAATTAACAGGTGCCTCTTTCTTAGCGGAAACCCTGACATGCTTAAATATGTCAAACAAAACATCCCTAACCATATCGTGCCTGTATTTGAACCCCGGGAGTTTTTTACAGTGAATTGCATGCTCTCCAAAAGAGTCCAAACATGCCTTGCGACACACAGGACATATCTCGTTAGCTGGGAATATGGGAATCATGAGTCGATATTTGATAATAGTACGATACTCCACGGGAGACATGTGTTGGCCAAGCCCATCTATAGGGATAGCCAGAAGAAAATCTTGAGCATGTGGTGCACGTAAGCACTGGAATACCACTTTCTGTCGAGCCGTCATGTCGAGATGCACTTCCATATCTTGGACAATTTTACGAAAAATGACACTCGCCAGTGTATTCTGGGATTTAGGGGGGTCAGTGTCTTTAGTAGTAAAATTGTTAAGGTCAAAATCTGGAAGCTTGTTGCGAAGGAATGCTAAGGCACAATCATAATCAGAATCCATACCATATATACCGCTATCCCATAATATGTGATCTTGCAATACTCAAGATTGGGCCCTTGATCTATACCATACCATGTATACCGCTTTACGCAACATTGTATCCCTTTTGGTAAAGCAAAAGTTTAAATGGTTATAAAACAAAGTTTGTTTTCTTTATGCTTTTAGGACAAAATCTGTAATCTTTGGTTATACTTTCATTTAAGAAATTTATTCACACACATAAGATGTAACACTTTTATAATTGCTATAGTACGAATAAGCAAAACATATATTTTATATATTGATAAATCAATTTATTAAATAGAAAAAATCACCTCCCTTTAACAATACCTACATCCTAGGTTTTATTCATTATTCCCAACTGCGCTATAATACTAATAGTACGGGCCATGGGCTTATTAGTATAAGTGGGCTCATTCCATTAGTCAAGTTCCACCCAGTCGTGTTGGAAAAACAATATGCGGTGAAAGAGGTGGACAAAGAAAAGGTTATTTTTAAATGGCTCAAAAAATGTCGAACCTTTTTTAATAACCGGTTCAACTGAAATTGAATCCTTGATTAGAAATAGGTTTTAATAAAAATTAGAAACCGTTTTTTCTATAAAAAAAAATGAACCAAACTGTTTTCTTAACACAATTTCACTTAAAAAAAAAACCCCAAAAAACTGAACTGAGGTTTTCAAGAAACTGAACCCAATTTAAAACCGGTATTTGTGCACATATGTGAACCCATAGATGGTATCAATGGACTATGGGGCTATCCACAATATACACAAGTTCACTAAACCATATGGTGTATGTATGTTGTCACGATATGTTTTGTGCATTAATTATTTAAATCAATAGTTGTGCTGAAGGAAAAAGAAAGTATGTGATTGGACTAATTGTTGAATTGAAGAAGGGAAATAATATTTATTTTGTTTGATTTGGAATCACTAAAAAAGTAAAAATATGTATACATGGATGTTCTAAATTCAAAATAGCTAGACGTACATAAAATTTTCAACTTTATTGAAGTGTTCTCAAAGACTATATGATGGAACTTAAGTTTACATCTTAAAGTAAGAGAAGATGAGTATTCTGTCTATTATATGTGTAATTTCATGGTAAATAAAATATTATATTTCTTAAAATAAGAAAAAACGTAAAGTACGATAAAAAGATATCTGGACTAATTGGAGTATAAGCTTTTAAGGGGAAATTTTATATATATCATTCTAAACTTTAAGTATTACGCAATAGCCTTATAAATTTAAAAATTACGTATACGTCATTATAAAACTTTAATATTTACCTATATCCAAACTTATATTTTAATTAAAATTAAACTAATATAATATTAAAAAATTTTATTTAAAATTCCAAATCACAAATGGTGTTACAAAAATACCCTTCTAAATACAAAATTAAGATTAAACCGTTTAATTAGGATTAGGGATTTGAAAAGCTTCAAATCGTTTTCTTTTACTTCCTCTTTTTTATCCTACCATGGCTTTTCTTTTTCTCCCCTTGTTCTCTGCAACGTTCGTTCTTCTCAGTGAGCGGACAGTCACGGTGGCTCCGTTGCAACATGCAGTCACATCGCCCAAGGTAGAAGAAGAGAGGAAGTTCTTTGGGCATTCAGTATTAGATGGAGAAGTATCTGAACTTGTTGAATGATATTGATACAGTGAGGTGATTGCTCTAGCCAAATCAATTTGGGTCAAATTCAAATCTTTAGTTCAGAATTGATTTTAGTGTATATGTGTAAAGTACATTAGTAGGTTATTGTTTTTGGATCTTTGAAAAAAATTGTGATTATTTTGTACAGTATTTAAAAAATTAACATCTGAGCAATTCAAGATATTAACAATATTTCCAAAAGTTTCAATGTTTAATGATAGTGTATATTAAAGTTAAGTAACATGTCTGGACGTTAAACATTACGACCAAATTCACGTTAATATCATAGCCTTATCAGATCCCTACATCCGTACACAAGAATGGGTAACTTCTAGTTGCTTCTAGTGGTGACCCTCTTCCTAATCTAATCTATGTAATAAAAAAAACATGAAATGCAAATTAAGCATGATTAATTTAGACAATGTAATTTGTTGAAAATCTATACAAATATCAGATCCAATAGTGATTGGTGTCCAACCTAGAGAAGTTGTAAAGGTTATCTTTACACTTGTGATGCTTTTAATACAAGTAAATAAATTATTGTGATTTAGGTTTTTGCTATTACAATTTACACATGATTGTAACAAGATACTACATTACATGTTCTCTTCAGAGTAAGAAGATGCGAACTGATTGCATTCATAGAGACGAGATACATGATGAAGAAGACGATATACGCACATTGAAGGCGGCGCGCCTTCACTGATTGAAGAGATATACGTAATCTAGTAAGGAATTTTGTTTTTTTCAGAACGAATCTGTCTAGGGGTTTAGTTTATGATTTAATTTGTAAAGGGTATTTTGGTAAACTCATATATAATTTCAAATTTTAGTGAAGTTCTTTAATATAAATTTTATATAAATCCTAATTAAAAAATGATTTTGAATGTAATGCAATTTTTATAGTTTAGATGAATATGTACGTAATTTTAAAGTTTATAAGAATATTAACGTAATACCTAAAGTTTAGAAGAATATATATGAAATTTCTCTACTTTTAATTTTTAATGTATCATGTTGAATCTGATATTTTCTCCCATTTGAAGTTGATAAACTAAATGACATTTTACTTTGTGGGTTTGAGTTATCTTCTGTTCAGGGCACACAAAGAAAGCATCATGACGTAAATACCTAATACTTCATTCAAACATATATTTGTTAATTTCTATTGGCTCTACGTTTGAATACGAAGACATCAACATCTTATGTATTTTAATTTCTAATGGGGTACGCCCCACCTCTAGCTAAGGTCGTTATATGTCAAAACGATACATCATAATGAACGAATTAATCACATTATGTCGCCCTCCGATAATAGTTTGAAATTAGGGTTATTAATATCAACAAAAAGGATCACTTTTATGTTTAGAATAAAGGGATTTCACCAATTATTTATTTATTTATTTTTTACCGAAATAACCTATTTTGTAGGAACGAAGCATCATGGATCAAAATATATAATACATTAGTTTATTTTATGTGGAAATTGGATTGGTATGTTTAAAATTTGTATAGACAAAAAAAAGTGTCAATAAAAGTTGCAATGTATTTTGGATTTAAACTATTCCAAAATTAATATAATAAGTAAAATAAACATAATATTTTAAAATAGATTTTTAAAAACTTTTTTTGTATATAACATTGAAGTTTTATTGGTCAAATTACCAATTTTATTTAAAATCAGTTCTCACAAAATTATTTCATTTTAAATTTGAATTGAATTTTATTGTTTGAAAGTGTTAAAAGACAAACATTATATATTTTAAAATAAAGTTAGTTGTTTAAACTTTAAACACCAATAAGATTTATATGCTTAAACAAACACGAAATACATGAATTTAAAATAGTAATATAAATATTATTTTGAGGATATATATATATATATATATATATATATATATATATATATATATATATATATATATATATATATATATATATATATATATATATATATATATATATATATATATATATATATATCCAAATGCGAAGTGATTTGTACATAATAGTGTTTTGTCATACACAACAATTCATGTATTATATAATTGTACAATACCACATTTTAAAACATCAATTGTTGTGTACGAATCAACTCTCTATCAAAATTAAACTTCAAAAAGAAGAAAACTTTTTTACGACAATTTAATTATAGTTTGTTGGGATTTTGTGAGGTATAATATTTTGAAACATATCTTTTATAAATTTACTTATTTTTATTATTAATGCTTTTAAAATATCAATGTTTAATTATGATTTTTAAATTATTAACTTATTCTATTAACTAATACCATAAAGTATTCTATGTTTAATGAAAATTTGGAGATATAATATATATATATATATATATATATATATATATATATATATATATATATATTACAAATTGCAAGTTAGTTGTTAGAACAAGTAGAGTTTGCGCTGGAGATCTAGATACCAATTTGGATCGTGTGAATACTTTCCGAACTGATATTTCTATCATATGCATGGGTCACAAGAAATTCAGCCTAGTATAATCCAAGAGGACACTTACGATTCTAGGCATAGAAATCGTAAGCCAAATTGCTAAAAAGATTATGTGAGTGATTGAAGAAAAACAAGAGCTAATTTTTGTGTGTCTCTTCTAAAAGGAAGAGTCGTTTATATTTAATAAACGAGATTAGAGTTTCATTAGGGTTGGGCCGTCATCAATTGCTTTGCAAGCAACTTAGGGTAATACGAATTTTAATGAGGATTTAGGGTTTCCAAAACTAATGAGTTTCGTTAGTTTTACCATAATCACCCTCAAGAATCTGAATTTCCCATTATGTTCCCATATGTAAAATTCAGAGAGGTTTTGGAGCGCTGCCCCTCTACCCCGCCCGGGGCTCTGCCCCTTGGACCCCGCTAGGGGTGATGCCCCTAGACCCCGCCAAAGGGGCGCCGCCCCTTTGGAAACCCCGGACCTAGGAGCGCTGCCCCAGACCCCCGACTTATTGTCGAACCGGCTTCTAATTTGATCTTATATATGTGTGCACTCCGCACAAACCCGTACATATATTAGAGTACAAATTATTAAGCTCCTTAGCTCACATGTTAGTTCTAGTTACATAAAATGACATGGTGACACTAAAATCACCAACATTAGTTATCCGAAAATTACTATATTAATTTTTTATGTAATAAAACTCTTATAATTCCGGTACATATGCGAAAAACAAAACCATATATTACACACAAAAACTCTATTATTAAATTTTTGATTATTTAATTTTGTTATCCGGAAATATTAAAGACAATCATTATAACATAGATTACAATTTTCAAATTAGGGTAAAGATTTTTGTTTTAAAGTTTGAACTAAGTGGATTTAATTAATATGAATATTATACCAACAATAAAATAACATTTGACTGTCTGCCGTGTTTAAAAATCAGTTCTCACAAAATTATTTCATTTTGAATTTGAATTGAATTTTATTGTTTGAAAGTGTTAAAATACAAACATTATATATTTTAAAATAAAGTTAGTTGTTTAAACTTTAAACACCAACAAGATTTATATGCTTAAACAAGCACGAAATACATGAATTTAAAATAGTAAAATAAATATTATTTTGAGGATATATATATATATATATATATATATATATATATATATATATATATATATATATATATCGAAATGCGAAGTGATTTGTACACAATAGTTTTTTGTCATACACAACAATTCATATATTATATAATTGTACAATAACACATTTTAAAACTTAAATTGTTGTGTACGAATCAACTCCCTATCGAAATTAAACTTCAAAGAAAAGAAAACTTTTTTACGACAATTTAATTATAGTTTGTTGGGATTTTGTGAGGTATAATATTTTGAAACATATCTTTTATAAATTTACTTATTTTTTATTATTAATGCTTTTAAAATATCAATGTTTAATTATGATTTTTAAATTATTAACTTATTCTATTAACTAATACCATAAAGTATTCTATGCTTAATGAAAATTTGGATATATATATATATATATATATATATATATATATATATATATATATATATATATATATATATATATATATATATATATATATCACAAATTGCAAGTTAGTTGTTAGAACAAGTAGAGTTTGCGCTGGAGATCTAGATACCAATTTGGATCGTGTGAATACTTTCCGAACTGATATTTCTATCATATGCATGGGTCACAAGAAATTCAGCCTAGTATAATCCAAGAGGACACTTACGATTCTAGGCATAGAAATCGTAAGCCAAATTGCTAAAAAGATTATGTGAGTGATTGAAGAAAAACAAGAGCTAATTTTTGTGTGTCTCTTCTAAAAGGAAGAGTCGTTTATATTTAATAAACGAGATTAGAGTTTTATTAGGGTTGGGCCGTCATCAATTGCTTTGCAAGCAACTTAGGGTAATCCGAATTTTAATGAGGATGTAGGGTTTCCAAAATTAATGAGTTTCGTTAGTTTTACCATAATCACCCTCAAGAATCTGAATTTCCCATTATGTTCCCATATGTAAAATTCAGAGAGGTTTTGGGGCGCTGCCCCTCTACCCCGCCCGGGGCTCTGCCCCTTGGACCCCGCTAGGGGTGATGCCCCTAGACCCCGCCAAAGGGGCACCGCCCCTTTGGAAACCCCATACCTAGGAGCGCTGCCCCAGACCTCCGACTTATCGTCGAACCGACTTCTAATTTGATCTTATATATGTGTGCACTCCGCACAAACCCGTATATATATTAGAGTACAAATTATTAAGCTCCTTAGCTCACATGTTAGTTCTAGTTACATAAAATGACATGGTGACACTAAAATCACAAACATTAGTTATCCGAAAATTACTATATTAATTTTTTATGTAATAAAACTTATAATTCCGGTACATATGCGAAAAACAAAACCATATATTACACACAAAAACTCTAATATTAAATTTTTGATTATTTAATTTTGTTATCCGGAAATATTAAAGAAAATCATTATAAGATAGATTACAATTTTCAAATTAGGGTAAAGATTTTTGTTTTAAAGTTTGAACTAACTGGATTTAATTAATATGAATATAATAAGATGCCTTAGAAGTGTGCCACGTGGCAAATAATGATGCTAGAAAATAGACAGGTAGCATATTAATGTTTCGTTTATTAAGAGAGGTATATATATATATATATATATATATATATATATATATATATATATATATATATATATATATATATATCCCTTTCATTTATATCAAATACTTTTAAAAAATCTCTATACACGTATTCAAAATGACCAATTTGAAATGTCTAATATTACTCATTTTTAAATCAAATGTTATATTTTAAGACATTGTATCTTATCTACTTCTCATTTAGTATAGTTCTTTAAGTTTTTTTTTATACATTTCAATAATTAAATTTTGGGATGACATGGATACATGGTTTGGGGTCTAGACCTAAATTGTGAGTAGGAATGGCAATGGGGCGGGTCCGGGGCGGGACATGGATTCCCAAACCCGCCCTGATAACTTTCGGGTATCTTATCGGGGCGCCCCATTGGGTTTCGGGTTTCCTTGTCGGGTTTCGGGTATCTTATCGGGTTTACAACAATTGATAACGAAATCTTTATTCTCTTTTAGGGTACCCCAATGTCTTATAAAATATACATGTTCTAGCAACTCTTTTAAATTAAAAACATGATGCATCACTTTAATAAAATAAACTGGAAGTTATATTAAAAATTATTTGATTTAAGTTTTCTTTAATACGTCAAAACACATAAAAATGATCATTAACACCAGATTGTTAATAACTAAAAAAATTGTCCACAATAAGTATTTTATATTTGAACGCGTATAATTAACAGCAAAAATTTGTGAACATTATATATATATATATATACACACATATATAATCGGGGCGGGGCAGGTCGGGGCGAGGATAACCCACTCCCTGCCCCGAACCCGATAAAAAACCCGATAACGACCCGTTACCCGACCCGAAATGATCGGGTTTCAGGTTTCCCTATCGGGTTCGGGCTTTTTTGCCATCCCTAATTGTGAGTTCCTTGTTAGTAGTATTAGGTACTTTATTGATTATTGGAAGTTCGTATGTGAATGTGTAGCACAAGGTGAAAGAATATCACTATAAAATCAATGTTCTTATGTGACGTGTTTAGTAGTATAAAATCCCAACTAAGAAAATTTTGGTAGCTAGACATGTTGATGTGTCATAGTTTATGCTCTTCTTGTGATCTTCAATAAGAAGATGTAAATTATGTGTGTTTGTTTTCTGATGTGGCGATTCCATCATAGATGTGAATTGCTATGTGGGTAGATCTTAGTTTTCATTCTCATGTTAATATTGTTGAGCTAGTGTCATGGGTGGAAACAATATGTATTATAAATGTGAAGAGGGAAGCCTTTGAGGTGGTTATACTATTGGCTTTATGAATGTTATGGAGATACATAAATAATGTTGTTTTTCTATCAGAATCTAATATTTGAGAAAGTTTTAGTTAGCTTGTTTGATTTGTTGTCTAATAGATATAGAAAAGCTAGAATTACTTGGTCATTATGGTTACAAAACCCAATTCTACATATCTATTGTATTTATTTTGCCCTAGCAACTTGCTAATGGCTTTTTTATATTAAAATTTTAGTTTAAAAAAAGCAATAAAAAACTAAACATCTTTTTTTTTCTTTCAAATTTCTTAATTGTTCTTCAGATTTTAGAATTGTTCTTGATATTTCAGAATATTTGATGCGTCTAATATCACTCATTTTACAATTAAAATGTTACTTTTAAGCCTCTATATGTATATACTTCTCATTTGCTTTAAACTTTTTGATATGTTTCAATAAAAAAATAAATTATTTTCTTAAATTTTTGGAATTGTTCATTATGTTTCGAAATTTTTCTTGAAATTACAAAGTAAAATGTTTTTTTATCCGGATTTTTAAATAGTCCACTGTAACAACTAATGGAGTGGTTATACCAAGAAACCTATCACATTAAGATGATTTGTCATTTTCTTTATTGAATCCATCTTCATAAATGAACATCATCTCCAAATCTTTAATCCAAACCAAATACACTTGTAATTTTTTTGTTTTCAGCACTTAACTAAGACAATAATTTGTCAACAAATAAGAAAACATCAATTACTGCAACGACCATAAAATTTCAACCAGTTTAAACTTTTCCGAAATCAACTCATATTCATTAAGTTATTATAAAAAGGTTTTCAATTCATTTATTATCAGAGTATCCCAGAAACATCAACATAAAACTGAGGAGCGGTACGATCACGCCTTCGTCTTGTCACGATCTCCTGAAGTACCTGAAACAATACATTGAAACTGTAAGCCCGAAAGCTTAGTGAGTTACCCCCAAAATACCAACCACAATACCATACATATATCATATCATAAACAGAACAACCATGCATATCGAGTCTACAGTGTGACTGGTCCGCCTGCACCAGGCCTTCAGTCCACCCGGTCCACTCTCTCGCCGAGTCTATAGTATGACTGGACCGCCCACACCAAGCCTTCAGTCCACCTGGTCCACTCTCTGAGTCTACAGTATGACTGGTCCGCCTGCACCGGGCCTTCAGTCTGTCTGGTCCACTCTCCGAGCCTCGGCACGTCTGGTCTGCCCTCTTGGGGCCTTCAGCCTATCCGAACCGCTCGCCGAGCCTTCGGTCTAACCGGTCCGCCCTGGGTATGTTGTCCTACAGCACAAAGCAGGACCCGCCTCAACTCAACCCCAGTCCAAACAACCATGTGCACATAAACATATAATCATATAACAATTCACATCTAATCAAACCGATCTAGCAGATCACATATCATAGCAACATCCTAACCAGGATACCGACCTATCCGATTACTAACATAGCATCATCCTATATACCAGGATACCGACCTTAACTAGGTCTCTAACATACACCATCCTAATAACCTGGATACAAACATAGCAAGCAATAACATATCAAACAGATACCCGGATTTCAATCCGATAAAAGGGTCGGCCTTGGTGCCTTAGACCCTATTGATATAGTGAGGATAACTCACCTGCAACTGCCGACTGAAGAATAAGATCACGCTGCTCCGACCACCGACACGAACTCCACCACTGAACATTACCAAATAAACAAATCCAATAAATACCAATAATTACCAAAATACCCCTAGAAGTCAACTAGTCAACCCTTGGTCAAAGTCAAAGTCCTCAGAAAAAGTCAACCTTCCTGGTTAACCCTACTCGCCGAGTCAACGCGTTGACTCGTCGAGTCCCTATACTCAGAAACTTCCAAACAAGACTCAACTCGCCGAGTCACCCCGAGACTCGTCGAGTCCAACAATCTTCGAGTCCCATCCTGCTCAACTCACCGAGTCACGGCTTAACCAGAAAGGCTAGGGTTCCACGACCAGACTCGCCGAGTCAACGGAAATCTTCATCAAACTCGCCGAGTTGTTCTTCCAACTCTTCGAGTTCCTGCCCATCATCATACAGCTCGCCGAGTCTACCATGTGACTCGCCGAGTTACTATGCGACTCAAGTCTGATATCTAGCCCGACTCGCCGAGTCATCTCCCAGACTCGCCGAGTCTATACGTAATATCTTCATTCAGACGATCATAGGCCATTCCATTGCTTCCAATACATAGATCTGGACTCTTAGGGCCAGATCCACACGTCAAGTTTCCAGCTTTACATGCATGCAAGGCTCAACAAGCTCTAATCAAGCTAAAATGAATGTTTAAGGCAAGGACACTCTCAATCAAGCCGCAACACTATCACTTTCCAGATTCATGAGTCAAGACCAGTCTAGATCTGTAGTAGCAACCACAGATCCGAACCCAATACTCAAAAAGAGACTCATATATATGACAATTTGGCCCTAAAACTTCATTCATGAACAATCTAAGCACAACAAAGTCAAGGCAACAACTTTTTACCTTTAATCTGATGCCAACAAGCAAGGAAATCTGATCCACTTCGCTCCTCTATGATCCCACCAACTCTTTCTTCAAGTATCCTTCTTCTCCAAGCTCCACAACACACTTAAATCCCTCTCACTCTCAAATTAGGGTTTGGAAATGATGGGGAAAGCTTCTGGACATCAAAGGGGGGGGGGGGTTGCTAAAGAGGCCGGGGTGGGGCTTAAGGTTCCTTATATAGGGTGTAAACCCCATGAATTAGGGTTTCTCATTCCAGCACGGACTCGTCGACTCCAGCCTCCGACTTGGCGAGTCCGGTCACTTAACATGTGCCCGACACACGCTTAGACTCGACGAGTTGCAGCTCCTACTTGACGAGTTCCTCTCTTCCAAACTTACACTTTTACCCCCTGAACTCTTGATTCTGATTTTGGGATGTTACAATTGCAATCGTGCCAACACCATCATCATTGAGACCATATCGAAGCGTTTTTCACAACATCTCAATTCAAATGATACCTTTTCTCTAACATCTCAACACATACTTGACATGAATATCATTGATTTTGTAGGACCTAATTACACAAAATATATGCCGGTATAATATACCAACATGCTCAAATGTCATGCAACTACAACAAAATTCATGCTCGGTCCTATTAATTTTATCTTGAAAGTTTAATAAAATGTGTAGTTTAATCATTTAAAATAAGAATATATGATATTGTTTGTGATGTAATATATTATCAAAATCATCATCGACATCATCCTCCTCTTCATTTTGATTAAAAGTATTATACAGGTTCAGTTTATTCTTCTCCTATCAATGGTAACAACATCAAACAATTTTTCAACATTTTTGCTGATTTGAAAACAAGATACGACTGAATGTTTAATTTTCTTCTGTACCAAACGAAATAGAATGTGTATAGTGCTTATATGCATTGACTCCAATACTCAAATGTAAAGACATCCTAAGATACTTATCATTGTCCTTAAGATCAAATACACTTTGGTTGTGTATCTACTTTTCCATAGCCCTTTTAAAAGAAATCTTGAAATTGACCAAATTAGTACCATCAATATTATAAGTTTGGAATGGAGCATTCGAACTCTCATAACATGAAGTTGTTCACATTAATCCTGCCATTGCTATGTGTTCAAATTATACATGAATTTGAAAGTGTCTTAATTAAAACGTATGAATAACCATTTGTTATCCTTCAACTTTAATTCGTTAATGAACATGTTTCATCATATCCTCCCTCAAGCTAAACTTGATCAAGTTTGGAGTTCTATATAAGGGAATTGAATTTCCTCTTAAATTTAGCACTGTTATATAATCCCAACATACCTAAATAATTAAAAATTATGGTTAAATATTTTTAAAAAATTCTAAATAGAATTATGTAACATAAAATGTGATTCATATAAGAAAACATTCATTTATATACATAAATCAAACATATAAATGGTAATTTAATACCTTATTTTGTAGCTTCGATGTAACATGCCATATATATAGACGATGATTGGTGATGTGTGCAAACTCACTTAGTTTTAAACCTACTTTTAATGATAAAATAAACACACAAAGGCAGTGGGCCTATCAATTGTGGTAAAGTTAAATAAGTAGGGTATCGAACACAGGGAACGATAAATTAAAACTAAAAACTAATTCTATCTAACTTAATTAATAAGTAGGGGGTTTTCTCTAGTTTAAAAAGACTAGAGACTTACTAACTATTACTTAATCTAAAAACTAGGAAAACAAAGAATTAACTAGATTCAATAATGGGAAGGAACTTCTGTTTAGCTCAACTCAATTGATCCTATGGTTGATTTCAAGGTCATGGTGCAATGGATTAACTCTTTTGTTGGTTACCGATTCAAGTGATTAGATTCGCGTTCACCACACTAATCCTTAGCAAATAAACTAACTTAAACAGTGATCAGTTGTCTAATTTAATTAAATTCACTAGATTAATTATTCGGGTTAATTTAGACTTTGAATAGTTAACTAATTTGGTCCTTTAATTAACTTCTTGTTGATGGTCATCACACAAGCTCACACATGAATTTACTCAATTTTCTTATTAATTCTAATTTCATGTTCATTAATCCTAGACATATGACAAAGTGGTCACATAGCATATGAGGTTGATAATCAAAAGATGTTCATGCTATTCAATTACCTTCCTATTAACAGAAAATTAATTATCATTCACACACAAGGTTCTTTAGCAAGCTAAAATAACAAAAATCACCAACTTTAAATTAATCCTACCAATAATCAAACCATAGCATCAATTTTGTATCCCTAAACAGAAGTTTAAGAGTTTTAGCTCATGATTGAAGTAAATAACAGCAAACAAACAAATTCTAATTGTTTAACCATAATGAAAAACAAAAGATTATGTAGAATGATGAAATTTGCCTTAAATCCTCTTCGGAATTGGATTCTAGCTTGTATCTTCGTCCTCTAGGGTTTTTCTGACTCTTCAATCGCAGCCAACCTCTCCATAATGGTTCCAGAATTCGCCCTCATCGTTCTGAGAAGTTATCTTTATATATGCGAAACGACTCGTCGAGTCCATCTCTCAATCCCCGTATGCGATAAGTCTCTAGGTCTCCGAGTCTTTATCTTCTCGAATATTCGCTTGGACTCGCCGAGTAGTCGACCCTACTCGCCAAGTAGGTGTTGTTTTTAGTGTTTTTCTTCTTTGTTCAATTCTCGAACTCCTAACCGCTTCTCCTGCTTCCTTTTGCTTACGAGCTTCACTTTTGGACTGAAAACATAATTCAAACACTTTTAAGTACCTTTTGTCCATGAAATGCAATAATTTAGCTAATAAATGAATAAAAATCTACACTTAATATGAACTAAATATGCACATATCAAAATACCGCACACTTGACTTTTGCTTCCCCCCAAGCAAAACTGAATTTTAAAACATTTGAATCACATATGACAAGTCCAATCTAACCCAACCATTATGCCAAGACCGCAACGCATACATTTGTGTCTAAAATTTTCCTAATAACCCCCCATACTCCAAATACTCACAATCCTCATAAACATTCGCCCACTCACCCCGAACTATGCTCATTTTATGCATCCCTCCGAATCCATCCGCAGAAAACCTCTTACCCTCAAGGTATTTTTAGTTGAGCAACCCAAGCATACATAATCTAGAATTACAACTCATGATACCACTATGGAGCTCTTTTGAATTCTTCACTTCCTTGATAATTTGATCTTTGATTTATTTGAATTCACCACCTTTATTGTTTGATTTTTTTGGTATCTTCAATTTTTGAATTTCTTGGAATTCTGATCTTTAGATCTTCACTTTATTTGCTCCAAAATTCTTCAAACTTTTCTTGCAATTTTTTTTTACATGTACCTCTCTTTTTTCACTCAAAACCCTACATGCTTAAGCAGGGGCGCTCAACCTCAACCTTTATTGGCTAACGATAATAATTTTCCTGAATACATTTCAAGTACACGATGCTAAACATATTGCATCCCTCAGGCTGAGCGAGGTCGTGTTTTTGTCCCATGATTTCACTGGAATAGGGAAGCCACAAATGCACTAGAACGTGTATAGGCTCAACTAAACATTTGGGTTTTCATGCAATTATCAACACAATTCTAACATGGAATCCTAATTTGCTTTTACCAAAATTTCCTCAATTAATTCCTAAGTAATATTTTTGACATGCAACAATTTTTTTTTAAAAAATTAGCCTAAATTAAGACTCTAAATTTTCTAATATGTGACCAACCCCCTACCCCACACTTATTTTATGCAATGCCCTCATTGCATGCTATGCAAAAAAAATGCAAATATAGAGAGAATTGGAACAAACTCCCCTGGGGTAGCAGTCGATAGGTTGATAACTCTTCTTTTCAGCTCCAACTTCTATTGACTTTAGCCATGGAAACAGCTCATCCATGTCTTAGGCATCAAATCACATGTGGCGGCTCCAAATAGGCAGGGAAAACAGTGTAAGATCTTCAAGAATAGATATGGAGGAATAAATGGTCAAGTGGTACACTCAGCAGCATCAAATCAGCAATCCTCTTGGTACGAAAATGAGTGACTCGTCGAGTCATATATGCGACTCGTCGAGTATAGGCGCGGATAGCTTCGAATATGCGAGAATACAAGGCGACTCGTCGAGTTCCATCTCGTCATGGTTGAAGCTGATTCGATTTGAGGAAAATTCAACCAAGGAAAATCTCCTTGGTGTCCACTGGAGCTTTGACCCCTGTGAAACATTGTCCCTGCAAAACAAAGAACACACAACCCAGAAAACATAGAAGATCATTAACACAGATTACACCTGGGTCCCCGACTGGACTCGTCGAGTCCATGAACGACTCGGCGAGTCGCAAGAACTGCACGAGTCAGTCGGCGAGTCGGTCAAAATCCGACCACGAAATCTCAAAATTACTTCAAGGGTTTTGTCCAGGGATGTTCCTAAGATGTATTAAAGGAGAAATGACCATCCAAAACAACATAATTGATGTAAAATCAAAACCCTAGAAATTCACTATTCCTCAAAATCGGGTATTCTATGAGATTGTTACCCTAGATCATCATGCCTTTAACAGAAATTAGGAAGAAATTCAGTACCTTTTGTGATGGAAATTGAAAAACTTGAAGAAATTTTGAAGAAGTTGATGAATGCTTGAGAGAGAGAGAGAGAGAGAGCAAGAATGGAGGCACACGACGAGTGAAGGGGAAAAAATGATTTCATTAGGGTTAAAACCCTAGTTACCGGTTGTAAAAATAATTTTTTTCTGTAAATAAAACCGACTCGTCGAGTCAGGGTCAGACTCGGCGAGTCTGGTCGCGATTTTTAAAACCATCTGGAATATGAATCGACTTGTCGAGTCTCTTGCAAACAATTCAGAAAATTAAATCATTTTGCCATTTGTTTAGAAAAGAAAATTTATTCCACCCGACACTTAGTCCATACGCACTCTCAAGCAGACATGTCCGACGAATTGGAAGATTAAAATCCTAAAAACGAAAAAAAAAAATCAAACAAAACTAACAAGATAAAAGAAAGCAAACTCTAAACAACGGGTTACCTCCCACCAAGCGCTTCTTTTTTAAGGAGTCGTTAGCTGGACTCCTTCCCATCTACGTCTCGTCATCTTCCAGCATCGGGAACGCACGCCTAATCTTTTGTGGTTTGTACTTTGTCTTGTAAGCGTGAATCTTCTTTTTGTAAGCCTGTTTTAAGTCTTCTTTCTTCTTTCTCATAGTATCATCCTCAGCTGCTTGAAATTCCCTTCTCCTATTTTTCTTTTCCACCCCATTCTTTTGCACCTTTTCTTGCACCTCCTTTTCCTCAAACTTAATTACTTCATATTCTGTGAAAGTTCGTGCTCTAGGTTTGATAATGAATGGTTGATCAGCATCAACTCTCTTATCCCTTGCCTTCTCCTCTTTTTCAATGCTTACCTCATCTTCAAGCGGGATTGCATCAAGACATGCTATATGAACGTGTTGAACTCTAGTATCCATTTCTCCTTCTGTTTTTCATCATGCTTTAGTATCCTTCTGTTGTTTGTTCTTCTAAAGCATGATGAAAAACATCCATGTCCAGCACATGCAGAGAACTAACAACACGCAGATCTAAATCGTCCAGGTTTTTGGTAATTTCGACTGGACTCGTCGAGTCTAGGAAAGTGACTCGGCGAGTCAGATCGCATTCACCATTTCCACTGTGTTTTCCGAGTCGGCTCCTTTCAGCAGCTTTTCTATCTCCTCCAAGTCTTTGTCAATATCTCCCTTACCTCCAGAAGGTAGCAAAAACTTTCTTGGATCCTCATCTTGCAAAAGTGCAAGTTCTTTTTGTAGTATCTCATCATCCAAATCGATAAATGAGATCTCTTCTTTTCCTTCCTCTTCTTGCTTAATCTCTGGTAAAGCTCTAAATATTGCTGACTCGTCTCCTACCCTTAACGTTAGTGTAGACTCACATACATCAATTAAAGCACATGCGGTGTTTAAAAACGACCTCCCCAAAATAATCGGAATTTCGGGGTCTTCTTCCATATCAAGCACCACAAAGTCTACTGGAAAGATGAACTTGTCAACTTTAATGAGAAGATCCTCACAAACGCCTCTTGGATGAATTGTTGTCTTGTCTGCCAAATGGATCTTCATGTTTACCGGCCTTGGCTCCGGTAAATTCAACTTCTTGAAGAAAGAGAAAGGCATCAGGTTGATGCTTGCACCCGAATCGGTCAATGCTTGAGTGACAAGTGCATTTCCAAATTGGCACGGAATTATGATACTCCCCGGATCGCCCTTCTTTTTGGGTAACTCACTTAATATTATTTCCACGACTTCAGCTAAATCTTTCCTAGCAGCAAAGAGACCCTTTAGTAAGTTAAAATACTTGGGCGTTTGAAGCATCGTTTCTACAAATGGCACGTTGACCTGTAGGGCTCTAACATGCTCCATAAAAGCTCTATAAGCTTCAACTTTTTCAACAGGCATGGCTTTGATTGGGAATGGCAAAGGGGGATTATATGGCTTTAAGGGAATGACCGTTTTGTCATTAGCGCATGGACTCATCGAGTCCATTAGAGGGACTCGACGAGTCTGGTCGGGTTTAGCTGGAGCCGACTCTTCTGTCTTTTCTGTCTTCCTATTGGAGATCCTCTGTGCATGTGTGAAAATTTCTTCACAGCTGGAAGTCACAATACTCACATTCTCCATTCTTGGATTATTTTCGGTGTTACTTGGAAGTTGACCCGGTCTTCTTTCGTTCACTTGATGTGCAAGTTGTCCCAGCTGTTTCTCAATGTTGAGAATGGATGCCTGCTGATTCCTTATCATATTTGTGGTTTCGTGTATTGCAATATCGTGATCATTGTGTCTCTTTTCGGACGCGGCTATGAATCTAGTGAACAATTCTTCTAAATCGACTTTCTTTTCCATTACCGGTTCTTCCTTTTGATAAAATCCCCTCTCCTTCTGCTTGTATTTCTCCTCCTTAGCCTTCTTGTATTCTTCGTATAGGAGCCATTCCTTCTTCGGTTTCCACCAATTCTCGTCGTATCTATTGCCACTTGAGTAGAACACTTGAGCCTTTTCATCCAAATCACAATCCTTTGTGAAATGGGGCTCTCTACAATTCTCGCATCCAACTCGAATAGCATGGATTGTTTGATCCATTTTTGTCATCCTTCTATCTAGACTATCGAGCTTAGCTATCACCGCCGCCATGCTATCATTTGCCGAGTTCACTACCCCCCGACTTACTTCATTTCTTGGATTGTGGTATTCTAGAGAATGCTTAGAGAATTCTTCAATTAACTCCTTGATTACCGGGGGCGTCTTCTTCGTGAGTGGGCCTTGTGAATCGAGCAATTGCCTTGTGGTGACATTGACTCCATCATAGAAAATGAAGACCTCTTGTTGGCTATTAAGTTCATGGTGTGGGTAATTTCTAAGCAGACCTTTGTACCTTTCCCAAGCTTCATAAAGAGATTCTTCGGGTTGTTGCTCGAAGTTGGCGATGGCTTTCTTCAACTTGGCTATTTTGAAAGGCGGGCAAAAGTGGTCTATGAATTCTTCTTTCATCTTGGCCCATGTGGTGACCGATCCGGGAGGAAGTGACTTGAGCCAATCCTTTGCAGCACCTTTGAACGTGACTGGAAGCATGCGAAGTAGCTGGGTCTCGCGAGGCACATTTTTTACATTGAAGTAGTCAGCCACATCATTTACTTCATCCAAGTGCTTGTAGGCGTCTTTGTGGTCTTTCCCATAAAAAGGAATCTCCTTGAGTTGAGCGAGAATATGGCCCTTTGGCTCGAAAGTAGCGGTTGCGGGAATTGCGGGCTGCACAAGTCCCGGGCCGGTGTCATCGCGTATCCTCTTCTTCCATTCCCCCATGGGGACTTCATCGATATTAGCCATAGCGATAGCTAAATCGTCTTCAAACTCGGATCCGTGCTCGTATGTGGGTTCTTCTTCTTCCTCGGTCTCGTACTCGGTGTCTTCTTGAATTGGATCTCCGATTGTCAAAGAGGCACTGGATGCTCCTGATTTGCTGCTCCTCTTCTTGCTGAAAACGAACTTGAGGTTTTTGAGTGGTGAGTTCTTTGAAGAAGCGGATTCTCCAACGGTTTTACCTTTGCTCCCCCTTAGTGCGGATTCCGGGTCTTCAAGAGGAGGGACCAGAGGTGTATCAGATCTTCGGGTCATGAAACAACTGTAAACAAAACAAAAAAACGCGTAAAAAGAACAAAAATAAAATAAAAAATTAAAACTATAAACAGCGATGTACTCGCCGAGTTGGCACGAGTGCACTCGGTGAGTTCAAGGCAAAAACAGAAAAATTTTCTAGTTACTTTAAAAACGGATTTTTATTGAAACTTATACTACTTACTAAATTACCTTTTAATTAACTTTGTGTAAGATAAATCACACACAAATGATCGATTAAATTAGAATTTAATGTTAATTTTAGAACCGTTCCACGGCAACGACGCCAAAAACTTGATGTGTGCAAACTCACTTAGTTTTAAACCTACTTTTAATGATAAAATAAACACACAAAGGCAGTGGACCTATCAATTGTGGTATAGTTAAATAAGTAGGGTATTGAACACAGGGAACGGTAAATTAAAACTAAAAACTAATTATATCTAATTTAATTAATAAGTAGGGGGTTTTCTTTAGTTTAACAAGACTAGAGACTTACTAACTATTAATTAATCTAAAAACTAGGAAAACAAAGAATTAACTAGATTCAATAATGGGAAGGAACTTCTGTTTAGTTCAACTCAATTGATCCTATGGTTGATTTCAAGGTAATGGTGCAATGGATTAACTCTTTTGTTGGTTACCGATTCAAGTGATTAGATTCGCGTTCACCACACTACTCCTTAGCAAATAAACTAACTTAAACAGTGATCAGTTGTCTAATTTAATTAAATTCACTAGATTAATTATTCGGGTTAATTTAGACTTGCAATAGTTAACTAATTTGGTCCTTTAATTAACTTCTTGTTGATGGTCATCACATAAGCTCACACATGAATTACTCAATTTTCTTATTAATTCTAGTTTCATGTTCGTTAATCCTAGACATATGACAAAGTGGTCACATAGCATATGAGGTTGATAATCAAAAGATGTTCGTGCTATTCAATTACCTTCCTATTAACATAAAATTAATTATCATTCACACACACAAGGTTCTTTAGCAAGCTAAAATAACAAAAATCACCAACTTTAAATTAATCCTACCAATAATCAAACCATAGCATCAATTTTGTATCCCCAAACAGAAGTTTAAGAGTTTTAGCTCATGATTGAAGTAAATAACAACAAACAAACAAATTTTAATTGTTTAATCATAATGAAAAATAAAAGATTAAGTAGAATGATGAAATTTGCCTTAAATCCTCTTCGGAATTGGATTCTAGCTTGTATCTTCGTCCTCTAGGGTTTTTCTGACTCTTCAATCGCTGCTAACCTCTCCAAAATGGTTCCAGAATTCTCCCTCATCGTTCTGAGAAGTTATCTTTATATATGCGAAACGACTCGTCGAGTCCATCTCTCAATCCCCGTACGCGATAAGTCTCTGGGTCTCCAAGTCTTTATCTTCTCGAATATTCGCTTGGACTCGCCGAGTAGGTGTTGTTTTTAGTGTTTTTCTTCTTTGTTCAATTCTCGAACTCCTAACTGCTTCTCCTGCTTCCTTTTGCTTCCGAGCTTCACTTTTGGACTGAAAACATAATTCAAACACTTTTAAGTACCTTTTGTCCATGAAATGAAATAATTTAGCTAATAAATGAATAAAAATCTACACTTAATATGAACTAAATATGCACATATCAATTGGACTAATCAAATACATTTTCAATAGCTTTCTTCATCGTTGCATCCTGATATGATAACACTAAAACATGTTGTTTCTTAAACGCTAAACTTAAAGATTCTAATAATCACACATAATATTCCATATCCTCATGACTTAAAAGTCCAACTCCAAAAGTAACACATCTCTTAGGATTATCAGTCCCCCGTAAATGGAACAAACAAAATATCATACCTAAAACATACACAATAGACAAAATTATGAAAAATATGTAAAGAGAGTAGAAAATAACTCAATCAAATAACATTGCATATTCGTTTTTAAAGTAGGATCAAATGAAAGAATGTCACCAAACTCTTTATAATGCAGCTTTCAAGTTTTATCCCCCAACAATATAACTTCTAGCCTCTTGACATTAGTTTTATACTCAAAATAAAAGTTACTAACATGATTCATTTTATCTTTCATATTATCAACTAGATATTCTGCATCAGTGCCACCAATATGATAATGCAAGTCATGTGCAAAATTTTTGAAATCGTTGACATTACCATAATGGTAGTTGTAACCTCAATATAATCCATCAACTAGCCTACATGCTATGTACACTTATATTCTGACTTGACATCTTAAATATGGAATTCGTTTGTATATAATCAAATTTTTTTAGTGAGATACAAATGAATATTCTCCCTCGTGTAAAGTTGATGATTATGTCTCTTATCTACATCATAAAGTTTAAATTATGTTGGATCGATTATGATTCTACACTTAATACCAACATGACATCTATAATGATGCATATCAACTCTTTTTTTGACATATTGTTAGAATCCAAAGTATCAACAGAGTAGTGTTTGGATCCGTTTGATGATTACATACAAAATATATCAATGTTATGTAACCATTAATATTCTTTAGAGTTAATTTCCTAACATTAAAACCACTTTCAACCGTGTAATAATAATACTTAGCCTTGAGATGTTCATAAGATGGATATGTTGCCCACAAAATAGGTCTTACCATCTGGAATTAGGGGTATCCAATAATATGGCCTCCGGGAGATTGATATTGGTTACTACTAGATGATTCATCAATAATATTATTACCGAATAATACAATACACAAAAAATATCCAAAAATAGTGAATACTAGAATTAACAACAATTGATATTAGATAATAGTTAAACAAACAGATGACATGTACCCTTTGGAGTATGTGGAGGTTTACAATCACTAAAAGGATCCTCTTCGACTGTATGTGAAACGTCCCCATATACTAGTAAAATTTTTATTTTTTAAAACACCCAAAAGCGACACAACTAATTGTTTCCAACACCAAGAAATGTAAAAAAATATTCTCAAACATTAGAGTGAATCAAGTAAAAAGTGTGGAACAATTTTCAAGGGACGCTGAGCGATCATGTCGGGCCCTTCCCTTTGGAATCAGACGTACCACATTTAAACCACAAAACCGTGAGAACAAAGTTTGCGGAGTTCCCCAAAATACCTCATACCATACATAACATAACAGGTCTATCTCAGCCCCAAGTGAATGCTATGGGCCAAATCATAGTCTTATCATCACTTTCTGCTATGGCCCAAATAATGTTCTTTATTTGTACAATAAGAAAAAAATACTAATAAATGTGTTAACTTATACAAGTTAAAATCTTTGAAAATCATGAGTGCTTCTTTCTTGTTCTATAAAAAACACGAATCCAAAATGAAGGTTTGTATATTCTTAATCATTTTTCTCTCCAAATTAATCTACAAACTCTAGCAATATGATCTAGATATGTAAACTATCTATAATTAAGTATCATTAATGAGAAAACTCCTGATTTGTAGTAACTAATTAGTTGAAAATTAATATATAACTTAAAAACTCCTTAATTGTAATGATTAATTAGTTGAAAGTTGAAAAGCTAGAGATTCAAATCAATAAGTGTGTGTGTATGTGTATATATATATATATATACACACAC
The DNA here is from genome assembly GCF_002870075.4 of Lactuca sativa. Classification (NCBI taxonomy): domain Eukaryota; kingdom Viridiplantae; phylum Streptophyta; class Magnoliopsida; order Asterales; family Asteraceae; genus Lactuca; species Lactuca sativa. The sequence goes on from NC_056626.2 coordinate 100,082,518, forward strand.
ACACACACACAGAGAGAGAGAGAGAGAGAGAGAGAGAGTTAGGTTCATATATATTCTATAATTATTGTGTGAACTTATGACTCGTTCTCACCCAATCATTTGGTAAGGGTACGATGGTAATTTGACATATAAATTAATTAATTAATTTTAAATAGTGATCCTATATTTACGTTAATTGAGATTAAAAAGGGATTTGATTTCAAAACTACCAAATATAAGATAAGCCTAATTTTGGAGGTTCAATTTTGGTAAATTGATTCACGCATATTACTCATCATAGTCTTTCCATCCCGTTTTTGTCCTCATTGATAGGTTTTATACAAACAATCCTATGTGTGCATGCAACCCTAGAGTTTGATCTATGTTATCACTATTAGTTATACAACATTATGAACATGTGAAGAACCCTAACAAGCTTCTAGGGATTATGAAATTCACAAAGAAAGATGAAATACATACCTCTTATTGTTATATTGTAATAACAACTTAAATCTTGAATCTTCTTGTCTTTGAAAGCAAGCGCAAGCAAGCGCCACAAGTGTCGCGCCTCTAATGACTCACAAACAAACCTAGCAACCAAGGATTACTATGGAGAGAGAAGGGAAGTGAAAATTCGGATGTAAGCCTCTCTTGGATTGCCTTAGACGAAATCTAACCCTATAGGGGTTTATATAGGTGATAAGGAAGGTTTAGGATAAGGCAGGTGTATCTTAGATAACCCTAATCCCTTAACTTCCACCCTAAGGCTTCCAAGGCACCCTTAGAGCCCAAGGAAACCCTAGGACACTCTAGATTTCGTTCCCTACCTCTAAGGGAGGTTCTAGAATGCTTCAATGCTCAACTTTTGAACATTGTCCCCTTCATTCCCTGTAGTTTCAATTAATTCCTTTAATCCTAAAATTAATTCCAAATTAATTTCTGATTAAACATTAATTAAAAAATATGATTTCTAATCAATATATTATATCCATAATACATTAATAAATCATTTATCTTGATTTCAAATTAATTTATTAACCAAGTAATAAATTAATAAATCATTCTTCTCTCTCCAACAATTATCCTATTCCATTGCCAGGTTTGAAGGCAACCCAAAAGAACCATGCACAACCGGGTCAAGTACTTACCAAATATGGTTACGAGATTAGCCACTAATCCAACACTCATCACTATCGCTGATGTTTCAAACCTCTTTGTCTCCAACTTCGGTGACCGGAGATACGCCTATTTCCTAACAGATAACCTCCGGAAAGCAATCTTCACCACCAGTAAAGGTCCGCCATTAGCACCTTCTGTTCTGGTCACCATCCTACATTCTCTAGGTATGTTTTTACATACAATTTTATTCATCTTTTTTCTTTCTCCCATCTTCATCTACGATGAATCCAAAATCTAATCGATTAAACCTTGAGTTTTTTACTGTATTGTTCCATAGAAAAGCCCTAAAACCATAATTATTCTACTGTCTCCTACTTCACTTTTAATATATTTTTTTTATTCCAATAAAGAAAAGCTTGGAGCTTGATTAGGTGTTTGTTTTAACTGTGTCAATTTCAAAAATCTTGGATTTTCTTGTTAATATGATGGGGGTGTGACATAAAAGGGTTATTCCTAGGTGTTTGCTTTATTGGTATTTAACAGAGAAATGGTTGAGTAAGGATTAAGTATGTTTTTTTTTAATCTGGCATTTGTGGTTGATTATATATTTGGTTTTGAATTGCTTAACTGTCATATTATTTAAGAATGAACCAAATTGGTTTATTATAAAGTTTCATTCTTAAAGAATGGTATATATATATATATATATATATATATATATATATATATATATATATATATATATACACACACACTATCATGAATATGTAATAATCGATATTCATATAATAAAAAAAATACATGCTTAAAGCATGCTTACTTTTGTATAATATAACAGTGGATTATGAAAACTGGTTCCATGCTTATTTATGTTTAATATCAATTGTAGAATACAGATTTATGAAATTGATTATACAATAAGATATATAAAAATGGATTCTTAACTACTTTGTTTTACTTTTGTAGTTGCAGATATAACACAAGAAGCACCACAACAAGCATCAATAGATTTACAAGCAGAACCTCTACAACAATTGTCATTGAAAGAAGTGTTTAAACAAGAAGAACAACAAATAAAAATTCAAGGGGAATAAAACTTATGTTTTGAAAAATAGTAATTTTGTTTGTTTTTGTTTTATTTAATGTATTTGGTTTTTGAAACTACTAGAATGATGATGTTGATAACCTTTATGTAATATTATTTCTGAAAATGAAAATGTGAAATTGGTATGATTTAAAATTCATTCTTTAAGCATAATAATTTGATTTTTGTACATTCATTCTTGAAGAACCTTAGATGTGATAACATGGTTGTTAGAATAAACATAACCAAAGATATATTCTTCCAGAATAAGAATAACCATACGTACATAGTTGAAGAATGTGATATGTATATAAATATAAAGAATACAAATAGTGTTCATATTCTCATAAAATGCTTTGTCAAATTCTATTTTTTTTTATTTTTATATTATTTTCATAAGAATATGTCAACTTTGCAATAATAATAATTGTTACTTTGATGCAAATTACTATTATTAACAAATATGCATGCATATTCTTTAAGAATATTAATTCTCAAACAATCATTTGATTACTGTAATATTCTTTTAAGAATGAAAGAACATGTTCAATGATCTTGAAGTGTTTTTATTTTTTTAAAAAATTGTTAGCTTATATGGAATTGTTAAAAATATAAATCCCTAAATAATAACAATTTCCTTACTTTGTGCTGAATAAGAATGTCTATAATGCCCTCAGAAATAAGTATAAAGCAATGTTACTATTTGATGTATGACACGGTAACTATGGTATACCACATCAATCTTATTTATTAAGAATTATAATCCGACGGTCCAAATCTAGTCATACATTCACACAATAATTGTAATCCATATTTAATCCTAACCTTATATATATATATATATATATATATATATATATATATATATATATATATATATATATATATATATATATATATATATATCATACTATACTTATAAAGGAGACATTTTTTCTATCACAATAATCATTTGAAACTTCCATGTCTTTTCATATTTCTTTCTAATAATGATTCCATAATATCTATTAAAACCTATATAACTTTTCACTAGCATCTAATTAACAACTACCACTCAATAGTCTTTTTAACTTATGATACTTAATAGTTCTTATGACACCAATTGATTAACATCGAGATACATATAGTTCACAATGGTAGATTTTTATTAGAATGGTTTAAAAAGTTGTCTGAGTGGTTGAAAGATAGATTAGAAACTCCATACAAAAAGATTGTCGATTTTATGATCCAAAAATAATATGCTTCAGAAAAGATATAAACGGAAAATATTATGATCGTTAATATTCTTCTTATTTAAAATTTTATAATTGTTAAACATTAAAAACTCAAACTGATATTTAGTTTAAAAAATAAAAAAAAAATTTCTACTATCTTCAAGTATGTAGTAAATATATTTAAAAAAAAAAAAGTAAATTACACAATTCGTCCCTGGTCCAAATGTTAAACTGCACGTTCTATCCCTATTTTCAAAAATTAACTCGGAACGTCCCTTTATTATCTTTTTTTCACTTGGGTTGTCCCTATGGACATAAAATGACTATTTTGCCCTTAATAATTTCTTTTTTAAATTTTCTTTTATTAATTTATAATTTTTAGATTAAAAAATAAAAAAGAAAAAAATCACTACCTAAGAATTTCCTAACTCCTTCCTTGATTTCCTTCTGCCCATTCCTTTCCCTCTTTGTCATTTGCCTCCATCCTCGTTCAAAACCCTAGACCCACATGCATCTCCGTTTGAAATACGAGAATCTGAGGTACAGAGAGGTGCAAGCGACGATGATTCAGTTGATGGCGAACACTAGATGGTTCGACGATGACGATACATTTCGAAGACATGATCATCTTCTTCGAGTTTGCTTCTCATTTGGGAGTTGAAGCCATGTCCATGATTGCTCTACATTTTAAAGCAGACCACCTGAAGTTAATCCCAACCCTATATTTCTCGATTCTAGTTCACTACAGATCAAGATTAGAGAACCGCCTCTCTAATTTGGGCTTTATTTATCTCAGTGAAGTGAAGAGAGACAATAAATTGTAGGTTATGGTGTAATAAATTGTCGAACAAGGGACAATGGTACTGGTGATTGCAGAGTTGGTGGTTCCACTGGAGACTGTAGTGATGAGGCGGCGTTGGTGGTTCCACAGGAGGCTGTAATGATGGTGATCCTCCATATCCTGAAATCATCTACAACTCTGTCGCCAGAGATTGCAATTACATCTGGTAGATATAGTGGTTGGAAAATGGTATCATTTATTTGCTATAGATGTACCTGCGAGGTATGGAGTATCACTTTAGAGGGTGGTGGTATACGAAGGTGGTATTTTGGTGGTGATGGTGGTGGGTCGAGATTCTACAAGTGGTGTTTGAAGTGATCATAGGTGGGTTTTACGGAGGAGGCTGTTATAGGTGATGTTGTTGGTTAGGTGGTTACTGGAGGTTCACGATTAGTTTTTGGCTAGTGCCTGTATAAGAGGGTGGCGATGGTGAAGGAGGTGGTGGTTTGTGGTTCTTTTCCAGTAAACATGTATCATAAGGAGGAAGTGAAACGGGTGCCTAGATAGACGGAGGGTGGTGGTCTTGAGCTTTGAACCAGGGAGTGGAGTAGAGTGAAGTGACGGTAGATTTTCCGGTGGCGGCTCAGATTTCCGGTGATCTTGGTGGTGGTTAAGTGTTCTTCAATAAGCGAGAGAGAGAGAGAGAGAGAGAGAAAGAAAGAAAGAAAGAGAGGGAGAGAGAGAAAGATACAGAGAGAGATTAGGTGGACCTATAATTTTATTTAAAATATTTTTAATAATAAAAAATGATAAAAATAAATTTAAAAAAATTGCAAATGGCATTATAATCATTTTATGTCTCGCAAATGATTAATCGTACAAATTTAAACTAACGAGTGATGAAATGTGCAACTTTTAACTAAATAAGAGATGATCCGACTTAGTTTTTGAAAATAAGGACTGAACACGCAATTTAGCATTTGGACCAAGGAAGAATCATGTAATTTGCTATAAAAAAACAAAAAAATAAAAAAAAATAAAAAAAAAACCAAAAAAAAATTAAAAACATTAAAACCGAGCATATATCTATTTAAAAAAATTGATTTTTCTTAATGAAAAACAAAAAAATAATAATAAAAAAAAAAAAACAAAATAAATGAAAGAGAAAACAACTAATTTAAATGACATTCCATAGATGTTTGTCGCACATTATTATTCCTTCCTGTCCTTATTACGTTTCATGCACATGTGTCATGTGCGAACACGTCACGACCAAGTAAATGAGTTTGATGTGTCCTTGACAAAATGCTTGCTGTAGAATAGTTATCGTGGTTCCTACCAATTTTTGGATTACTATCGGATGCATATATATATATATATATATATATATATATATATATATATATATATATATATATATATATATATATATATATATATATATATATATATATATATATATATATGAGCTGTAAATAGACGAAAACAACTAATTACGTGTCAAACGAACCAACCAACCAATTTGGCCGAAGTTGTTGACTCCCATATCTTTAAACCTTTTGTTTTTCGTAAAAAGAACATGTGACCATTGAACTTCTTCCAAGTCGTTTTTGTTTCTTGTGGTGTTTTTCAACTTGGGGTCCTTCAACTTTGGCCTATACAATCAATGAAGAAAAGGGACCTTTTATTTCTCCTATAACAAGTCCCTTTTTCCAAGTCCAAACATTAGTTATCCAATTACGAATAACACTTTTAATTCCAACTTGGTGTCATTTAAAATAAGTTGAGCGACATTTCTGACCGTCACTGACCAACCATTCACATAGCTAACTTACCAAAAATAATTTGTAAAAATGCATGAGAAGAAAAAGAAAGATGATCTCAAAACTCGAACTTCATTAAAAACCTAACTTGTGAACTTTCACTTCAATACTATTTATAAACATCCATGCATGTAGCAAAGTAGTGTTATTCACCTATGACCTATCACATTACTTATTATGCAGTCCATAAATAAGATGTTTTGTTTTGATGAGATCTAGCTTTTCTTTATATATATTCCTGATCAATTTCCATTCGTGCATTGTTTTACATAAATGCATGAATATATAAACGATAAATATTAATGTTTTTACGTGGAAAAAGTAAAACAAGTACGTTATTACAAAATCATAAAAAAGGGTAATTAACATTAATAAGTACTTGTACATATCCCGAAAAAATTGTAACTAAAAGAAGAAAAGAATTTTTTTTCAACTATGCAATGTTCAATTCCCATAGTGATTGCTATCCTTGTGATTGTTGGTGGTGGTGTGCGATGTAGTAGTGGTGGTAGTGGTATTGCCACCACTCATGATAGAGGAGATTGCCGCCGCTAGAGCAGCCGTGAAGTTTGGATCGGCGGTGATGGCTGCAGTAGCAGCACTAAGAGAATCACTAAACGATGTGTTCACTTGTCCCTTGAATTGTGGTGGTGTCACATGGTGAGCTCGTAGTTGATTAGACTCCATATCATGCGATAACTGAAGACCAGAGAATCTTGATTGGTTATAAACCCCAACATCACCATTTCCAGGGATCGATTGTAACGGAATTGCCATTCCTGGTTGGAAATTTTGCGATGACATATGGTGTGGAACTTGAAATTGATTCGAATTATTAATTCTTTGGTATTGATTCGGGTTATGTGTTAGGTCTAAAGTAATGGTTGGAAATGGTGCAGATGCAGATATGGTCGCTATACTTGATGCATTTGGTAGAATCGATCGAGCTAACACATTTTGATTCATCAAACCATCGGCACTAGATATTGAACCGGAAAGTAACATGCTAGCTGCCGCCGATGTGGTGGAGGCCATGGCCAACGCTGCTGGTGGTAGAGGGTGGTTGTGGGTGCCTTCATAGGTGGTTATTAAAATCGTCTGATCGTCAACACATCTTTGAACTTGCTTTCTCACCGGACAACCAACCGCCATTGTGCAACGATAGTATGCACGTGGACATGGGTTCCCTTTCGCCATTTTTTGTCCGTACTTTCTCCATTGACAACCATCGGTGATCTAGAATGATATCATTAAGAACTTGATTAATTATCATGAAAATTCAAAAACTTGAAAACATTAGAGAATCTCATTGAAATGGGTTCAGGGTTCAAAAACATTGAAAGGAAACCCTAATTCCGAAAAGAATATAAATTTGGATCTAATTATTACCATAGGTGCTTCTGATCGAGCTCGTACGGATACACGAGCTTTTCGCATGGTGGGGTCATTAGCTTGCTCGATGTTCTTGGTGGTGTTCAATTTAGGGATCTTGTTAGAAACCCAAGTGTCTGAATCTGGGGTGTTCTCTCGACCTGTTCTCTTTCCATTTTTTGATAATTCGATTGCGTTCAAAGTGGAGCCTGATTGAGTTCTTTCTTCTGATGATGAAGAATCATGAGAAGTTGGAGGTAAATGATTGAGTTGTTGAGGAACTGGTTTTTGATCTTGAAGAACGATTTGTTTTGATGAATTTTGTTGTTTTTGTATTTCGTTTGCGATATGCATTTGCAAAGCCGTGTAGTTATTGCTAACTTGTGATAACATCCCTCTTAACCTTTGATTCTCCGTGTTCATTTTCTCTAGCTCAACTTGTAATATTGTTAACTGAAAGTCAATTCAAGAAAATTAAATTAGAGAGAATATGTAGAAAAAAATATATTTTTTTTTAAGATCTCAATTCATTTGGTGATCCGTACCTTGTTCTTAGCTTGTTTATCATCACCGGATGATGAAACTCCATCATCCACAGATGATTGATCACTATTAGTCGTATGCAGATGCAAACCTGTCTATAATCACGAATCAAAGTTACATAATTAGATCAAAGATTTCAATAAAACTTATATATGTTATATAATGGAAGCTTTTCATGAATACAAACAAATAGATCGATCAAAGAATTTACACTTACGTTTACATCTAATTCAGTCGCATGAGAAATATTCTCTTTCTTGACAACAATCTGATCATCATTTGACTTGGACGTAGAGAAGAAGTCGACCTCACTCAAGACTTTCCGATTAGAATTCTTCTCATCGGTCATCTTCGGAGACACGCCGGAAAACATGGCAGGCTTCACCGGAAAATTCCAACGTGGAGATAACAATTCAAGAGGCTCAGAAGTATCCAGGGTTAATCCCCATCCAGCTTTGCCCATATAAAATCAAGAAACAAAAGGTGAATTCCAGAGAGAGATAAAGGGTACGTGTTTATGTGAATGTAATTGGTTTCTGCAAGTGTTTGAATGGTGGAAGGAAGAAGGATATAAATAAAGAAAACAAGAGAAGGTTAAAGACCAAAAGTTTGACTTTTTCGTTTTCTTATTTAGAGTGTGTGACTGTGTGTCTCTGTGGGACCCAAAAGAGAGCAAGTCTTTGGCAAAGCTGACGACCACGTTTACAGATCTCAATTGTGGACTTTTGACTCCTTCCCCATCAGCTTCCGGTAGCTGGTAAACGCTCTCTTTAATTTTTTTTTTTCTTTTTTTCTATTAATTATTTTTCTTATTTATTTATATTTATTTGAAAATGTAAAAATGGAAACCTCTTTTGTAAACACTCTTCCCATTTATACACCAAATATTTCTTGTATGTGATTATCTATCCACGTATTGTAAGTATAACAATTATTTTTTAAAAGATTTTTATGATGAAATTTACGTCTGTTGTGATCCTTGTAAGTAAATTTGTTGTCTAATGTGTACGCAATAAGATGGTATTCTAGAACTTCAATAACAAATTCATAACAGTTGTTTTATATATAGAATATAACATTTATTAAACAACTTTGAATAAATTTATTAAATATAAAATAAAATCATTGTACATCTAGTTTCATTAACAAAAACCAATTGGTCATTTGTTTTATTTTACATTAAGTGTCATTTATTTGTAAAAATACATCAAGTAGGATAATGTGATAGTTTAATTACTTAAAAGCAATTGTACTTTCTGTCGAGTTAGCATCATACATTTATATAATGACACTTAATTAGGATGGGCGAAATATATTTTGGCAAGAGATAAGAAAAAATAATAATTAAAAAAAAAAAGACCCATCAATATCTGACTCCATGATTAGCTTCCAAACTTCAAGGTAAACCCTTCTTGTTATCGAGACAAGAAAAGAACATATATACCTTAATTTAATTAATCTTTCTATGTGACATTAACTAGGTGATAGACATATATCAACACGGGATCGAAGATATTGATTTTAGAATTAGGTTTCTAAAAACCATAACTTCCATTGCTTATAAATTGTAGTTATACTACACAATTATGTTAAAAAAACAATTTTGATGGTAGGTTAATCTTTTAGATTTGGTGGGTGTTTAGATAATCAATGGAAATCATACCAACAAAACCATTTCAAAATACGTGTCACCAATGTTTTAAACATCGGTTACCAATATTTTAAAAATCGGTTTTTTAGTTGAACCGGTATGATGACCGGTTTACGGTTTAACCGGTTCGACCGCCGGGTCAACCGGTTTCTATAGTTTTTATGTTTTTTTTTTCTATTTTCCTACACATACATACATATATAAACCATGAATTTGATGTCTACAAATTCAACCATTAAAAATACACATAAGAATAAGTTGTAGATGAATCCAAATACATTAAAATAACACATAATCATAAGTTTAGTATTTTACATCAATCCATATACGTCAAAAAGAAAATAAAGTATAATGCTGTAACGAAATATAGTTTTAAATGAATACAAACACATCAAAAAACTTTATAATATTTATCATATGTTTTTATTTAGAGAAAACTAAATAGATATGAAAAAATAAACACCAAAGTTTATTATGTAAATTGTTCTTTTTCATGTGTGTTTATTCGGTTTAACCGGTTCAACCAGTTTATTTTGACCGGTTCAACCGGTTTTTTCTAAGAACCGTCCGATTCAATCCGGTTCAGAAATCAATGCAAAATCGATGATAGTTGAACTGCTCCCTCCCCCGGTTCCCGGTCCAACCGGTTTGATCGGTCGGTTCAAACCGGTTTTTAAAACATTGCGTGTCATCTCAAACATCATTCATGACAAATTCTTATAACAATTTTATATTTCTATCATGCATCAGCATATTTGATGTTTAACATTGGTTAGGCGAATTTAACAGAATAATCCTCCATTTTGTTAAGTGTATGTTAGATGGACCATGCAGACTTAGATTATGCCTCGGTCTAAGTATCAGAGTCAGATGAGTGTTACGATACTTGAAGGATACTTTCGAGGTTGTGTTATGCTTTAGAAGAAAATGGATAGTCTTGGAAGGTTTTGCTAATGTTGATTCGGGGGTTGTATGGATTTGGGAAAGAGCATAACCAGGTATGTAATCACAATCGAAGGTACATCAGTCAATTAGATATCTAGGTTACAAAACAGTGTTGCTCTTTTAACCATAGAAACAAGATACATGGTGATTATAGAAATAAGCAAAGAGTTTATATAGTTGAAGAACTTCCTATTTTAACTTGGGATGCAACATGCGACTGTGTATTGCATTGTGACAATCAGAGTGCAATCTACTTGGCAAAGAATCAGGTATTTCACATTTAGATGAAACACATTCATATGAGCTACCACATTATCTGAGAACTGATAAATGATGGGACTCTTAATATGGGGAAAATCTTTGGTACGAAGAATCCAACAATTATGTTTACCAACGTGGTGACTATAAAAAGGTTAAAGTTGTGCATGTCTTCAACTGACCTTCCAGGAACTTGAATAAAAAGAATGAAATAGATAGAGATGGAGGTTACATGGTTCTATTTTGGATGATATCGGATATGTTCATCATCCTAACAATCAGATTGTAATCCACTTGGCAAAGAATCTGGTATTTCACATTTAGACGAAACACATTCATATCAGGTACCACGTTATCTGAGAACTGATAAATGATGGAACTCTCAATATGAAGAAAATCCATGGTACGAAAAATTCAACAAACATGTTTACCAACGTGGTAACTATAAGAAAGTTGAACGTTGTTTAAGCAACAAGCAGTCATCAGTGCTCAAGTAGCAAGGCTCAGTCCGAAATTTTATCAGCTCACTTCAACTGACAAAAGTTGGCTCGGTTTTCTTGGAGAGCAAGTTTGAGTCACAAGGTTAGTTTGCCAGATTATTCAAACTTTCAGGATTAGCCTTTATTGATACTTGTAGGTCAACTGACTAATATTTATATTCATGAATTCATGATGCATAGTATCGAATCCTTATAATTTTATGGCAGAATCAATAAAACTATATCTTGTGTTTGCCGTGGAAATAGCCAATCATCCCGATCATGTGAACCATATACTTTGTCACAGATTTTTGAGGGTTACAGACTTAGAGTAGGCTTTGGTCCTTTAGGTTAAAAGTTCCTAAAGATCTAATTTAATCATCCTACAAAAGTTTATAAAAGTACATATACAAAAATAATAAATGATTACACCAAATTACTAATCTATATATCGTTATAACATGCTAGGATTTGGCCACACATACCCTTGTTTCGTTGTTCTGGCTTTTGCAAGTTTTCTGAAGCTGATGCTTGTTTTCTGGAGAGTTTTCCATTGAGGAAATAAAAAAATAAAAAAATGCAGTATGGTCGTGTGGTGGGGATAAGTCTCCCGGACCGGATGGTTTCACTTCTAAATTTCTCAAAAAATACTAGGATTTATTAAAAGATGATATCGTGATGATGGTTAAATACTTTGAAGTAGAAAACAAGCTTACTAATGGATGCAACTCTTTGTTTATTTCTCTGGCCGCCAAGTCCAGAGACCCAATTCACTTCGGGGATTTCAGACTTATAAGCTTGATTGGATCCCTATAAAAATCATCGCAGGAAGGAATATTCTCGAGGGTCTGATGGTGGTCAATGAGCTCTGCTCCTGGGCAAAAGCAAAGGGAAGAAAGATGCTCCTTTTCAAGGAGGATTTTAACAAAGCATTTGATTATGTGAATTAGGTATTTCTTGACTCAATTATGGAACAAAAGTGTTTTGGGAATAAATAGCAAAATTGGATTCGTAATTGTTTGGAATCGGGAAGAGCATCGGTAATTATCAATGGAAGCCCGACAAGTGACTTATCAATGGCAAAAGGGGTGAGACAAGGCGAACCACTTTCCCCATTCCTCTTCATCATTGCGATGGAAGGGTTACACTTGGCGATGAAGACAACAATTGAAAAAGGATTTTTTTTGACAGGATAAATTTCCCAAACTCTAACATTTGTTTGTCTCATCTATTTTATGCAAACGAGACATTATTCATTGGAGAATGGTCGAGGCGTAACATTGCTAATTTGGCAAGGATCTTGAGATGCTTTTATGTTTCGTCCGGTTTGAAAGTTAACTTTAGCAATTGTAAAGTGTTTGGAGTTGGAGCGTCCCCTAGTGAAGTATCAAATTTGTCTGCTCCCCTTGGTTGTGACCTATCATCTCTCCCGTTCACTTACCTCGACATTCATGTGGGAGAAAACATGAACTTGAAGAGTGCTTGGAGGCCGATTATTGAAAAATTCAATTCCAAACTCTCATCTTGGAAAGCAAAATTGCTTAGCTTTGGAGGTAGAGTAACTCTAGCAAAGGCGGTTCTTGGTAACTCCCACTTATTTTATGTCAATCTTTGTTGTTCCTAAAGGAGTCATTAATACCCTAGAGAAAATTAGAAGGAGATTTATTTGTAGTAGTAAACTCGAAAGAAAAAGTATGAGTTAGGTTGCATGGGAAACACTTATAGCTCCAAAAGGGGTAGGTGGTATTGGACTAGGTTCCATCAAAGGCCTCAACATTTCTTTGTTAGCCAAGTGGATGTGGCGCTTGAAATCAGATCATTCTGTCATGTAGGCGAAAGTCATTCGGTGTATTCATGGCTTAGATGGAAGACATTGGCCTAGTTTTTCCAATAGATCTAGCACTCGTGTTTGGAGGAATATAGTCAGAATTCATCCTTCTCCAAAGAATCTCAATATTGACTCTAATGAAATTATACACTGGGACTCAATAAAATGCCGTTGGGCTTTCGGTTTCGTGATCAACAATCGCTTCTCTGTGAACTCGTTACATGAACGGATCGAATTAGCGGGTCACGTAGTTAGCGATGAACCATTCGAGTGGTGTAAGGAGGTACTGTTTAAGATTCTATGCTTCATATGACGAGCGAATATGGGTAGAATCCCATCATCAGTTGAGTAAAAACTTAGGGGGGTAACAGTTACATCGATAACATGTGTCTCATGTAACCTTGTGGAGGAGTCAACCAACCACATTTTTCTCTTATGCCCATTAGTGAAGGCTGTTATGGACTCGATCCTATCTTGGTGTGAAATCTCGCACGGTGGTTTTAAATTGGTGAAGGATATGCTACTTTACGTATCGCGATGGTCTCGATGCAAAAAGAAAAGAAGTTTGTTGAATGTGATCTTATGTGGGATTTTGTGGTGTATTTGGATTGATAGAAACAAAAGGGTTTTCAAAAAAATACCATTCGTTCCGGCGAATACTGTGAAAAGAATAAAGTCGACAACATTCATTTGGTGCAAACATAAGGGGTCGTTTAAAAACATTGACCGAAGAGTTTGGAATTTATGTCATTTTCTTTGCTTGTAATTTCTCTTGTTTTACCTTTTCTTGTTTTGTACTTTTTCCCCTCGCATCCTCTTGAGGTGAGTGTTTTAATATATTTGCTGTTTAAAAAAAAATGAAAAGAATAAATAATAAATGTGAAAAGTAGATAAAAAAAAAACTCCTATAAACATAAAATCTCAGTATCTTAATTGTAAAATATATGTGAATGGCCAGTATTACAACAAATGCTTTAAATTAGTCGTCGGCATGTAATTAAGTGTACATGTTGGTTTTCAAAATCAGTCGTTCATTGTATTGAATCTGCCGTCTATTAAAGAAAGGAATGGACTTTAGTAACGATATCGTTTTCACTAGTTAGGCATGCAATAAATATTGTGGACGCTCATATAACAATTGAAATACTATCTCCTCTAAAGCGTAATTGTGCTTTCTTTTTTCATGAGCCCGTGACATTTAGAACGTTTAAGCAGAAACGTGATTTACAAGAAACACGAACTCACGATTATAGGAATTTGAGACATGTGATCCCACGTACATGTATTACTAAAATGATACGTAAAAGAAATCTATTGTATGTTAGGTTTTGTTTCGTATGAATTTTGTAACTTTTGTCTAGAAAAAGAAAATATCGATCAAAAGTTTGTCAAACTTGTATACCGGGTGTGATGGACTTTTGATACAAGTGGAAAAGTGTGTGCATGAAGAAGACATGTTGGTTATATACGTCAAATCAATGAACAAATTCATTTGTTTTGATTATAAAGCAAATAAAATAATTCAACCTTTAATAAAGGCCGACATGCATATTCCTTTTTTCATCTTACTACTTAATTAGCATATGGTTTTTGATTTTTCTCTAAAGAAAAACTTTAAAATAACGAAGTTTTATAAACACAAACCAAAACAGTTTGTTGTTATTGCTATCCATATGTCCGATTACAAATTTAAGTTATTGCGTATTGTCTTGTATATTTGATTACAACTTTACATTAAAAAGGACCTAAAAGTGTTCATAGCATATTATATTAGTAAACCTAGGCGAGAGTGTATATATATATATATATATATATATATATATATATATATATATATATATATATATATATATATATATATATATATATATATATATATATATATATATATATATATATATATATATATATATATATATATGAATGAGTTCTATGGAAAACAAATAACTGGGGCAATATCTACCGGAACCAATAATCAAATGACACATGTCCATTTCTTTTTTTACAAGTAATATATTGTGGAAGTGATGTGTTGTCATGTTTTCATTGGTTCAAATATGTGTTGCCCTAATCATTAATTTTTCATATAACTTTTCCCTATATATATATATATATATATATATATATATATATATATATATATATATATATATATATATATATATATATATATATATATAAATGAAACATTTTTCCTTTCACCATATTCATTTGAAACTCCCATTACTTTTCAATTTATTTTTAATAATGATTATAAATTGGTTAATAAGGTTAAATAAATATAAAACCTAAAGTGTAATCATATATAAACTAAATTTCAATATTAAAAAAATATATTTTCTTCTACTTATAAAGGTATGCTTTTAACTTTTAGCATATTATACTTAATTTATTAGGCCTGATATATTGTTGTATGTAAACCATTATCATTTTAAAGCTACAACTTTTGAACAATTTGTATAAAATACTTAAATTGTTAATTTAAATATAATCTTACATGATCAACTTAAATATAAATTTTAGTTCAACTTAAACAACCCAAAGAATATTTTGTGAATAGATAAACGTGATAAATTGTAGTGTATTTCTAATAATGATTATAAATTGGTTAATAAGGTTAAATAAGTATCAAACCTAAAGTGTAATCGTAAATAAACTAAATTTCAATATTAAAATAATATTTTTACTTCTACTTATAAAATTATATCTTTAACGTTTAACATATTATACTTAATTTATTATATTTAATATATTGTTGTATGTAAATCATTATCAGCTTAAAGCTACAACTTTTGAACTGTTTGAAAAAAATACTTAAATTGTTAATTTAAATATAACATTACAGGGTCAACTTCAATATAAATTTCAGTTTCACTTAAAAAACCCAAAGAATATTTTATGAATAGTTAAAAGTGATAAATTGTAGTGCTAAATACAAAAACTAAATTGTAATATCAATTTAACTAAAATACTTTTTAAAGATATTTTTATAATCGTTAAAAGTTTTCAAATAAGTAGCTTAAAATAACTTACAATAAGAATATTTAAATACAACTAGATAAATGATTATATTGTTACCTTTAAAATAAATAAAAAAATTGCTTGATATTTTAAATAATTACAATGATAGAAATTAAAACGTCAAACAAATAAATTTTAAAAAATTAATTAACAATAACAACAACTATAAATAACTTCAAACCATATATTATATTTAATTTTATTCACTAGTAACCCGCGGGTAGAGGTCATTCAAAAGATTAAGATTATGCAGTTTTAATAGATGTATATATATTATCATATAATTTAAAATAGTCAATATATTATATCAACTTAGTATACAAATTATTATATCAAATTCAACAATATTATTGTTATATTTAAAAAAAAACATATATTTGTAAAGATTTCAGCTATATACATGCTTCTGCGCAACGCACGGGCATTCGCCTAGTATTTTATAAAGCAAACATTTTTCCTTGAACCTTATGCATTTGAAACTCCCAAGGCTATTCAACTTATATTTTTACTCAAATCATATTCATTTGAAACCTCCTATTTAAATGACTATCACTCAAAAGTCTCTTAATAATTATTAACTATTCAAAAGTTTTATAACTTATATAATATGTTTAATAACCAATTAATGGATAGTCACTATAAAAGGCCAATCTCTTGGAGTAGAAACACAAATACAAATCACATACAAAATTCACAAACAAAACAAGCTTAAATGTTTTTGTGTTGGTTTGAGGGCTTTGGACCATTTTCGAGCCATGTTATTATGTTAAAGTTTTTAAATTTGTAAGTTTGTTATATACTAATCCTTATATATATATATATATATATATATATATATATATATATATATATATATATATATATATATATATATATAGGGAAAAGTTCAATAAAGAACCATAATTATAGGTTCTTCAAGGAACCAAATCTTTTTTTTTCCATTTCTAGAGCTTATTCTTTATCGAAAAAAAATCTAAAAATATCTAAATTCATATATTAACATTGTGAATGTGAAAAATATTTTTCGGATTCACCGTGTGAATCCGGATTCACGTTGTGAATTTTCGAAGATTCACATTGTGAATTTGACGTAAAAAAAATTGAATTTTATATCATTGGAAAAAGGATAAAAAGTTATGAACTTCTGTATTTTTAGTTTTTTTTTTTATAAAAAATAAGTTCTAAAAGTTGAAAAAAAGATTGGTTCCTTGGTTAATTATGGGTCTCAATTGAACCTCACCCTATATATATATATATATATTTCTTGGTTTGAGTATTCTTTTAAGACAATCATTGTTGTCATGGTTGAAATTTAAATGTAAATTAGATTAGATTCATATTATCAATCATACGTTATGGAATGCGATATAAATAGTATTTTATTAGAAATTATATATATGTTCGTATATTTGTGTTGCTTCAAAGAAATAATTAATTAAAATCATGGATATGTCATATTATCAATGTAAGTCTCTTTTAAAATGCAAATTGTCTGTCTTATTACTTTGTATCTTAGTATATGTTTAACATTTTAATTATAATAGTAAGTTCTTTTTAAAACTTTTCTTTCACTTAATAATAATAATAATAATAAATGGTAAATTAGAAAAATCATGGATATTTTATATTATCCATGAAAATCTCTTTTGAAATGTAAATTGTCAATCTTATCACTTTATTATTAGTATATATTTCATATTTGAGTAATAATATTTAGTGTTTCTTAAAAATCTTCTTTAAATTATTAATAATAATAAGTGGTTTAAGTTAATAAACAATATTTTTAAATGATAATAATATTAAATAAATATCAAACCTAAAGTGTAATCATATATAAACTAAATTCAATAATAAGATAATATCTTTACTTTTATTTATAAAGTTATGTCTTTAACTTTTAACATATTTATTAATTTTAAAATGTTGTTGTATGTAAACCATTATTATTTTAAAGCTACAACTTTTGAACAGTTTGTATAAAATACTTAAATTGTTAATTTAAATATAACATTGCATTGTCAACTTAAATAAAAATTTTAGTTAAACTTACACAACGCAAAAATTATTTTGTAAATAGTTAAAAGTGACAAATTGTAGCGTCTTTCTAATAATGATTATAAGTTGGTTAATAAAGTTAAATAAATATGAAACCTAAAGTGTAATCATAAATAATATAAATTTTAATCTTAAAATAATATCTTTACTTCTACTTATAAAGTTATATCTTTAATTTTTAACATATTATACTTAATTTATTAGATTTAATATGTTGGTATATGTAACAATTATCAGTTTAAAGCTACAACTTTTGAACAGTTTGGATAAAAATACTTAAATTGTTAATTTAAATATAATATTAAATGGTCAACTTTAATATAAATTTCAATTTCACTTAAAAATATCAAATAGTATTTTGTGAATAGTTAAAAGTGATAAATTGTAGTGTTAAATGCAAAAACTAAATTGTAATCTCAATTTAACTAAAATATTTCCTAAAGATATTTTTATAATCATTAAAATTTTCAAATAAATAGCTTAAAATAACTTATAATAACAATAGTTAAAACTAACTTTATATAAAACGGTATATTATTATCTTTAAAAACAAAAAAAATAATTTTTTTATGTTTTAAATAATTACAATGATAGAAATTAAAACATTAAACAAATGAATTTTAAAAAATTAGTTAAAAATAACAAATAATATTAAACCATATATATATTTTTTTCATTTATGAGTAACCCGTGGGTAGAGATCATTCAAACGATAGAAATTATGTAGCTTTAATAGATGTATATATTATAATATAATTCAAAATAATCAATATATTATATCAATTTCGTATACGAATTATTATATCAAATTTAAAAACAATGTTAATGTTATATTTAAGAAAAAATATATTTGTAAAGATTTAACTATATAGATGTTTCAGCGTAACGCGCGGGCATTCGTCTAGTATATATATAAAAGAATGATCATTTGAGAACTCATAGTTTCCCGAAAACCTAAGAACTAAAAGTGGACCTTTGGATTAAAAAATTAAGGGCTAAGATCTTTTATGACAGTTTTGTAAATAAATGGGAAAAAACATAGGAGGGTATCTCAAAAGAATAACATAAGGACATTTTAGGGATTTAGAAATTATCCCCCAAATAAACATATGATATCCCTAATTAGCCTCTTTCTATCGCTCATTCCCTTTTCCCGATTTTTCACTGACTCCATCGACCTCCTCTCTAATTCCATCGGCAACTCACTCCGCCTCCAACGCCCACCCCTGCCTGTATCAACGACCAGCACAATCTATGATTCGCTTTTGTGGATCATCTCGACTCCATTGAAGATGCAGCCTTTTCTCATTCATCCATACGTCTGTAGAAGACCACTCATACATCGACTTACCATTCTCTTCACCGAAGAACCTCCAGCCTCCCTTTCCTCTCTGTTAACCATTGATAATTCATCATTAATAAAAAAAAATCGATTAAGCTCATGGATCACAAATACACACCTAGCTGGGAATCGATTTCTTCAAAATCGATTGTCGATAGAGCTTTGGTATCGATATTCTAGTCAT
This sequence comes from Lactuca sativa, assembly GCF_002870075.4. NCBI lineage: Eukaryota > Viridiplantae > Streptophyta > Magnoliopsida > Asterales > Asteraceae > Lactuca > Lactuca sativa. Next base: position 100,102,195 of record NC_056626.2, read on the forward strand.
GATATCAAGAATTTAAGGCTTAAATCATTAAAGGTAATCTAAAATCGATTCATTTGTGGATTTTTCTCTCATTTATTGAGTCAACCAATCACATACCCTGCGGTCTATTTTTCTCTTCTTTACTTCTTCCTCTTAGTTTCTGTCTCTTATTTGATTCTGTTTATGGCTGATTTATAGGTCTTGATGGATAGCTATAACCACTTTCTGGAATGTATGAAGAGGAGCAGTTATGTAAGCCCTAAAGTTTCTTATGAAACAGCAACTGCTTTGCAGGTACGATTAGATGATTTTTTAATAAATTCAACTATATATCTAAGAAACTAATATCTCACACTTTGATAAAACTTTTACAAAAAAAGATTTGTTAATTCCTTGTATTTCTTCTTGCATTTGCTGATTTGCTCTTGATATTAATCTTGATGCTCCAAAATTAGAGTTCCTATAAGATTAAATGCCTCATCAAAGTATAACAGTCATTTTCTTTTGGATTTTGGTCATTTTACATTAAGGAAATAGTTGCATTTTATTTAATCTTTGTGATATTTTCTGTTACATCATTGATTTCTGATTTCAAATTTTTTTGAGTTTTGGTCTCATTAATTTAAGGTATATGTTCACATACCTTAAATTAGAGTAATAGAGGATGCAAAAAAGTTGTGCTACCACAGAGCTCTAAATCTTTTGTTGGCAATTGGTACCTTACACTCACGGATTTCCTACACAATTCACCAAGTTTCGCCTGCAATTCTCTAAATCACAAACAAGTAAAGCTTTGACGTAATCTGAACACATTTTTTAGGCAAATCTTTGGAATTCCATCCATCTAGGTCTAATTAATCGGTATCCACAGTTCCTCATATTCTATGTTATGCATCTTTCCTATTTAATTCTTGATTGGTGTGTATTTATTTAAATTTGTTTTTTTTACTCATTTTTCATCAGGTGAAGCTTTTGCCTCACAATCTGAGTACGCAAAGGCACTTGAAGCTGCACTAAGCATATCGCCCTTACATAGTGTATATTTGTTCTATTTTCCTAGTTATATATATATATATATATATATATATATATATATATATATATATATATATGTATGTATTCTTTATTGCTTAAAGATATCAACATTTTAGAGCCTATGTTTTTGATAATTTATTCAGATAAACTATGTAATCATATTGGCCTACTCAATTACATTTTTCCGGACCTGTTTTACCTTTGGAAATATAGTAGTTGGTGACTTGTTTCTTTGCTTTAATGAGTTTATCTGCTGTTTATGGTCAAAAATTCTTTTGTGCAAGTATTTATTGAACATCTGGATCATAATAAGTGGAAGCAGAAAATCATTATAAGAATCAGATATCGTTACTAAATGATCAAATAAACATGAATCAAAAAAATATTTTGGTTTTGGAAGGTAAAATAACCCTGATGTTTCTTGTTATTTTTTCCATTATGAAATCATGTTTTTTTTGTTTCTTTCATCAAGAAGAGATTGTTGAATCTTTAATTTTCATAATACATCAGGAAACAAAGAAAATGAGGATCATGTTGTTGCTACAGGTGTTGTAAAGGTATGTCAACATTCAATGTTTTGTTGGTAATCAAGAATTGTTTTTCACTAGGTTTTATTAAAGAGTTCATTGATATGTGTTATTTTTCATCTAAATTTTTACAGTGAAGATATCCTAAAATCAATGAAGACTTCCAATCCAATGACCTGTGAATTACTCCGATATGTTCAAAGGTTGAGAATGGGAGAATGTGATGTTCAAAAATTGAAGATTTTTAAGGTATGTTAGTTTCTTAAATTTTGATCTGAATTCTTCTTTGATTGTGACAAATACTGCTTATTCGTGTTTAATTTTCATAATTTGAAGATTTTCTTTGATTGAAAAATCTTTAATTTGGTGAATTTTTCACAAAACAGTTAATAATTTTTTTAGCTTAAACTACTCTACTTTATTTGTAATCTCAACCAAGAAACCTGTAAAAGTTGAATAGTTTATATAATGGTTTATAGAAGTTGGGTGGTTTTAGTAACTACATCATCATTTGATAGTATTTAGTTTATTTAAGACTTTTTTTAGGCACTTGAGAACAAACACTAGAAACTGATTATTGAAATAATATAAGGGTATATAATTAATTTCGTTTTTTGTTTTTTTTTGCCAGATTAAAGTAGGCGGCCCTGAGTAGAAGAAACGGTATTATGAATAGAAGTTTTCAACTAAAACTATTAAGGAGATGGATGCAATAAGGAGAGATATTGTAAGTCTCTAAAATTGTTAAAACCTACACCATTTATTTACTATTTTATGATGTAAAATCATCATAGGCATCATATAAAATCCTTGTTATATTGTTACCTTATTATTTAAAATTATTTGATATAATTCTTTATAGGTTCTAAAATATACAGAAAGCCTATTGGGTGATGCACTTTTAATATGAAGGTGTTGGTTCATGCATGTGGTAATTTTTCCTCGTTAAGGTGTTTATTATTGTTTTTGCCTTTTCAATCGGACATATTTGCATTGTATAAGGTTTTGTTATGTTTTTTTTTTCATTTTTTATTCCAAACTTTTTTTTTTTCAGGTTTTATATTTACCATTATGCATCATTTGCTTCCGATCTCAAGGATCCTAATAAGTTAAATATAATCTTTGAGCTAGGTTCGCCTTTTAAACCGTTTAATCAACTACTAGGGGGTTTTCCTACTGCAAGGTTAATTTCTTCCTTTTATCTTTTACACTTTCCTTTTTTTTCAAGATTATTTTATACTTTATATTTTCTAACTTTGTTTATTGCTTTATTTTTTACCTTGAAAATAATTGTAGTGCACATGCACTTTTAAAACAATATAGAAAATTAGTGATAGATCCAAACTCGCCAATTGTTGATTTTTATCCAATAGGTATGAAAAAAATGAGCATTTTTGTACTTTATAAATAGGTTTGATTTTAAACTTACATTTCATAACTTTTTTTGTTCATCAGATTTTGAAGTAGACATGAATGGCAAGTGGTTTGCATGGCAGGTTTGTTATTACAATATTTTTAATATGGTCATGAAAATAATGCTATTAGTCTAGTAATCTATTTTTTTTAATTAAAACAAAATACAACTTGCAACCTTTCTGATTGTTTTATTTTTTTACTAAAAAAAAAGTTTGGAAATTTGTTAAAAATTAGGACTTAATGGGAAAAAAACTTTCTTTCATTGGCCTTTTGTATTATTATATTAAGTACTTTATGAATTAAGTCATAAAGACACACGCATATCTATCTTATGGATTAAGTTTGGCTCTCATTAAGTCAACTAAGTAAAAAATAAAATAAAAAAGACTCATATATAACTTATTACATGTGATTCACATATGAATCACATGTAATTCACATATAAATCACAAATGAAGCACATATGAATTACATGTGATTCACATGTAAATCACAAACGAATCACATATGAATTACATGTGATTCACATGTAATTTAAATATGAATTACATGTGATTCACATGTAATTCACATATGATTCACTTGTGATTCACATGTAAATCATAAGTGAATCACATATGAATTACATGTGATTCACATGTAATCTATTTTTTTTAATTAAAATAAAATACAACTTGCAACCTTTCTGACTGTTTTATTATTTTACTCAAAAAAAGTTTAGAAATTTGTTAAAATTAGGACTTAATGGGGAAAAAAAGTTTCTTTCATAGTCCTTTTGTATTATTGTATCAAGTTCTTTCTGAATTACATCATAAAGACACACACATATCTATCTTATGGAATTAAGTTTGGTTCTCATTAAGTCAATTAAGTAAAAAATAAAATTAAAAAGACTCATATATAACTTATCAAATACATTTATTACATGTGATTCACATATGAATCACATGTAATTCACATGTAAATCACAAGTGAAGCACATATGAATTACATGTTATTCACATGTAAATTACAAATGAATCACATATGAATTACATGTGATTCACATGTAATTTACATATCAATTACATGTGATTCATATGTAAATCACATGTAATTCACATATGATCCACTTGTGATTCACATGTAAATCACAAGTGAATCACATATAAATTACATGTGATTCACATGTAAATAACATGTAATTCACATATGATTTACATGTGATTCACATGATTCATTTTTGATTCACATGTAAATTACAAGTGAATCACATATGAATTAAATGCGATTCACATGTAAATTACAAGTGAATCACATATGAATTACATGTGATTCACAAGTGAATCACATACGAAGTACATGTGATTCACAAGTGAATCACATACGAATTATATGTGATTCACATATTAATCACATGTAATTCACAAGTGAATCACATATCAATTACATGTGATTGACATGTAAATAACAAGTGAATAATGGTGGTGTGGTGACGGTTGTGGTGGTGGGGATGGAGGTAGAGGAGAAAGCAACGGGCGGCGCTATATAATCATTTATGATTATAATATGTCTGTGGTGCTGGTACGCCGGAGGGGTTAGTGCGGCAAATGTGAAATATGTGGCTGAGCTTGAATCTCAAGATATATATTTTATTTTTCATCTCAACGGAAATTATATATATATATATATATATATATATATATATATATATATATACATATATATATATATATATATATATATATATATATATATATATATATATATATATGGTTAGATTGTTTTGTTTTCACTATCTATTGTGTGCATGTATGACTGATTTTGGACCAATCATTTTAGTTATTTTATGAAAGTAATTAATGCATATTACATGATGAAGATATAATGAATATTAATTACATCTTCAGCATTTAATATGCATTAATTACTTTCTTAAAATAACTAAAATGATTGGTCCAGAATCAGTCATACATGCACACAATAGAATCAGTCATACATGCATACAATAGATAGTGAAAACATTTGAACCTAACTCTCTCTCTCTCTCTCTATATATATATATATATATATATCTATATCTATATATATATATATATATATATATATATATATATATATATATATATATATATATATATATATATATATGGGGACAGTTCAAATAAAAACAGTAAATAGTGTGAGAACGTAAAACCACTTTTTTATGTTATTATTCTGCAATGAATTTTGTATCGACAACTTTATGTCATTATTCAGCAAAGAATAAATGAATAGTCAAAGGTTAAAATTAAAATTAGAATTTACTACAAAAATGCACATACGTAAGTTTATAATAGAATAATAACATTGTAATGAATATATTGATGGGTTTTATGCATAAGAAACAATCCTATGTGTTCATACACACCCTAATGCTTGGATCTAGGTTTCTCTGTTGTACATCCTTTGAATCCAACACTAATAAACTTAGATCTATCATATTATAAACTGAATTAGAGTTTAGAGAATTACCTTTGATTGTTATATAGCAATAACAATCAATTCCTTTCTTGGATTGGCTTTAGAAAGCTTAGTGCCTCAAGTGTTGCACCTCTAATGGAATCACAAACACCTTATGCAACTTGGATGAAGAGGAGAAGAAAAGAGGCTGCCAAAAACGACTAAAAACCCTAGAGAATCAGTTGTTCACGTTTTTGGGGCCTAAGGGGTCCTTTATATACTTGTGTGGGCTGTTAGGGTTTCAGTCAAAACCCTAATGGACAGCTTAAACTCTAAGCAGCCCATGGAACCTTCTGGATAAGGCCATGGACGAAAATATGATGGGCTTCCATCATAATTTCGTTCACCCCTTACTCTTTTAGCATTCCTTAGCCCAATAACTCAATTATCCAATAATTGCAGTCCAGTCCCCTAAATTTAATTAATCTCTTTTAGCCACAAAATTAACTCTTAATTAATTCTTGACTAATATTAATTAAACAATATGATTTCTCCTTTAATATATTATTCTCATAATATATTAATAAATCATATTTAAACCTCTCTCTCCTTAATTCATCCTACATATTGCTATGGTGAAGGCAACCCAAAAGAACCATGCTCATAATCGGGTCAAGTACATACCAAAATAGTTATGGACTTAGATACTAATCCAACAGTCTCCCACTTGGATAAGTCTAATAACTATTTTTCCATATGACTTCAGAACCTAATCAGCAATCGTAGCTTTCAAAAGCCGTTGTCAACTCTGATCTTATCAGATAGCGTGTCCTCTAGATAAGGGGTTATATATTCCTCCATTCTCAAGATATCGTACAGACAAAAGACATGAATTTTTAATCATTCTCTCTATACTGTTTCCCGACTTCTGATTTATGACGACTGACAACAGACTACAATTGAACACATCAACTTAGTACCAGCTTGGCCAAGCGCTTAGGTGTCATCATTAAATCATCGACTGACAACAGACTACAATTGAACAAATCAACTTATTACTCAAATTACAACAATAGTTGTCCCATGCATAAAGCATGCACACTATGTTTCCTATGGTCCTTACTTTGTGAAATAGATCAACTGAAAAACCTTTTCAATGATGCTCATTTCACAATTCCCAATCCTTATCATTAGTGTAAGAACACAAGGTTCTTTGCTACTATTAGAATATGCTAGATTCTAACATCTTACGCAACGATCCTTTCATAAAGTTATAGCACAAAAGTCACCAAGACTTGGCTAATGAAATTACAAAGTACTCTCTCAGAAATTGTTGCAAGACAATTCCATAGACGCGAAGTCTCACATTCAAAGTACATTCCTTTGAACATCCTTCTTGCATAAAAGTTTCTAATCTAGACATAGACTCTCAACATCCAACTTCCAATATGGAAACATTTCCATATTTGCCAAATGACAACTCATTCTTAATAGAATCTTATCTATTCATAATAATGTCAATATGGTCCATCCAATACCATACTTCCAACTACTCACAAGCGACCAATCTTCAACGAACTTGGATCGTCCTTTGATAGTTGTTTAATTATTTTAGTCAAAACTAATTCTAATCCTTTTTCCCACTTAATGCGCTAGACATTTGGAAAATTTTAGAATGGTCAAATATTATAACATTTGCAGTCGATCCTATACCCGAAGCGTATGGGACACGATGCATAATGTCTTACATAAAGATATGATACTTTACCAATCTATTGCCATAATATTTTATGTGTCATGTTCTCACAATTCGAACTATGAAGAGGGATGCCGTAATCATAATCGAATTTTAAGAACACACAATGTATCCTTTGACTGAAAATATTAAAATTTCTCAATCTAAGCTTTAGATTTTGAAACGAAGTATAATATTCTCTCCCTTAATTATAGCTAAACAACTCTTCAACCCACGCAACTTTGCAAATTGAATCTTTGTTTTTCTATAACTAATATTGCTAACTTGCAATACTCGCCATAATAAGCATAACACTTATGCTCCCACTATCATGATGATTATTATCATATAAGCATAACACTTATGCTCCCATTAGCTTTGACATGTATTCAGAAAACAAATGAACTTTCAGAAAACAATGCCTATTGAATTTCTGAAATTCATATTTCTAATACCAGATGCTTCGATAATCCTTTATCTAGGCTTCTTAACCTTATACACCTTTGTCTTAGATAGCTCATATGTGTGTTTAAATAAGTTCTAAATGTTCAAACTAATTGCCAAATCTCACAATTCGAACTATGAAAAGGGATGCCGTAACCATAATCGAATTTTGAGAATACAATTTTCACAATCGCTATCTTTTTAAAATCTCTTTTAGTGAAAGCATTTCCTCACAGTCATTTTCATGAAGGAGAGAATCTTATGACACTTAGATTTTATGGTGTATGAGTTCCTATCCATGTGAATTTTCCAAAACCAAGGTTTGCGACAAATCGAAACTCATATGGACTGAACTTTCTTAATCTTGATTTCTTGCCTTATGGTAACACGAGTGCCCACCATGTCTTCCAAGTAGTTTAGTAACTTGTCCTTACATATCAATGTACTTTCCATCGACTAAGTCTCTAGTATGCATTCAAATGAGAACTCATAGAACTCACATACGCAATTAACTCAATTGGAATGGCACAAAAACAAAATAATGTCAGCATGATAGGTTGCAAACCTCAAGTCGTGTGCTAGTGATGATCGATAAGGTATATTCTTGATTTGTTCTTGAAACCTTTCAAGACCATTAAGACTCCCACTGACTCCTTGACATATAAGATTCTCTTGTCAAGAAACATTTCTTGACAAAGCAAATATTCAAGAGTTTGTGTAGTTCTTATCAAGACAAAACACTTCACAAATTGGTCCTAGTTGGTCTTTGTCTTATCCAAGACATCACAACTTACCAATTTCTAATGTGCAAGAATAAGAAAACTTTTCCAAATTCCACATTTGATGAGTGTTAGAAACCTACTTAAGACTTGTCACTCAATGTCACAATCTTGGGACTCTAAGACTTGATATTGGAACGAAGTATGTTTGACTCTTTGATTTAACCATTTCTACAATTCTCGATTCCTCTTCTTAGACATGCAAATGCACTAAGACTCACTTAGAGGATCAATTGAGATATGGTTCTTAATCATTAATACTTCATCATAAAACACAATAAAAGGTACTCTCCCTTCTTCTTAGAATGGAGAAACTTTTATCTTTCTGCCTTCTTGATTCTTCTTATTCGTTCTGCTATTGATTGAAACTATTTCAGTTAACTCAGAATTATACTCAATCTTATAAGTATAACCATATTTACTAAACTTTAGTAAATCATGACGAATATCTTTGTCACTCTTGTGGTAGACTTGATCAACGTACGACCTAGTGTACTCGATCTCCTAGTCCTTCAATTGACACTTTGTCAAAGAATTAGTCTAAATTTCCCAAATGCGAAAGTTTTTCATTCATCATACAATACACGTTGCATGATTCCAAGTTTCTGTCCAATTGAAATTTGGGCGATGAGAAACTCTCCCTATTTGGTAAACTTTTGATATTTCCACAAATAACATAATTAAGAATCAAATCCATTTTGCTAATAATAGAAGTACACAAACATCAATTTTTCATATATTTCATTGCAAGGATAAACAAATAAGATAAAAACCAAAAATTTATTTTATTCATAAAAACAGCGGAAAACATGTCCTTACAATGCAAAATTCAAATGAAAAACTATGTAATCATATACTCCTAACAAATCTATCATAACTTCCTAAGCTCAAAATTTGATCTTCGAATTCATGCGATCGAAATCCATTTCTTCGTGATCAGACTCATCTTGCTCTTCCATCAAACTTCCTCTCTTTTCTCTAATCCTGCAAAACATGAAAATGTAATCTTATCACATTATGAATAAAGAATAGGAATTTAAATGGAGTTAGATAGTGGATTTTATACCTGAAGTAGAGCCATACTTATCGACTCTCTTATCTCTTAGATTCTTCAGGTCCTTCGGGCAGCTTCGTATCCATTTCCCCTTCTCTTGGCAGCAGGAACAGGTGGTGTCCATGGAAGCATGGTTGGTTGAGTTATCAGACAAATATGCTCCATTACTTCGCCAAATCATTTCTGATTCAGCAGCAATAAGCATGTAAGTCAAGTCAATGAGGGTTGCGTCAAGTTTCATCATATAGTACTCTCTAATGAACTTATCATATGATTCAGGGAGTGACTGAAGAACCCAGTCCACAGCCAACTTATTTCAGATAGACGCACCCAACATAATCAACTGATCAATGTGTGATTTCATCCTTAAGATGTGAGCACACACGGGTTTGCCATCTTGATGTTCCATTTCCAATAGGGACTCGGTGATCTTGAACCTTTCAAATCTTCGATCAATAGGGTTAGGGAGAACAACGGGAGGAAGAGGAGGAAGTGAAATCAAGCTAGTCCACAGTGATCCTTCACTATGAATCAAGCTTTCACTTTCATTAGGAAAACTTTTTCCTTGGGATTCGGGAATACCACGGTTAGAGTCATACATCTACAAAACGGGAGAAAATTCAAGTTAAGATGATTGAGTCTTTAATAAAACACCCAAATGAGTTATTAAGGCTAGGATCCAACACAATATTCTACAACCTAGAAAAGGGATGCCGTAATCTAGTTGCAAAATATTTGAAGGTAGGTAAATGACGATTTACCAATTTACACCATGAAAAACGAAAAGGAAGATTAAGTTTTAAATGAATTGAAACTCCTACATCTTTTGAGATTCATTGAACTTTTCAATGGCATGTTTAATCTCGATTATGCCCTACTATTTGTGACTGGGATGCCGAGGATCACAAATAAGGTGTGAATAACCATACGAATCACGTGGTGCACCAAATGCTACTATCACCTAATCAATGTGCCGGTTAGCCACACACGCTCCATTGATCTATGACAAACATCCAGTCACCCATCGCTACCAATTTCATCCCCAAATTAGTGTGTCGGTTAACCACACACGCTCCACTAACGTTTGACAGGGGTACGGAGTGTAATTCTATGGATTAGCATACAATTTCACATTTTTTCTTAAAGTAACTATGATTTGGGAATTTGAAAAAGCATTTAGTTACTTTGTACTTCATTATACTTATAATGGAAGGTTTCTGTCCTATCCTACCCGTTCGGCTAACGACCCTCCACTAGTCAAGAGTGCGGTGAGTAAGAGTGGATACCCATTCAATCGCCATTTTATAGGCAATTTCCTTAAACACCCCTTATAGACCGGCTTCGTGAATGAGGCCTACTAACGGTAAGACTGACTGATTACTCATACATATATAATATTAGACTTTTAATGTTATATATAGTATAGGGTGTATTTTACACTTTTAAAATACTAGGTGGTTTAATTTAGTGAATTATACTTTTAATTTAATTAAATGTAAACCAAAACTTTATGGATTTATTAAATCACTTTTAATTATACACGTTAATTAATTAATAAAACAATAAGGGTGAGATTTGAACTTTTCAAATTACTAGGGTTTTAGAATTTAACATTTCAAAATTAAACTTTCAGTCAAATTTTAAATTTCAAAACTTGTGGGCAAGATTTGAAACATTTCAAAACATTAGGGATCAAATAACAAATAATTCAAATTAAACAATTAATTTCATAATTATCTATATTTGACCTAATCTTATTTTAGTCATTAGATAATTACCAAATAACTTTAAATAATCCATATTTATCACAGAAACAACCAGTATTTAAAAGATTTGAAATTATCTATTGTTTTGGCAAGGATAATCACTAATTTAAGATAAAAATCGGATTTTAACTTCAAAAAACGAATTAGGCATCAAATCCAAGTCAAAACAGCAGTTAAAACGCGAAATTCTCTCTGTCTGACCCCTGGACTCGCCGAGTCAGACAGACTCGCCGAGTTCATCCACTGACTCGCCGAGTCAGGTCGGGCAGAGGCCAAAAAATCGTTTTTCAGTAAATAATTCAACATAGCATCACATACAACTGAAACCAATCAAGGCTCTGATACCACTGATGGGTTTATGCATAAGAAACAATCCTATGTGCTCATACAAACCCTAATGCTTGGATCTAGGTTTCTCTGTTGTACATGCTTTGAATCCAAGACTAATAAACTTAGATCTATCATATTATAAACTGAATTAGGGTTTAGATAATTACCTTTGATTGTTATATAGCAATAACAATCAATTCCTTTCTTGGATTGGCTTTAGAAAGCTTAGTGCCTCAAGTGTTGCACCTCTAATGGAATCACAAACACCTTATGCAACTTGGATGAAGAGGAGAAGAAGAGAGGCTGCCAAAAACGACTAGAAACCCTAGAGAATCAGTTGTTCACGTTTTTGGGGCCTAAGGGGTCCTTTATATACTTGTGTGGGCTGCTAGGGTTTCAGTCAAAACCCTAATGGACAGCTTAAACTCTAAGCAGCCCATGGAACCTTCTGGATAAGGCCATGGACGAAAATATGATGGGCTTCCATCATAATTTCGTTCACCCCTTACTCCTTTAGCATTCCTTAGCCCAATAATTCAATTATCCAATAATTGCAGTCCAGTCCCCTAAATTTAATTAATCTCTTTTAGCCACAAAATTAACTCTTAATTAATTCTTGACTAATATTAATTAAACAATATGATTTCTCCTTTAATATATTATTCTCATAATATATTAATAAATCATATTTAAAACTCTCTCTCCTTAATTCATCCTACATATTGCTATGGTGAAGGCAACCCAAAAGCACCATGCTCATAATCGGGTCAAGTACATACCAAAATAGTTATGGACTTAGACACTAATCCAACATACATGACTAATCGAAAGTTAATATTTATATTAGAATTACTTCAACAATACACATATACAAAAAAAAATCATTACAGAATAATAACATAAACATAGTGTTTTTACGTTCTCACACTGTTTACTGTTTTTATTTGAACTTACTTCTCTCTCTCTCTATATATATATATATATATATATATATATATATATATATATATATATATATATATATATATATATATATATATATATATATATATATATATATATACACATATCAAACGGTTTAGTCCGGGTATCTGCAGATACCTAAATATCAAAACCAAAAACTGACCCGTTGATATCCTACTTTTTTGGTTTTGGATTGGCCGGTTCGGCTTGGTTTTTCGGTTCTACGGTTTTTTTGCACACTCCTACTCCCAAGTACATTGAGGAAACTCACCTCACAGTCTGAAAAGATAGCAAAAAAGAACGTTCTTCTCAATGTCGACTCTACATGTCACCTATACAACAAACAGTGGCCTAGACTCAAATCGTAACTCAAAATACCCAAAATGCCCCCAAGTCAAACTTGGTCAAACCCCAGGTCAAAGGTCAAAGTCAAAAAGTCAAGGAGAGGTTAAATTGGTTGAGTACAGCCCCATGTACTCAGCTACTACATTATGCATAGTTGCATCTCATTCAAAACTACAATACTCTAACCTAGTACACGCAACGTAACCATTAGTACGCCCAATATACATCGTCTGAATCCAAATCTTGATATTAAGAACTTAATCCTTAAAGGCCTCACGTCCAATCTCAGATCTAGACCCATAACATCATTCTAAGTCATAAAGTTTCCACCTTCATGACTTTCCATGGCTAGACAAGTTCCAAAAGCTAAAACCCTAACTTAATAATCCATTAAGGCATCATAACTCTTGCATGGAAGGGATATAAAGACCAAGATCCCATTCTTATGATTTCTAACACCTAAAAACATCTAAAAGAACAGCTCTTCTGGTTAGAGTAACCGATACCCATGAACACCAAGCTTATGGGACCAAAATGAACACAAACTCAAAGCTAACAAGATCTAAGCAAATACTTCATCAAGTTTCATACTTTATACATCCAAAGGATGTTTGAGGGTGAAACATTTATGGATCCAAAGCCTTAAGCTTCCAAGATGATTTCCTTTCCTTCTCTTTCCTTCAAGAACACCAAAAATGCACTCTTAAGCTATAAAAGGCTCACACAAAGGATTAGGGTTTGTTAGGGACGAATTAGGAGATGGAGGCTGATGAATGAATTAAGGGGTCTCAATGAGATAATGATGCTTAAATAGGGTGTAAACCCTAAAAATCGGGGTTTGGGCATCAGCCACATACTCCCTGTGCACATACGAGTATGCCTAGCGTACTAGGTTAATCACATGTCCCTCTTAAATTTTACATTATCAAGCATACATATCTATATTACATGTAAAATCATTGGCACCCTGCCATCATGCTCCTACTTACTCTCAGCTACCAACTCCCAACCATCATATAACTACCGACTATCAGCCGTCCACAACCATACCAAGGCTATCTATTACTAATGTTGATATGTTGCCTTATGAATGCTTAATCATACATAAGTATTACATAAGATAAACAGTCAAACAAAATGATCCTACCCGAGAGCAATAAATCAAACAAGAACCATGCAGTAAGGACTAGGCCAGAGTTCTTAAGCTATTCAATTTAAACTACGTACAATCCATACGAATTCACTTAGCAATCAACCACTACTACCAATACCAAACCATTCATGACACATAACAGTATCATACAAACAATCAATGACATATATAACTAAGACTACCTAGTCTACTAGAATACTAATACCCTAACAATACCTATATCCTATCATACAAAGGATTTACAATGACATACAAAAGCGGCCTTTATAGAAGGATCAACTAACACAACCACCTAAAATAACAAACAGAGGTCAAACCTCAATCTATGGTCAAATCCCTTAAAGTTTGACGATAAGTCAAACTAGTCAAAAGCCAACAGTCAACTGGTCAAAGTTAGTGGTCAACATTCAACGCGTCGTGACCGCCAGGTGCCAAAAAAATCACGGCATCATACCCATATTCGCGACACCAACCTTCCTTGGTCGCGTCACGATCTTCGAGAGGTTACTTCTTTTATTAACCATATAATCCCCTAAGAATAAGGCTCTAACTTTCCAAATCACAACAAAATAATGTCTTAATGCATAAAGTTTCCAACTTTATGCATTTACATGCCTCAAACACACCTTTCTCTAACCTAGATCTAAAATCGGACTAAAATGCTATAAACTTTATGGATAGGTAAAATGGAAGGTTGAATATGTACTCAAAACATAACCAAGGGTTCAAAACATCATCCAAAACCACCTTTCATCCTGGAGTTACCTAATGTAACATCCTGAGTTTAGGTGTGTCTCTTAAACCCTTCTCCTTTTCCCAAGTTGTCAAGTTAAGCCCCTTAAATGAAATGCTAGGAAAGCGAGTACGCTGAGCGTACTGAAGAGTACGCTGCGCATACTCGCGCGCTTAATTTGGATGCGGACTCGCCTAGGTATGCTGGGCGTGCACAGGGTTACGCTGGGCATAGCGAGCCCAAATGTAAACCCTAATTTATGGCTTGTGCACTATAAAAGGAATGCTAAGGCCTTATCCTCAGCCACCATTTCAGAGAGTGAAACCCTAATAGAAAGTCCTCCTTCGTTTCTAGCTAGTGTGTTGGTGTTCTAAGCTTCAAAGTGTCATTTCAAGGTGGTGAAAGAGAAGATGAGGCCATTTTGGAAGCTAGGAGTTGGTGGACAAGAGTAGATCCAAGCTTTTCAGAGGTTGAAGCTTCTTTCTGAGGTAAAAAGCTCAAAACTTTCCTTGTCATTTGTGTTATGTGCTTCTTGGACCAATTTCTAGGGTTTTTGGTCCCAAGGTGGAGACTTTATGAGCAAATGGTCTCCATTGGCTTGTATGTACCATATTCCAGGACTATAGGAGTTGTATGTTCATAAAAATGCAATCTTGGAAGTGAATATTGAGCCATGCATGAGATCTAGACCTTTTGAGGAAGAAGGAAATGTGTTAGAGTGTGTAGGGGCATTTACTGTGACAACCCAAAAAAATTTCCGTTAGTTTTACCGTCGAAATTAATCACGTCAAAAATGAGCCAAATTTATCCCGAAAATATTTTTGACCGGATTTAAACCCGTTAGAATATTTTAAATAATATTCGTCAAGCGAACAAAAATTAAGGCGGTATAATTTTAAAATTTGTTGTGATTAATAATAGTTGTGAAAAACCCCGTTCGTGGTTGGTGTCAGGTGAACCCTAGTCAGGTCATAAACTCCACCCTATATAAGGGTGGAGTGGGTTTCATTCCCACCTTAGACTCTCTCTCTCTACTTTCTCTCTCAACAAAATGGGTTTTGGTCAAAAATCGCCCCTTCGAGCTTCAAATTGGTAAGTTAACCTTCCTAGCTTGTTGTTTATCTTATCTAGCTTGCAAATTCGTGGCTTAATCATCCAAAACCCCCCCAAGAACATGAGTTTACGGTCTTGGGAGCCTCCCAAAACCGTAAACCCCTTTGAAGAGGGTTTTAATGCTCAAAAACCCTTCCAAACCACTTCTAATGCTTAGCAATGACTTAGAGGCTTACCCAAAAGGACTTAGAACACCAAAAACTTGCATTTTGGGGAGTAAACATGAGTTTACGGTCTAAGAACATCCTTAGACCGTAGACCCATATTCATAGACCATAAACACCTTTTAAGGTGTTAAACTACCCCTCAAACACCTCCAAAAGCTTCCACGAGTGCCTAGAGCCTTGTAATCCTTCATTTGATGCACCAAAACATAGGATTCATGGACAAAATGAGTTTACTACCGTAAACCCATGTGTTTAAGGTAGTAAAATCCCCAAGAACATCTTCTTAGACCGTAAACACCTTTCCAAGGTGTTTAAGTGCCTTAAACACCTTCCTAAGCTCCTAAAAGTGACTAGAACCTTACATGCATGAGTTAGAACCACCAAACAACAAAATAAATGGCCAAGCATGAGTTTACGACCATAAACTCATGTGTTTACGGCCGTAAACTCCTCAAGGAGTGTCAATGGACTGTAAACTCCTCAAATGGTCCATTTTGAAGCCTTAAACCCTTCATAAGCCCTAGAATTGAGCCTAGCCTAGTTCCACAAGTGTTATAAGACCTTAATGCATCAAAGAACACACCACCCATGAGTTTACAGCCGTAAACTCATGGGGATAAGGTCTTAGGGCCATAAACTCTATAAAGAGTTTACTCTTGAAGAGTAAACTCCCTATCTAGGCCATACACACCCTTAGATGTTACCCGGGACACTCCTAGCGCTTGACCAAAGTGTTTTCCGCATTTTAGGATGCGTATACGTGTTTAATTAGTATTATATTTACTAATTGTATGTAAACATATGTCATCATATGTTAATAGGTCACTAAGTGTGTTCAAGTCTTTACTTGACACCGAGCACCCAACCGGCACTTTCGTTCGATCCGCTTACAACAGGTGAGTTCATACCCCTGAATTAACCTTTTAAATGTTTTTACATGCTTTTATGGGGGGATACAAGTTAAAACATGCCAGTTATCATATCAATCACATGTGATTCATAACCCACATGCACAAGGATTTATTACACTGTCAACTGTTTTACCAAGTATGATATTGTAAATGGTTTTCCAAAACGTCTTTACTCATTCAAATTTTTTCTCAAATTGTCTCTCGCGCTGTATGTTTTACTTCAAATTCAGTTACAGCGGTATTTTAAACAAAGGTTTTCTTTACTTATATTGTTTTATCAAAGTTATAATCAAAACTTGTTTATGAAAGATTTTCAAGGGTTTCTAAAGGTTTTCAAACTTATTTTACAAAGGAATACCAAGTCATGATTTTCGTAAGTGTAAAGGTTTTCCAAAATTTTCATCAAAGTTTTCTCCCATGTTTTTATACTCCTACTTTGTTAGGTACTACTGCTTCGTTATGCTTCTACTTAGTTAATGCTCCTACTTATTTAAATGCTACTACTTTGTTGAACGCTTCTACTTTGTGAAACGCTTCTACTTTGTTAACGCTTCTACTTCGTGAAACGCTTCTACTTTGTTAACGCTTCTACTTCGTTAAACGTTTCTACTTAGTTAAATGTATGTCTGTGCTTGTATAGTTATATAAATAATGTTTAAAGGACTTAGGAAGGCTAGTTCGCCCTATTTCTTTTTCCTCGTTTGGATGTGGTCTGGTGGGATCGGATATCCGTCCGAAGGTCATTTAATCATTAATTATATATTATGTATACGTGTATAGATATATAGGTTTACATCAGCTAGTTCCTTTCCCTTGGGTAGCAAGGGCATCCTCCTACTCGTCGCTCATAGATCAGGGACACTAGTAACTATTATAGGAATAGTTAGGAAGCTCTATTCACTCCTCCTCGTACACGAATTCCAAAAGAGTCAGTTCAGTTGTGAGTTTCTATTATTAGTCCAACACTTACATCAGAATTCACTTTACGAGATGCATCTTCAAGACACGGATATCCCCGTCGTCGAGTTGGTGACCAGAGTTTCCTGTAGGGAAAGCGGGCATTGTGTGTATAGATCTATATGGGACTGACACCCCCGCACCCCGACTGCTAGTTACAGTCCACGGCCTACCAAGCCAAGGGGTGACAAATGTCATATTTACACCGACGCTTGTAGGGCGTCAAGTACTCTAGTGTCGAACAATATGGTTAGGAGTATCTCCATGTTTACCTTATAATTCATGGCCTTAAGGTAACGATAATTAACACTGTATGCTGGAAACACACTCTTAGAATTTCTCTTTGTTTTAGACCTTGCTAGTCATATCGTACATTTGATACCATTTGGGGTCTGTGTCTCCTTTTGTTAGACTGAGCCAGGCGTGTCGTTCATTCGATACTCTCCTGGAGTCTATGATTTCGTTTGCCTTAGTCAGCAGTATTTTACTGCTGAGGCATATGTTATTTTCCCTATTGTTTATCCTCCTACTTACTTTAAAATCAAATACCGTATTTTGGTAATGATAGTATTTCAGGGAAAATTACTCTTTAAAACATAACTCTGTCGAGTCTTGGTAGAAGACTGCTTTTATTAAGAAAATATAGGATTTTCTGGAAAGGACTCTAATACACTGTTGATTCTAAACTACTGCTTTTATAAAGTTATTTTGAATAAAACGCTTACTTACACAAATGACACTAAATACTTATGAACTCACCAGCATTTATAAAAATGCTGATACTCGCTTTCAAAATAACTTGTATTCTCAGGTCAGCAATAGACAGGTACATCCCAGGAGCTTTTGGTGCAGACAGTTTAGTACCAAGCTGCACCTATATTATTACTTGTATTACTTTGATGTTCTATGCAATGTAAACTATGTAAAACTATTACTATTAATGCAATGGTTGTTGTACTTTGATTACTATACTGCATATGTTGTGATACTTGACATGACGTCATCCACCCCAAAACGTTTCCACCGTTCCGGTTTTGGGGTGTGACATTTACTGCCATGCAAAGGCTTAAAGGTTCTGACTTTATGGGATAAGAGGCTTAGGAAAAGTCATATCTGAAAGTTAAATGATTGTCTTAACCGTTTAAGACCAAAATCCAAGGAAAGGTTGAAACTGAGACTTACGCTGGGCATAACTCTCAATACGCGCGGTATAAGGGGTTGAGACCCTGATTGTGGTTCACCGGCATACGCCCCGCATACAGAGAAGGTACGTGCCGCGTACTGCCTCCTGTTGACTTCTGTTGACTTTTAAGGTTTTGGTCAACCTTTGGACTTTTGGGTCAGGGAGGGGTAAAATGGTCTTTTACCCTTCTGTGGAATTGTAGGATTGGATTTAATCTAGCCTTTGAGAGCCATTATTTATTTGAGGGTGTTGTTTATGTGTTTAGGCGGGGGCTAGACCAGTGTGTTCGTGTGCGCAATTATCTGAGATACCTGAGGTGAGTATTCTCACTATACATTACCTAGAGTGGTATTATGTGTAGACCGAAGGGTCTTGTATGCTATGTGTATGTTTGAGATTATGTGTATTTTGGTTGTATGTATGCGGTATGTTGTATAGACCGGACCGGAGGGTCCAACGATATAGACCGAACCGAAGGGTCCCACGATACAGACTGGATCGAAGGGTCCGACGAGCTATGACCGGACCAGAGGGTCCAACGAGCTACGGGACTGGAGGGTCCTGCTGAGACACATCGATCGGAGGGTCGTACTGTAGCCTCGAGTGGCGTATGTGTTGTATGTGGTATTTTGGGGAACTCACTAAGCCTTTGTACTTACAGTGTTTGTGTGATGTGTTTCAGGTACCAGTGAGGATCGCAGGAAGGCGCCGGCATGACCAGTACACACTATCAGAGTTTCATATATTTGATCTTGGGATGTGATTTTATGGATTTGTTATCTGATACATTGAGAATTGGGAATTTTTATGAATGAAATTGCATTATTAAAAGTGAAAAATTGTTTTGAAATTTACATTGTTACAAGTTGGTATCAGAGCCTTGGTTTGAGGGATTTGGATGCACCTTCGGACGTGTCTGAACTCTAACTGAGGATTTGAGAAAGTTTTTAATAAAATAAACAATTTTTCTAAAGAAGTAAAAGAGAAAAATAGGAGGAAGCGGTGTGTACGGTCAGCCAGTGCCCGAACGGTGATTTCCTAAAATACCCTTGCATTATATGTTATGAGATAGGATTATGATATGATATGCATGTTAGAGTAGGCTAGGTATTCATATTAGGACTAGAGTGGCCTGATTTGTGATGCCTTAGCCTAGGAAAATTTCTGCTGCTATTAGATGCTTGAGAGTGAGTAGGTAGCAGTGAGGAGCTTATGAGATGTCTACTGAAGGGTAGCCTATGCTAGCGAGATGTAGAGTACTTGTGATATGGGATCCAAGGAGGAGGACTTGGGGTGAATACTGATGCGGTGTGGATGGTAGTATAAGGGCCCGCACTACCGAAGACACCGTATCAGTGTGCAGTCCAAGTAAGAATCCTTAGGGTACTAGAAACCAATTAGGGTTGAGTTATCGAGTGCGAGTATGCTCGAGCGGATCTCTGATATTTTGTGTTGTATTTCAGAGAGACATCATGGTTGGGACACGCCTCACACGTGAGAGCAGTGGTGTTAGTGATGAGGAAATCCGCAGGTTGATTCATGAGGAGGTGGCTACTGCCATCCGAGCCGAGATACCGGAGATGTATAGGTCTATCAAGACCACTCTGATCGAGACTTTTGACGAGCATTACGCTGCTCTTACTGATGCTGCTGTTGCTACAGCCACCACAGCCGTCGCTGCTGCGAGGCCGCAAGGGGTGACTCGTTGCTGTACCGGGAGTTTAGCGACACGAAGCCACAAGAGTTCGACGGGATATAGGATCCGATCGCTGTGATGAGATGGATTTATGATATTAAGGGATGTTTCTATACTTGCTCGTGTCCAGGGCATTTGACAGTTCGGTTTGCACTGAACCAGCTTCGCTTGGGGGCAAAGGACTGGTGGAAGTTTGTGACGATAGACTTCACTACGGCAGAGCTTACTGCAGTGACCTGGGAGAGGTTCACCGCGATGTTCCGAGATGAGTATGTTCCCCTTGTGGAGAGGGAACGTATAGCCCAAGAGATCTTGTCCCTCAAGCAGGGAACTGAGTCTGTTACGGTGATTACGAGGATGTTTCATGAGAGGGCGCTGTTTTGCCCTGAGCACGTGTCGATTGAGCAGGCACGTATGAGTCGGTACTTGAGCATATTGAAGAGGGATATGCATGAGTTCGTGGCGAACTCATCATACATGACATTTGCCGAGCTCCAGGAAAACGCCTGGAAGAGAGAGATTGAGCTGGAGACACAGATCAGGGAGGAGGCCGAGTCTCAGAGGAGGGACAGGCGACCGGCACAGGCGCAACCGGCAGCCAAGTGGGCAAAGCCCGCTGATTCGAGATCTGGGGGTCCGAAGGGCCGCACTTGTGGGAAGTGATGCAAGAGCCATGAGGGAGTGTGCAGAGTTGGGGTATGTTACAAGTGTGGGAAGGAGGGGCACTATGCGAGGGATTGTCCCCAAGGATTCATGGTTTTCTTCCATTTCAACCAGACCGGCCATCGGAAGGCCGAGTGCCCACAGCTGCGGCAGGGATCGGCACAAGGATCTGCACCTGCTGCCTGAGCTACTGAGGCCCGGCCAGTGAAGTCTGAGGCACCAAAGGCTCGCAGGAGAGACTTCTAATTGACAGCGGAGGAGGTCCGCGCAGCGCCCGATGTCGTGGTTGGTATGTATTCTTTCTTTTATTTATGTTGACTTATGAGATATTGTGCTTATATTGCGATATGCGTAGGTACTTTTCTTGTCAGTTCTATACCTGCTTTGCTGTTATTTGACTCGGGTGCGAGTCGGTCATTTATGTCTTTAGCGTTTAGTCAGCACATCAGTACCCAGCGGGAGGCATTGAGTCGACCTCTACGAGTATCCATAGCTGACGAGCGAGCGGTGTATTCCACTGATGTGATTCGAGGATGTGTGCTCGAGAATTTCGATGTTGAGTTTCCGATTGATTTGGTCCCGATTACGATGGGAGATGTCTTTGTCATCGTGGGCATGGACTGGTGGAGCAGGTTTGGAGACTGCGAGCGACAGCTGATGACCATACGAGACCCTAGTGGGGGAGTTCTTACAATTTATGGCGAGGGTACCCGTTCTGGTTCAACATTTTGTTCGGCTACCAGAGCTAGACATAGTTTAGAAAAGGGATGCAGTGGGTTTGTAGCCTATGTGATGGATACGCGAGTGGCTGCTGAGAGATTGGGTTCGATTGATGATGTCCCGATACTACACGAGTTCCCGGATGTTTTGCCGAGGAGTTTTCGGGTGTGCCTCCCGAGAGGCAGGTAGAGTTTCGCATCGATTTGGTTTCGGGGGCAGTGCCTATCGCCTTGCGCCACCAGAGATGCAGGATTTATCCTCGCAGCTTCAGGAGCTGCTGGGGAAGGGGTTTATTAGACCGAGCAGCTCACCGTGGGGAGCACCGATCCTTTTGGCCAAGAAAAAGGATGGTTCACACCGGATGTGCATTGATTACCGGGAGTTGAACAAGTTGATGGTCAAGAACCGTTACCCATTATCGAGGATCGACGATTTGTTCGATCAGTTGCAGGGAGCGTCTTGGTTCTCCAAGATTGATCTGAGGTCGGGATATCATCAGATGAGAGTGCGGGATGAGGATATACAGATGACAACGTTCAGAACTCGTTATGGGCATTACAAGTTCGTGGTGATGCCTTTCAGGCTCATCAATGCACAGGCGGCGTTCATGGATCTCATGAATAGGGTGTGCAGGCCGATGTTGGATCGTTCGGTGATCGTGTTCATTGATGATATATTGGTGTATTCGAGATCCAGAGAACAACATAAGGAGCATTTGAGGGAGATCCTCGGAGTTCTGAGATCGAAGAGGCTCTATGCCAAATTTTCCAAGTGTGAGTTCTGGTTACTGGAGGTCCAGTTCTTGGGGCATCTCGTCAACCAGAATGGGATTTTGGTCCCGGCCAAGATTGAGGCGGTTCTGAGGTGGGAGGTGCCGAGATCACCCACCGAGATCAGGAGTTTCCTAAGGTTGGCTGGCTATTAATGGAGATTTATCAGGGAGTTCTCCAAGATCGTAGTTCCACTCACCAGGTTGACCTGGAAGGGTGTTGCTTTTTCATGGGGTCCAGAGCAGCAGACCTCGTTTGAGACACTTTGCCAGAGATTATGCGGAGCCCCGGTGTTAGCCCTCCTGGAAAGGATGGAGGATTTTGTGGTGTACTGTGATGCATCGATATCGGGATTGGGCGCAATACTTATGCAGAGGGGGCATGTGATAGCATATGCATCGAGGCAGCTAAAGCCTCATGAGACGAGGTATCCCACCCACGATCTGGAGTTGGGGGTAGTAGTGTTTGCCCTCAAGATCTGGCGTCACTATTTATATGGGGTTCGGTGTCCCATTTACACAGACCACAAGAGCTTGAAGAATTTGATGGATCAGCCCAATCTGAATATGCGCCAGAGGAGATGGTTGGACGTGGTAAAGGATTACAATTGTGAGATCATGTACCATCTGGGCAAGGATAATGTTGTAGCTAATGCCCTGAGCCGTAGGGCGGAGAGTGCCCCGATTCGAGACATCTGTATGCGGTTGACAGTGATGACTCCGGTGTTGGACACCATTCGGGAGGCCCAGGAAGAGGCCATAAGACCGGAGAACCGTAAGAGAGAGCAGGTGATTAGGCAGGTACCTGAGTTGGTTACCGATAGCTGCGGGCTTATGACCTTTCAGGGTCGGATTTCGGTGTCGTATGCAGGCGGGGTGCGCACCACATTGATGGAGGAAGCACATAGATCGAGATTCTCGATCCATCCCGGGGCCACTAAGATGTATTTGGATCTGAAGAAAGATTATTGGTGGCCCTGTATGAAGAGGGATGTAACATTGTTTGTTGAGAGGTGCTTGAACTGTCGCAGGGTTAAAGCCGAGCACCAGCATCCGCATGGCAAGTTGCAGCCACTTGAGGTTCGCCAATGGAAGTGGGAACAAATTTCTATGGATTTCATCACCAAATTGCCAAGGACCGTGAGGGGTGTCGATGCAATTTGGGTGATCGTCGACCGGCTGACGAAGAGTGCTCACTTTCTTGTTATTAGTGAGAGCTCTTTTGCAGAGACGTTGGCAGAGTTGTATGTGAGGGAGGTGGTATCACGGCATGGAGTGCCAATCTTGATTGTGTCAGATCGGGATGTACATTTCACATCTAGATTCTGGAAGAAGTTCCATGAGGAGTTGGGCACGAGGCTGCATTTTAGTACCGCCTACCATCCACAGACGGACGGGCAGAGTGAGCGGACGATCCAGACGCTCGAGGATATGCTCCGAGCATGTGTGTTGGACTTCGGAGGAAGTTAGTACATGCACTTGCCGTTGGCTGAGTTTTCCTATAACAACAGCCACCATTCGAGTATCGGTTTGCCTCCCTTTGAGTTGTTGTATGGCAGAGGATCAAGGTTCTGAGGAACAAGGAGGTGCCTCTGGTTCAGGTCCAGTGGCAACATCAGAGAGGGTCCGAGCTGACTTGGGAGCCAGAGTCAGAGATACGGGAGCAGCATCCGGAGTTGTTTGCGGCATGAGACTTCGAGGGCGAAGTTTGGTTCTAGTGGGGGAGAATTGTAATATCCCAAGTCCAAGTGTGTCTCTTAAACCCTTCTCCTTTTCCCAAGTTGTCAATTTAAGCCCCTTAAATGAAATGCTAGGCAAGCGTGTACGCTGCGCGTACTCGCACGCTTAATATGGACGCGGACTCGCATACCCAGGGTTACGCTGGGCGTAGCGAGCTCAAATGTAAACCCTAATTTGTGGTTTGTGGACTAGAAAAAGGAATGCTAAGGCCTTATCCTCAGCCACCCTTTCAGAGAGTGAAACCCTAATAGAGAGTCCTCCTTCATTTCTAGCTAGTGTGTTGGTGTTTTAAGCTTCAAAGTGCCATTTCAAGGTGGTGAAAGAGAAGAGGAGGCCATTTTGGAAGCTAGGAGTTAGTGGACAAGAGTAGATCCGAGCTTTTCAGAGGTTGGAGCTTCTTTCTGAGGTAAAAAGCTCAAAACTTTCCTTGTTATTTGTGTTGTGTGCTTCTTGGACCAATTTCTAGGGTTTTTGGTCCCAAGGTGGAGACTTTATGAGCAAATGGTCTCCATTGGCCTAGATCTACCATATTCGAGGACTATAAGAGTTGTATGTTCATAAAAATGCAATCTTGGACGTGAATATTAAGCCATGCATGAGATCTAGACCTTTTGAGGAAGAAGGAAAGGTGTTAGAGTGTGTAGGGTCCTTTACAGCCATGCAAAGGCTTAAAGGTTCCGACTTTATGGGATAAGAGGCTTAGGGAAAGTCAGATCTGAAATTTGAATGAGTGTCTTAACCGTTTAAGACCAAAATCCAAGGAAAGGCTGAAACTGAGACTTACGTTGGGCATAACTCTCAGTACGCGCAGCTTAACGGGTTGAGACCCCGATTGTGGTTCACCGGCGTACGCCCCGCGTACTGCCTCCTGTTGACTTCCGTTGACTTTTAGGGTTTTGGTCAACCTTTGGACTTTTGGGTCAGGGAGGGGTAAAATGGTCTTTTACCCTTCTGTGGAATTGTAGGAGTGGATTTAATCTAGCCTTTGAGAGCCATTATTTATTTGAGGGTGCTGTTTATGTGTTTAGGCGGGGGCTAGACCAGTTTGTTCGTGTGCGAGATTATCTGAGATACCCGAGGTGAGTATTCTCACTATACATTACCTAGAGTGGTATTATGTGTAGACCGAAGGGTCTTGTATGCTATGTGTATGTTTGAGATTATGTGCATTTTGGTTGTATGTATGTGGTATGTTGTATAGACCGGACCGGAGGGTCCAACGATATAGACCGGACTGAAGGGTCCAACGATACAGACTGGATCGAATGGTCCGACGAGCTATGACCGGACCAGAGGGTCCAACGAGCTATGGGACTGGAGTGTCCCACTGAGACACATCGAACGAAGCGTCGTATGTGTTGTATGCGGTATTTTGGGGAACTCACTAAGCCTTTGTGCTTACAGTGTTTGTGTGATGTGTTTCAGGTACCAGTGAGGATCGCGGGAAGGCGCTGACATGACCAGTACATGCTATCGGAGTTTCATATATTTGATCTTGGGATGTGATTTTATGGATTTGTTATGTGATACATTGAGAATTGGGAATTTTTATAAATGAAATTGCATTATTAAAAGTGAAAAATTGTTTTGAAATTTACGTTGTTACACCTAAACTCCAAGGACTCAAGAGAAAAGGGACCAACTAAGCTCAAAATCCTAAATCTGGCATGAAAAAGATTTAAAGGTGAGAACTTGATGACTTACAAAGCTTAAGAAGGCCACAAGAAGGTAGAAAATCTATGGAGTTTGCTTCTCTTGACACACAATAGCAATTAACTCTTCAAACATTATCTCCAAGACAACAACACAAGGAATGAAGGCAAATGAGGCTAGGATTTTGGAGGTGAAGGGTGTTGGATTAAGGTTTCTAACATCATAACTAAATTGGTATAAAGTTTCAAATGGAAGTAAAGTCCTTTTTATGTTGCCCTTAGAACTAGTAATTGTGTAGAATGACTATTGAGAGAGTGGTTGATTTATTTTGTGATTAATAAATAGAAATAAATGATTTGTTAATATATTATGTGACTAATATATTAATTATAATAATTATTATTATTTAATTAATACTTAATCCAAAATGGATTGAAATTAATTTTGCGATTAATTGGATTAATTGAAAGTGCAGGGA
Organism: Lactuca sativa; assembly: GCF_002870075.4. Classification (NCBI taxonomy): domain Eukaryota; kingdom Viridiplantae; phylum Streptophyta; class Magnoliopsida; order Asterales; family Asteraceae; genus Lactuca; species Lactuca sativa. The sequence continues at coordinate 100,128,925 of NC_056626.2, forward strand.
CTTAAGCTATAATTGTTCAATAATTGAACAAAAGAGGTTCCAGAACCTTCCATGGGTCATGGACGGTTTTGAGGAGTTTTCTAAGTGTTCTAAATTAATCCTTAAAGATAATTAAAGAGTTAGATAATCACCAAATTTGAAATAATAGTATTTTATTCAAATTAGGGTTTTCAGGGTTCCATAGTTCAGCTATAAATAGGTCCCTTGCCTACTAGTTTTTTTCCACTCCTAATCCAAGAAGGATAGCCAAAAATTTCATCCACTCTCCTTCTCTCTTTCCTCAAGTCTTCTTATTACTAGGGTTTGGGTACAAACTATCAGAGGCATTAAATTTCTGGTGCTTTCTTTCCAAGGTTTTTTTAAGAAGGATTTGAACTCAATTATTTTTTATGATGATCCAAAGGTATGTAAACACTAACTTTCTTGTATATTCAAATTACCAATGGTTTGCTAGGGTTATTGATGTTTATTGTTTATTGCTATCAATAGAGAAAAAATAGATTGCATGCAAACTTAAACGTTAAGTATTTTTCCACCTCATGCATAGATTTATAACATATAAAACTCATTGAATGGTTAATGGGGGTAGAGACTGATGGTTGAGGAAAACCTAAAGCATCTTATTCATTAAATAGGGCTCAAGGCCCGAGATCTAGGGTTTGATCTGATGGTAGCTTCACGCCGTAGTCTATATTTTGTTTGTGCGCTACATTTGATGTGGCCCATAGTGCCACACCCTACTACTCGCTTCATGACTATAGGTTTTTCCCAAAACCCCCCAAAATCTTCAGATCTTGAAATTGACAATTTGATTTCCTAGGAAACATGTGTTAGATAATTATAGCAATGAAATTGATTTGTGTTGGGTGAAGTCCCATAACTATCAATGTCATTGTCGTCACATGGATAAAACTCACAACTGCAGCTCTTGTGAGAACAAGTTTTCTAGGTAAATAATCACAAGTCTACTTTCGAGTAAAAGATTAATGTTGATGATCTCATCCTTTAAATAAATTTCCTTAGCACCATGATATTGTAATTACAAAGAAATACATAACAGTTTGAAAAAAAAAATTAGTTAAAATGAGCCAGACTCATTAAACTATTGTAGTTTTAATTTATAGAATAAGTACCTAAAATTCCACATTTATGACTAGCATAAGATGAATGGCTTGAGGGGATTCTACAGGAAGATCAACTTCCTCACTTTATTTTGTTTTAGGAAGAAAAAAAGACCTGAACCATACGATCTTTGAAGGAACCTCCACATAAATTGGTAAACAAAGCAACCATCTTCGTCTTTCGAAGCAAAACCTTCTAGCTCATATTCACATAACATAATAACGTTGCGTATAGACGCTAAAACTTTTGAATAAACAAGATAGAAGAACGTTCATTTATGCTTATGTATTTCCACAATCAGGTTATGTGCACTACTAAAATCTACTTCATTATGACATATCTATATGCTTTCAACTCCAAAATAAATATTCAAAACTCACAAGTCTTAAATGAATCAATCAATTTTATGATTCTCACAGTAAAAAGCCTTAAATTTACCTAACAATTCACAAACAAGTACACAAATCATGAAATAAATAGAGTAAATTGAGACTTACACTATTAAATTAACTTTAAGATGAAGACGGAGTTTGCTACATACATCATCCTATTGAATAAGATCAATGTGTTGATGTGAGAGTAAAGTAGTAAGTAATGTCACAAGATTCTTCACATACTTTGTCACAATCTTTGTTCCATTAATAAAGAAAAATGATGATACCGTTGTTGATTTATAATACATTGAAGGGTTGAAAAACAACTTATTCTAAAACGACTATAACAAACATTAGTGGTGAGGGATGTGTGGTATAATGATGGTGGTATAGTATTCACCATGATGGTGAAGGTTACGGATTCTAGTGGTCGTGGAGGTGGTAGTTGGGATTAAGTTTGTTGAAAGAATAGGGAGAGATTTTGAGAGGGTGTGGAAATGGTGGAGGTGTAGCACATGTACCTCATGAAGAAATGTCTTGGTAAGACAAGAAATACCCAAACCTGAAGCAATATAACTAGTAGACAAGGGTGCTAGAATAGGATAATGAAGTTGAAACTTTCAAAATATAAAAAGAAGATATAAATAGAAAATTAGGGTTCATTAATGGGAGTGAGATTCAAATTATTTTACAAAAACGATAAATGTATGCAAAGAGACCTATTTATGATGGTAAAGTTCACGATGGAGAAGAAGAGTGATGAAATTCTTTAACTATCTTCTGGTTTTTTCTTTCGTTGTGTTTTTAAGAGAGGAAGAGGAAGAAAATGGAAAATAAGAACAAAAAGAGGTTAGGGATGAGATAAAACATTGGTTGTATCAACCTATATTGGAAAACAATTGTTTACGTAAAAGAAAGCTAACACAAAAACTTATGGTGACTCATTACTGAAAAAAGGGTTAGTGATTAACCTTCACGTGCTCATCACATTTCTCCTTATTTGAAATGAAAGGCTTTCAAATTGAAGATGAATGTTTGACTTGGAACTTTCAAAAATTATGAAAAAAACTCATTATAATTCCATGAAAATTCCTTCAAAATCTTAGAATCACTTTTATCTAAATCTAGAACATGGGGATTCTATATATATATATATATATATATATATATATATATATATATATATATATATATATATATATATATATGGGCCAATCAAAATCTTAGGTTCATTTGTTTAAACTAAGTATTGTGTTATTGTATGGACAAATGTGGGCCAATCAAAATTAAATAAAAATTTAAATAATTAAATAAATAAATAAGGGTAATTTAGTAATTTGCTTAGTAACTTCCAAAAATAATCCCTATAATCATGGTATACCTAAATAAATACGCGTGGTCCCCTCTCAATTTCATCTCCGCTCATCTTAATTTAACCAAGTCGATCATCGAAAACGGAAATCAGGTATTTCGATCGAACACGTAAACTCGAGCAATTTATCAGGTATTTCGATCGAACATTGATTTCCAATATGCGAGCACAAGCGCCTATTTTAGGGTTGTCGGATATTGTGATGGTGTATTTTGTTTGAGCGATGACTTATTTGATTCCATGTCTAAGGTTATTCTCTGGAACCCGTCGTTTAGAAAATCCAGAAGAGGATTATGGGGATTGTTTGTCAGATTTGATCCTGTTCGGCTGTGAGGTGCGAAGGCAGGGGATTCAGTGATAATAGGTTGCGATGGGAAGATGCTAGAAAAGGGTTCAGTAGAACAAGGTTCAACTTATTCCGTTTTATTCTTCAATTCCCCCTTTATACTCTTACAATCGATTATTTTGTAGATGTTCCTCTTTATCTCTCACTCTCTGTAAGTATTTTTGCGTGCACACCCACCACCACGGTGGTTTGCTATTGTATGCTGGAAGAGAAACGAATATATGGTTTGATTTTCCTAATTTGAACAAAAGTTAGTGTGTGTGTGTGTGTGTTTGTTGCACTTCTATATTGCTATGTTGTTGTTTGGACGTGTTCTACTGGTGCTTTGCTGTGTTTTAGGGGGTCTGGACGATTTTACCCCTATGCTCTTTTACAGTTGTGGCATTTTTTTTGTAGTGGTTGTTGTTGGTGATTTTGGTTTTGCCTCTGTTGCTTTCCTGCTCTGTTCTAAGTGGTTTTATAGTTAGGATGTTGAAGGCTAAAAACCTATTTGATTCACGTCCCATACAGATTAAGGAAACCATTCCTCAAGTTCCACACTAAGCTTGTTAGAGAACTCGAAAAGAAGTTCAGAGGAAAGGTATTTCAATTTTACAACACCCCTTTTGTCTTTCTTGAAATCCAAACTCATATAATCATTTAAAAATTTCATTTTTGGTTGCAGAATGTTGTTGTGATTGCAACTCGAAGGATTGTTAGGCCACCAAAGAGAGGCTCAGCAGCCACCCGAAGGATTACGATTCCAATTCTGTTGGAATGGAATGACGAATTCCAAGTCTGTTAGAATCACAGAAGTTGATGTTTGAACTTTGAAGAACGGACTACATTATTCTTTTAGAATGTATTAGTCGTTGTTAGATTTTGATGTTTTCTTCCCTGTTTTGATTGTTTTTTAGTTTTATTCTTTAATAATAAATATAATTTTTAACAATTGTTACCCATATTCTATAAAAAATAATGTATTTTTTGTTTTTATTTTTCATCTGATTGTTCAAGATTTTGGTATTCAACAAGAAGTTGTTATTCTTCAAGATGTTTTTAAAGTCATCATCAAGAAATAGGTTCAAGAATCTTTTTATTATTTATGCTTCAAGAATATTTTTATTTTTGAATATACTCATAAACATATTCTGTCAGAATATCTGAATTAAAAGATTTATAATTCGTAAAATCAGATTTTTAAAATTAATAGAATCTATGATCCCTTAAAAAATGCAATTTTACTTTATTAAATCTATATTAATTGACTAAATTACCCTTGTAATTAATTATGATGACATTTTCAATTATATTTAATTCAATAATATATATTAACCACTTTCTTTAAATAAGTAAATTTGGGTGACCCACATTTATGCATACAATAACACAATAATTAGTTTAACAAAATAATCTAAGCCTATATATATATATATATATATATATATATATATATATATATATATATATATATATATATATATATATATACTAGGATATAACCCATGGATACCACGGGTGAGAAATAAAAACAATAAAAATAAAAGTATAATGATTGACCATTGATTAGAGTGTATATATATATATATATATATATATATATATATATATATATATATATATATATGATTGTCTATTTGTAATTTTTATTTTTTAGCAACTATTATCTAAGTTTACAGTTATAAGTTATAATACTAATTTATTATATTTAGAATACATATCTATAGTTGACCGTAATACTGGGTGTGCTATCAAATTAGAAAGAAATCATTTATATTTAAGATATATAATAATTTTTTTAATGGGAAATTAAATGTAAATTATACTTCGAATTACCTTGTTCCTTAATGATTATATTTCACAACCATTACAATTATTGACATCGATTCGTACTTTTCAATTTGTATGAAAAATTTTCTCCATATAAATGAAATTGAAATGTAAAATGAAGACGTTTAGATTTTTAATCAATTAAATCAATAATACAAAATTTGATGTTAATAATTAAATTGGCAACAAAACTAAACCCATTAGTTGAAATATCAGTCGCATTTCATTAGCATCATTTTGTTTAAATTTTTGTAAGGATGCTTCTTTTCAATGCTTCCAATTCACAACGTCAAAAAGCCGTTAATATAATATTAGCACCATTTAAGAAAAAATTAATTTTACACACTTAATTGGATTCAATGATTAATGAAGAAAAAACAATGTTTAAAAATGTTACCAGTCTTCTTAATACGTGTAACAGATGACCAAGAGAAGGGTCCCTTAGATGAGCTTCAAGACCAATAGTTGTGAAAACTCCAATGAAACTTCAATCATCTATAAGTGGAACTAATCCTTTTTAGGTGGAAGCTTCGATCCTCTATAGGTGCAACTAATCCAAGGAATCTTTAATCTCCAATGAAACTTCAATCATCTATAGGTGGAACTAATGTAGTTAGAAATATGATCGCTTTCGATTTCCATGAGCATATGCTGAGCAAAAATCCAACATATGTTGACCAAAACTTCCGTTATGAGCTTGCTAACATAGACAATTCCCAAAACAAATCCTCAAGATGCTTCAATACAAAGGCCAAACAAAAATATTAAATGAAGAAAAAGACCAAAAAACTACATCTGAATCGAAATGCAGTCAAACTCAAAGAAATAGCAACCTATATTTGTTGAATCCCTGATAGCAAATAATAAAGATTATCTGAAAGAAAAACAATGTTTGAAAATATTTTTATGGAACATAAAAGCAAAGAACCGACTATCATATTATTAGTTGTGATCCAATAAATGAATTATAATTTGTCTGGCATAAACAAATGATGCTTACAGATGCTATATGGCTAGAAAAAAAAACCAAAAACATATATCATGAATATTTGATAACAATATTGGATTTTCTTCATAAGAAAATTTTGTCCCCAAAAAAGTTCAAGCAAAAATTTATAGAAGATTTCAGGGGGTCATTGCGTCTGTATCCTATGAGTTAAATGAAAGAAATAAAACATATATACCACTCTTTTTTCCATACTATAGCATTGTACATTCATTAAAACATTAGACATTCAAATAACATTTGGACATTCTACATGGATGATGGCATGGCATAAAAACTTATAATAAAGAAAATACATTCCCATTTTGCAATCCTAAAACTTTCAACTTTAAGATTATTTATCAATTACCACAATCTGATTTGAATCTTTTTTTTTTCAGAATTAAGATGGAGAAACTACAAAAATACACTCTATGCATAAGATGTGAAATGCATACCCACTTCCAGATGTATCAAAATGCTAAAATGCTTTGTACAAATCCTCTTCACAATCTAGTTGGTGTCTATGCATTGTTGTTGTGATGAACTCAATTGATCCATTTCCATGCACAAAACAGTTATGTAAGTCAAAACCAACATTATATGACAATCTTAAAATCTTAAAAGTTAGAAAAAGCATACAACATCCATGAGTTGTCTAGCTTCAGACTTACCCGTGTCTAGCTAACCTGGTTTTAATTTCATGTGATTGTGCCACTTTTTTCCCATCCATGTTCATAAACATCGATTTTTGCCCTTGGATTTCACAAGCTGATATTTCCAGCAATGACCTAATGAAATTTATTAAAAATTATGTTCGTTGCACAATTAGGGTTAAGATGTATACTGGAGTATGAGGAAGTTGTGTTATTAACAAAACCTTAGAGATCAATTTTCTCGAGTTTGTTGATGGCTCGAAATTGCTTCACCCTAAAGGGTTGCAACGTCGACTGTTGATTGACTTGTCTGATGCTCCTCCATCTTCTATAATCCATGGATGCTCTGTATAATCTCAAAACATGAACGGTATTAGTATTGTAATAATGTTATGAAGATGAAAAATTGCAAAAAAAGAATTTCAAATCCCAAAATAACTGAAAAGGGGGGAATCGAATCTGTGAAGAGAATGAATATTATGAAAGAGATTAATTGTACACCACCAGAAATCAATGTTTGATAGAAGGGACTGAGATAGAAGAAAACTAAGTTGAAAGACAAAATTTAAACACAAAAATGTGTAAAAATCAAACAAGTTCAAACCTGATGCTCTCCGCTTAGGTTTGAAGCACATAGATTTCAGAGGATCTTCATATATAGAGTATCGAGAAGAGAAAGAGGCACAAGTGAAATGTTAGATGATAAATGATTTCAGGATCGAGATAGGGGGCATCAGTGAGGTCCTAAGGTTTAGTGAGGAGCTTCGACTTATGAAAAGGGAGGCAATGTATAAATCTTCAAAGAAGAAGATACGATATGGCGTTATACATTTCATAAAATCATTTTGCTGATCTATAGGCATCAGTTTAGAAAGTTCCTGATTTCTTGCAATCTAATTAGGAAATTGGAAATTGAGATTTTGAGCGGGAAATTAAGAGAGGATCGGTATTGAAAAAGCGACACGTGGCAACATGGTTTCTAGAATAATGACAAGTGTCAATTTTAGGAGTGTTTTATTAGAAGAGGGGATATATATATATATATATATATATATATATATATATATATATATATATATATATATATATATATATATATATAAGTTGACTTGAGATTTAAAAAAGTAGAGATCTTCAAATTTTTTTGGTAAAAGATATTGTTTTTATTCATATATGATTAATCGATAGTCATTTTTGAATAATCAAAAGAGAATAAACATGTTTGAATAATTATATGATTTATTTAAAACATAACTGACATATTCATATATAGATCATATATGATTATTCTTATTTTTAATGATTCATATATGATTATTGAGTAATTATATATGATTAAAAAAATTTCAAGAACTTTATTTTTTTCAAAATTTTAAAGGAATATATATATATATATATATATATATATATATATATATATATATATATATATATATATATATATATATATATATATATATATATAGAGAGAGAGAGAGAGAGAGAAAGAGAGTTAGGTTCATGTGAGACGACCTAGTTTTGTGAGACCGTGAGATGCATTTTTTTTATTTTTTTATTTATTTTTATTTTTTTATTTATTTTTATTTTTTTTAGTTAATTCAAGTTCCGAAAATAATATTTAAAAAAAGAATTTTTGGATTTTTCCATTTATTTTGCATTTTAAAATTATTTTTTAGAATATGTACAGTGTAATATTCTATTAGAATATTTCACGTATTTTTCAAAAAAAACGAGATTTTTTTTAGTTAATTCAAGTTCCGAAAATAATATGTAAAAAAAGAATTTTTAGATTTTTCCTTTTATTTTGCATTTTAAAATTATTTTTTAGAATATTTACAGTGTCATATTCTATTAGAATATTTCACGTATTTTTCAAAAAAAAAACGGAATTTTTTTTTATTTTTTTATTAATTTTTATTTTTTTTAGTTAATTCAAGTTCCAAAAATAATATTTAAAAAAAGAATTTTTGGATTTTTCCATTTATTTTGCATTTTAAAATTATTTTTAGATTTGGTTTCACGGTCTTACAAAATTAGAATGGTCTCAAAAGAACCTGAACATATATATATATATATATATATATATATATATATATATATATATATATATATATATATATATATATATATATATATATATATATATATATATATTAGATCTTGTCATATAATATATTTTCAAATTTGGTAGCTCTATTTGACAAAAATAAACTAGTTTGTCGTAATTTGTTATTTGGTAACACTACAAAACTAGTTCATGTTTGCTTATGAACTAACTTATAAAACTAGTTTTTGATAAACTAATTATATATATTCTTTTTTTTCTTTTAGTTATATATGTAAATATTAATTATATAATCAATCTAGCTTTTAAGGTTTTTTTTTTTTTTTTTTTTTTTTTTTTTTTTTTTTTTTTATCAAATTCTACTAATTTATAAATCAATTTGTCAGCTACCAGTAGATTATCAAGCCACCAAATATTTTTTCAATTAAATGATAACTTTTCAACTAATTTGACAAACATGACAAAGTTAAATAGCATTTTGCTTATCCAAACGTTTCATATTAAACCACACTATATATATGAATCGTGCAAAGTTTGTTTTTCCTTATTATTATATCCACATGTTGAATTGATATTTCAGGACAAAGTTGATTATCTCCTTTTATCATCATAATAAAGGACGGCCGATCTATTTGTTTACAACTTAATATGTAATAGAGGACTGGCTATGAGTTATTTTGATAATTTTCGTGTCAAATACAAGTTTATATCAGTAAATTATACTTTTTAAAACGACTGAGAAATGTTCTTTTAATTTATTTTACAAAAAGATATTGTAAATATTGAATATTAAAAAGGAATTAGCACATTTTCTCCATAAATGGACTGACTTGCGGGAAAAAATAAGTCACAAAAAGGATGCCAAAAGTGGTGTCAAAAGGAACCTCCTTTTCTCTATTCCTCGTAAAGACTTGAGACAATTTTTGTACGTTTTTCAACTTTAGATGATAATCAATCCTCCTTTCCTTTCTTTATTTTCACATTAGATGTAGTCGGTTTGATTATTTATTTTTACGGCTTGAAAGACAGATAACATAATTGAACAAAACACCCTGATGCATTAGTACCTCAAAATTAATTTCAGTATATTTAAGTAAAACATATGAAAGTGTATTTGTTTGTTATTTTTAAATTTGAGAACAAATAAGTAGAATCCGGTTAAACTGATCATGTTTTTCATTTGTTGACTTCTGAAATGTTATGTTGTAGATTATTAGTTTATAACTCGTGAGAATAACGGTTACAAAATTAATTAAATTTTAATAATAAAAACTCAAAATAATTAATCACTTATTTTAAATAAATTATTAATTAAGAGATTTTTTTAGTTATATAAAATTATAATCAGTAATTTAAATAAATATGAAAAAAAAATATATCACTTTATAATTTGTATTAATTTTATTCTAATGTTATTAATTTAATATAATTAGAATGAAAATTTTAAAATTTAAAAATTAAAATAGAAAATCAATAGGTTGAAAAGTGACATGTATTAATTAAAAAAGGTGACAAATAGCAAAGAAAAATAAAATATATATTAATTATGAGGCTTAATATAATGACAAACTATTTTTTTTTTTAGAATAAGGATTTGATTATATAATCCTTAAGCATAGCTAGTCCTTGTGAGGGTTGTGGGCAGCGCCTCATAAATAATTTTTCATGTGCACTTCATGGGTAATTTCGTCAATTTTTTCTGAGCTTGGCCATATTAGAAGTTTTATGTCAAAACTAGTATTTATATTTCTTAAATTCATATAACCTAATGTAGTGTATATAGCCATTTGATCAGAAACAATAAAATATATTTATGGTGTTCGTTGTGGACATAATAGATCATTCTGATTGTATGAACAATCTAAATTGATTATGCAATTGTTTTTATTTATATTTATTACTCTGATGAAGAAATACCCAAACATCTTCCATAATTTTTTTAAACGTGGATATCATATAACAAAAAGAATATAAAATTTAAGTTTTTTTACAAAAAAACGTTTATCCATATTCCATATTGTAATAGCACACAATCTAACAGCTGTGGACCTATGCCAATTGCTGTATCGCATTTTTCAACTAAAATTAAAGAAATTATAATATAACATATTTTCTAACTTAAATGAAAACTTACACCGCTTACATCAAAATATATATATATATATATATATATATATATATATATATATATATATATATATATATATATATATATATATATATATATATATATATATAGAACACCCACGCCCGTAATTTTAATATTATATCTGTCGAGAGCTATTTTTCTTTCGTATTCCTAACAAAACAAAATTACAAAATTCAATAATGGTGTCAAATGAATTACAAAATGTCAACAAATTTGAAATCAATAAGCTAATAAACCAAAAAACAATTCAAGATTGAAGATAGACGGAGAGTTGACTGAGATTATATTGACCATAAACCAACAACCATGTGGATTACTTGAATGTGATAGAAAATTAAGGCATATTTGGTAGATTAGTTGGGATTGGACCATTATATTAGCTTTTTCTATTTCAAAAAAATATAGAAAATAAAAAACCAACAATTAAACTAAAGATAACCATATTCATGCAATGTAAGTGTACCTTTTTTTTGCTGAAACTGTTTACATGTATTAATCGTATAATTTGCTAATAAATTTGCTGCACTAATATGAATTCTTACTTCTTAGTTACCCGTATTTCCTTATTTGTTTATTTATTTTTTAACAGAAAGAAAAACGTATCAATAAATAACTAGCAAACTACTAGGGGATAGGGATTACAAAACAGATTCTATAGGATTATCCAACCATCTATCCCACTCCATGGAAACACACTCCTTAATTCTATACTTAATCCAAGAAAAGCGAAGGTCTTGACTTAAAAAATGATATATAGAAATGATCCTCTTTATCTTGTTGTTGGAAATCACCATGTTACTACTTAACCACAAAACCCACAGGTAAGCTACTTTTGTAACCCGAATAACCACATATGTCTTTCTCCTAAGTCTCCCTATAGCCGCGTCTTTAATCCAGGATTCAAAAAAGTTCAAGTTGACTGCAAAATCCTTCCACCACAGATGAAGCTAGGCTCTCTCAATGTTGTTGAGCATTGATGAAAATGTGTGAGGCTAATTCCTCATTAGCACTGAAATTAGGACACAAGTTGGAAGAGATGCTGACTCCTCTTGCTATGAAGCTGTTACGAGTGGGCAATCTATCAAATTTAAGCTGCCATAAGAAAATATTGATTTTTTCTCGGCAAAGACCCCAATCGGGTAGCCACCGGTGAGTGCTCCAAGTTAAGCAATTTCAAACAAACGATAAACGATTTCTATAAAACGCACAAAATTAACTTCTTAAAAATAGTAATCAAAAAGTTCAAAATTGAACACAATATTTAACATGGTTTGATCGATATGACCTACGTCCACGGAGAGAGAGAGAGAGAGAGAGAGAGAGAGAGAGAGAGAGAGAGAGAGATTTTATTAATCTTCCAAGAATAATTATAATCATTTACAAAAAGGTTACGCCTCACTTGAGCTTTCAAACAAAAAGAATATCTCTTACTAACAAACTACTCCAAAAGATATGTTATCAACCTCACAGTGATTGGTCACTTGAAATCAATTCACACACAAATACACATATATCTTGCATCTTGAATGTTCATGGAAGTGTGTGCCCATTTATAGGAAAGAATAGTGTAGTGAGTTAACGATTGATTAAGAACACGATTAAGACTATAAAAGTAGTAAATGGACACAAGATCTAAATATGATCTGTTTGGCTCGATTAAGTCTGAATGAGTACATGAGTTAATGAGAGTACAAAATGAGAATGACACTCGGTTCGATAGCTACTCTACTATATGTATGTACTCTATTTATAGGATACATCAGACTCACAAAAAGTTACAAGGAATAAACATTAAAGTGTCGAAACTAATATGCCTTGTAAAATAGATAGAGTGTCGATATCATACTAATTTCAAAACCTTACAGACTCAGATATCTTTCGACTCCTCACTATCTACATGCGACTCAACATTCTCCCCCTTAGTGAGAGAAATCGAAAATCAAGCAATCATCTTCATCGTCTGTAGAAGCTCCCTTCTGACTTCCATATACCACAAAACAATCTTCCTTATCTCAACTTTATCTTCATCGTCATTCTTCTTGCAGTTGATTCAGATCAAGATGTTTGTGTAATGGGAAGTTGTGTATCTCTCTAGGTCGGTGATTTGAAACAAGAATTTTGTCAAAGTCCCTTTCTTGTTCTTTCCCTGGAACACAACACCATATGGCTGGTGGATGATTTCTCCGTCTTTAAACTCATTTATATTCAACTTTTCCTTTGCCAGGTTTCGAGGTACTTTTGCAAACTTCTTGATCGCAATGGCTAGATCAATATTTGTAATTTCATAGTAGCATTCTAGGAAAAGCCTTGGTATGAGCAAAACCGAGAATGAAGAACTTACTTATGAATTTTCGACACATTAACATTAATCAATATCTTTGTAACTGAAATAAGGTCATTCAGATTCATCAACGGGAAATCAGCAATTGAGAATTCGAACTCCACATTGTTTGCTCTAAAAACCGAATAATGGAAGTTCTGAAGCAAACCTTTGAACAAGACTCCCCTTTCGATTTTCATCACCTTGACAATCTTTACTAATAACCATACATATTCTTCATTCTTCCCTAGTATTGCATGAAAACGAATCTTCAGAAATGTGTATTTGTCTTTGTTTTTGAAGTCATCAGCTAATTTGAACTGTGGAGATGCCAAGAGCTTGTGATTGATAGGAGGCCAAGTGGATTAAAATCAAAATTTTCGATTTCAAAGCTATTCTTCGGTCTTTTAAGTAATTCGTCATTCTTCCCCAACACAATAATCTTAATGGTTTCATAACACCAATGTTTGTTTGGATCCCCTTTGTTCAAGCCAATTGGGTCATCTGTCTTTGTCGAAGAATGCTGTTAATTTTCCTTTGTCTTTCTAATTCTGCACCCTGTAAGTTCTTCTTGTCTTCTTCTGATTGTTTGATTAGGATGACCTTGTAACATCCCAAAAATCATGATAAAAAATTTCATTTTTATTTATTAAAATAACCATATCTATCAAAACCATTTCATCCAAACATAGAAGTCATAGTATCAAATCGGAGTATCTCATCAAAACTCATATCAACATATCAGAGTAAAAACATCACAGGCTAAACAAATGCTGTGTGCACTGTAGTCATCCCGATCTCTTCCCCTTACTACCGGAAGTACCTAAAACCAAAACTGAAAATTGTACGCACAAAGCTTAGTGAGTATCTGTAACACCCCGTTCTTTAAGTGTTTATCTATAAGTCCCTGAGATTTAAGAGGAAGGGTAATTCTGGTCCTTTTTGCGAGAAATGAGTTTCATCCGAGGAGGTTTCGGGCTGGTGTACGTTGTTAGAAGCATTGGGCTTCTCGTCACCCTCGTATGAATGTAAAGTTATTTGGGAGCGGGCTTAGATTAGAGGAGTTGTGGTGTTTTGAAGTTGATCATTGTCTATAGCTCTTTGTGGTATAAGTGGATAAAGGGGTCCCATGCATGCATGGCATGCATGTTTGCAATTTTGAAGTTTGGCTGGGTACACCCAGCGTAAGCTGGACGTACGCCCAACGTAATAGGGGGATAGATGGCGGGGTGGCCGGGTGAGTACGCCCAGCGTACTCTCAGAAGCTCCAAACCCTAATTTAGGGTCAGCCACTATATAAGGAACATGTTGGTTCATACCCCAGCCTCCATAAGCTCATCTTCAACCTCAGAAAACCCTAGATCTCGTGTTCCCTCCATTGTTGGGTGTGTTTGACCTTGGAAAGTTCATTTTGGCAAAAGAAAGGCTTGAAGGAGAAAAGAGAAATTGTCAAAGGAGAAGAGGAACGTGTGGAGCTTGTAGATCTGAAGAGATGCCATCCTTTGGAGCTTGTTTGAGGTATAAAGCTTCTTGCTTGACCTTCATATTGCATAGATCTATGTATTTTGAAGCTTTGTCACCATTCTTGTCCCGAAAGTCCCCACCTTGTTGCATGTTTCGAATTGGTCAAGATTATCTGTCCTTTCAGACCTTTGGAGAGGTCTTAAGTGAGAAAAATGAGGTCCCAAGGGCTGTAGTTGTTCCATGTGTGAGATATATAGGTCTTAATGGATTAAGACCTTGGATTAAGAGCTTAAGGACGTCCCAAGTGATAAAGTCTGAGACTTTATGAAGTCTAATCATATTTGGCCTATAGATCTGAAGTTTGGGCTTAAGAGCTTAAGCCATTAAGTGGTTATAAGGACTTTATGAGTAGCGAAGTTACGCCCCGCGTAGCGGGCCAGTGCCCCGATTGTCCTTTGCGAGTCAATGCTGTACACCCCGCGTACCAAGGAGGGTACGCCCAGCGTACTCCCCCTGTTGGACTTTCTTTTTGGGCCTTTGAGTTTGGGCCGTTTGTGGGCAGTGGTTATTGGGCCAAGTCTGGGAATTATTGGATAGAGTATTTTGGGCCCAAATTATTGTTATGGACGTTGGATCTAGGCCCATTTGGTGAAGTGGGCCCAATTTGGTAAATTGTGCCAATATTGGACTTTGTGTGAGATTTGGACTTTGATCTTGGTCCGATAAGTGGATGTATGATTGGCCTAATGATTATTTTGATATGATGGCTAGTTCGGGATTTGCGATGAGTTGGTGATTCGAGAATCTGTTTCTTCGGTTCAGAGTATCGGCATTCGCGAGGTGAGTTATCCTCACTATATCAACGGGGTCTACGGCACCAAGGCCGACCCTTTATCGGATGGAAATCCGAATAGTTGTCTGTTGTTATGATATTGCGTGATATGGGCCGGAAGGCATTATGATATGGGCCGGAAGGCATTATGTTATGGGCCGGAAAGCATTGTGATGTGGACCGGAAGGTCATGGCCTGGAAAGGCGTATGTGCGTAATTAGTATTTTGGCTGAGATGTAGGGTGATATTATGCTAGTGATCGGCTAGGTCGGTATCCTGGTTAGGGTGATGATATGTTAGGTGATCTGTTTGATCAATTTGCTGACTGTGAACTGTTATATGATTATATGTTATGTGCACCTGGTTGTTTGGACTGGAGTTTGACCCGATATGCATGGCTGTTCTATGTTCCGTTATGTTATGTATGCTATTTATGTTATGGGCCGGAAGGCAACATGTTATGGGCCGGAAGGCAATATGTTATGGGCCGGAAGGCGATATGTTTGGGACCGGAAGGTCGTGGCCTGGAAGGGCGTATTTGTGGTTGGTATTTTGGGGGTATCTCACTAAGCTTTCGGGCTTACAATTGTGGTTTCAATGTTTTCCAGGTTCTTCAGGAGACCGTGGCAAGGCGAAGGCGTGATCGTACCACTCCTCATGTTTTTGGTCGTGATGTGATTCTGGGAATACTCTGATAATAAATGTATTGGAAACCTTTTTGTAATAACATTATTAAAATGGGTTGTTTTTGAAAAGTTAAAATTGACTTGAAATTTTCGGTTGTTACAGTATCCCTAAACTACCACATACCATACACATAATCATGCTACTAGGAGATACCCCCCCCCCCCCCACCACACACACACACACACACACTCAAGGAGATATGGGCCCCGCCCACACTCAGCTAACTAGGAGATACTATAACACTCGGATTCCCAGGTATGATATTTTGTTCCTTTATATTTGGGTTTTGTGGGGGAACTCGGCGAGTTGGCGTCTAGACTCGCCGAGTATGGTCGCGGATTCGTATGCGAGTTCACAGCTGGACTCGGCGAGTTCATGAGTGGACTCGGCGATTCCATGTTGTTTAATGAAACCCTAATTTCCAGGGCTTGAGACCTATTTAAAGGGTCTTATGGCCGTCATTTGTGTCCACCAACCCCCAGAGAGAAACCCTAAAGAGATCTAGAGTGTTTGTGAGGAAGGAGAGGCCAATATTGAACTTTTGTGGGTGTTTTTGCAAGAAGGAAGTGTTCAAGGCAAGAGGAGACTAAAGGAGGTGCGATTTTGGTAGTTTTTGAGCTCATAGAGATTGTATTGAGGTATTATTCTCGGACCTTCTTCAGTTTTGGTGTTGATTCTTAGAGTTAGGGTTTTCTAACCCTTTTAGAGGTTGATTAAGTGGTGTATTTGGTCCCTTCTCGAGTTTGTGTTCTGGATCTGGACCCAAAGAGGTCCAGAGACCTTAACCCTTGGAGCTTTATGAGTCTTTTTGGGAGTCATGAGCTTGGGATGTCATTTTTTGGGCTAAATCACCATTTTGGACCATTTAGATGTTATATGTGTGTCAAGGTCCGAACTTTACGTGATTATCATGCTTAGGGAGGCCAGATCTATGATTGTATGGCACAAATCTGACCTCAGAAGTCGTTTTGAGTTTGTGCATGGCATGAACTCTTCGAGTCCGAAGAACAGACTTGGCGAGTAGTATGAAGGTTGCCCGTTAATCACTTAGTGAGTGGACTTGCCGAGTTGGGGGAATGACTCAGTGAGTCAGGGAGAGTCAGGGGTCTGAGTTCAAGTTGGAACTCGCCGAGTTGTTCTTGAGACTCGGCGAGTTGAGTTGGGGTGGCCCCACGATTCATGCTAGGTGGAACTCGTCGAGTCAAGGGAAGTACTCGACGTGCCAAGAAGAATCTAAGAGAGTCAGTGGACACATGTAGACTCGCCGAGTCGCCCTAGTGCACTCGACGAGTCGGGTCAAAGTTTGACCGTTGACCTTGTTGACTTTTAGGGTTGAGTACAGTTGTATTTATGAGAGTATTACGTTATGTGATTAGGCGGAGGCTAGATCACACTTCTTCCGAGTCAGATATTTACTGAGACATCGAGGTGAGTCTTCTTACTATACGTTACTTAGAGTGGTACTATGTGATGACCAAAGGGTCTTATGTGTTATGTATGAGATTATGTGCTATGTGATATTTGTATGTTGTATGATGATATAGACCGGACCGGAGGGTCCAACGAGCTATGACCGGACCTAAGGGTCCAACGAGCTACGGGACTGGAGGGTCCCGCTGAGACACATCGACCGGAGGGTCGTATTATAGCCTCGAGTGGCGTATGTGTTGTATGTGGTATTTTGGAGAACTCACTAAGCATTTATGCTTATAGTTGTTGTGTTATGTGTTTCAGGTACTAGTGATGAGCGCGGGAAGGTGTCGGCATGATTCGTACACACACGCATTGGAGTTTTGTAGAGATTCTGGGGAAATGTTTTGTGACAATAACATTTGATACAATATGTTTGACATTATTTTATGAATGAATGAATGTTTTAAAAATGAAAAATTATTTTGAAAATTTACGTTGTTACAGATACGGGCCCTCGAAACACTCTACTAACTAAGAGATACGGGCCCCGCCCAGACTCCACTAACTACGAGATATGAGCCCCACCCACATTCAGCTACTATAAGATACGAGCCCCGCCCACACTTAACTAGTATGAGATATCGGCCCCACCCACACTCAACTACTAAACATACATACAAGTATCACACAGACAACAAGTATAGCCAAATCTATTAATCAATCCTATATCCATACTCAAATAATGCTATAAGATACTGGCCTCGCCCACACTCAGCTACTAAGCAATACACATAACATATACGGGTTGGGCTTGGTGCCTTCGACCCGTTCAAACTAAGAGGAAACTCTCCTCACTGTCGGATGATAGCTAAAACGTCTCTACCCGAAATCAACTCTACTCACTCCTTGAACCAAAACAACTCCTTAGATTTCATTCCTTACTCACAATCCTTAAGGGTCAACTCTGGTGAAGTTAAAGTCAACGCTCCAATTTGAATTAACTCGTCGAATTTACCCTTCAACTCGTCGAGTTCTCATGAATCACATAATCGTGAAATCGCGACCTAACTTGTTGAGTTTTCCTCCAACTCACAGAGTTCCTCCTACTTAACAAAAACGGGACTTCCTAGTACAACTCGTCGAATTCCCTTGTGGACTCACCGAGTTCCAAGAACAAAATTAGGAATATTCGACAACTCGCCGATTCCTTTGCATTTATAGTCTAGTCATCCCTTTCCTTAGATCTAAGGTTCCAGAATACAGATACATATTGTTTCCATAACCTATTTCTGTAAAGTTGACAACTTGATGGCTTCGCATGCTTCAAATGGACCCAAACTCTAGATATAGCAACCTACTTCCATGGACATGGTCTTTTCTTGGACAACAACGGGTTTACGACCCTTTTATGATTCTAAGGGCCAAATATCACTGGAAATGGGAGTTCTTAGCATATAATCTATGGAGGTTATCATGTTTCCCCCAATGGGGTCAAAAAGACCCATAAAGCAAAACAAAAAGGGATCTAAGCTATGAATCATCAAGTTAAGGACTTTTTACCTTAGAAAGCTGCCAAAGATGGACGAGATCCCAAATCTAATGCTTCTCCTTAAGCTCGATGACTTCTAGTTCTTCCAACTCCTTTACCAAGCACAAAAACACACACAATTCCACTCAAAACTTCAAGTTTCTCACCAAGGAGCTCATAATGCAATTTAAGGTTTCAGGGAGGCCAATGAAAGGTTGAGATAAAGGATTAAGTCCTTTAAATAGGGTGCAAAACCCTGGAAATTAGGGTTTCATCCCCGCCGATCAACTCGTCGAGTTGAGGCCTTTCAGCTCGTCGAGTAGATCACTTAAATCACGTAGTTCTGGCAATCTCTACTCGACGAGTTTGGGGCTTCCAACTCGTTGAGTTTCTATGTAAAAATGAATAAATTATAAATTAAATGTGTACCAGGAATCAGGCATTACAGACCTTCCCTTTATCTTTCGGGTCACTTGATGAAGTTGTTTTGTCTAGAGCATTACTCGAATCTCTTTCACCTTCCCTAATCGAAATTCCTTTTGATGGAGCTTTTGACACATTTTTTGTTGAAGTCATTGTTGTCGAAGAAAATGTTATTGGCTTCATGGGAATTGAAGTTGGAATCTGAGTTGAAATAACCTTCCCAACCACTACTCCTTTGTCACAATCAGAGTCTTTTGAAGATCTAACTCCTCAACTCCTCTATTTACCCCTTGCGAGACTTGTGCCGCATGAGGAGCATTGGTTGGTAAATGAAGTACCAAATTTTGGATTGGAGTGAGCTTAGTCTTGATTTTCGACTCAATAGTCGAAACCAGGCGTGAGAGAGATAGTGGATTGATTTGAAAGATCCACCTTTGACAAATTTTCTTTAATTCCAGATAGAAATTCTTCCATTATTTCGAACACCTTGACATCCTTCTCAGACTTGGCTGCCAACTGTTTGGTGTACTCATTATTGATTTCGACAAAATGAGTGATGACACCAGCAATAACATCAAATTTTGCCTTACATCAACTTATTATTGTCTTCCATCTTCTTGACTTCTTATGTCATCAAGGATTTTATCTCAACAACCTTGACAACTGTTGGATTAGTGTCTAAGTCCAAAACTATTTTGGTATGTACTTGACCCAATGGTGCATGGTCCTTTTGGGTTGCCTTCACCAATGCAACTTGATAGGATGAATTATGGAGAGAGAGATGATTAATTATGATTTATTAATATATTATGAGAATAATATATTAAAGGAGAAATCATATTGTTTAATTAATATTAGTCAAGAATTAATAAGAATTAATTTTGTGGCTAAAAGATATTAATTAAATAAAGGGGACTAGAACTGTCAATTGTATGATAGTTGAATATTGGGCTAATGGACACCATAGAGGATGGAGTGGATGAATTCTATGGGGAAACCCATTAGAAATCGTCCAAGGCCTCTAAGGAGGGAGTCCATGGGTTGCTTAGGGCCTAAGCAGTCAAATTAGGGTTTCCTTATTAGATAACCCTAATAGCCTCACTATTTAAGGATCCCTAGAGCACCAAAAACGTGGTGAAGAGTTTCCTTAGGGTTTCTACACGTTTTTGGGTGCCTCCTCTCTTATCATTCTTCATCCTCTTGCTCTTGGTGTTTGTGAGCCATTAGAGGAGTGACACTTGTGACTCTAAGCTTTCTAAAGCCATTACAAAGGAGGATTTGAGATTGTTATTGCTACATAACAATCAAGGTAAGATCTAAACCCCAATCTTATGTTAATATGATTAATTGTATGCTAGATCTAGGGTTCATAGCTTTGGATATTCAATTGCATGTTCATTAGACAAACTAGATCCAAAAGCTATTAGGGTTTGCATGTACACCAACAATAACATCGACTTTTGTCTTACAACAACTTATTATTGTCTTCCATCTTCTTGACTTCTTTTGTCATCAAGGATTTTATCTCAACAACGTTGACAACAAGAGACTCCTTCGTTTCATTGAGCAATTCCATGAAAAGGTCATGACGAGCCTTAACGACATCATGAAGCTATTGTATTTTGTTATCATAGCTCTTTGAATGAAAGGCTAAACATTCTACTTGTTTTTGATAAATATCCTCTATCTAGGTTCGCAACCGAGATTCTTGAGCTTTTATCAAATAATCCATTTGATTCTAGTCACATAATGCTTTCCTCCATTATCTGCTACAATTTAAAGAAAAGAATTGATCTTTAAGTTTAGGATCTTGAATTATTCACCTGACATGATTAGATCATCAGGGATATCTTCTTCTTCTAGGATGAATTGAATATCAGCAAACGAAACCATGAAATCTTCATCATCAGGTTTGTTTCCTTGAAGTGATTTCTCTGTAGATTGGGATGAGAAAAGAGTGGTGATGGGATCTTGCTTGACACCAAGAAATGTTGGTGAGATAGTCAAAGCTGGAATAAAAGTAGGTATGGGTGATGTTGGTGGTGGTAAAACCATTGAAGTTGCCACAGAAGATTCGATATGAATTATCTAGTCATACATGTTGACATTTGTGTCCTTATTAGATAATTCCATGGTGATGTCTAGAATTTCGATGAATTTCGACCTCCTCCCTATGGGACTCGGTACTCAAAACCCCGGATGGTATGCCCAAAGTCTTCTCAGGGATATTGTTTTGTGATTGATCACCCGAATTGATGTTTGTATCCATATTATATACGTTACAGTGACATCATCAAAACTTGTCTCCTCAAAATTCGATTTGGAAGGGGTATCCTTTCGCGGTGAAGCAATATACGAGTCTTCAATTCGAATGTCTGACATGTCTCTATCACTATCATTTTCTGTTTTGACAGTCACATTCTCAAGTGGAACATTAGTTGCAAGTTTTCTCTTCTTGAACTTTTTAGCCATGTCAATAGGTTGACGCTTCTTTGAGGCTAGTGATCCAGGAACCAAAACCTCACGAAACAGAACACCCTTACTGGTAAAATGTGGCTTTGTAACTTTCTTTGAACCACCCTTAGAAGAAACAGGATTGGAGGGTTCGACAACACTAGGCTCAACACTTTCGAATACTGGCTCGTGAGTAGTATCCTTGATTGGAGAATGAGAAGGTTTCTTAGCTGGTTTCTTAACTTGCTTAAGAACCCTAGATTTTGATGGGATGGTTTCTTTCACAATCTCCTCCTCCGCCACTTGTGATTGTTTGATTGTTTTCTTCTTCTTTGGAGCCTTAGAGGCTTTTAATGTTCCTTCTACCCTTTTTTGAGAAGCCATGGGTGGAAGAACCCCAATGTGATTAGAATAATCAATGGAAGCCAAATATTGTACCAATAATTGATGTTTGGGATCCACGAGCTTGAGCATTGAATCTGAAGTCCGAGCAACATTGGTAAAAATAGTAGGATCATCCAAAAAAACCCTTGGAGCAGCCATTATCGGAAACTCGGCAGTTTCGACACTAGATGGAACAAGAATGTGCTCTTGATTATAAACCTCTTGTAGAATTAAGCCCCAAAATCGAGCACTCGACACACTAGTTGTTAGCTTCGTGTGATAGGTTGAGATTCCAAACTCTTCCCATAAAAGTGGTGCATAGTCGACATCCAGACCATAGTATAATCCTGCCATTACAAAGTATACTTCAAGCTTGGCTTTGTCAAGGCCAAAGATTCTTCCTGTAAAGCACCTCAGAACTATCTCGAACAATAAACTCCAAACACAGGGAAGATTGGACTTATTAAAATGGCTAATGGTAGTGAGAGTAGGTTGATGCCTTATTTCATTAAGCATATGAATGAATTGATGATTTGTGACTTCATAGAAGGTACTTGAAATTGGTAGTCTCAGAATTTAGGAAAATTCTTTCCGAGTGAGCTTCTTGTTCTCTGAATCCGAGATCTGAAATGTAACCATCTTGCTTGTTTTGTTGAATACTACAATTGAAGCAGCAAGAGAAAGCCATTCCATAGGGATTTCAAAAGTTGTAGTGTAACGACCCGTCTCTGGTATGTTGCTTCCATGGTATTTATTTAGAAGTTTTCAAGAGGGACTCGACGAGTCTATAGCCCGACTCGTCGAGTAAGGACAGGATTTCGAGCACGTGTAAGTCGGCGACTCGGCGAGTCCATATTCGGGACTCGGCGAGTCTGCCTGCCAGGAAGAAACCCTAAATCCCCGGGTTTGCTCACTATTTAAGCAATGTTATGTGCCCCAAACTCGCCTCCTTCACCCTCAGAGAGCTGTGAGAAACCCTAATCCACCCCCCTTGATTGATTAAAGTGTTTTGTGTGAAATCTTGAAGGTTTGAAGAAGAAAAAGAAGAAAGGACCAAAGAGAAAAGGTGTAGGGCAAAGATCCAAGGTCAAAATCAGAGTGCATTGAGGTATTTCTCGGAATCCTTCTGTTTTATTCTTAAAACCTCCATTAGAACACTTCTAGGGCTAGTTTGATGTATTTTCCAAACCTTATAGTTGTATGGATGCCTTAATAGGTCGAGATATCCCTAGATCTGTTCATTTAGGAGTTGTAGAGCCCGGATCTATTGCCTTTTTGAAGTTGCTTTGCATGAGAACCCTATATCTAGCCTTTTTATGCTTTTTAAGCCTTATAATCTTCATGGATGCTTATGGGAACGTAAAGATAGAATCTTTACGTGTTAATCGAGCTAAGGGAGCCCAGATCTATAAGTTTTATACACTGGATTCAAGCAGAATCGAGTTTAGAGTAGCTGCATGCATGCGACTCGGCGAGTCGAGTCGCGAGTCCTCGATTTTTCCCCTTTTGAGTGATGACGAGTGGGGACCAGTGAGTAGTAGAGTGGACTCAGTGAGTTGGAGGTCAGATTCAGTGATGGAGGGACTCGACGAGTTGTTCATACAACTCGGCGAGTCCAATACAATCTTCTTAGCTCAAGAACAACTCGTCGAGTTGTTCGTACGACTCGGCGAGTCGGATGCAGATTTCCTGAGTTTTAGAATCGAAAAGGAACTCGTCAAGTTGATGCCATACTCGACGAGTAGCCACGAGTAGGGTTGAGAAGTGAGAATAGAGACTCGGCGAGTTGGTGGCCCAACTCGGCGAGTCAGGTCAACTGTAGGTTGACTTTGACCGAGAGAGTTGACTTTGACCAGGGGTAAAAGAGTCATTTTACCCCAATGCAGTGATTAGTATTTGATTGAGTGTGTTTATGGAATTGTAGCCGGGGAGATACCGTAGCAGCAACAGATAGCTTCCAGAGCCATACACACAACAGCCAGTTCACGAGGTGAGTTTCCTTCCAGTAGGAACGGGTCTACGGCCACAATGCCAGCCCGTTTAGTTAGCAGTAGTTCCGGACTTCAGTCCGATGTAGTAGTTAGAGTGCTTGATGTCTTTGTGATTCAAGCATGTTTTGTGTTATGTGTTCCGGACTTTGGTCCGATGCAGTATATGTGTTATGTTAGCAAATACGTGTTTATGATATGTTATGTTCAGACAGTCCCGGACTTCGGTCCGATGCAGTTAGTTCCGGACTCCGGTCCGATGCAGGTAGTTCCAGACTTTGGTCTGATGCAGTGGGCAAGGCCCAGTATGTGCTTTATTTGTTATTGTGTGGTATGTGGTAGTTTGGGGGAGCTCACTAAGCTTCGTGCTTGCGGTTTCAGTTTTTGGTTTCAGGCACTTCCGCAAGTAAAGGGAAGAGCTCGGGATGATGACATCGCGCACACCACAGCTTTAGTTTTTGTCCTGGGAGTTGATACAGTTTTCTTAGATATGTTTTGATACAGTTGTGACACAGCTTTCTCACAGTATTTTAGTATGGTTTGAGATACGTAGCGTTTGGTTTTATTATATGATACTCAGTTTTATGATTTTTGGTTATATTAAAAATGAAATTTTCGAGTCGTATTTTTGGGATGTTTCAAGTTGGTATCAGAGCCTTGGTTTGAGGGATTCAAATACACTTCCGGGTGTATCTGAACTGAAACTAAGGGGAAAAATAAAAAGATTTTCAAAAGGAAAATGTTTTCGAAAGAATTTTGAAAAGCACTTAGAAAGAAAATAAATTTTAAACGAGATAAGGGTGTGGTGCATGCGATCAGCCGAGCTCAAGTAAGTACTCCCAAATTACCCATACAAGTTCAGTTTTAGTTCCAGTTTCAGTTTCAGTTTCAGTACAACAGCATGCTAGTATAGGACTAAGGATCTAGGAGGATGCCTTATGTGCCTGCTATATGTGTTTCAGCTTTATGAGAATTGCATGCTAGTATTGAGTAGACAGCAGTAGGATAGCCTGTTTAGGTTATGCCTGATAGTATAAGTTTAGCATTGTATGCTAGTACAGTTTTCTCGTTATGAGGATAGAATTGCTTGAGTAGTTTCTTGTGTCCGGATGTTGCTTGCTTTGTGCTTTGTGGGGACTCCGAGTGATGGGAGTTAGCCATTAGGTGAATACGTCACGTCACATGTGATCAGGGTTGAATAATCTCAGAGTGTTGGATTTGGCCCTATTGCGCAGCTCTTGTTTGAGTCCAACCGTTGTAGGGACGAGCTTTTTACTCGAAGGATTATCTGAGCCTCATCACATGTGATGGTATTCAGGTGATGGCTAATTAGCATTATAAGGAGGCCTTCAGCAGCTGAGGACTAGTTTGAGTGGAGTCAGAGATTTCCCTAGGGCAAGCCTAGGATGAGAGTAGCAGAGATCAGTAGTAGTAGTAGTAGTGACTTGGTGGAGTCAAGGCAGTTCTTGAGGAAAGAACGGATAGATGTGGAAGGTAGTATGGGCCCGTACTACTGAAAGCAGAGGATCCGTACTCGAATCAAGGAAGGCTGAGGCAAGACCAGGAAGCTAGTAGTAGTATCAATGATCCCTTGAGATATTTCAGTTTTCTGATGTTGCCATGATGTGTTTCAGAATGGTGGTTTTACGTTCGAGGCTAGCAGACTGTAGTACCGGTGCTGGGGAGGGATCAGGATCAGGCTCGGGGGCCGAGCGTATGGATGAGCAAACCAGAGAGTTTCTTTCTTCAGAGATTACTCGTATCATACTGGAGCAGACTCCTGTGATCTTCGGTTTGATCAAGGAGTGTATCCTAGAGCTGATGGATGAGAGGTTGGGCACCTTCCGTGCCGAGGTGGCGGCCATGATGGGGTCATGCACACTTACTTTCAGGGAGTTCAGGGCATGTGGAGCTCCAGATTACCACGGGGCGCGGGACCCCATAGCGAGTACTAGATGGTTGGCGGATGTGGCCAACGCTTTCCGCATGAGCAGGTGTCCCGAGGGGGACAAGGTTAGATTGGCGTCCTGTCTTCTGAAGGATAGGACACGGGATTGGTGGGAAGAGGTCGGACATACCATTGGAGATGATGCAGCGCTAGATGCCATGACCTGGGCTGATTTCTCTACCAGGTTCAGGGCGGAGTTTGCAACGGTTATTGAGGTGCATCAGTTAGCTAGAGAGTTTCAGGACCTCACCCAGACTACAGAGACCGTGGCGGAGATCACCGCCAAGTTCAGGGAGAGGGCACTTCTCGTTCCTCAGTATGCAGCCGATGAGGAGATGAAGAAGGCCCGTTATCATGAGATGTTGCGGAGCGATATCCGCCAGTTTGTGAGCCGGTTGAGCTGTAAAACGCTGGATGACATGATTGCTAGGGCTCGGGAGTGGGAGATTGACCTTGAGATGGAGAAGAAGAGGAAACCGGAGGCGATTTTGGGTACAGGTAGTTCGGGCAAAAAGCCCAAGGTTTCAGATCACAGATCCAGGAGTCAGCAGAGCCACGGTCGATGTGGTAAGTGTGGGAGATTGCACGATGGGGTGTGCAAGGCAGGGAGTTCCGACTGCTACAAGTGCGGTCGGACTGGGCATTTGAGCAAGGATTGTACGGCCCCTGCTACCGCCATTGCAGCATCAGATCTGATTTGCTGTCAGTGCAATCAGAGGGGACATAAAAAGTCCCAGTGTCCGAGTTTAGCTGCAACAGGGAAGGTGGCTGCACCTGCCCCTGCTACTTTGAGGATTACAGATGGCCGGCAGGGCCGAGCCGAGGCGCCAGTGGTGAAGAGTAGAGCTTTTCAGATGGCAGCAGAGGAGGCACGAGCGACTCCTGATGTGGTGGCGGGGTCGTTCTCTATGAACGGCATTTCTGCTACAATATTATTTGATTCGGGGGCTACCCGATCGTTTATATCGCTAGCGCTTAGCAAGAGATTTAGTAGAGCTCCAGGGGAGCTGGATTGTCCACTAGAGGTCGAGATAGCAGATGACAGGACCGTGAGGGTCGCCAGAGTGCATAGAGGATGTTCTCTTCAGTTGTTCGACAAGCAGTTTTCGGTGGACTTGGTCCCTATTCCCCTACGTGGGAATAAGGTCATAGTAGGTATGGATTGGTTGAGTCCCAATGGGGCGGTGATTGATTATGAGCTGCAGCTAGTGAGAGTTCGCACTCCCAGTGAGGGAGAGTTAGTGATTCAGGGCGAGAGGCCACAGCGTGGACCAGCTTTTTGTTCAGCCGCGAGTGCGAGGCGCTATTTTCAGCAGGGTTGCGCCGGATATGTAGCTTATGTTTTGCATGCTCGGGAGAAGGGTAAGGTGGCAGTAGATGATGTTCCGGTAGTGCGAGACTACCCTGATGTATTCCCATAGGATTTGCCTGGAATACCTCCAGAGAGACAGGTAGAGTTCGGGATTGATCTGATTCCGGGTGCGGCACCGATAGCTAAGGCCCCGTATCGGTTAGCTCCCCCTGAGATGCAGGAGTTGTCTACGCAGTTGCAGGAGCTGCTAGACAAGGGTTTCATCAGACCGAGTAGTTCGCCCTGGGGAGCTCCGATTTTGTTTGTGAAGAAAAAGGACGGGTCACACCGTATGTGTATAGATTACCGGGAGTTGAATAAGGTAACGGTGAAGAACCGTTACCCACTCCCGAGGATAGATGATTTGTTTGACCAGCTTCAGGGAGCGTCTTGGTTTTCCAAGATCGATTTACGTTCCGGGTATCATCAGATGCGAGTCAGAGATGAGGATGTGCAGAAGACTGCTTTCAGGACCAGGTATGGGCATTATGAGTTTGTGGTGATGCCATTTGGGCTTACTAACGCTCCAGCCGCGTTCATGGACTTCATGAACCGTGTGTGCAGGCCGATGCTGGACCGGTATGTGATAGTATTCATAGATGATATCTTGGTGTATTCCAAGACGCAGGAGCAGCATGAGGAGCACCTGAGAGAGGTGCTAGAAGTTCTGAGGAGGGAGAGACTTTTCACAAAGTTCTCCAAGTGCGAGTTCTGGTTGCACGAGGTGCAGTTCCTTGGACACCTCGTCAACCAGAGAGGCATTTTAGTAGATCCGGCCAAGATAGAGGCCGTGATGCAGTGGGAGGTCCCGAAGTCTCCATCCGAGATTCGGAGCTTCCTAGGGTTGGCAGGGTATTACCGGAGATTCATTCAGGATTTCTCCAAGATAGCAGTGCCACTCACCTGACTGACCAAGAAGTCAGTGGTGTTTCGTTGGAGGCCTGAGTAGCAGGCAGCATTTGAGACCCTCAGGCGGAGGTTGTGCGAGGCTCCGATCCTTACCCTGCCAGAGGGAGTAGAGGATTTTGTAGTCTACTGTGATGCCTCAATCACGGGTATGGGAGCAGTATTGATGCAGCGAGGCCATGTGATAGCTTACGCCTCAAGACAGTTGAAGCCTCACGAGGCTAACTATCCTACCCATGATTTAGAGCTGGGGGCAGTTGTGTTTGCCATCTACACGGATCACAAGAGTTTGAGGTACCTAATGGATCAACCGAATCTGTACATGAGACAGAGGAGGTGGTTGGATGTGCTGAAGGATTATGATTGTGAAATCCTTTACCATCCAGGGAAAGCCAACGTAGTGGCCAACGCCCTAAGCCGCAATGTGTCAGCAGCCCCTATCAGAGACTTATGTCTGAGGATGACAGTGATTACTCCGTTGTTGGAACGGATCAGGGAGGCTCAGGTTGACGGCCTCAAGGAGGAGAGACAGAAGTGTGAGAGGATAGTGGGCCGAGTAGCTTCGTTTGATTATGATAGTCGGGGGTTGTTGACCCTTCATGGGAGAGTATGGGTACCGTACTGGGGCGGAGTACGGCAGGTGTTGATGGACGAGGCTCATAAGTCTTGATTTTCTATCCACCCAGGGGCGACGAAGATGTATAGAGATCTTCGACCCGATTACTGGTGGCCCTGCATGAAGCGGGATGTCGCCTGGTATGTAGAGAGGTGCCTGACCTGCAGGAAGGTCAAGGCAGAACACCAGAGGCCTCACGGAAAGATGCAGCCGTTAGACATTCCCGTGTGGAAATGGGAGGACATCACCATGGATTTTATCACTAAGCTTCCCAGGACCGCACGTGGGGTAGATTCGATTTGGGTTATAGTGGATCGGTTGACGAAGAGTGCTCATTTCATACCGATCCAGGAGAGCATATCGGTAGAAAAGTTAGCCGATATCTATGTGCAGGAGGTAGTGGCACGTCATGGAGTGCCGGTATCGGTGGTGTCAGACCGAGACATCCGTTTTACATCCAGATTCTGGAAGCGGTTTCACGACGAGATGGGTACTCGTCTCCATTTCAGCACCGCTTTCCACTCTCAGACGGACGGGCAGAGCGAGAGGACGATTTAGACTCTCGAGGACATGCTCCGGGCATGTGTCCTAGACTTCGGTGGCAGTTGGGATACGTATCTTCCGTTAGCGGAATTTTCGTATAACAACAGTTATCATGCGAGCATTAATCGACCTCCCTTTGAGATGCTTTATGGGAGGAAGTGTAGGACCCCGATTTGTTGGGGCGAGGTCGGTCAGCGGGTCATTGGGAGCACAGAGGTGGTGCTAAAGACGACCGAGTTGATTCAGCAGGTTCGTAGTAGACTGCAGACTGCACAGAGTCGACAGAAGAGCTACGCTGACAGGAGGCGTTCGGACTTGGAGTTCCGGGTGGGCAATATGGTCCTTCTGAAGGTCTCACCTTGCAAGGGTGTCATCAGGTTTCGGAAGAGGGGCAATCTGGGTCCCAGGTTCATTGGTCCTTTCAGGGTTTTGGCCCGAGTGGGTCGGGTTGCTTATCGGTTGGATCTTCCAGCAGAGCTTAGCCAGATCCACAACACTTTCCATGTGTCTCAGTTGAGGAAGTGTTTGGTGGACGAGTCAGCAGTTGTTCCCTTAGAAGATATTCAGGTTGATAGCAGCGTGAATTATATTGAGAGGCCGGTCGCGATTCTGGACCGGAAGACAAAGACCTTGAGGAACAAGGTAATTCAGTTAGTAAAGGTGCAGTGGCAGCACCGGAAGGGGTCTAAGTGGACGTGGGAGGTTGAAGAGGAGATGAGAGAGCACTACCCGGAGTTATTTTCATATTCAGCCGTAGCAGACTTCGAGGACGAAGTCTGAGACAAGTGGGGGAGAATTGTAACGACCCGTCTCTGGTATGTTGCTTCCATGGTATTTATTTAGAAGTTTTCAAGAGGGACTCGGCGAGTCTATAGCCCGACTCGTCGAGTAAGGACAGGATTTCGAGCACGTGTAAGTCGGCGACTCGGCGAGTCTGCCTGCCAGGAAGAAACCCTAAATCCCTGAGTTTGCTCACTATTTAAGCAATGTTATGTGCCCCAAACTCGCCTCCTTCACCCTCAGAGAGCTGTGAGAAACCCTAATCCACCCCCCCCCCTTGATTGATTAAAGTGTTTTGTGTGAAATCTTGAAGGTTTGAAGAAGAAAAAGAAGAAAGGACCAAAGAGAAAAGGTGTAGGGCAAAGATCCAAGGTCAAAATCAGAGTTCATTGAGGTATTTCTCGGAATCCTTCTGTTTTATGCTTAAAACCTCCATTAGAACACTTCTAGGGCTAGTTTGATGTATTTTCCAAACCTTATAGTTGTATGGATGCCTTAATAGGTCGAGATATCCCTAGATCTGTTCATTTAGGAGTTGTAGAGCCCGGATCGATTGCCTTTTTGAAGTTGCTTTGCATGAGAACCCTAGATCTAGCCTTTTTATGCTTTTTAAGCCTTATAATCTTCATGGATGCTTATGGGCACGTAAAGATAGAATCTTTACATGTTAATCGAGCTAAGGGAGCCCAGATCTATAAGTTTTATACGCTAGATTCAAGCAGAATCGAGTTTAGAGTAGCTGCATGCATGCGACTCGGCGAGTCGGAAGAACGACTCGGCGAGTCCCCGATTTTTCCCCTTTTGAGCGATGACGAGTGGGGACCAGTGAGTAGTAGAGTGGACTCAGTGAGTTGGAGGTCAGATTCAGTGATGGAGGGACTCGACGAGTTGTTCATACAACTCGGCGAGTCCAAGACAATCTTCTTAGCTCAAGAACAACTCGTCGAGTTGTTCATACGACTCGGCGACTCGGATGCAGATTGCCTAAGTTTTAGAATCGAAAAGGAACTCGTCGAGTTGATTCCATACTCGACGAATAGCCACGAGTAGGGTTGAGAAGTGAGAATAGAGACTCGGCGAGTTGGCGGCCCAACTCGGCGAGTCAGGTCAACTGTAGGTTGACTTTGACCGGGAGAGTTAACTTTGACCAGGGATAAAAGAGTCATTTTACCCCAATGCAGTGATTAGTATTTGATTAAGTGTGTTTATGGAATTGTAGCCGGGGAGATACCGTAGCAGCAGCAGATAGCTTCCAGAGCCATACACACAGCAGCCAGTTCACGAGGTGAGTTTCCTTCCAGAGTCATACACACAACAGCCAGTTCTCTTGATTGATAAAAATTCCTTCCCTGATTTGAAGAATATTCAAACCCAAAAAGTTATTGATTTTAACCATCATACACATTTCGAATTGACTTTTCATTAGTTCCTTAAATTCCTTAGACAGTGAAGGATCAGTCGAACCAAAGATAATGTCAACGACATAAATTTGAACGAGCATCAGATGATCCCCTACCTTCTTTCGAAATAAAGTAGGATCAACTGATCCTTGTTTAAATTTAGCAACTTTCAAAAAACTTGTTAGAGTTGCATACTAGGCACGAGGTGCTTGTTTCAACCCATAGACTGCCTTGACTAAAATCTAACAGTGACCAGGATAGTTATCGTTAACGAAACCTGGTGGTTGTTCCACATACATCGTTTCTTCCAGAACACCATTGAGGAAGGCACATTTGACATCCATATGATAGACGTCAAAATCCTTGTGAGCTGCACAAGCAAGAAAAAACCGTACTGCCTCGAGTCTTGAGACAAGGGCAAATGTTTCCTCATAATCGATACCTTCTTGTTGAGAAAAAACTTTTACGAATAGTATCGCTTTGTTTCTAACGATAATGCCTTCTTTGTTTCAAATGAATGTGGTTTGAGGAAGTTAAAAAATGGGGTTTCAAATGCATGAGATTCAAGAAAAAAATGTTAGCTTTATAAGTATGTATGATAGGCGAATGACCGCGCGTTGTGCAGAAACACCTATATAGTTGAAATCTTTACAAATATATGTTTTTTTGTTTAATATATCAATAACATTGTTGTTAAATTTGATATAATAATTTGTATACCAAATTGATATATAATATATTGATTATTTTACATTATATGATAATATATACATCTATTATAATTGCATAATCTCAACCGTTTGAATTAGTTCTACCCGCGAGTTACTTATGAATAAAATTAAATATAATATATGGTTTAATGTTATTTATAGTTGTTATTGTTAATTAATTTTCTAAAATTTATTTGTTTAACGTTTTAATTTCTATCATTATAATTATTTAAAACATCAAAAATTGTTTTTTGATTTTAAAGGTAACAATATAATTATTTATATATAGTTACTTTTAACTATTGTTATTGTAAGTTATTTTAAGCGCTAGTTATTTGAAAACTTTTAACGATTATACAAATATCTTTAGAAAATATTTTAGATAAATTGAGATTATATTTCAGTTTCTGCGTTTAGCACTATAATTTATCACTTTTAACTATTCACAAAATATTCATTGAGTTTTTTAATTGGAACTGAAATTTATATTTAAGTTGACATTTTAATGTTATATTTAAATTAACAATTTAAGTATTTTGTCTAAACTGTTCAAAAGTTGTAGCTTAAAATTGATAATGGTTTACATACAACAACATCTTAATTTAATAAATTAAGTATAATATGCTAAAAATTAAAGATATAACTTTATAAGCAGAAGTAAAGATGTTATTTTAATATTGAAATTTAGTTTATTTATGATTACATTTTAGGTTTGATATTTATTTAACCTTATTAACCAAGTTATAATCATTTTTAGAAAGATACTACAATATATCACTTTGAACTATTTACAAAATATTATTTGGGCTATTTATGTTAAACTAACATTTATATTTAAGTTGATTTTGTAATGTTATATTTAAATTAATAATCTAAGTATTTTATACAAATTGTTCAAAAGTTGTAGCTTTAAAGATAATGGTTTATATCTAAAAACATATTAAAACAAATAAATTAAGTATAATATGTTAAAACTTAAAAAACTTAACTTTATAAGTAGAATTAAAGATAATTTTTTAATATTGAAATTTAGTTTATATATGATTACACTTTAGGTTAGAAATTTATTTAACCTTATTAAACTTATAATCATTATTAAAAAGAAATTGAAAAGTCATGGGAGTGTCAAATTAATATGGTGAAAGGAAAAATGCATGGGAGTTTCAAATGAATGTGGTGAAAGAAAAAAATGCTTCCTTTATAAGTATACTAGGCAAATATCCGCGTGTTGCGCATAAACACCTATAGTTGAAATATTTACAAATATATATATATATATATATATATATATATATATATATATATATATATATATATATATATATTATATAACAATAATAATGTTGTTGTTAAATTTGATATAATAATTCATATACTAAATTGATATAATATATTGATTATTTTGAATTATATGATAATATATACATCTATTCTAACTATATAATCTCAACCGTTTGAATGACTTCTACCTGCGAGTTAGTCAAGAATAAAATTAAATATAATATATGGCTTAATGTTATTTATAGTTTTTGTTATTGTTAATTAATTTTTTTTAAATTTATTTTCTTAATGTTTTAATTTCTATTATTATAATTATTTAAAATATCACACATTGTTTTATGGTTTTAAAGGTAACAATATAATCATTTACATAGAGTTGTTATTTTTAACTATTGTTATTGTAAGATATTTTAAGCTACTTATTAGAAAATATACAATGATTATACAAATATATATATTTAGGAAATATTTTAGTTCAATTGATATTATAATTTTGTTTTTGCATTTAACACTACAATTTATCACTTAACTATTCACAAAATATTCATTGGGTTTTTTACGTGGAAATGAAATTTATATTTAAGTTGACATTGTAATGTTATATATAAATTAACAATTTAAGTATTTTTTCCAAACTTTTCAAAAGTTATAGCTTTAAATGGAAAATGGTTTACATAGAACAACATATTAAATATAATAAATTAAGTATTATATGTTAAAGTTAAAGACATAACTTTATAAGTAGTAGTAAAGATATCATTTTAAAATTGCAATTTAGTATATTTATGATTACACTTTAGGTTTGACATTTATTTAACCATATTAACCAACTTATAATCATTATTAGAAAGACACTATAACTAATCACCTTTAACTATTTACAAAATATTCTTTGGGTTGTTTAAGTTAAACTAAAATTTATATTTAAGTTGTCCCCGTAATGTGATATTTAACTTTATAATATAAATATTTTATACAAACTGTTCAAAAGTTGTAGCTTTAAAATGATAATGGTTAACAATATATTAAAACTAATAAATTAAGTATAATATGTAAAAAGTTAAAAAAAAACACAACTTTATAAGGAGAAGTAAAGATATTCTTTTAATACTGAAATTTAGTTTATATATGATTACACTTTAGGTTTGATATTTATTTAATCTTATTAACTGGCTTATAATCATTATTAGAAAGAAATTGAAAAATCATGGGAGTCTCAAATGAATGTGGTGAAAGGAAAAATGTTTCTTTTATAATATAATATGATATGATATGATAATTAGGCAAATACTCGTGCGTTGCACAAAATACAATAATATATTTGAAATATTTACAAATATACGTTTTTTTAAATATATTAATGATTTGTTGTTAGATCTTATATAATAAATCATATAATAAGTTGGTATAAACATTGTTTGTTTTGAATTATATGATAATTTAGACATCTTTTAAACTTCTATAATCCCAATTGTCTCAATGATTTCTACCTACGGGGTACTCATGAATAAAATTAAATATAATATATGATTTAATAATATTTATAGTAGTTATTATAATTAATTAACTTTACAAATTTTATTTGCTTAGGATTTTAATTTCTATCATTGTATATATTTAAAACATCAAACATTGTTTTTGTTTTTAAATGTAACAATATAATATTTATATAAAATGTAAATTCTAACTATTATTGTTGTAAGTTATTTAAAATAACGTATTTGAAAACTCTTAATTATTTTAATTTAGTTTCAGAAATTTAAATTTTTTTAAATTTATTTGATGAAAATTGTTAGTTTCTTTGATTGTAATTATTTAAAACAACAAACATTATTTTTGTTTTTAAAGATAACATTATATTTTTTCTATAATACTATTTTAATTATTCTTATTTTAAGTTATTTTTAAGATACTTATTTGAAAATTCTAAATGATTATAAAAAGTATTTTTCATGTTTTTTTATTGTTAATTTAGGATTACAATTTTGATTTAATACTATAATTTATAACTTTTAACTATTTATAAAATAGTCTATTGATTTTTTAAAAGTTTAACTAAAATTTTAATTTAAGATAACTATTTAACATTATATTGAAATTAATAATTTAACTATTTTGCGAAAATCATAAACTATACAAAAATTGTGACCTTAAAATGATAATTGTTCACATACTACAACATATCTAAACTAATAAGTTAACTATAATATGTTAAAAAGTTAATGTCATAATTTTATTAATAAAAGTAAAATATGATATTTTAATATTATAATTTAGTTAATTTATGAGGATAACTTAGTTTTTTCATGAGTTTAACATTATTAAACAATTTATAATAATTATTAGAAAGAAATTGAAAAGTCATGGAGGTTTCAAATGCATGTGGCTCAAGTAAAAATGTCTCTTTTATAAGTAGAAGTAATGATATTATTTTAATATTGAAATTTATTTTATATATGGTTACACTTTAGATTTGATATTTATTTAACCGATAATTTAGTTTTTATTCTTCTGCAAATTTAGTTGATTTTATCGATCCAATCTGAAAATTGATTTCGAGAAAAACAATTCAAAATTACAGTAATAATCTGACCCAATTCAATTCTAAAGCAATCAAAGAAGAGATTACCTGATTGAAGAGTATAGATGAAACTACTCATCGATCGAATTCAGCTCATAGATTGCCATGGAGAGAATATTTAATTATAAATTATTATAAAATTTTACAAAAAAGGGGGCATAAAGAGCATAGCTTTTCGTTCTTTATTAACATAATACCATTTCGTTATACTGAAAAGAGAGAAGAGGAGAAAGAGGTGAGTAATTCATCAACCTAAACATGAAGGTTCTAGAGTGAGAGGAGTGAGGTGTCTTCTTCAGATCGTCCGTTTGAGCACACTAGTTTTTGGAGTATGCACCCTCTGTGACACAACATCCAAAACCATCAATACGATATAAATTAAGCTTATCATATTTGTACAAAACAAATGTCCACAACTAACTACACATATAATCATACCAGGGGCGATGTGCTGAAACATCTATATAGTGAAAGTCATTACAAATATATATATATATATATATATATATATATATATATAGCAATAACGTTGTTGTTAAATTTGATATAATAATTTGTATACTAATTTGATGTATAATATATTGATTATTTTGAATTATATATAATATATACATTTATTATAACTGCATAATCTCAATCGTTTGAATAACTTTTATCCGCGAGTTACACATTAATAAAATTAAATATAATATGTGGTTTAATGTTATTTATAGTTGTTGTTATTGTTAATTAATTTTTAAATATTTATCTGCTTAATGTTTTAATTTCTATCATTATAATTATTAAAAACATCAAACATTGTTTTTTGATTTTAAAGGAACCAATATAATCATTTATATAGAGTTACTTTTAACTATAGTTATTGTAAGTTATTTTAAGTTACTTATTTGAAAACTTTTAACGATTATAAAAATATCTTTAGGAAATATTTTAGTTAAATTGAGATTACAATTTAGTTTTTTTTTTTGCATTTATCACTACAATTTATCACTTTTAACTATTTACCAAATATTATTTGGTTTTTTAAGTAGAATTGAAATTTATATTTAAGTTGACATTGTAATGTTATATTTAAATTAACAATTTAAGTATTTTTTTCCAAACTGTTCAAAAGTTATAGCTTTAAACGGATAATTGTTTACATAAAATAACATATTAAATCTAATAAATTAAATATAATATGTTAAAGTTAAAGACATAACTCTATAAGTAGAAGTAAACATATTATTTTAAAATTGAAATTTAGTATATTTATGATTACACTTTAGGTTAGATATTTATTTAACCTTATTAACCAACTTATAATCATTATTAGAAAGACACTATAATTAATTACTTTTAACTATTTACAAAATATTCTTTGGGTTGTTTAACTTAAACTAAAATTTATATTTAAGTTGACCCTATAATGTTATATACAAATTAATAATTTAAATATTTTATGCGAATTGTTCCAAAATTGTATCTTTAAAATGTAATAGTTATATCCAACATTATATTAAAACTAATAAATTAAATATAATATGTTCAAAGTTAAAAATATAACTTTATAAGTAGAAGTAAATATATTATTTTGATATTGAAATTAATTCATATATGATTACACTTTAAGTTTGATATTTATTTAACCTTAATAACCAGCTTATAATTATTATTAGAAAGAAATTAAAAAGTCATGGGAGTTTCAAATGAATGTGGTGAAAGGAAATTTTCATGCGAGTTTCAAATGAATATGGTGAAAAGAAAAATGCTTCTTTTATATGTTTTTTTTTAATATAGCAATAGCATTGTTGTTAAATTTGATATATAGTCCGTATCCTAAATTGATCTAATATATTCATTATTTTGAATTATATGATAATATATGCATCTATTATAACTGCATAATCTCAATCGTTTGAATGACTTCTACCCGCGAGTGACACATGAATAAAATTAAATATAATATATATTTTAATGTTATTATAGTTGTTGTTATTGTTAATTAATTTTTTAAAATTTATTTGCTTAATATTTTAATTTCTATTTGTGTAATTATTTAAAACATCAAACATTATGATTTTAAAGGCAATAATATAATCATTTATATAGAATTATTTTTAACTATTGTTATTGTAAGTTAATTTAAGCTACTTATTTGAAAACTATTAACGATTGTAAAAATATCCTTAGGAAATATTTTAGTTCAATTGATATTACAATTTCGTTTTTGAATTTATCACTACAAATTATCACTTTTAACTATTTACAAAATATTCTTTGATTTTTTAAGTGGAACTGAAATTTATATTTAAGTTGACATTATAATGTTATATTTAAAATAACAATTTAAATATATTGTCAAAATTGTTCAAAAGTTGTAGCTTTAAACTGATAATGGTTTACATAGAACAACATATTAAATCTAATAAATTAAGTATAATATGTTAAATTTAAAGACATAACTTTATAAGTAGAAGTAAAGATATTATTTTAAAATTGAAATTTAGTATATTTATGATTACACTTTAGGTTTGATATTTATTTAACCATATTAACCAATTTATAATCATTATTAGAAAGACAATATAATTAATCACCTTTAACTATTTATAAAACATTCTTTGGGTTGTTTAAGTTAAACTAAAATTTATATTTGAGTTGGTCCCGTAATGTTATATTTAAGTTTCTAATTTAAATATTTTATACAAACTGTTCAAAAGTTGTAGCTTTAAAATGATAATGGTTAACAATATATTAAAACTAATAAATTAAGTATAATATGTAAAAAGTTTAAAAAAAACATAACTTTATAAGGAGAAGTAAAGATATTCTTTTAATATTGAGATTTAGTTTATATATGATTATACTTTAGGTTTGATTTTTATTTAATCTTATTAACCAACTTATAACCATTATTATAAAGAAACTGAAAAGACATGGGAGTTTTAAATGA
Source organism: Lactuca sativa (assembly GCF_002870075.4). Lineage (NCBI taxonomy): Eukaryota > Viridiplantae > Streptophyta > Magnoliopsida > Asterales > Asteraceae > Lactuca > Lactuca sativa. The sequence continues at coordinate 100,168,347 of NC_056626.2, forward strand.
ATTTGGTGAAAGGAAAAAATGTTTCCTTTATAATATAGTATGATATGATGATTAGGCGAATATCTGCGCGTTGCGTAGAATACAATAATATATTTGAAATATTTACAAATATATTTTTTTTTAATATATCAATGATTTGTTGTTAGATCTTATATAATAAATCATATAATAAGTTGGTATAAACATTGTTTATTTTGAATTATATGATAATGTAGACATCTTTTAAAATTCTATAATCCCAATTGTCTCAATGATTTCTACCTACGGGGTACTAATGAATAAAATTAAATATAATATACGGTTTAATGATATTTAAAGTTATTGTTATAATTAATTAATTTTAAAAATTTTATTTGCTTAGGATTTTAATTTATATCATTGTATTTATTTAAAACATCAGACATTGTTTTTGTTTTTAAGTGTGACAGTATAGTATTTATATATAATTTTAATTGTAACTATAATTGTTGTAAGTTATTTAAAATAACGTCTTTGGAAACTCTTAATTATTTTAATTTAGTTTCAGAAATTTAAATTTTTTTAAATTTATTTGATGAAAATTGTTAGTTTCTTTGATTGTAATTATTTAAAACAACAAACATTATTTTTGTTTTTAAATATAACATTATATTTTTTTTCTATAATATTAGTTTTAACTATTCTTATTGTAAGTTATTTTTAAGATACTTATTTGAAAATTCTAAATGATTATAAAAAAATTCATGTTTTTTATTGTTAATTTAGGATTACAATTTTGATTTAATACTATAATTTATAACTTTTAACTATTAATAAAATAGTCTATTGATTTTTTTAAAATTTTAACTAAAATTTTAATTTAAGATAACTATTTAACATTATATTGAAATTAATAATTTAACTATTTTGCGAAAATCATAAACTATACAAAAGTTGTGACCTTAAAATGACAATTGTTCACATACTACAACATATCTAAACTAATAAGTTAACTATAATATGTTAAAAAGTTAATGTCATAATTTTATTAATAAAAGTAAAATATGATATTTTAATATTATAGTTTAGTTAATTTATGAGGATAATTTAGTTTTTTCACGAGTTTAACATTATTAAACAATTTATAATAACTATTAGAAAGAAATTGAAAAGTCATGGAGGTTTCAAATGCTTGTGGCTCAAGTAAAAATGTCTTTTTTATAAGTAGAAGTAATGATATTATTTTAATATTGAAATTTATTTTATATATGGTTACACTTTAGATTTGATATTTATTTAACCAATAATTTAGTTTTTATTCTTCTACAAATTTAATTGATTTTATCAATCCAATCTGAAAATTGATTTCGAGAAAAACAATTCAAAATTACAGTAATAATCTGACCCAATTCAATTCTAAAGCAATCAAAGAAGAGATTACCTTATTGAAGAGTATAGATGAAACTACTCATCGATCGAATTCAGCTCATAGATTGCTGTGGAGAGAATATTTAATTATAAATTATTAGAAAATTTTACAAAAAGGGGGCATAAAGAGCATAGCTTTTCGTTCTTTATTAACATAATACCATTTCGTTATACTGCAAAGAGAGAAGATAAGAAAGAGGTGAGGAATTCATCAACCTAAACATGAAGGTTCTAGAGTGAGAGGAGAGAGGTATCTTCTTCGGATCGTCCGTTTGAGCACACCAGTTTTTGGAGTATGCACCCTCTGTGACACAACATCCAAAACCATAAATACAATATAAATTAAGGTTATCATATTTGTACAAAACAAATGTCCACAGCTAACTACACATATAATCATACCAGCGGCGATGTGCAGAAACATCTATATAGTCGAAGTCTTTACAAATATATATATATATATATATATATATATATATATATATATATATATATATATATATATATATATATATATATATATATATATATATATATGTATATATATATATATATATTAAATATAGCAATAACGTTGTTGTTAAATTTGATATAATAATTTGTATACTAATTTGATGTGTAATATATTGATTATTTTGAATTATATATAATATATACATTTATTATAACTGCATAATCTCAATAGTTTGAATAACTTTTATCCGCGAGTTACACATTAATAAAATTAAATATAATATGTGATTTAATGTTATTTATAGTTGTTATTGTTATTTAATTTTTAAATATTTATTTTCTTAATGTTTTAATTTCTATCATTATAATTATTAAGAACATCAAACATTGTTTTTTGATTTTAAAGGAACCAATATAATCATTTATATGGAGTTATGTTTAACTATAGTTATTGTAAGTTATTTTAAGCTACTTATTTGAAAACTTTTAACGATTATAAAAATATATTTAGGAAATGTTTTAGTTAAATTGATATTACAATTTACTTTTTTGCATTTATCACTACAATTTATCACTTTTAACTATTTACCAAATATTCTTTGGTTTTTTAAGTGGAACTGAAATTTATATTTAAGTTGACATTGTAATGTTATATTTAAAATAACAATTCAAGTATTTTGTCAAAACTGTTCAAAAGTTGTAGCTTTAAACGAGTAATGGTTTACATAGAACAACATATTAAATCTAATAAATTAAATATACTATGTTAAAGTTAAAGACATAATGGTATAAGTACAAGTAAATATATTATTTTAAAATTGAAATTTAATATATTTATGATTACACTTTAAGTTTGATATTTATTTAACCTTATTAACCAACTTACAATCATTATTAGAAAAAACTATAATTAATTACTTTTAACTATTTACAAAATATTCTTTGGGTTGTTTAAGTTAAACTAAAATTTATATTTAAGTTTACCCTCTAAAGTTATATTTAAATTAATAATTTAAATATTTTATACAAATTGTTCCAAAATTGTATTTTTATAATGATAATAGTTTACATCGAAAAATATATAAAAACTACAAAATTAAAAATAATATGTTAAAAGTTAAAAAAACATAACTTTATAAGTAGAAGTAAATATATTCTTTTGATATTGAAATTGAGTTTATATATGATTACAATTTAGGTTTGATATTTATTTAACCTTAATAACCAATTTATAATTATTATTATAAAGAAATTGAAAAGTCATGGAAGTTTCAAATGAATGTGGTGAAAGGAAAAATGCATGGGAGTTTCAAATGAATGTGGTGAAAGGAAAAATGTTTCCTTTATATGTTTTTTTAATATAGCAATAACGTTGTTGTTAAATTTGATATAATAATTCGTATATTAAATCGATATAATATATTCATTATTTTGAATTATATGATAATATATACATCTATTATAACCGCATAATCTCAATCGTTTGAATGACTTCTACCCGCGAATGACACATGAATAAAATTAAATATAATATATGGTTTATTGTTATAATTTGTTGTTATTATTGTTAATTAATTTTTTAAAATTTATTTACTTAATATTTTAATTTCTATCATTGTAATTATTTAAATCATCATACATTTTGATTTTAAAGGTAATAATATAATCATTAATATATAATTATTTTTAACTATTGTTATTGTAAGTTATTTTCAACTACTTATTTGAAAACTTTTAACGATTATAAAAATATCTTTTGGAAATATTTTAGTTAAATTGAGATTACAATTTCATTTTTGCATTTATCACTACAATTTATCACTTTTAACTATTTACAAAATATTCTTTGGTTTTTTAATTATAACTGAAATTTATATTTAAGTTGACATTGTAATGTTATATTTAAAATAATAATTCAAGTATTTTGTCCAAACTGTTTAAAAGTTGTAGCTTTAAACTGATAATAGTTTACATATAACAACATATTAAATCTAATAAATTAAGTATAATATGTAAAAGTTAAAGACATAACTTGATAAGTAGAAGTAAAGATATTATTTTAAAATTGAAATTTAGTATATTTATGATTACACTTTAGGTTTGATATTTATTTAACCTTATTAACCAACTTATAATCATTATTAGAAAGTCATTATAATTAATTACTTTTAACTATTTACAAAATATTCTTTGGGTTGTTTAAGTTAAACTGATATTTATATTTAAGTTGACCCTGTAATGTTATATTCAAATTAATAATTTATGTATTTTATACAAAATTTTCCAATATTATATCTTTAAAATGATATTGGTTTACATCCAAAAATATATTAAAGCTAATAAATTAAGTATACTATGTTAAGAGCTAAAAAACATCACTTAATAAGTAAAAGTAAAGATATAATTTTAATATTGAAATTTAGTTTATATATGATTACAATTTAGGTTTGATATTTATTTAACCTTATTAACCAACTTATAATTATTATTAGAAAGAAATTAAAAAGTCATGGGAGTTTCAAATGAACGTGGTGAAAGAAAAAATGCATTAAAGTTTCAAATGAATGTGGTGATAGGAAAAATGCTTCCTTTATAATATATTATGATATAGTATGATATGATATGATATGATATGATATAGATAAAGATAAAGACTAGACAAATTCATGCGCGTTGCGCAACATAGGTTAAAAATATATTGTTAAAATGTTGAAAAATATATGTTTAAAATGGTTATGTTATTGACATGAACTTTGACATAATATTTTGAACAATATTATTCATTGACATCAACTCACCTTCTTCATTAATAAAATTAAATATAATTATCTATTTACTATTATTTTTAACAATTGTTATAATTAATTAATTTAAATTTTTACTTATGCGGTTATTTTCTAATTGTAATAATGATGTTCATTTAAAATACAATTTATTTATTGTTAACGTTATGTAATTTATAAATTGATGTTATTATCATTTAAAATTATTATTCTTTAGTTTTAAACCACTTATTATTAATAATAAGTTAAAGAAGACTTTTAAGAAACACTTAATATTACTATTAAAATGATAAACATACATTAAATAATAAAGTGATAAGATAGATAATTTAGATTTCAAAAAAAAACTTGCATTGATAATATGACATATCCATGATTTTTATAATTTGATTTTATTATTTATAATTACGGTTCATTAGTTTTAAAACCACTTATCATTATTAATAAGTGAAAGAAAACTTTTAAAAGACATTTATTATTATAATTAAAATGTTAAACATATACTAAAATATAATGTGATAAGATAGACAATTTGCATTTTAAAGAGACTTACATGAATATTATGGATAATACTGCATATCGATGATTTTTTTATTAATTTTTACTTTGAAGCAACACAAACATATATACAATATTTAATTAAATATTATCTATATCACTTTCTATAACGCATAATTGTCTTAAAAGAATACTTAAACCAAGAAAAATATAAAAAAAGAATCATTATATAACAAACTTACAAATTAAAAACTTTAACATAATAACATGGCTCGAAAAATGGTCCAAAGCTGTAAAACCAATACAAAACATTTGAACTTGTTTTCTTTGTGAATTTTGTATGTGATTTGTATTTGTGTGTCTACTTAAAGAGAATGACATTAGACTATCCTTTAATTGCTTATTAAACATATTATATAAGTTATAAAACCTTTCATGATGTGTGATTAATTACTTTGAAGGTGAAAAGGTGTGGAGGTTTCAAATGTATGAGGTGCTTGGAAATTTGTGTGGGGGTTTCAAATGCATATGGTGATAGGAAAATGTCTCCTTTATAAGTATAATATGATACTAGGTGAATACCCTTGCGTTGCGCAGAATATAATAATATATTTGAAATCTCTACAAATATATGTTTTTTAAATATATCAATGACATTATTTTTAGCTCTTATGTAATAAATTTTTATAATAAGCTGGTATAAACATTGTTTGTTTTGAATTATATGATAGTGTAGACATCTTTTAAAATTCTATAATCTCAATTGTCGTAATGACCACTACCTACGAGTTACTCATAAATAAAATAATTATGTGGTTAAAATAGAAATATGTTGAAATTTATGTTTTTAGTCGTGTTTTAGGCATTAACCGAATTATCAAATAACATAAAAATCCATCAATTTATATGTTGATACTATCTAATATAGTCTAGACCTTATAAATTTTACTTTTACTTTTATAATATCCAATATATATTATAAGTTTTTGTATAACATTAATATAATCTACTTTTCTTATGTCCAATAATATTTTTTTGGATAAAATAAGAAATAATTTGTTTCAAATGAATTATTAATAAACAATATTGAACTAATAAACTTTGTATTACACTATATATATTACACCAAAACATCCAAGGTTTCATATATGAACTTTTAAATATTAAACATTAAATTTAAGAATGAAGTCATACAAAATATATCATTATACATAAATGTAATCAAGAGTTTTAAAATAAGTCGATTAGTAAATAAGATATATAATTTTAATTATATATTTTGAAAGGCGTACGTTTGACTTTATGTTTGTGCGCCGAGAATCCTTTTCCTTAATTTGTACCTAAAAAATTAAGATGAATAGGAATATAAAATAGATATTACTAAGCATTAATATAAATAATTAAAAAGGGTATGTGGATCTCCTACCACCGGTTAAAAACAACATACCTCTCTAGTGGTATCGATTTCTATGTGAAATTGAAGTAGTTATTCTATGTACACCTTGTTTTATAATTACATAAGCAAATATGAGTAACCAAACATAAAAATATTAACTTTATCTAGGAAAAATATTTTAGTTAACTAACAAATTAAATAATATAAGTTTAAAAGTTAGGAATTTCAAGTAACACATGTTGAAATTTTTATAATCATTAATAAAAAGCATTTGAAATATTAGATTTTAAATGAATTTTAGTTGAAGTGTTTATATATATATATATATATATATATATATATATATATATATATATATAGAGAGAGAGAGAGAGAGAGAGAAGGAGAGAGAGATGGAAAGTATAACATATGTATGAGTTTTAATTAATTATCTTTTTGAAATGGTACGATTACAAAACAAAATAACATATTTAAAATATTTAATTAAATATTTTCGACATCACCCTATATAACATATGATCAATATATTAACGATTAAACCACAATATACAATGACTGTATTACAATAATCCAAAAACGAAAGAAAATATAAAAACGAATTAGTATAACAAACTTACAAATTAAAAGCTCTTATATAATAGCATATTTCCAAAAGTGGTCATAAAACCTCAACCCAACACAAAAACCTTTAAATTTGTTTTCTTTCTGAAATTTGTATATGATTTGTATGCTTGTATTCCCAAAAGATTGGCATTTTTATAGTCAATTTTTCACTAAATGCTAATTAAACATAATATAAGTTATAAAATACAATTTACTTGTTGCTAATGTTATGTAATTTATAAACTGATGTTATTAACATTTAAAATTATTGTTATTTAGTTTTAAACCAATTTTTATTATTAATAAGTTAAATAAGTCTTTTAAGAAACACTTAATATTACTATTAAAATGTAAAAAAATACACTAAATAATAAACTGATAAGATTGACAATTTACATTTAGAAAGAGACTTGCATGGATAATATGACATATCCATGACTTTTATAATTTTATTTTATTATTTATAATTTTTGTTCATTAATTTTAAAACCACGGATTATTATTAATAAATGAAAGAAAACTTTTAAAAGACACTTATTATTATAATTAAAATGTTAAACATACTAAAATACAAAGTGATAAGATAGACAACTTGCATTTTAAAAGAGACTTATATGGATACTATGGATAATATCGCATATCCATGATTTTTAATTAATTATTGCTTTGAAACAACACAAACATACAAATATATATATATATATATATATATATATATATATATATATATATATATATATATATATACACACACACACACACAAACACAATATTTAATTAAATATTATCTATATCACTTTCCATAACATACAATGATTATCTTAAAATAAAACTTAAGCCAAAAAAATATAAAAAAATTGGTATATTACAAACTTACAAATTAAAAACTTTAACATAATCACATTGCTCGAAAAATGATCCAAAGCCCTCAAACCAACACAAAACCTTTAAACTTGTTTTCTTTGTGAATTTTGTATGTGATTTATATTTGTGTGTCTACTCAAAGAGATTGACATTTTTATAGTAGAATATCAATTCATTTCTTATTAAACATATTATATAAGTTATAAAACCTTTAAATGATTAATCATTATTAAGAGACTTTTGAGTGGTATTTATTCAAATAGGATGTTTGAAATAAATATGGTTTGAGTAAAAATGTCCTAATTATAAGAAATAGATAGATAGATAGATAGATAGATAGATAGATAGATAGATAGATTGGGAACATATTTCTAAGTACATAGGAGGAAAATCAATTGTTCCTTCATGTCATGCTCTAAATTCAACATGATGTATGATTAATTACTTTGAAAGTGAAATTGTATGGGGCATTAGATTCTTAGAAATTTGTGTGGGGGTTTCAAATGCATGGGATGATAGGAAAAATGTCTCCTTTATAAGTAGAGTACTAGGTGAATGCCCGCGCGTTGCGCAGAAGAAATTATATAGTTGAAATCTTTACAAATATATGTTTTTTTTAATATAAAAATAACGTTGTTGTTAAATTTGATATAATGATTCGTATACTAAGTTGATATAGTATATTGCTTAATTTGAATTATATGATAACATATACATCAATTAAAACTGCATAATCTAAATCGTTTGAATGACCTATACCCACAAATTTCTCATGAATAAAATTAAATATAATATATGGTTTAATGTTAATAATAGTTGTTGTTATTATTAATTAATTTTTTAAAATTTGTTTGTGTAATGTTTTAATTTCTATCATTGTAATTATTTAAAACTTTAAACAATTTTTTTTTTAATTTTAAAGGTAACAATATAATCATTTATATAAAGTTATTTTTAACTATTGTTATTGTAAGTTATTTTAAGCTACTTATTTGAAAACTTTTAACGATTATAAAAATATTTTTAGGAAATATTTTAGTTAAATTGATATTACAGTTTAGTTTTTTGCATTTACCACTACAATTTATCACTTTTAACTATTCACAAAATACTCTTTGAGTTTTTTAAATAGAACTGAAATTTATATTGAAGTTGACTGTGTAATGTTATGTTTAAATTAACAATTTAAGTATTTTGTTCAAAAGTTACAGATTTAAACGGATAATGGTTTAGATAAAAAAACATATTAAATCTAATAAATTAAGTATAATATGTTAAAAGTTAAAGACATAAATTTATAAGTAGAAGTTAAAATATTATTTTAATATTGAAATTTAGTTTATTTATGATTATACTTTAGGTTTGATACTTATTTAACGTTATTAACCAACTTATAATCATTATTAGAAAGACACAACAATTTATGATTTTTAACGGTTTACAAAATATTCTTTGGGTTGTTTAAGTTGAAATAAAATTTACATTTAATTTGATACTGTAAGGTTATATTTAAATTAACAATGTAAGTATTTTATACAAATTTTTCAAAAGTTTTAGCTTTAAAATGATAATGGTTTATACAGCAACATATTAAAACTAAGTATGTTAAAAGTTAAAAACATAACCTTATAAGTAGAAGAAAATATATTATTTTAATATTGAAATTTAGTTTATATATGATTACACTTTCGGTTTGATATTTATTTAACCTTATTAACCAACTTATAATCATTATTAGAAAGAAATTGAAAAGTCATGATAGTTTCAAATGAATGTGGTGAAAGGAAAAATATTTCCATTATAATATAGTATGATATGATATGATATGATATGATATGATGATAGTATGATATATATATATATATATATATATATATATATATATATATATATATATATATATATATATATATATATATATATATATATATATATAGAGAGAGAGAGAGAGAGACATTGTCTTTATATCATTTTTTGTTAAGATAAAAAAGTTAATAATTTTATTTCCGGATTATTATCATTTCTATTTTCATGCATGCCAAACACAATATTACTATATCATGTCATGTAACATAAACATAAACATAACAATATTACTATATCATGTCATGTAACAAAAATATAAAAGAGAAATCGAAGAAATGTATACCAATGTGTTGATCATATTCCTATTTAGTAGATCGGCAATAATGTTTCCAATAACAGAATCATATCAGAAATTTAAAAACATACATTACTTAATTATAACTTTATTAAAATCTCATCTTCACATCGAAGCTAAATGGATTGAAGAAAACTAGTTTTAACACATTATAAATGTAGAAATTAAGTGATTTTTAGGCTTGTCATATGTACTAAGGTAACCCGGTATGGAGAATGTTTAACGCATGAACATCTACATGGACAATTATCCACTCATGAACCCTATCCCCAAGAGTTGTAGTTGTCTTGTGTCTTGGTTCGTTTAACGAACGAGGATGATGTAATTTATCGGTCGGTGTCGTGGCTGGTATGTATTCTTTCATTTATTTATGTTGAGTTTAAGGTGTTGTGCTTATATCATGATATGCGTAGGTACTTTTCTTTTGAATTATGTACCTGCTTTGGTGTTATTTGAATCGGGTGCGAGTCGGTCATTTATTTCCTTAGCAGCGGGTTTGTAGCCTATGTGTTGGACACACGAGGGAGTACTTACAGTGTACGGCGAGGGTACCCGGTGTGGTTCAACGTTTTGTTCGGCTGCCAGGGTGAGGCAGAGTTTACAGCAAGGCTGCAGCGGGTTTGTAGCCTATGTGATGGACACACGAATGGCCGCTGGGAGGCCAAGTTCGATTGATGAGGATCCGATAGTGCACGAGTTCCCGGATGTTTTCCCCGAGGAGTTGTCGGGTGTGCCTCCTGAGAGGCAGGTAGAGTTCCGTATCGATTTGGTTCCGGGGGCAGCGCCTATCACCAAGGCGCCTTATCGCCTTGCGCCGCGAAGTTGCAGGAGTTATCCTCACAGCTTCAGGAGCTGCTGGGGAAGGGGTTTATTAGACCGAGTAGCTCACCATGGGGAGCGCCGGTCCTTTTTGTCAAGAAAAAGGATGGTTCACAACGGATGTGCATTGATTACCGGGAGTTGAACAAGTTGACGGTCAAGAACCGTTATCCTTTACCGAGGATCGACGATTTGTTCGATCAGTTGCAGGGAGCGTCTTGGTTCTCCAAGATTAATCTGAGGTCGGGATATCATCAGATAAGAGTGCAGGATGAGGATATCTAGAAGACGACGTTCAGAACTCGTTATGGGCATTACGAGTTCGTGGTGATGCCTTTTGAGCTCACCAATGCACTGACAACGTTCATGGATCTCATGAACAGGTGTGCAGGCCGATGCTGGATCGGTCGGTGATTGTGTTCATTGATGATATTTTGGTGTATTCAAGATCTAGAGAGCAGCACGAGGAGCATCTAAGAGAGATTCTCAGGGTATTGAGGTCGGAGAGGCTTTATGTCAAATTCTCCAAGTGTGATTTTTCGTTACGAGAGGTCCAGTTCTTGGGACACCTCGTTAACCAGAATGAGATTTTGGTCGATCTGGCCAAGATTGAGGCGGTTATGAGGTGGGAGGTGCCGAGATCACCCACCGAGACCAGGAGTTTTCTAGGATTGGTCGGCTATTATCGGAGATTTATCAAAGATTTCTCCAAGATCGTCGTTCCTCTCACCAGGTTGACCCGGAAGGGTGCTGCTTTTTCATGGGGTTCGGAGCAACAGACCTCATTTGAAACACTTCGCCAGAAATTGTGCGAAGCCCCAGTGCTAGCCCTCCCGGAAGGGATGGAGGATTTTATGGTGTATTGTGACGCATCGATATCGGGGTTGGGTGCAGTACTTATGCAGAGGGGGCATGTGATAGCGTATGGATCGAGGCAGTTGAAGCCTCATGAGACGAGGTATCCCGCCCACGATTTGGAGTTGGGGGCAGTGGTGTTCGCCCTCAAGATCTGGCGTCACTATTTGTATGGGGTTCGGTGTACCATCTACACGGACCACAAGAGTTTGAAGTATTTGATGGACCAGCCCAATCTAAATATGCGCCAAAGGAGATGGTTGGATGTGGTAAAGGATTACGATTGTGAGATCCTGTACCACCCGGGCAAGACTAATGTTGTAGCTAATGCCCTAAGCCGTAGGGCGGAGAGCGCCCCGATGCGAGACATTTGTATGCGATTGACAATGATGAATCCGGTGTTGGATGCCATTCGAGAGGCCCAGGCAGTGGCCGTGAGACCGGAGAACCGTAAGAGAGAATGGGTGATTGGGCAGGTACCGGAGTTCATTACCGATAGCCGCGGGCTTATGACCTTTCAGGGTCGGATTTGGGTGTCGTATGCAGGAGGGGCACGCACCACTTTGATGGAGGAGGTGCATAGATCGAGATTTTCGATCCATCCCGGGGCCACTAAGATGTTTTTGGATCTGAAGAAGGATTATTAGTGGCCCTGTATGAAGAGGGATGTAGCATGGTATGTTGAGAGGTGCTTAACCTGTCGCAGGGTTAAGGCCGAGCACCAGCGTCCACATGGCATGTTGCAGCCACTTGAGGTTCCCCAATGGAAGTGGGAACATATTTCTATGGATTTCATCACCAATTTGCTGAGGACCGCGAGGGGTGTCGACGCGATTTGGGTGATCGCCGACCGGCTGACGAAGAGCGCTTACTTTCTTGCTATCAGTGAGAGCTCTTCTGCTGAGAGGCTGGCAGAGTTGTATGTGAGGGATGTGGTATTGCGACATGGAGTGCCGATCTCGATTGTATCAGATCGGGATGTACGTTTCACTTCCAGGTTCTGAAAGAAGTTCCACGAGGAGTTGGGGACGAGGCTGCATTTCAGTACCGCTTACCACCCTCAGACGGACGGACAGAGTGAGCGTACGATTCGGACGCTCGAGGACATGCTTCAGGCATGTGTGTTTGACTTCGGAGGGAGTTGGGACATGTATCTGTCGTTGGCTGAGTTTTCCTATAACAACAGTCACCATTCGAGCATTGGTATGCCTCCCTTCGAGTTGTTGTATGGGAGGAGGTGTCGGACTCCCATCTGTTGGGGAGAGGTAGGGCAGCGAGTGATGGGCAGCACTGAGATACTGCTTCAGATGACAGAGCAGATACAGCAGGTCAGGCAGAGGTTGTTGACAGCTCAGAGTCGCTAGAAGAGTTACGCAGATAGACGACGATCCAAGCTCGAGTTTCAGGTTGAAGACTTCGTACTCCTGAAAGTGTCTCCTTGGAAATGAGTGATTCGATTCAGGAAGAGGGGCAAGCTAGGCCCCCAGTATATTGGGCCGTTCAGGGTGACAGCGCGGGTGGGCAGGGTAGCTTATCGGTTGGAGCTACCTGCGGAGTTTAGTCAGATACATGATACCTTCCACGTGTCTCAGTTGAGGAAGTGTATAGCCGACGAGTCGGCGGTGGTACCATTGGAGGATATTCAGGAGGATCCGAACCTGAATTATGTTGAGAGGCCAGTCGCGGTGGTGGATCGGAAGATCAAGGTTTTGAGAAACAAGGAAGTGTCACTGGCTCTGATTCAGTGGCAACATCGAAAAGGATTTGAGCTGACCTGGGAGCCGGAGGCGGAGGTGCGAAAGCTTCATCCAGAGTTGTTTGTAGAATGAGACTTCAGGGGCAAAGTCTGTTTCTAGTGGGGGAGAATTGTAACATCCATATTCCCATGTATCTGATTTTAAGTATATATCTTAAGTTTTAGGGAGGGACTCGGCGAGTAGGCGCTCAGAATCGCCGAGCAGGATCGCGATTTATGTCCGGATTAATGACCGGACTCGACGAGTCGATGAATGGACTCGACGATCCCCGTTGTTAAGTAAAACCCTAAATCTTAGGGCCTGAGCCCCATTTAAAGGCCCTTATGGCCGTCATTGGTGGCCATTAATCCCTTATGAGAACCCTAGAGAGCAAAGAGAGCTTAGAGAGCATTTTGGAGGCTAATTCTTCATCCTTTGGTGTGATCTTGCAAGAAGGAGTGGGGAAATTCAAGCTAGATCGATTGTGGATCTTGGATCTGTGTTGTTCACGCTGAGATTCACGTTTTGAGGTACAAGTTCCTTCCCATTTCGTATATTTGATAGATTCCTTGAATCTAGGGTTTCCTTTGTGCCATTTTGAGTTGGATAGTGAAGCATTTGAGGTCCATTTGGGTATAGATGATAGATCTGGACCTTAAGAGGTCCAAAAGGTCCCAATCTTCCAGCTTTATGAGGTTTCATGTGAGCCTTGAGAGTTGAACCCCTATTTTTAAGGTTATTTCTCCATTTTTGGCTTTATAAGCATTGCATGAACGTAAAGTTTGAACCTTTACGTGACTTTCGAGTGTTAGGGGGATAGATCTACTGGTTGGTGAAGCAGATCTGACCTCAAAGGATCGTTTGAGTGTTTTCATAGGAGAAACTTGTCGAGCCCATAAGGGACTCGATGAGTCGAGTCGGGTTGCCCCGCGATTCGCGACCTGTGATGACCCTTTGAGTGTAGGGTTGACTCATCGAGTCGAGTGAGGACCAGGGGCAAAGAAGACATGCATGGACTCGCTGAGTCGCATGAGTGCACTCGACGAGTCTGGTCAAAGTTTGACCGTTGACTTTTAGGGTTTGGTTCACGATCGGACTTGTGGACCATTTGAAGGGTAAAATGGTCTTTTAGACTTCTTAGGGGTCATGGAAGAACCTAGTCTAGCCTGGAGAGCCGTTATTGATTTGAGATAATTGTATGTGTGTTTAGGCGGAGGCTAGATCAGTTGATACGTGTGCGAGATTATTCGAGATAGCCGAGGTGAGTCTTATCACTATACTGTACCTGGAAGGGTACCTATGTGTGAATGGAAGGTCTTATACGTGCTATATATGTTGGTATGTGATATGTATGTGTTATGTATGCTATGTATGAAAAGGACCGGAAGGTCAAGATGATATGGACCGGAAGGTCAAGAGGACATGGACCGGAAGGTCAGGAGGTTACGAACCGGAAGGTCGATACGGGTAGGACTGGAAGGTCTACCGAGATTTGGGACGAAAGTCCCCTGAGACACTTGGACCGGAAGGTCCCACAGAGTTATGGCCTGGAAAGGCGTATGTGTTGTATGTGGTATTTTGGGAAACTCACTAAGCATTTATGCTTACAATTGTGGTGTTGGGTGTTTCAGATACTAGCGAGGACCGTGGGAAGGCGCCATCATGATCCGTACACACTGAGAGAATTTATGTAGTTGAGATCTTTTGAGATTCTAGGATTTGTTTATTATGATGATATTGGATACAGTTGTTGGATATTGTTTTTGGTGATTGAAAATATGATTTAACAAATGAAAATTGTTTTGAAAATTTACGTCGTTACAAGTTGGTATCAAAGCCTTGGTTTGAGGGATTCGGGTGCATCTTCGGATGTATCTAAATTCAAGCTGAGGATTTGAGAAAGTTTTTCATAAAATAAACAATTTTTCCAAAAGAGTAGAAAACTTTGAGAAAAATAGGAAGGAGCAGTGTGTACGATCAGCCAGCGCCCGAATGGTGATTTGCCAAAATACCCTTACATTATGTGTTATGATATGATATGCATGCTAGAGTAGGCTAAGTACTCATATTAGGACTAGAGTGCCTGATCTGTGATGCCTTAGCCTAGGAAGATTTTTGCTGCTATTAGATGCTTAAGAGTGAGTAGGTAGTAATAAGGAGATTATGAGAGGTCTACCGAAGGGTAGTCGGTGCTAGTGATATATAGAGTACTTGTGAAATGGTGTGACATCCCCATTTTCACGGCCAGAAAAGACCAATTTTGTTTATGCTTTGTTTGAAAATCAGAGTAACATTTTAAATAAAAGTGTTGCGGAATTTGTCCCAAAACAAAATATGATAAAGATTTATCAAAAGCATTTCCAAGGAAATGTATTTCTTTAAAAGACTTGGGATGTCATGTTTGATACAGATCAAAAGCATAAACAGCAAAATATAAGCCTTACTGCATTATTTCGTATCTACAGGCTTATATCCGTAATCCCTCATCCCAAAACATTACATCTATGCTCATGCGCCACTACCTGTAATACAAGAAACTGAGTGGGTCGGGTTGGGGATCCTGGTGAGCACATAGGGTTTTCAACCCACAATAAATAAGTTTATTAATTTCAACAATCAACAATAACCTGATTACCCATTCCCGTTATCCTCACTTTACGTCCCTAAACACCTATCATAAGGGACCTAGCCTAAGGACCATCATCGGGATGGACACTACTGCTAAGGGGATTCCTTAGCAATAAATGTCCTAAAGGCAACCATGTGGGGGATGGAGTACACCGGTGAACACATCGTTCGCAAACACCTATAGGTTGCAAGCCTGCTAGCGTTCCACTGGACTGTCTAGAAGAGTCCGTGGTCGTCATTCATACTCCGCTAGATGACAGAATCAACAACATCAACATCGAGGCCTCTCATCATTTTATCACACATCACCTATTACATCTAACCATGTTTTACCCCAACATTTTCGTAGATATAAAATACATATACAGTTTAAATCATTAAAAACATGTATAACAATGTTCATCAGCAAAGATAGCAAGTTTATGCACACATAGCACGTAATTTATATAAAATACTTCATATCTATGTGTAAGCTGAAAGTGATTATGCACTCACCTGAAAGGTGGTGACTCAGCACTCGGACAGCGCTTCGATACTCTCAAAACAATTTTCCTTCGATAAAACCTAGTACCAATACCACTAGGGTTTAGTCTAACGATAACCGCGACAAATTAATAGTCTGACTATTATTATTATTATATAAGTGTTAAATAACACTCAATATAACTCATAATAATAGCCCAAATAATTATTTCAAGGACCTAATAATAACATTCCTATAATTATTTGAAAGCTATATTAAAAATTGTGTAAGTGTAGCTCACTTACAGCGGATTTTAACGAAAACCGGAACTTTATTTGGAGCAGCATTTCGAAACCGAAAGTCTCTTTTTCTCGAGACTCCGGGAGCCTCGGGGCTTCCTTCGGGAGCTAGGGGGTTTATCTAGGGTTTAGGGGACTCAAAAGGGGCTAGAGAGAGAAAGTAGTTTAGAGAGAGAAGTGAAAATGTGTGAAAAATCCGGGAGAATTCGCATGGTATTTATAGGGGCCGAAGTTCGGATTTACGATGGGCGTACCGAGGGTACGTTGGGCGTACTCCTCGGATAAGGCTTCCAGCTGGCTTCGCACGTGGACTGACCTCGGAGTGGATAAGAACCGGAGTACGCGGGGCGTACTCGTCCTTGGACACGGGGCGTAGGCGAGGGGTGGCGTGTCGCAATCCGAAGCGACTTCTGAGACCATCATCGGACGGTTGTGGTGCTGCCACGTCATCGATTTAGCAACAGACTTCGCAATTTCATGCTTCAACTTTAAAAATGCGTAACTTTCGCGTACGAGCTCTGTTTTCGACGTTCTTTATATCCACGCGAAGGTGGGAATGTACTCTATAACTTTCGTTTAGACTTCGTCGGCTAATTTTGACTCGATTTTAAATTTTATATTATTAACAGGCCGGGACAGGATTGGTCCGTTAAATTCTCATAACTTCTTCACCCGACGTCTGTTTTCGCCCATCTTTTTCTCGTTACGCTACCCTTAATGAGATCTTCGATTCTCGTTCAGGTCGGGTCGGCTAGAAACCGCTCGATCTAATATTCGAATTTCGGGTTGTACACTGCTAATCTGAAACATCGAAAAATCATAACTTCTTCATACGAAGTCAGATTTGGGCGTCTTTTTATCGATGTTCTTAGTTTAACATATTCTACGACTTTCGTTTAGAGCGCTAAGGCTAAATCTCGCTCTATCGTAAATTCACTATTTATGCTTCCCGGTATCGTGTCGGTTCCGTCGCGAAACTTCGACGGGTCATAACTTCTTCGTTATAACTCAGATTTCGGTGATCCTTATATCCCCGGAATCCTTCTTTCGACCACTACAACTTTATATAAAGATATCGGGTTTATCTCACACTTTAATTTTGACGCTTATTTTTATTCTTTATTAATTTTACATTTATAATTAAATAATAAGTACATAAATACACATAATACTCAAATATTTCATCTTTATTACTTCAAAAAGAGTTACAATAGTTGACTTAGACTATTACATTGTCAAAAATGTTTAGCCCTAAAACCCGGGCGTTACAATTAAGTAGCTTAGATCTGATCCCACATCGGCTGGGAAGGAGAACTAAGCATTCCTTATAAGGGGGTGTGGATACCTTCCCTATCACAATGCGTTTTAAAGCCGTGAGGGCAGCAGATCCCATAAGAACTCTGCAGTTAAGCGTGTTGTGAGTGCAGCAGATCCCATAAGAAGTCTGCAGTTAAGCATGCTCGGGCGGGAGTAGTACCAGGATGGGTGACCCCCTGGGAAGTCCTCGTGGCGAGTGGCCCAAAGCGGACAATATTGTGATACGTGCCAGAGGGGGATGTTACAACTAGGATTCGAGGAGGAGGACTTGGGGTGAATACTGATGCGGTGCGAACGGTAGTATAAGGGCCCGTATTACCAAAGACATCGTATCAGTATGCAGTCCAAGTAAGAATCCTTAGGGTACTAGGGGAACAAGTAGGTTTGCGTTATCGAGTGCGAGTATGCTTGAGTGGATCTCTGATACTTTATGTTGTATTTCAGAGAGACATCATGGTTGGGACATGCCACACACCTGAGAGCAGTGGTGTTAGCGATGAGGAGATCCGCAGGTTGATTCATGAGGAGGTGGCTGTGGCCATCCGAGCTGAGATACCAGAGATGTTCGGGTCTATCAAGACCATGTTGATCGAGACTATTGATGAGCGGTACGCGACAGTGACTGAGGCTGCGGCTGCTGCAGCTACTGTAGCTGTGGCTTCTGCCAGGCCTCAGGGAGGTGACTCGTTGTTGTTTCGGGAGTTCAGCAACACGAAGCCACCACAGTTTGATGGGACGCAGGACCCGATCGCTGCGATGAGATGGATTTCTGACATCAAGGGATGCTTCTACACTTGTTCATGTCCGGAGCATCTGAGGGTACGGTTCCCGCTGAACCAGCTTCGCTTGGGAGCGAAGGACTGGTGGAAGTTCGTGACGACGAGCTTCACTCTTGCAGATATTTCAGAGGTGACCTGGGAGAGGTTCACCACCATGTTCAGAGACGAGTATGTTCCCCAATGGAGAGGGAATGGTTGGCTCAGGAGTTCTTGACCCTCAAGCAGGGTAATGATTCTGTTACTGTGGTTACCAGGAAATTTCATGAGAGGGTGATGTTCTGCCCTGAGTAGGTGTCTACTGAGCAGGCACGCATGAGCCAGTATTTGGGCATTTTGAGAAGGGATATTTGGGAGTTTGTATCAAACTCGACTTACCAGACATTTTCCGAGCTCCAGGAAACTGCCCGGAAGAGGGAGATTGAGTTGGAGACTCGGGCCAGGGAGGAGGCCGAGTCTCGGGGGATGGATCGGCGACCGACACAATCTCAGCCGGCAGCCAAGCGGGCAAAGCCCGCCGATTCAAGATCTGGAGGCCAAAAGGGCCGCACTTGTGGAAAGTGCAACAAGGGTCATGAGGGGGTCTGTCGATCAGTTACTTGCTACAAATGTGGCAAGGAGGGGCATATAGCCAAGGATTGCCCCAAGGGATTCATGATTTGTTTTCATTGCGATTAGACGGGCCACCGGAAGGCCGATTGTCCGCAGCTGCGATGGACATCACAGGGAGTACAGCAGGGATCTGCCCCTGCCGCCGTGCGAGCTACTGAGGTTCGGCCAGTGAAGGCCGAGGCACCGAAGGCTCGCATGAGAGCCTTCCAGTTGACAGCGAAGGAGGTCTGCGCAACGCCCGATGTCGTGGCTGGTATGTATTCTTTCATTTATTTATGTTGAGTTTAAGGTGTTGTGCTTATATCATGATATGCGTAGGTACTTTTCTTGTGAATTTTGTACCTGCTTTGGTGTTATTTGACTCGGGTGCGAGTCGTTCATTTATTTCCTTAGCATTTAGTCAGCACATAAGTATCCGGCGAGAGGCGTTGAGTCGGCCTCTGCGAGTTTCTATAGCTAACGAGCGAGTAGTGTATGCTACGGATGTGATTCGAGGATGTGTACTTGAGATCTTCGGTGTGGAGTTTCCGATAGATCTGGTCTCGATTGCAATGGGGGACGTGTGTGTCATAGTGGGCATGGATTGGTTGAGCCGATTTGGGGCTGTTATAGACTTCGAGTGATAGTTGGTGACGATACGAGACCCCAGTGAGGGAGTACTTACGGTGTACGGCGATGGTACCTGATGTGTGTCAGCGTTTTGTTCGGCTGCCTGGGCGAGGCAGAGTTTACAGCAGGGCTGCAGCGGGTTTGTAGCCTATGTGATGGACACACGAGTGGCCGCTGGGAGGCCAAGGTCGATTGATGAGGTTCCGATAGTGCGCGAGTTCCCGGATGTTTTCCCCGAGGAGTTGTCGGGTGTGCCTCCCGAGAGGCAGGTTGAGTTCCGTATCGATTTGGTTCCGGGGGAAGCGCCTATCGCCAAGGTGCCTTATCGCCTTGCGCCGCGGAGATGCAAGAGTTATCCTCGCAGCTTTAGGAGCTGTTGGGGAAGGGGTTTATTAGACCGAGTAGCTCACCATGGGGAGCGCCGATCCTTTTTGTCAAGAAAAATGATCGTTCACACCGGATGTTCATTGATTACCGGGAGTTGAACAAGTTGACGGTCAAGAACCGTTATCCTTTACCGAGGATCGACGATTTGTTCGATAAGTTGCAGGGAGTGTCTTGGTTCTCCAAGATTGATCTGAGGTCGAGATATCATCAGATGAGAGTACGGGACGAGGATATCCATAAGATGACGTTTAGAGTCGCTAGAAGAGTTACGCAGATGGGCGACGATCAGAGCTCGAGTTTCAGGTCGGAGACTTCGTACTCCTGAAAGTGTCTCCTTGGAAAGGAGTGATTCGATTTAGGAAGAGGGGCAAGCTGGGGCCCTAGTATATTGGGTCGTTCAGGGTGACAGCGCGGGTGGGCAGGGTAGCTTATCGGTTGGAGCTACCTGCGGAGTTGAGTCAGATACATGATACCTTCCACGTGTCTCAGCTGAGGAAATGTATAGCCGACGAGTCGGCAGTGGTACCATTGGAGGATATTCAGGTGGATGCGAGCCTGAATTATGTTGAGAGGCCAGTCGTAGTGGTGGATCGGAAGATCAAGGTTTTGAGAAACAAGGAAGTGCCACTGGCTCTGATTCAGTGGCAACATCGAAAAAGATCTGAGCTGATCTGGGAGCCGGAGGCAGAGATGCAGAAGCTTCATCCAGAGTTGTTTGTAGAATGAGACTTCGGGGGCGAAGTCTGTTTCTAGTGGGGGAGAATTGTAACATCCGGATTCCCAAGTATCTTATTTTAAGTATATACCTTAAGTTTTAGGGAGGGACTAGGCGAGTAGGCGCTCAGAATCGCCGAGCAGGATCGCAATTTCTGTCCGGATTAATGACCGAACTCGACGAGTCGATGAGTGGACTCGGCAAGTCTGCTCTCTTAAGTGAAACCCTAAATCTTAGGGCCTGAGCCCTATTTAAAGGCCCTTATGGCCGTCATTGGTGGCCATTAATCCCTTGTGAAAACCCTAGAGAGCAAAGAGAACTTAAAGAGCATTTTGGAGGCTAATTCTTCATCCTTTGGTGTGATCTTGCAAGAAGGAGTGGGGAAATCCAAGCTAGATCGATTGTGGAGCTTGGATCTGTGTTGTTCACACTGAGATTCACGTTTTGAGGTATAAGTTCCTTCCCATTTCGTATATTTGATAGATTCCTTGAATCTAAGGTTTCCTTTGTGCCATTTTGAGATGGATAGTGAAGCATTTGAGGTCCCTTTGGGTATAGATGATAGATCTGGACCTTGAGAGGTCCAAAAGGTCCCAAGCTTCCAGCTTTATGAGGTTTCATGTGAGCCTTGAGAGTTGAACCCCCAATTTTAAGGTTATTTCTCCATTTTTGGCTTTATAAGCATTGCATGAACATAAAGTTTGAACCTTTACATGACTTTTGAGTGTTAGGAGGATAGATCTACTGGTTGGTGAAGCAGATCTGACCTCAAAGGATCGTTTGAGTGTTTTCATGGGAGAAACTCGTCGAGCCCATAAAGGACTCGACGAGTCGAGTCGGGTTGCCCTGCGATTCGCGACCCGTGATGACCCGTTTAGTGTAGAGATGACTAATTGAGTCGAGTGAGGACCAGGGGCGAAGAGGACATGCATGGACTCGCCGAGTCGCACGAGTGCACTCGACGAGTCTGGTCAAAGTTTGACCGTTGACTTTTGTTGACTTTTAGGGTTTGGTCAACGATCAGACTTGTGGACCATTTGAAGGGTAAAATGGTCTTTTAGACTTCTTAGGGGTCATGGAAGAACCTAGTCTAGCCTGGAGAGTCGTTATTGATTTGAGATAATTGTATGTGTGTTTAGGCGGAGGCTAGATCAGTTGATACGTGTGCGAGATTATTCGAGATAGCCGAGGTGAGTCTTATCACTATACTGTACCTGGAAGGGTACCTATGTGTGAATGGAAGGTCTTATACGTGCTATATATGTTGGTATGTGATATGTATGTGTTATGTATGCTATGTATGAAAAGGACCGGAAGGTCAAGATGATATGGACCGGAAGGTCAAGAGGACATGGACCGGAAGGTCAGGAGGTTACGAACCGAAAGGTCGATACGGGTAGGACTAGAAGGTCTACCGGGATTTGGGACGAAAGTCCCCTGAGACACTTGGACCGGAAGGTCCCACAGAGTTATGGCCTGGAAAGGCGTATGTGTTGTATGTGGTATTTTGGGGAACTCACTAAGCATTTATGCTTACAATTGTTGTGTTGGGAGTTTCAGGTACTAGCGAGGACCGTGGGAAGGTGCCGACATGATCCGTACACACTGAGAGGATTTATGTAGTTAAGATCTTTTGAGATTCTGGGATTTGTTTATTATGATGATATTGGATACAGTTGTTGGATATTGTTTTTGGTGATTGAAAATATGATTTAACAAATGAAAAATTGTTTTGAAAATTTACGTCGTTACACATTTTCTCAAACCCAACCTACAAACCTTGATGATGACGATGACGACGAAATGGTCCAAGAAACTCAATCACTGTTAACAAGAAGAAAAAGGGAAGTAAAGGAATGGGTAAAACGTTAACTGGGGTTGGACCGAAGAGGAGGAAGCGATGTTAAAGAAAGGTTGAATTTCTAACTCGGAAGACAAACAAACAGGAAACACGTAATCACATGAAAGGTTTTGGTATTGTGTTTTACACAACTTTCATGTGGAAATGGGAAAGAGCCCTTACCGGACGTATGATACGATCAACGGAAAATGGTGTGACTGGCGACCAGTTTTCACCAAATTTAATGACATTTTTTAAAACCTTTAAAATATACACAAAAGTTGGAGCAATGATTTCAACATTGTATCAACCGCCTCCTAACAATACAAGCTTACCAACGACGGTTAACCATTCGGCCACCAAAAAGTGTGGCTAGTTTTTCATGAGGGTCCAAAATGGTTCCTGAATTCGGAATCGATTTCGGAATCAACCACTGACTCCAGCAAAAGGCCGAGAACAACTGAGTTGGATGTGGGTTTTGGCCTCGACCTCAACGATGGGTTCGACGATACTAAGGGGGAGTTCCACTGGAAGTCCTACTTTGTCGACCGACGGGAAGGGACAAAGCTAAACGGGCGACAACGTCATCCATAAAAAAGAACATTGACGACGTACTTTCAGAAAAAATAGAAAAACATCTAAACTTTCTTGAAAGAGAGTTCGAAAAAAAGACGAAGTTCATCGCAAAAAAATAATACTTTTTTTTGAAAGAGCAGAAAAACTAATACTTTCCGATCTTAAAATTTTAAACATAAAACCCCAACTGGATATTGCGTTGAAAAATCATCAAACTTTTTTAAAAGTTTAACGTAAAGTTCACGAAAAATAAGATAGTTAGTTTCTATGTTTTTTTTATCTATCTAGGTAGGTTTTAATTTATATGTTTTTTTAACAGTAATGTAGGTTTTATGTTTTAATTTTTTATGTATTTTTATTTGTGATGTAGGTTTTTTAATGAAATTTTTTATTTTTATTATCAAAATATTTTTTGGTTTTGAAAATTATTTTTTTTATTTAAAGTAATATCAAAAATAAATAATAAATAAGTATTGATGATGTGGAGTGGTGACAGTTTCCAAGAGTTTATAGTGTGGTAGTTAGGATATGGTGAAGATGGAGTGACACTCATATGATCGTCACTTTTCTATTAGACATATATTAACCATACACCTTAGACCAAGTCTTCACAAATCCCAAATGACTCTAAAATTAGATACGGTAAATTACATCATTCATCCATCGTGAATGTGTCAAAATGTACGTTTCGTCTCTATTTTAAAAATTTAACTCGGATTGTCCCTCATGTCGTGAAAAGTTGCATGCTTCATACCTTATTAGTTTAAATTTGCACGTTTCATCCCTTGTGAGACTTGAAAGGACTATAATGTCCTTTTTATTTTCATTTTCATTTATTTTTAACATTTTAGATTATTTTTAATTATTAAAAAGTATTTTAAATATTTTTCTATTTTGTTGAAGAACACTTGACCACCACTAACACTAGTAATCTACACAACCACCGGAAAATGAAGAACCACTAGAAAACGGAGCACCATCGCCATCCCTCGCCTCACCTACTCCCCGGTTCTAAACTCATATGTTTCACGATCACTCCAGATGTATACATGAATTCCAGTTGCAAGTTTTCCAGTGGTAAAGTGTGTAGCTTCTATCAACCACTACCATCCACTGCAGATTCCAGCATAAAAAAACCCCATCACCACCATTTACTGTAGTTTTCAGCATAAAAGACCACCACCACCCACCATTTCTTCCCCTTTTTTCTTCGGAAAACTTATATACAGAAACCCCCCACTCGACAATTCCATACACCTACGTATTTTTCACCTGTCGCCAAAGATCTTATTTTTTTTCTTTCCGAGGGGAGATTTGGAACTTGCCTTTTTTTCCTTGTGGAGATCTGATATTGATGGGAAAAATCAAGCATAAGTTGATCCATGGTTGACGGTGCAGAAATCAAACGATGGTGGATCGGTGACTGAAGCGATTTTGTTTCGTAAAAGGGAAGAGAAAGATGAAGATATGAGCGAAAGTGATGCAAACGTCGGCAAAGGACGAATCAAAATCAAATGGTGGAGGGTTTTATGATCTCGTCGGGTCTGCCTATAATGACCTATTGAAGTTGACAGTGGTTGGACAAGTCTAGGGTCACCAAAAAATGTTAGAAAGAAAACATAAGAGAAAGAAGTTGTTGAATCGATGGAGAAGAAGAAGGTAAAGTAAGATTAAGGGAGACGAAGTTGGGGTAGTGAGTGGCAATCGAAAAAGAGAGAAAGAGAAAGGTTGGTCTCACCGGAGAGAGGAGAATGAGCGTCGGAGTTGGGTGGTTGTCGGTTGTGAGTGTAAATGAGAGAGGGAAAGAAGGAAACTGGAGAAAGGAGGACGGGAGGGGTGAGATATTAATTTTTTTATTTTTATTTTTTCTGTTTTTTTTTTAAGTCTAAAAATTGATAAATAAGTAATAGAAAAATAAAACAAAAAAACAAGTTATTAAGGGTAAAACAGTCATTTAATGTCAATTGGAATTAAGCATGCAAGAAAAAACAAAACCAAAGACAATTCGAATTAATTAATCCTCCCTAATAAATAAAAATAATTTTGACATATGTCACTCTCTCATTAACTTGAACCCATGTCATTTTTCTGGTATTTTTGATTAAATATTTTTTCCATTTGTCATTTTCCTATTCTTTTTAATCTTTTCTTAATTAACATATATTTACACCTCAATTAATAATTACCTTAATTGAAAAAAACCAATAAATTACAATATTAATACTCATATTTAATATGTTTCCTTTTAAATTCAAATTTTAAATTTTAAATTTCAAATTTAAATAAAATTTTGTTTAAACTTTTATATTTAATTTTTGTTTTATCAAACTCGTATAACACACGGGTCTCACACCTAGTTTTTAAAAATAAAGAATAAACATACATTTTGGCACATACAAGAAATGGTATAATTTACGCAATTAAATATTTAAAACCTTCTATCTGTATTTAATTAATAAGCTCGCTGTAATTTACCCAATTAGATATTTAAAACCTTCTATCTATATTTAATTAATAAGCTAGCTTTCATTATGGAAATCCCAAATGACTCTAAAATTAGATATTTAAAACCTGTTATCTATATTTAATTAATAAGCTAGCTTTCATTACTTAGTGTCGACAAATTTAACCATAAAAAAAAGCCTAAAACATAGTGTGTTTTTCACGACCCATATTCAAAGTAGTCATGTTAATTTTGTTTTTTTTACTATATCTTTGATGTCAACTATGGATGACACTAAATTTGAACATGTCAGTGTTTGATGTGAAAGCAAAACATGCTAGTAGCGATTCTAGACTAGGTTTACTGAGTTGATTCGTACCGAGTTGAGTTATAAATATGGGGTCAACGTCATATTTAGTTAAGTCCCTGGTCACAGGAACATAAATGTTGATTGAAAGCTGGAAAGTTGAAATTTGTGATCGCAGTAGGGTGGTGGGGTGGAGTGGGATCGGCTGGCGGAGTCAAACTTGAAGAAGAAGAGTGGACTTTAGGATGGCTAATTGCGTACAATGAAGGGAGACCATTACTATATACAATAATACAAAATAGTATTTGTTATTTTTAATTATTGTATTTAGTAAATACAATGATAAGAAATGTATTTTATTTTATAATATACAGTTTTTTTTTTATTACATGGCTATATATTTTTTATTCTTTCTAAACGATATACCACATTAAAGTTTAAATCTACTGGGTTAATTTACGAAACAACTAAATTTTGAAGTGTTTATTTATTTATTTAGACTAAGTTGTGGGTTTTGAAATATAGTATTATATTTTTATCCTTTTATTACAATATTATCTATTTTGGAAGATCTGTCAATTTATAAGTGAACAATATTTATATTATGATTATATTGTTTTAATAAGATGTACATATTTTCAAAGAAGTCGCTGTATTAAGAACATATAAAAAGTAGAATATTTATGAGGTATACATTGCGATATTTTTTACATTTATTCGTCATTAAATTACACTATTGTTGTATTCTTGACTATTGGATTTGGTTTTGTATTTGCAAATGACATGTTTTCTTGAAATTGATAATTTTACACAGAAGTAAATAGTCTAGGTACCATATGCACGAGGTTAACCAATTTTTATATGGAAAATAGGCATTTGTGTAAAAAAAAACATAAACATAAACATAATACATACAATTGAACTTATTTCATTTATAAATTACAAATACACTGGATAATAAGATAAAAGTACTCTATATCACGTATTGACTTTTTCAGACAAAAGGTTCATTGTCCTAAATCTAAAGTGACAACAACTCAATGCGACAATCTAAATAGATTGTAAATTTGTAATTACGGTTAAAACAAGAGCACCCATGAATATTATTCTAATGAATATAAATAAACTACATAAAAACAGCCAAATAGAATATAAATAAACTACATAAAAACAGCCAAATAAAATATGGTAAATAGTAAAAACAAACATTCTGTTTACACCAAAATTCTAATTTGACACTGTATTTTTTTTTTTTTTTTTTTTTTTTTTTTTTTTGTCTTAAAATTGACATTGTATTTTTCAATTTGTTATAATTCTGACCTCTTGACCGGTCAACCAGGTTACATGCTGACGTGGCATGATGACGTGTCAGTTTTGATGACGTGGCATGCAGACATGATATGCTGACGTGTCAAAATTGAATTTTTTTTCCATAAAAAACACCAAGTTTTCACTTTTTTCGATTTTGACACTAAGTTTAATTTTTCTTTCAATTTTGACACTATGTTTTTTGTTCCAAATCGAACATCATTTATCAAATTTTGTTTAATTTTGACAATTTTTCATTTGAAACCGTATAAATATTTTTTTTTATTATATTTTAAACTGTATAAATATATTTTTTTCGTTTAAAAACCACATTTTTATTTAAATACAAGATATTTTTTTCATTCAAAGCATAATATATAAATATGTATTAGTTGTATCATGAGAATCAAACTAACCATAACAATTTCATGGGTTGCAAACTTGACATTCGGATTTTGATCGGTTACACGTCTCCAAACCTCAAAACTCATTTTAAAGTTACGTATTTAATATAAAATACGGTTTTTATATAACTAATACATATTTATACATAAAATTATGGTTTGAATGTAAAAAACTTGTGTTTATACAAAACTATGGTTTTTATTTGAAAAAAACATTTATACGGTTTAAATGTATTAAAAAAATATTTATACGGTTTCAAATAGAAAATTGTTAACATTGAACAAAATTGAAAAAAATGATGTTCAATTTGGAATAAAAAAACATAGTGTCAAAATTAAAAGAAAATTAAACTTAGTGTCAAAATAAAAAAAAAATAAAAATAAAAAGTGAAAACTTAGTTTTTTTTGTGGAAAAAAAATTCAATTTTGACACGTCAGCATATCATGTCTGCATGTCACGTCATCAAAACTGACAAGTCATTATGCCACGTCAGCATGTAACCTAATTGACCGGTCAAGTGGTCAGAATTATAACAAATTGGAAAACACAGTATCAATTTGAAGACAAAAAAAAACACAATATCAAATTAGAATTTTGGTGTAAACAGATTTTTTTTTTTTTTACTATTTACCTAATAAAATATAAACCACACGACTACATGGAATTTACGTGTACGCTAGAAAATACAAAATTATTGTGGGTAATTAGGTAATCGAACGAATGTAGAGATTATTTTGAGAAATTTAAACCCTTTGGATTCAAATGCTAGTGATGTGTTTAATTTTATATGTTCAATGTCAATCTAAAATAGTTTTGGGTTGCACATCGAAAAAAGGAATAAAAAACAAAACCACATAAGAAAAATGTATATATGGGCCTTACCCCTCATCAATTATCAACCGGATATTCCGTCTAGAGGGGCAAACCCCTCACCTCTTCATTCCTAAACATATATAGTGATTTTTTTGAAGAAAAAAATTGTAAGAAAAATTGTTATAGTTCCATTCAAATAAATATTAATTATTGTATATAATAAAAAAGAAAAAGAAAATTATTAAAATTCTTTTAAGAAAATATTGTCGCCGGATGTCTTCGTCTTTGTCTTGGATATCATTTAGAAATTGACTTCATTTTGGAGAGTTTTGTAACTTTTCTTTTTTTGAACAACGAACTTTATTAGAAAGCGACTAGCATCAAGCACATCGGTGAAAGAGAGTTTTATAACTCATCTTCATTTTCCTCTAAATCAATAGGAGCGTTGAAGCATTCCCTTGTATGGATAATTTGAAATAGTTATGTAGAAACTCTTTGAAATAGTTAGTTTAAATCTTTCAACAATAAATATAATTTGTGAAAAGAGTACACGAGAATGTCACAATCAATATTAAAAACAAAAGGATAAATGTAATTACTATTTCAAACATATATCATATAGTCTTCTAAATGTCCATAAGCACCTAGATCTCAAAAATATTACTAAGCATGTGCTATTAACCTTAACACATGTCTAAATAATAGATTATACTTGAAAAATCTAATAAGTCATAGTGTAGTTAAACATTGTAAGACTGGTATGTAAATGGACATAAGATTCATATACAAATGTAATAACCCGACAAAAACTTCTTATAAAAATAAACTTCTTTAAAACTCATCAAAATTTATTTTGGACAGAAAACATTGTATAAATCAAAGTACACTATTATAACATCCTGAACTTCATAAAAACATCATACAAGAATAAACAATATAATATTGCAATGAATAGCATGGAACTAAAGTCCAAACCTCAAGTCAACTAATCTATATAGTCGATGTCCCTCGTCTTAAGTGTCTTCCCATGTTAAACTCGAGGACAAGTGATTGTTATTTACACTGAAACGATAATTAGCACAAGCACAATAATAATTAAAGGTGTCCACACCATTACTTCGTCAAACTAGGTTACATGTGAATCATCACACATAAAAGATGTGAAAGGATTGTAAAGCCCAACACACATGGATGAGTTCTAGAAGAACATCTACAACGTTGTTACTTAATTAATTTTTTAATAGATAAGGTATTCCTTATATTTCCGAACAACACAAGTCTTAATGCCACCCAAAATGGATGCACGTGATCATGTTTCAAAATGCCAACTTCATTCAGAAAACATTAAAAATATATAACATCCCTATTTTAATTATTTATTTCTCAAAATAATACATGAATGAATGCAAAAAATATACATATAGTGTTCCAATAAAAGCTATGTCTATATTATTACAAGCACGTGAAATCAACTCAAAGAACAATTCTATATTAGGAGGAGACATGTGTTTTATGTTAAACTACTCACCTCAAATGCATAAATAATCTTCTATTCCATTTCACTAGATGGAAGGAATGTCAAGAATCACCAAATTCATTAACAATAATTAACCTCTAATTAGAAAATTAAGGTCACTAAACTCAATTTGAACTCATTTGAACTATTAAGTACTTAATGCATGACTATATGGGAGCCAAAGATACTACAAATTGATCCACCAATTCCTTATGGTTTATATAGGAGAATTTTTTGACTTTGGGCAGTATGTAACATGGTTTTTGTAAATTTTCAAAGGGATTTACATATCGCATGTGTAGATGGACAAGTCACTATTTTGTGCAAAAACAAAAAAACAACATATTGTGCTAAATCTATTTATAACACTTCTAATATCGTTTTAATGAATTTTAATGTTTATAACATATTCAAATCTAGAATTAATTATGTAATAAAATTTCTATAACATTATTAACCTAAAGAAATATCTACTAGATAAATTATCATATAATTTCAAGTTGAAGTTTCCAAAACTTCAAAGTTTATCACCAAGTTTGTGTTAGGAAGTAATGTGAATAAAACACGAAACTAAAAACATACAAGACAAAATATTTACGTGGTTCGGTCAAGGTGACCTACGTCCACAAGCAGGATGGAGTGATCTTTATTTATGAGATCTCAAACAAAGATTAAAAGTACAATTCAACATATTCGCCTATCACTCTAGAATTCAAGACACCTTCAAATGACTAGCATGCATCCTTATTTATATACTAGAGACCAGACCTAAAACCCTAATGGGCTAAGCCCATTAATCCATAGGCCAATGAAAGGTGTCAATCAATCATATCCCGCCATGTAGTAGCTTCTGGAACCTTCATCCTTGATATGCATTGCATGAGCATCAACAACACACATGATGGACCATCATGATCCATAGTGGCTCATCATGATGCAATACTGGCACATCAAGATCATCATCACTCATCAACCATAGTAGTGGCTCATTGTGGAATAATGGTTGAGCATCCTTAGACAATCTTGAGCATCATAGAGGACATCACAACATAAGTGGCTGATCAATGGATACCATGGCTCATCAGGAACCAAATAGTGCACCCTTGCACCAAGATGACACATCAAGTATGTGGATGGTGCATCTTGAACAAGTGGTGCATCAGGTTTCATGAGTGGCTCACCTCCTTCACAAATTATGCATCTCCTTCACAAGTGGTACACTTGTTTCCCAAGGTAGTGAACCATGATTCCCAATGACGGACCTTGCCTCCTAAGTGGCATATCCAAGCTCAGGATGCTCCATACCCCTCTTATAGAAGATTAGTTCTTTTGTCACTTGATTTGTTCCTTTGTCAGATGATCCATCCCCTTCTCAGATTATATGTTCCTTTCTCACATGTTGCATTGAACTCCAAGTGCTCCATTGAACCCAAATGGTCCATGAGAATGATCTAAATGCTCAAGTCACATTTGAAAATCTTCGTCTTAACTTGAGTATCATCTGAACTCCACCTTAAGGAAAGAACTTCCTGTCCCTTCCCACCATCCATCCATGAAGGGCCTAGTTCCTGCAAATACCAACCAAGTCCAAGCAAAGCTTGAACTTCTCTATGGCTAACAACATTGTCAATATATCTATTGGGTTCACTTTGGTATCAATATTCAATATAGAGAACCTATATGTTTCCAAAATGTCACTATTAACACACAACCATAGGCGTCTTAAGCAAATAAAATTTATCACTGCTCGAATGCACTAAAGGATAGCACAGGGAACTAGGGTTGAATCCTCAGGGACACGGCCTAAAAGTTAATGCCTCTTTGCGTAAGGCACATACTAGTCGTAAACAAAAAATACTAAAAAAGGAGATTTTTTATTATTATTCAAAACTAAAATAGCAGTGAAAAATAACTAAAGAAAATTCAATAATAAAGAGCAAATCCAGTTCTGCTGCGACTTTCCTAATCATGCAATCAACACAAACCTGATTATTCAAAATGTGTTCTATCTAAGCTGGTACTGAAAACTACTAATAAGATCTAGTAAGTTCTATTTTACCTAGTTAATTAACGAAAACAAGATCTTCAGTTAATCCCAACTTTTTACTAATTTAATTAAACAAGCACGTAATCAAATTAGAAAAGCAATGTTATGATTTGTGTAAATTCACAACAATATTGCAATACTTCTCATTAGCTTGGAAGCATAAAAATACGAAATATCGGTTTATAACATAGTCAAATCTCAACATGTAACCGATTTGTTACTTGTTACTTATTATCAGTTGATTAGAAAAACTACAGATTCCATTAACCGATTAACTAGGTTGATTTAATCTCAATTTAGGTGATCAAGCTAAAAAGAACTAAAATCAAACATTCATTAAACACAAAATTGAAAAATCTAGATAGAATCAAAAATAAAAAACCAAGTCTAATGATTGATTACATGGAAAATACTAATCTATGTAGAACTAAAATATAGGGTTTAGCTAGACGTGGCTAAAATCTTATCAAAACTAATGAAAAGAGACATTAAAATAATAATTCTAACCAAACTAGATGATTGAGACTATTCACAACCTTCATATCTTCAAAAAGGGATGAATAAGTGCAAAAAATCGCTAGCATAATTCGTTTTCGTCGTATGGGAACGTATAAGGTTCTAACTGGTTAGAGAGACAACCTTTGTATACAATCTAGCAACAAAAAACGTGACTTAAAAAATATGATCGCATTTCTAGGAAAAATGCAATCGAATTTTTCCTTCGAAGTCTTAGAAATTTCCGTATTTCGTGTTTAATGAAATACGATGCTATTTTGGAAACTTTTCTCATATCAAAGAGAAAATGTGATCGCATTTTTAGGGGAATCACGATCGCATTTTTATCCAAATTCCTCAAATTGAATTTTTAGTTCAGCAAATTCTCGAAGCATTGATGCAGTCACATTTTGGTAACAAGCACGATCACATTTTTCATAAAACGCGCGTTTCAGTCGCGAATTTAAGCAAATCGAACCCATCATCCAGCTTCCTTAGGTGTTTTTAGCTCCATTAATCTCCAAATATGCATCCAAAGTTTCTCCCAGAGTACAGATCCACTCAAAATGTCTGGAAACGACATAAAAACATGAGCAACACGAGAATTATGACGATAAACATGAGTTGAACATTATTTAAACTAATACATCGATGTTAATTTATTTTATTTCCTTCTATTTTATAGTTTATTTTAGATTTTTAGCTCTTTTTATTATTATTTCATTATATTTTTTTTTATTTTCTTTCTCATGGATCGTATCGGGTGCTTTCTATCTTGCATGAGGTGTTTTGCAGGCTTTTGGATTCTCGATGTTATTGCTGTTTAGCTTGGAGATGGGCTTGGTGGGCTCTCGAGGAATTATTGGGCTTTCCGTATCCATCAAAGAAGAATTGGCATTAAAATGGTGAAGACTTGGATAAAGTGGGCTTATGAAGATGGGACATGGACTCTTATTATTGGGTATGGACTATCCATTTGAAGCTTGAATATGATTGGCCAAATTTGAATCATGTGAGCTGTGAAGGGAACCAATGGAAACTTGATTAGTGGGTGGAGTAGTGGAGAAAAAGAACCAATAGTGTTTCAGCACCATTTGCGAGGGTGGGGGTCTCAGTCGCACAAACTTGCGAGGGTACTCGCACAACTGCATACTTTGGGCAATTTTGGTTATTTTGCTCATCATTTACCTTGGGGGTTAGGTTTGCTAGCCACACTTTGATTTTTCATCATTGGAGCACCTTGGCGGTGATTTTTAAGAGCTTGAGCTACACTCTCATCATCCTTCTAGTAATTGTTAGTTTCTTGATGTGAAAACACTTTTGTGATTATTATCTTGTTGCCATGAGTGGCTAATCTCTTTATTTTTGTTGACTTGGGCTAAAACCCTTGGATATTTGTGGGTTTTGAAGGATTCATGCTTGATTGTAATTTATCTTATATTTATGATTCTAGTACATAATTCTTATGCTTGTTTAATACTTTGTTCACGAACTTGGTATTTGACTGAGTAATTGTTGGTTTATTTCTTTGATTTATCATTAAATCATTGAATTTGCTTAGAAAAAGGGCTTTATGATGGTAGAAATCATCTATAGTTTATGGATCATGACTCCTTTATGGATGTATAAGCATTGACATCCTCCAGAAATTGAGGATTCCTTCATTCTTAAGGCTAATCAACTTTCTTGAGTTCAATTGCTTCAATTGAATCCTTGATTTCGATTAAGAAGGTGTGTTGTGGGCTTCCCCAACCTCCATACTACCTTTTAGGAATCTTGGCATATCATGTTTCATGATTGCTATAACCAATTTGGGATCAATGATAAGCTTCATATTGAATCCTAATGATAAACACACAAATGTTCATTGTGTTGAATTGATTTGGTTGACCAATTATCTCCAATATTTGAGCATCTCGACATCTTGCTTAATTGCAAGTAATTTAGTTCTTCAAGTCTTTTAGTTTTCAAGCAATCACAATCCCCCAACCCCCCCCCCCCCCCCCCCCCTTAGTTTAATTGTAGTTAGTTAGTTTTATTACACTAGTTCTATTGATTGCATTAGTGACTGAATACAACCATTTCCCAGAGGACAGATGCCCCTTTTTACCATTATATTACGTTTTATTTACAAGCAAAGGGTTTAATTTGATTGGTGGACTTGACATCCCACCAAGTTCTGGTGCTATTGATGGGGAATTTGGTTATTGTTATTTGATTATTTATGCCTAGGTCTACAAGAAACTGTGAACTACTACACAATCTGGAGATTCAAAAAGAAGCAAAAAGGTTAAAAAAGTTAGACAAACAATCAAAACAACAACAACTCATTCAATCTACTTCCTCTTCTCCACTAATCAACATAGAAGACCAAGTTCATACTTAAAGTGATATCGACATCAAGCCAACTTCATGTATTGTTGGTAATTTCTTGGAAGACATTACGTTTAAAAACTGCATAGCCATGAATCACACTCCACCTCACAATCCCAACCCAAACCCAAAGCATCAATATGCCAATACCCCCCCCCCCCCCAACAACCAAGACAACAACAATACCAAAACTAAGAACCTATCATAAATATGTCACCTTGGAATCAACCCCCTTCTCACCCAAATCAACCCAATTATCAAAAACCACAACCACAAAACCAAAACAACCAACCTCAAAAAAAATGCTCTTCATGTTCACACCAACAAGCACATCAACCACAACAACCCATTTACCAACAACCTCCAATGTACCAATACCCTATCTACCAAAAACAGAAACCTCTCTACAACCAATATCCAAACTACTAACCTTATCCACCATAAAATGTTCAATCACCAAACAATACCCATACCAACCTTACCAACAACCTCCCAATTACATGCAACAAAACCCCAATCCACACAATCCCCCTCAACGGTTAACACTTTGACAAATGATGGAGACAAATGTTACCCATACACCTCTTCGTATTGTTTATCCCGCAAATCATCAAGGGATTTAATTGAAGTCACGTTTCATACATCAACTCACCAAGTTTCATGGTTTGGATAGAGAAGAACCTCAAAGGCATTTGAAGTCCTTTCATATGATATGTGTTAGTATGTTACCCGAACATGTGACATTTGATGATTTCAAGTTAACCGCCTTCTTACTCACCTTGGAAGATAAAGCTAGAGAGTGGTTATTCAAATTACCACCATGATCTATTCATACATGATAAGAGTTACTAAAAGCCTTCAATAGAAAGTTCTATCCCACCTCTCGAATATCAAGTCAAAGGAGTGACATTTTGGGGATTTGTCAAGGGGAGAATGAGACTTTTCATGATTTTTAGGAGCGCTTTAAAACCTTGTGTACAAGTTTTCCTCAACACAATATACCCGAATAACTACTTCTTCAACAATTTTATGAGGGTATGAATGAAAAAGATCAGAGTATTATTGATGCTTCAAGTGATGGTGACATCTTCAACAAGACACCATAAGAGATAAGATCACTTTTTGGCACCATTTCTCAAAATCAAAAAACTTTTGGCCTCGAAATGACATGAAGAGAAATCCCCCACTAGTTGTTGGTGAAGTTAGCAACACCCAACACTTGGAATCAAAACTATGGGATTTGACAAATGTGTTGAGTTAAATGGTGGTTGGAAGTGGTCAAAAATTAATGGTTTGGGGTATTTGTGACTCGGAGGATGTTAATGTAATAGGAGGAAACAAGGTCAACCAAGACCCATGGGATTTTAAAATACCTACAATTCAAATTGGAGAAATAACCCAAACAACCAATACCCACAAAAGCAAAACGCACCACATGCTTTGATGAGACCCCAATATCCATAATATTTATCACAAAAACCTCCCTTTCCACAACATACCCAACCATAATATACACCATAAACACCTCATCCACCTCTACAATATCAAGAAACTTAACAACAAGGCCAATCAAGTGGTAACCATCAAATGAGTCTTCAAGAACTTGTTACTTCTCTTGCTCAAAGCCAAACCCAATTTCAACAAGAGACAAAGACCACATTCTTTAACATTCAAGCACAAATTGGAGAGTTGGCCACCACTCTCAACAAGATGGAACAACAGGGTAAACTTCCATCTTAAACCAAGAAGAATCCCAATATGAATGCAATAACCATGAGAAGTGGGAAAAACCTTGGAGAAAGAAACCCCAAAAGAGTTTAAAGAGAAGAAGAAGATGAGGCTATTATTGTTGAGCCTTCAAGGGTGGCAGTTCCTCCAAAGGAACCGGTTGTGCCAATCCTTGATCACCCTAAATCTTCCAAAAAGCATATCAAGACATTGGTCATTCCACAACCTTTTCCCTCCCAGTTAGCCCTCTCAAAGAAAAAGGAGGAAGAGAAGTATTTTCTTGAAACTTTCCGCAAGGTCCAAATCAACATTCCACTATTGAATGATATTAAGCAAATTCCAAGTTATGCAAAATTTCTCAAGGATTTGTGCACCAAGAAGAGGAAATTCAAGGCAAATGAAAAGATTCAATTCAATGAAAATGTGTACGTGGTTATCCAAAAGAAGTTACCTCCTAAATCCAAAGATCTAAGAATGTTTGTTATCCCTTGCATTATTGGTGATTTGCAGGTTGAAAGTGCCATGTTAGACCTTGGAGCCTCAATCAATGTGATGCCATATTTGGTCTATAAATCTCTTAATTTTGGAACTTTAGAAGAAACCAAAGTAATCATTTAATTAGCAGACAAGTCAAGTGTGTTTCCAAGAGGAGTGTTGGAGGATGTGTTAGTACAAGTTAATCAACTTGTTGTCCCCACAGATTTCTATATCATTGATCTTGAAGAGAATATTCCTTCCAAATAATCTATGATCCTCCTTGGAAGACATTTCATGAATACCTCTAACACAATAATTGATTTCCATAATAGGAAGATCACTATGGAATTTGATGGATAGATCATTCATTTCAACATCTTTGAAGTAATGAGATACCCTGACAACATTTCTCCATTGTACTGGGTTGATGTGATTGAACAAATAACCCAAGAAGTGTTTGAATTATATCATGGGAATATTTTGAAGATGGTACTCAACATGAGTCTAGAGTGTGAGAGTTTGAAGGACAAGTCGGACAAGTATATATTTGGAACTGAAGTTGAAGAGATTGTGAAGACTTTGGAAGTCAACAAGTCAAAAAATAAAGATTTCTATCAAGTTTCCTTGTCTCATTTTCCCAACAAGATGACCCCTTCCATTATCCACCCACCCATACTTGAATTGAAAGTCTTACCTAGCCAATTGCAGTATGTTTATCTAGGTAAGGGAAAAAATCATCTGGTGATCATCTCCTCTCAATTGAAATATTTTTGAAGAAGAACAATTGGTAAAAGTTTTGAAAGACCACAAAGAGGCCATTGGGGTGGACAATAGTGGATATAAATAAGATAAGCTATAATGTATGCATGCACAAGATTCTCATGGAAGATGATTGCAAGCCGAGGGGAGAGGCTCTAAGAAGATTGAATCCTCCAATGATGGAAATGGTCAAGAAGAAGATAATTAAAAGGTTCAAAAGGTGCAAAGAGAAGAAAAAAACGTTTCATGACAAGCACATAACCCAAAAATACTTTATTCTCGATCAAAAGGTTCTTACTTTTTCACTCACACTTCAAGTTATTTCCAGGACAATTGTGATCTCGATGGCATGAACTTTTTATTGTTGTAAAAGTGTATGATCATGGTGCGGTTGAAATCAAGAGTTTAGATACGGATAAAATCTTCAAAGTGAATGGACATGGTTTGAAACCAATTTATGAAGGATTTTACATGGGAGATTTTAACAACAACACATTGGAAACCACGGTCTATGAAGATTGAAGGAAGCGATACCATGTCTTGGCAAAGACGTTAAATAAATTCATTGTGAATAAATAAACTCTGCTTGAAGTTTGGATGTTTCTAGGCTTGAAGTTGGTCAAAAATAAGCATCTCAAGGTTTAGCAATGATTTTGGTGATGTTTGGAATAAAATCGGGGTTTGTGGAGAAAAAAAAGAAAGAAAAATCTCAAGAAATCAGCAATTTGTGCGGCATAGGTGTCCACACGCACACATTTGCACGACCATGGCTCACCTATGCAAGTTGCAACTCAAAATACTTCAAATATGAGATGCCTACTGATGTTTGCGTGCGGCCAGTCCCCCACCCATGCAGGGTTTGTGAGATCAAAGCCCCTACCCATGTAGACATCTGCGAGACTACCTCTTCTCATACATAACTAGTCGAGGGTACCAGCACAAATCTACCACTTCACAAGAAAAATTCAATCCATTGCATTTGCTTCCTTTATGCTACCAAGCTTTCACCAGTGTGTATTTGGGCGGCCAAGAACTCCACCCATGCATCGTTGTGAGACCCATGTGTTGCTTCCATACCGTCCTCGTGAGCCTCCACCACCTTGATCCCGATATGAACCTTCCTCACTCTCCTCCTAAGCATTAAGGACAATGCTTAATTTTAAGCTTGGGGTGAGGTAATCTTTATTTTATTTTTATTTAGGTTGTATATATTTGCATTTTGAGTAATTCAGTTAGGACATTCATAATGCATAAAAAATTCAAAAATATTGCATATTATGTTTCTTTCTTTTCTACCTTTTGTACTTTTTAGTTGCATCCTAGATTAGGGCTTCATGCATTTTGTTTTCTCTTGTCTTCTCATCCCTATAGGTACCAGAGTGCGAAGTCATAAGTATTGAATAATAGATGGGTCCTGGGTCTTGTTATGGAATTTCTTGTTATGGACAAATAGGACACACTATAAGCCTCAAAGACAACTTTGAGGCTGCTTGTGTGGGGATTTGATGTAGGTAGCTTGATTGGGTCTAGATATGGATGGAAGTGGTTAGTTAGGACGACGTGTACAAGCAAAGATTAGTCTGGTAAGGTATTTGAAGACATTAAAGATCCACATCTTGGTTTTGGGGGAATACCCCTTAGTACTCCCGAGTCTCGCCTGAGCCTTGCTTAGTTAGATTCTCACCACCTTTTCAAGATAGGTAAAATTATCTAGGGGTCTAGAGTAGATATTTAAAGAGGTTTTGTTCATCACATCATATTGATGAGCTTTGAGGTGGGTCCCCCAATTAACATATTTAGGACCAACTTTTTTCAGTAACACCAATTTTTAAGTCATATCCTACTCTTTTTAGTAGATCTTGATACATTGTCAATGATCATTAGGTGGTCATGTTAGCCTCTATCTGTTACTCCATTTTCACATTATTGGAGTCTTATGTTATATAATGAAATTACGTAGACCTTCCAAGAAGAAAAATAAAGAAAAAGAGAAAAACACAAAAAGAAGAATCCAAGTTCAAGATTCTATCCTAAGAAAACAAAAAAAAGAGAGAAAAGAAAAGAAGGGAGAAATAACAAGACAAAAGATCGAGCAGTAAAGAGACTGAAGACCAAATAACAGAAGTTCACGATTGAAGATTTAGGTTGAGTAGATTTTTATTTTTATTTTTAAATTTTTTTTATTTTGGTGAGAAAAGGCAATGAAGATGAGACGGTAGATTGTAAGGATATTATAAGGGAGAAACTCCTAAAGCCAGATGTTTGCTCGGGGGTCGTGCTGTAAACCATATTTCGTTATGATACACTTTGTCTGACCAATGTAGGAACCATCGTGTTTGAAGAGGTGCTTAAGGATGAGATTTATAACCGGAAAACCGGACCGGAACTGGAATCAGACCAGAACCGGAACCGTTAGAACCGGAATATATAGAACCAGTTCTGGTTCCGGGTTTAAAAATTGGCTTTATTCGGGTTTCGGGTAATCCGGGTTTGGGTCCATCGGGTCCGGGTAAACCGGGTCTAAAAAACCGGAACCGGTTTTTGGAACCGGAACCATTTTTAGGGCCGGAACCGTTTTTTTGTGAAACGTTTAAAATATGCATATCTCATTCGTTTCAACTCCGATTGACATATAGTTTTTTCCAACATGTAGTTTACAGTTTGTACATGATTTTAGACTATAATTTTGTCATTTTTGGTTTAACATTCAATGATTTATAGTCCTCCGAAGTCGGGATATCAAAATTGAAAATTTTCAACTTTTCAGCTATTTGTTTAAATACTTTTTATTATGTGAAAATGTTAACAAATGCATAACACATTCGTTTAAAGTCGGATTGAAATGCGGTTTTTTTCAGAGTTTATTTTAGAGTTTGTACATGATTTTAGACTATAATTTTGTTAATTTTGGTTTCATATTCAATGAGTTACAATCCCCCAAAGTCGGGATATCAATATGACATTTTTCAAAGTTCAACCCACTAAGTATTAAGTAATTACCAAAAAATTCCGGTTTTTCCTGGGTTTCCGGTTCTAAACCCACTTTATCCGGTTCCAACCTACCCACTTTGATGTTTCCAGGTTTTCCGGTTCTAAACCCACTTTACCTAGAACCATACCCGGAACCGAACTGGAACCGGTTCCTATATACCAGTTTCCGGTTCTACAAAATTCCATTAACCGGTTCCGGGTTTTCCGGGTCCGGATCCATCCAGTCCGGGTTTGGACCCACTTTCATCCCTAGAGGTGCTTTCCATTCATGTATTATGGTCTGCACTGTTGTATAGTGCCCCCACTAGACGCATCCCCTATTTCCTTTGTCTTGTACACTATACTTCCTGCCACATTCAGACATAGTGTATTCATCCATCAAGTGGTTTGAGAATGTGGTTTTTGGCTCTAAAGTGGGGAACATTTGGAATATGCGGAGGGTCCATGCAAGACTTATTCTGACCATGTTAACTAATGTTGAACAAGTTTTATGGTCTTTCTTTTTCCATTTTAGCTTAGCTCATCCCGATTTCATTTTAGTCTTGTTCTTACTTGAGGACAAGTAAGATTTATGTAACACCCCAACTCTCAGGTATTAATTTTACAACTTTATTTTCGTATTCGTATTGAAAGGTCTACTCAACGAGTTGGATGCCCTGAATCGTCGAGTAGGAACGTTTAGCCACGTGTTTAAGTGATCAACTTGTTGAGTCGAAGGCATGACTCGACGAGTTGGAGCTGGAGGATGAAACCCTAATTTTCATGGTTTTGCACCCTATTTAAAGGGTCATTAGCCTCCTTTAGCCACCCTTACAGCCTCCTTTGAGTCTAAAAACCCTAAAACGTGTCTTTCTCTCTTGTTGTGTG
The DNA here is from genome assembly GCF_002870075.4 of Lactuca sativa. NCBI lineage: Eukaryota > Viridiplantae > Streptophyta > Magnoliopsida > Asterales > Asteraceae > Lactuca > Lactuca sativa. Next base: position 100,210,652 of record NC_056626.2, read on the forward strand.
ATATTAAGCCTTATGGTGGATTGTAGAAGGAAGATCTTGAAGTACTCAAGCTTGGAACAAGAGCAAGGTTGTAGATCTGATTTCTTCTTCATCTTATCATCATTTTTTGAGGAAACAAGTTCCTACCATGACCTTCTTCTATCTAGATCTATGCATGTATGAGATTAGGGCCACTTTGGCCATGTTGATATGTTATTTTGGGTATTAGGCGTGATCTGAAGTTGCAACTTAAGATCTAGGCTTATCTTGGTCTCCAAGATCATAAAGTTTCAGCCTTTAGTGAGTTAATACCTTCTTCATCCCTTAGAACCTTTCTTTAGCTTGATTTGGGAAATTATCACCTTGCATGTACGTAAAGTTTGCAACTTTACGTAAGAAGTATGCCTTAGAATCTTGGATCTGCATTATGGAGCTTTAAAGTGGCTAAAAATCGTCTGGGTGGAGAAATGACTGAAGGGAATCGACGAGTTGCATGGCTAACTCGGCGAGTCCGATGAAGATTGTCGTGCAAGGATTTCTACATGAACTCGATGAGTCAGTAGGATGCCTTGGCGATTCGGCTAGGGTTTTCCCAACATTAGGATATGCATGAACTCGGCGAGTTGCAGGGAAACTTAATGAGTCAATGGGGGATTTCACGACTTTTCGAGTTCAAGAAGGAATCGACGAGTCAGTGAACTGCACTCGACGAGTCGGGTCAACATGAACTGTTGACCTTGACCATTGACTTGGACTTTGACCAAGGGTTGACTAGTTAACTTCTGGGGTATTTTAGTAAATTGGATATTTATGGAAATGGTCCTATGGTAAATATAGGTGGTGGAGTTTGTGGTCGTGGTTCGAGACTTTGAGATCATCACTTCGATTCTACAGTTGAGAGGTGAGTTTTCCTCACTATACTCAAGGGTCTAAGGCACCAAGGCCGACCCTTTTGGATTGCTATCCTGATATGTTATATGCTCGAGTATTGTTATGATCCGTTAGATTAGTATCCTAGTAGATAGGATGTTATATGTGATGGGTTTTAGACATAAGATCTTTCGTATGTGCACATACAACCCTATAGCTTGGATCTAGGTTTCTCTAATTGAACATGCAATATATCTAAGACTTTCATGGCTAGATCTAATGTAAACTAACAATCAAAACATATGAAAACAGATCTAGAATAATACCTTGAGTTACTTGCTTGAAACCTTCTTCTTCTTCTTGGAGCTTAGAGTCACAATTGCCACTCCTCTAATGGCTTACAAACACCAACTAGCAAGAAGATGATTTGAGAGAGGTAAGGAAGAGGGAAATCGGCTCTAGGGTTACTCCAATCACAAGGTGGTCGATTTCCACAACCCCAAGGGTCTATTTATATTGTGAGCTCCTAGGGTTTCACCCTAAAACCCTAATTGGATAACTTAGCCTCAAAGCAATCCAATATCCCTTCTAGATAAGGCCTTGGACGATTTCTAGGTGATCCACATCCCTAAAATCGTCCACCCCATATCCATAAGGATTCTTAGCTCAAAATACAACTATCACACATTTTACAGTTTATACCCCTTTCTTCAATTAATCTCTTTAAGTCACCAAATTAATTCCTAATTAATTTATGACTTATATTAATCAAATAATATTATTATTCCTTTAACATATTATTCTTATAATACATTAATAATTATATCTCTTCTCTGTATATAAATCACCCTGTCAAGTTGCTATGGTGAAGGCAACCCAAAAGGACCATGCACAATCGGGTCAAGTACTTACCAAATATAGTTACAACCTTAGACACTAATCCAACGGTCTCCCACTTAGATAAGTCTAGTAACTATAAACGCAAACACAATCCGATTAGCAATCGTAGCTCTCAAAGACGCTGTCAACTCTGATCTTATCAGTAACCTGTCCTTTAGATAAGGGATCGTACCGTCCTCTGTTTTGATATCGTGCAGATGATTTCATGAAACATTGTCATACTTATTGTCCATCAACTATTTTCTCGATCTCAGATTTATCTGACATAGAACTTAATTGAACACATCAATTCAGTCCTGACCGGGCCCGACACATAAGTCAAATCAAATCATCGAGTGGTCGTGATATCGCTTTTACCCTCTTAGGATAAAAGTAACAGATAAACTTCGACTTATATGCATTTACTTATCGACTAATCAACTATACACAACAATGCGTTTTATGACATCAATTTACTGATGCAGTTTCGCATTATCAATGTACAACCAATTAGTAAATAATAAATCATATATCTAGGTTTTAAGATCATATGATATTATCGTCTTGCGATCACCCCAAAGTGATTCCAGCAAGCGCGGGTTTATTCCAATGCTCAAAACTTGTTCATAAGCACTCATGAACGTTGCAACAAACCTTTGCTATGTCTAATACCATTTAGACAATCTACACACCAATTCATGACAATCTTCATTCATACCTACTTCCAACGTATGAACGATTGTGGACAGTTTGAATAATTTGATTATTCTTAATAAACTCAATTATTCTGGAAGTCAAAACATGCAAAGTGAAACAATAGCTAAAAAATTAACATAAGATAGTAGCTTTACTTATAAACAATACTCTTTTATTTAATCATCAAATGTCAATTACATTTACCTATTACATGTTTCTAAAACTATTTAATCTAAACTAATATCATCCTTCAGCTCAATACTCCTAGCATACTGCAAGTGCTTAACCTTGCTCAATCCCTTCGTAAGCGAATCTGCTGGGTTATCTTCTGATGATATCTTCTTAACCACGAGGTGTCCTTCTTCTAGTCGATGTCTGATAAAGTGATATTTTCTGTCGATATGCCGAGATCTACCATGATCCCTCGGTTCCTTGGTTAAGGCAACCGCTCCTTCATTATCACAAAAAATTTCCATGGGCTCCTTTATAGCAGGCACAACTCCAAGATTGCCAATGAAGTTCTTCAACCATATTGCCTCCTTTGACGCTTCGCTCGCTGCAATGTACTCTGATTCACACGCTGAATCAGCTACAGTTTCCTGTTTGGAACTTTTCCAAGTTACCGCTCCTCCATTAAGGGTAAATACCCATCCCGACTGCGAACAGTAGTTTTCCCTATCAGTCTGGAAACTGGCGTCACTATACCCTCGCACCTTTAAGTCGTCACTCCCTCTGAGGACTAGAAACTATTCCTTGGTCCTCCGAAGGTACTTAAGGATGTTCTTGATCGCAATCCAATGCGCTCTTCCAGGATTCCCTTGATATCTACTGACCATGCTCAAAGCAAATGCCACATCAGGACGAGTACAAGTCATAACATACATGATTGAGCCAACTGCGGAAGCGTAAGGTACTCGGCTCATCTCATCTATCTCGGCTTCGGTACTCGGACTTTGAGTCTTACTCTACTTTGTATCGGTAGTTCTCCCTTCTTCGAGTTCTCAATACTAAAACATTTTAATACCTTATCTAAGTAAGTATTCTGACTAAGTCCTATTAGTCTCTTACTTCTTTCTCTCACTATCCTTATTCCCAAAATATAGGAAGCCTCTCCGAGGTCCTTCATAGCGAAGCACTTCCCGAGCCAGGACTTTACCTCCTGCAGAGTCGGGATGTCGTTTCCTATGAGCAGTATGTCATCGACATACAAAACAAGAAAGCTAACTATGCTCCCACTAGCTTTGACATATACACATGATTCATCTTCGCTTTGTACAAATCCAAACTCTTTGACTTTCTCATCAAAGCAGAGATTCCATCTGCGAGATGCTTGCTTAAGTCCATAAATGGACTTCTCAAGCTTGCACACTCTATTTGGATGCTTCGGATCGACAAAACCCTCTGGCTGAGCCATGTAAACATCCTCAGCCAACTTCCCATTAAGGAAAGCGGTCTTGATATCCATTTGCCATATCTCATAATCATGAAATGTGGGAATGGCTAGCATCACCCTAATAGATTTTATCATAGCAACTGGTGAGAAGGTCTCATCATAGTCAACTCTGGGAGTTTGAGTAAAGCCCTTCGCCACCAGTCGTGCCTTGTACGTGTGCACATTCCCATCCACGTCGGTCTTCTTCTTGAAGATCTGTTTCCACCCAACTGTCTTATGTCCGAGCACATTGTCAACCAAATTCCAAACTTGGTTGTCATACATGGATTGAATCTCGCTGTCCATCGCCTCTTTCCATTTTGCAGACTCCTGGCCTGCCATGGCTTCCTTATAGCAATTAGGTTCATCTAGATTTATTAGTGTACTATCACTAATATACGTGTCCCCTTCGGTAGTAGTATGAAAACCATACAACTGGGGTTGAACTCTAACTCTTTCGGAACGTCTAAGAGTTAAGGACTCGTCAATTGGTTCAATCGGAGTTTCCTCCTCGGGTTGAGCACCAGCGGTAGAGGTTCCTTCATCACTCGACTCTTGAATCTCTTCAAGATCGATCCGCCTCCCACTGTCTCCTTGGTTTATGAGTTCTCGTTCTCGAAAAACCCCTCTTCTTTCTACGAAGACAACATTGTCACTCGGTCTATAGAAGAGATATCCAAAGAATTTTTGTGGGTAGCCGATGAAAATACATCGCTCACTATGAGGTTCGAGCTTGTCATGAGTTTCTCGTCTTACGAAAACTTCACAACCCCAAACCTTGATATGTGCCAACGAGGGGGCTTTCCCTATCCACATCTCATGAGGTGTTTTGGCAACCTTCTTTGTAGGGACTCGGTTAAGGATATGGGCGGCAGTCTCTAAGGCATACCCCCAAAATGAGATAGGTAATGAAGCACGACTCATCATAGAATGAACCATGTCTAACAAGGTTCGATTGCACCTTTCTGCCACACCATTTAACTGCGGTGTCCTAGGTGGCATTAATTGCGAAACTATTCTGCATTCCTTGAGATAGTCGTGGAATTCAAGACTTAGGTACTCTCCTCCTCGATCGGATCGAAGCATCTTGATCTTCCTGCCCAATTGATTCTCCACTTCATTCTTGAACTCTTTGAACTTTTCAAACGTTTCAGACTTGTGCTTGATTAAGTAAATATACCCATATCTATTATAATCATCGGTGAAAGTCACGTAGAAGCGGTTTCCATCCTTTGTGGTGGATCTAAAGGGACCCCATACATCGGTATGTATGAGATCCAATAAACCCTCACCCCTCTCACAAGTGCCAGTGAAGGGTGACTTGGTCATCTTTCCAAGTAAACAAGATTCGCACGTGTCATCTTCCCTAAGGCCGAATGACTCCAACACTCCATCCTTTTGGAGATGGGCTATGCGTTTCTTGTTGACATGTCCAAGACGACAATGACACAAAGATGCTTTATCCACACTATTGGAAGAATCCATACACAGCACATCATTTCCTAGGTTATCTACAACCATAACATTTTCATAAATTCCATTACAAGGCATTGCTTCAAGGTAAAAAAACACCATTTAGATAAGCATAAATAGAACCATTCATATTATTAAACGAATATCTAAATCCTTGTCTAAACAAACCATGAAATGAAACGATGTTTCTTGCCATATCTGGCGAGTAGCAACAATTATTTAAATCTAAACCTAATCCATTACTAAGCACTAAATAATACTCTCCAATCTTGGTGACAGGCGACGATCTTCTGTTTCCCATGATTAGATTTATTCTTCCTTGCTCCACATCTCTATCTCTTCTTAGTCCCTGCAAATAAGAACAAATGTGGTAACCACATCCTGTATCAAGAACCCAAGAAATAGCATGAAGGCAAGGAGTGAAGAACAATGTCGATGGCCAAATCCTCCCTAAAGTTAACATTTAACATGCGAAGACGATCAACATATCTTTGCATCTTTTGCAAGTGCATGGTTAACGATTCTCCACTTGCCATCTTGGCGGTGATCATGTTGGTGATGATCTCGTAGCGCTCTTGCCTCGCGCTTTGGTGGTACCTCTCCATCAAGTCTTGATGCATTTCATAGGGATACATGTCCTCATAGGAATTTTGGAATTCTTGGTTCATAGTGGCTATCATGATGCAACGGAATTTCGTTGCATCACGTTCGTGTGTCTCAAAGACAGCCATCTCTTCAGGAGTAGCGATTTTCGGGTTGACCTTCTCGAGCTTTTCGTCGAGGACATACTCTTTGTCCTCATAGCGTGCAATGGTGCAAATGTATCTTATCCATTCACTAAAGTTCGTACCATCGAAGGTCACCTTTTGGCAAAGACTCATTAACGTGAATGAGTTAGAGCAGCGTTGTTTGCGTTCGACATCTACAATTAGAAAGGACAAAGTTTGATTAGAATTGGATCCCTAATTAAACACCCAAAATGAAAAATTAGGGTTAGGACCCAACAACATTATTTACATATTAGAAAAGGGATGCCATAATCCAACATGCAAATAATTTGGAGGTAAGTGAATGACGATTCACTAATTCTTCACCTTGAAAACATAACCTTAAGTTATTTTTATTGAGAATTCCTAGATTTTCTTTGAGATTCATTGAACCTTTCAATGACATGTTTAAATCTCGATATGCCCCTCTAGTTTGTGATTGGGATACCGAGGATCACAAAGCGGGTGTGAATAACCATGCAAATCTACACGGTGCCTTCATTGTTACAATCACCCAGTCGATGTGTCGGTAAACCACACACGCTCCATCGAACTATGATAAACAATGAATCACCCTTTGTCACCTTTGCTTATAACCAATTAGTGTGCCGGTAAACCACACACGCTCTACTAAATTCTTAGCAAGGGTGCAAAGTGCAATTTCATGGGATTGCATCAATTCACTTTTCCAAAAGTAGCTAAGATTGGGAATTTTATAAAATAGTTTAGTTACTTTATAGATTCATTATACTTATTAATGAGGAGAGAGAGTTGCCCTATCCTACCCGTTCGGCTAACGACCCTCCACCAGTCAAGCAAGCGGTGGGTGTGAGTGTACACCCATTAAGCGCCATTTTATAGGCAGCAACCTTATACCCACCTTATAAACCGACTTCGTGAATGAGGCCTACTAACGGTAAGACTAGCATTTTAATTTTACTTATATGTTTATTAAGCTTTTAATAATATAATAGTATAGGGTTGAATTTTAAACTTGTAAAATTCTAGGGGTTGAAATTTAAATTCTTCTAAATTAAACTATTAATCACCAAATTCAAATTTCAAAACTTTCGGGATAAATATTGAACTTTTCAAAACAATAGGGATCAAATAACAAATAATTCAAATTAAACAATTAATTTCATAATTATCTATATTTGACCTAATCCAATTTTAGTCATTAGATAATTACCAAATAATCTTAAATAGCCCATATTTATCATATAAATAATTAATATTCACAAGATTTGAAATTATCTATTCTTATGTCAAGGATAATCATTAAATTAGGTTAAAATTCGGATTTATACTTAATAAAACGATTTAGGTATCAATCCAAGACAAAACAATAATAAAAACCCGAATTATCCTCTGTCTGACGCTGGGACTCGCCGAGTCAAGCTTTGGACTCGCCGAGTAGGGCCAACTCGTCGAGTCCAGACACTAACTCGCTGAGTTGGGTCGGACAGAGGTGAAGAAAAACGATTTTCAGCAAGCAAAATAGTTAAGCATCACATTCAATTGAAACCAATCATGGCTCTGATACCACTGATGGGTTTTAGACATAAGATCTTTCCTATGTGCACATACAACCCTATAGCTTGGATCTAGGTTTCTCTAACTAAACATGCAATATATCCAAGACTTTCATGGCTAGATCTAATGTAAACTAACAATCAAAACATATGAAAACAGATCTATAATAATACCTTGAGTTACTTGCTTGAACCCTTCTTCTTCTTCTTGGAGCTTAGAGTCACAATTGTCACTCCTCTAATGGCTTACAAACACCAACTAGCAAGAAGATGATTTGAGAGAGGTAAGGAAGAGGGAAATCGGCTCTAGGGTTACTCCAATCACAAGGTGGTCGATTTCCACAACCCCAAGGGTCTATTTATATTGTGAGCTCCTAGGGTTTCACCCTAAAACCCTAATTGGATAACTTAGCCTCAAAGCAATCCAATATCCCTTCTAGATAAGGCCTTGGACGATTTCTAGGTGATCCACATCCCTAAAATCGTCCACCTCATATCCATAAGGATTCTTAGCTCAAAATACAACTATCACACATTTGACAGTTTATACCCCTTTCTTCAATTAATCTCTTTAAGTCACCAAATTAATTCCTAATTAATTTATGACTTATATTAATCAAATAATATTATTATTCCTTTAACATATTATTCTTATAATACATTAATAATTATATCTCTTCTCTGTATATAAATCACCCTGTCAAGTTGCTATGGTGAAGGCAACCCAAAAGGACCATGCACAATCGGGTCAAGTACTTACCAAATATAGTTACAGCCTTAGACACTAATCCAACAATATGTTGTTATGATCCGTTAGATCAGTATCCTGGCATATAGGATGTTATATGTTGTTATGGTCCGTTAGATCAGTATCTTGGTAAATAGGATGGTTTATGTTGCTACGATCTGTTAGATTGGTTTGTCTGTCTATAGACTGTTATGTGATTAGCTGATATATGTGCACATGTTTAATTGGTGGTTGAGGCTTATCTGCTTTGTGCGAAAGCCAATAGACCTGGGCATTCCAACCTGATGGTTGTGGATCGTGAGTATTCCATCCCGATGATGATTGGACTCGTAGTATGTGGGCATTCTAACCTGTTGGTTGTGGGACTGGGGTATTCCATCCCGTGGATGATTAGACCCATAGTATGTTGGCATTCCAACCGGATGGTTTAGGGCCTGGGGTATTCCAACCCGATGGCTGACTGGACCCATAATATGTTGTTCGTGATTATATGTATGTTGTTGTGTGTATGGGTATTTTGGGGGAACTCACTAAACTACGGGCTTACAGTTTCAGTTTTGGTTTCAGGTACCTCGGATGATCGCGGGAAGGCAAAGGCATGATCATATATCTCCTAACATTTTATGGCTTTGTTTCTAGGATACTCTGATATGGAACTATTTTGAAAACAAATTTGTAATAACTATTGGTTTCTAAATGTTTTAAAAAGTTTTAAATTGGCTTGAATTTTTATGGTTGTTACAATTTAAGCTTGCGGTGATTTGATATTTTATTTTATATCCTTCTTTTTTTATAGTTTAATATAGATTTGTATAGCCCTTTTTGTTAGTATTTCATTGTATATTCTTTATTTTCTTTATCATGGATTGTATCAGGTACTTTCTATCTTCCATGAGGTGTTTTGTAGGCTTCTGGAGCCCCGATGTTGTTTCGGTTTAACTTGGAGATGGGCTTGGTGGGCTTTCGAGGCATTATTGGGCTTTACGGATCCATTAAAGAAGAGTTGGGCTGAAAATGTTGAAGACTTTGATGAAGTGGGATTATAAAGATGGGTCATGGACTCTTATTATCGGTCAGGGATTATCCATTTGAAGCTTGAAGATGATTGGCCAAATTTGAATCATGTGAGTTGTGAGGAGACCAAGGGAATCTTGAGTAGTGGTAAAAAGAGTCAATAGTGTTTCAACACTATTTGCGAGGGTGAGGGTCTCAGTCGCACAAACTTGCGGGGGTACCCGCGCAATTGCACACTTTAGGGCATTTTGGTCATTTTGCTCATCATTTACCATGAGGGTTTAGGTTTGGAAGCCACACTTCGCTTTTCCACCATTAGAGAACCTTGGAGGTGATTTTTGAGAGCTTAAGCTACATTCTCCTCATCCTTCAAGTAATTGTCAGTTTCTTGATGCAAAAACACTTTTGTGATTGTTATCTTGTTTCCATGAGTGGATAATCTCTTTATTGGTTGGATTGGGCTAAAACCCTTGGATATTTGTGGGTTTTGAAGGATTCATGCTTGATTTTTATTTATCCTATGTTTATAATTCTAGTTCATAATTCTTATGCTTGTTTAATACTTTGATCATGAGTGCGACATCTTGATATTGAGGCATTTTCATTTTAAACCCTAAGTATGAGAAGCAATTTCATTTTGACCTTGCATGATAATTAATTGCAAAATTGAACCAAATGGAATTTTGGTAAATTTTAGGGACAACTTGCATATGTTGGGCGCTCCCCCAGGTACGCTAGGCGTACGTGTCATGACCCCAAACCCTAATATTTATGGTTTGGACCCCATTTAAGCATCCTTAAGTCCCCATCCTTCCTTCTTTCATCAACCTCCAACCCACTTTCGTCACCAAGCAAACCCTAAGCTATTTTAGAGCATTCTTGAGATTTTGTGTGTGTTTTTGGTAACCTTGAGGGAGAGAGGAAGAAGAGAAGATCATATTAGAGGATTGGGGCTCTTTAGATCCAGAATACCAACATCATTTGGCATCATTTGGCATCATTTGGAGGTAAAAAGCTCTGAACTTGATTAAGAGTTGTAGAGATCTTGTTTTGTTATGAAATGGTGTTCTTTTGGTCCCATAAGCTTAGTATTATGAGTATGGGTTACTTTGATCAATATAAGTTATCCTTTCAGATGTTTTGAAGCACATAGAAGCATAAAAATGTAATCTTCATTGCTAGATTCCTTCCACGCATGAATTACAAGTTCTTAATGGGTTAAGTAGTTAGGGTTTTTGTATTTGCGCACTTAATGGCCATGCAAGATATCACAACGTGAATAATAGTGCTCAAAGTAAAAACAACTATCATAAATATAATTGAAAAAGTTACACCAATGTATATGTTTACATATTTCAAATCAATTACATTATGATGACAAAATGAACTGTTTGACGATTTATCGTCCTATCCTCAAAACGTTGTTGATTTACTGTTTCACTGAATTCCTGAGAATACAAGTAGTTTTGAAAAAGTATCAACACAAAGGTTGGTAAGTTCATTAATTTTTTATTGTAAGAGTTTGAAAATCGATCTTTGTAAAGAGATGAATGTTACCAAGAAAAATCCAATACTTTCCTTATAAAAGTTATGTGGTCCTAAATACCAAGACTGAAAATGAACAAGTATTTGTCATACTTAAAAATATAAAAGTGGTTTTAAATTGGCATAAAACCTTTTTTAATTTGAGAAGAATCCCATAATGAATGATGTGTAGTCTTAAATACCAAGACTGAAAACATACAATAATATTTGTAATTATTGATATAAAAAGTGATTTTAAAATGACATAAAACCCTTTTTGATATGAAGGCGTACAAGTATTTTTCCATACTTAAAGTAATTTCAGTGAGCTAAATCGACATAACTCATTAATTTAAAGTTAGAACCCGTAAATCTTATGATTTGTTAATACCACATGTGAGCTATCATAACCATACTTGACTTAAACGGCCTCGTAATGCGACGTTCTTCAGGCGTCGCCGTTAAATGACACTTGTCACCACAGACCTGCCGGTCTAGCTGTTGCAAGCAGCTCAGGTGTGGGTTTGTCAAACCCAGTATAGATCTATACACAACTATCACGTTCTCCCTACAAGAGACTCTAGTTACAATTTACAGGACTTTTTGAATTGGTTACTTTGGAAGTAACCCGAAGCGAATGACTCACAAATTTATTCATTAACAAATTTACGTGAACTAAACTGAAAACCTTTAATAAATAAGTTTGAAAAGTAAATGATACATAAACTATCCCTATTATAGTTTATCCAAAACGTTTGTAATGTATAAGAACTCTTTTATGAAAATGCATTAGTGCTATGAATCCATTAACTATGCTTATTATAGCTTAATATACGTGTTCAAAATGAATGAATAATCTTATCATGAATGACTAAGTTTCAGTTTATGATGATAAACCAACAAGGAAACACATTCAATATTTAGTACTTATTGTTATACACTTTGCTCAACATAATACAAAGTGTTATGAAAGTTATAAGTTGTTAACTAATTTTGAACGTTTCTACACTGTTTTAGAAAAGTCATAGAAAAATCATACGAAGTCAAAAACTAAATCCGTAAATTCTGAGAGTTCCCAAAATGTGTCTAGTTTACTCATAATATTTATCATGATTTTTAATAACCTCCAACTTGGGTGAAAAAGTCCATAATCACAGACTGGTCCGGATTGGTGTTTGAAATGATAGACAGTTTTGTAAAAATTACCATAAATTGTAGAAAAATCTTATGGAGATGTGCAAGTAGTCATTTTAAAGAAAATAACATGAACTATTTGCACCTAATACAGTTTTGAAAATTAAAATGTTTAAGTTGTTCAAAACAGTCCGTGAATGGAGTCCAACTTTTCTGATGAAAGCTGTTAGAAAAGTTTAGTTATGTTCTTGGTGTTTTAACTTGTATTCCCCCCCCCCCCCACCCTAAAAACTTAAGAAAACATGAAAATGTAGGGGTATGAACTCACCTTGAGTGATTTTAGTAGATGGATAATGGAGAAAGGAAGTGTTCAACTCAAGAACACTTGGGAGATGCTTGAAGATTTGAGGAGCTAACAACAAATATGACGATATTTGTGTAAGCAATTTATGATTTGGATGAAGGATAGTAGAATATCTAAGTGTAGGAGGAAGATACTTACCAAATGCGGAGGAAAAATCTAAGGTCAGCCCTTGAATCTCGAATTTCTAGAGAGAGGAAGTGAGAGAGAAAATATGTTTGATCTTTGGTGGAAGAATGAGAAAATGAGAGAAGTGTGAGGAGAGAGGAGGGTTTTCTTACCTTGATCAAGTGTGTGGCTGAAAAATGGTGGGAAAAGTACCATGAAATGACTAGGTATGGACTGATGGGGAATAGTGACATGGAGTGGGTATGAGAGGTTGCTTGTGTCATAGATTAAAGCAAAGTCAACACTCCACCAATAATATCCCACCCACTTTTCTTGGATAAGGATTATACACTAAAAACATGATTAATTAATAATTATGGGTCCTTATATGTTAAAATAAAGTTTTTGGTGAAAATCCCGCGTTAAAACAATTAAAAACGAAGCTAAAATGAAGTCGTAGTCGAAAACCGGGAAGAAATGCTCTTCCTGCGACGCTTCTCGGAATGGGCCGAAGGTTCGGTCCCTACTGTTTGCTGGGTCTGAAGCGAAATGAGGCGAAAGAGCAAGAGGCGAAGAGCAGGTTTGGTCCGAAAGCAACAGGAGCGAAATAGACCGAAAGGCAATATGGAGCGCAATGGACCGAGACTCGGGTTCGGGTCTTGTGCGAGGTTCGGGCCCGAAAGGGAGGTTCGCTTCTGACACTTCGCTTCCGACAAGTTCGGCTCCTTAAGAGGGTTCGGCTCCTTAAGAGGGGTTTCGGGTCCTTAAGCTTATTTTACTCGTTTTTACCCCGTTTTAAGCCGTTTTTGACCTGGTTAAGGGTCGGGATGGCCCGAAAGACTACAAAAAGTTTAAGGAACTTTTGAGAGAGATTTCACATTCTTGGAGAGATTTCTCATACAAAGAGAGATTTGGGAGAGATTTCACATACTTAGAGAGATTTGGGAGAGATTTCACATTCTTGGAGAGATTTCTCATACTTAGAGAGATTTGGAAGAGATTTCACATACTTAGAGAGATTTGGGAGAGATTTCACATTCTTGGAGAGATTCTCATACAAAGAGAGATTTGGGAGAGATTTCACATTCTTGGAGAGATTTCTCATACTTAGAGAGATTTAGGAGAGATTTAACATACTTTGAGAGATTTCTCATACAAAGAGAGATTTGGGAGAGATTTCGCATACTTAGAGAGATTTGGGAGAGATTTGACATACGTGGAGAGATTTGGGAGAGATTCTCGATAAAGAGAGATAAAGTGAAAACGATTGATAGAGGTTTTGTGTGTGACAAATGTGAGTGTCCGGCTTCGCAATGCAAGGTCCGTAAACCCTGTTAAGCCTTCTTTAAGGATCTTACACACTCCCCATGAGTATGCAACATTGTTTTATCGGTTTAGCTCGTCACTTACTACAGTTTTAGGTTAAGGAGATCTAGATGTACGTACTTTTCGATTTATGATCTCTCATTAGAATAGCGACTTGTTTAGAGATTACATAACGTAAACTCTAGTACCCACGGGCAAATTGAGTCGAACGGTTTGACTTGTTGACTTCATTTGACTTTGACTTGACCGGAAATTGACGGTTGTCACACAAGACCATAAAGTTGGAAACTTTATGGTTAAGGACATTAGTTCAGGGCTAGATCTGGAATTTGGACAAAAGAGCTTAAGGAATAAGCTCTTAATGGAAGGTTTGAGTAAAGGCAGCGTACATTGGGCGTAACACAGGTATGTCGGGCGTACTAAGTCAACCAGCTCGTAATTGGTCAATACTCGTGTACGTTGGGCATACTCAACTGTGTTGACTAGGTTTGACTTTTAACTTTTTGACTTTGACCAGAATTTGACCTAGTTTGACCTAAGGTATTTTGGGTATTTGAGTTGTATTTGAGATTAGTCACTATTTGATTAATAGGTGACATGTAGAACTGATATTCGGAGCAAAGACCTATTTGGGTACTTGTTCGGATTGAGATGTGAGGTTTCCTCACTATAATTATAGGTCGAAGGCACCAACGCCGACCCACTAGGTTATGTATCCTTATATCTAGGATGATGTTATGCTATAGTGATTTGTTGGATATGTATCCTAGTATATAGGATGTTATGAAGTAGGGATTTTTATATCTATATGATTATCTGTTTACCGATTATATGTTTATCTGTTATGTATATGTCAACATAGTATGGTTAGGTTGAGGTAATACTACTTTGTGTGGATGAAAACAAACCTAGGAGCAAGCCAAACATAAGTTGTGGACCTCGAGGGTATGCTAAACCTATGTTGTGGGCTCGGGAGCAAGCCAAACATGAGTTGTGGCCCGGAAGGAAATCCAGACTCATGTCGTGGGCTCAAGGGTAATCCAGTCTATTAGTTATGGACCCAGTATGCATGATGTTATATGATTGTGTGTTGGTACTTTGGGGGAACTCACAAAGTTTGGCTTACAGTTTCATTTTTTGTTTCAAGTACTTCAAATGATCGTGGGAAAGCGAAGGCATGATCATGCACGTCTTCCTGTTTATATGATATTGGATTTTGGGATACTCTGATTATGATCTATACTTTTGAAACAATGGTTTTTCTATAAACACTTTATGGTTAATGGGTTGTTTTTGAAAATTTTAAATTTCTATGTTATTTTGGATGTTACAATGAGCTTGGTATTTGAATGAGCAATTATTGGTTTATTTCTTTGATTTATCATTGGATCGTTGAATTTTCTTAGAACAAGGGTTTTATGATGGTAGAAATCATCTGTAGCTTATGGATCATGACTCCTTTATGGATGTGTAAGCATTGACATCTTCCAGGAACTGGGGATTCCTTCATTCTTAAGGCTAATCGATTTTCTTAGGTTCAATTGCTTCAATTGAATCCTTGATTTTGATTAAGAAGTTGTGTTGTGGGCATCCGCAACCTCCATACTACCTTTGAGGAATCTTGACATATCATGCTTTATGATTGTTATAACCAACTTGGGATGAATGATAAGCTTCATATTGGATCCTAATAATAAACACACAAATGCTTAGCGTGTTGAATTGCTTTGGTTGGCCAATTCTCTCCAATATTTGAGCATCTCACAATCTTGCTTAATTGCAAGTATTTTAGTTCTTCAATTCTTTTAGTTTTCAAGAAATCATAAAACCCCCTTTTTAGTTTAATAGTAGTTAGTTAGTTTTATTACACTAGTTCTATTAAGTTGCATTGGTAATTGAATACAACCATTTCCCCGAGGATCGATGCCCATTTTACCATTATATTATGTTTTTTACAAGCAAATGGTGTAATTTTCTTGGTGGACTTGACATCCCACCAACAGACAAATGCATAAAAGATGATATAAATGCTAATAAAGCTACCCTAAAAGATGCATAAAATGGCATCTATCAAATCCCCCCAAGATTGAACCTTACTTGCCCTCAAGTAATAAGAAGATTAAACACTATAAAGAAAATGGAAAGATGCAGATGATATAAAAAGGAACTTAGAAAAAAAAAACTGAAATAACTTGAAACTAAAAGCACTTCACTCTTTTTTTCGAATGATCAGACTTCACATTGAAGAAGCTCCAATGAAATCACAACCTAGATGCTAATCTCAATACCTTTATTACAGTTTCAGATCTCATATTTAGTAAGCCAAACCAACCTTTGAGTAAATAATTTTTACTCCGAATCTAGGCAGTTATAGT
Organism: Lactuca sativa; assembly: GCF_002870075.4. Classification (NCBI taxonomy): domain Eukaryota; kingdom Viridiplantae; phylum Streptophyta; class Magnoliopsida; order Asterales; family Asteraceae; genus Lactuca; species Lactuca sativa. The sequence goes on from NC_056626.2 coordinate 100,226,873, forward strand.
GGTCCAAAATCAAATATCGGTCAAGGGCCGATATTTGGGATATAGATTATCGCGGTGGGATATCGGTGGGATTGGTATTTTTATATCATGCACAATTAATATATATATATATATATATATATATATATATATATATATATATATATATATATATATATATATATATATATATATATATATATATATAAAGATAAAACGTATATATAAGTAATATAAAAAGTCAAAATTCAAAACTGTCAATGTTTGAAACATAATCTTACGTAAGCCATGGAATCTTCCTCCAAGTCCACATCAACCAAGACATCCAATTATTTTATCTAGATCATCCACATCAACTCTAATATCATCATCATCATTTAAGAATTATTTACTTAACACATCAACATGATCAAACCTATAGAAACTAGCAAGTTAACACTTAAGTATGTAACAATTAACATAACAATAAGATCGGTTAATACTTAAAATATGAGTCTATGACCTAAAACTAACAATTAAGTACTTACCATAATAGCAGGTTCAGTTAAGTTAAGTCCATAAGACCCAATGCCACGAATTAACACTAAAAAAAGCAAGTAAAATTACTTAACCGATATCCCACCCGGAAATTGCCTGGAAATATCGGTAAATATCACCGATATTTGCAGTTCGATATTTTGGACCGATATTTGACACCGCTATTTTGAAAAGTACCGATAACCGATATCCCACCTAGAAAGCGCCGTTATTAACTGCTTAGCTCCGAATTAAATTTGTGTAAATAATGTATTTTTAAATATAATTTCACGAAAATTCCTTTATAAAAACTTAACTTGACCGACCCCTCCTCTTTTTCCGAACTCGTCCAGTAAACGCGGTAAGCTCCATTATAGACATATAATCCAAGCGTACCCGTATGATTCTATCATCGAGGGACATAACTCATTATATCACACATCTTCTTTGTCTTTATCAGCTCTTCAGATTTAACTTTTCTTGGTCATTGATTTCGACTTGAACTTGACCTGGATTCGACTTTGAATTTAAGATTTCTTTAAGTTGTTTGATGTACTATTTCTAACAAGTACATTGATTGGGTGTGGATTTCGCTTTGTAGCCCACCATATCTTCAATACTTTAAAAATGATAATTAATTATGTGGTTATAACAAGAGTTCCCTCCTAACCTCAAATGGTGTAGAAACTATAAGGTTTAGTATTTCAAAGAAAGAAAAGGGTTATTTAATCTAGGTTCTTTATAAGGTATTAAATAAATTATTTTTAAAACAGTGGTCAATTTTTCATCACACACTTCCATTGTAAAAATTATTCGACTCTTACATTGGTTCGTATCGCGTAAATATTTAAAGTACTTTCTGCTTTTGAAAAGATAATTCTTATATTTGGTTGTAATGAGTCTATTATTTTTGGATCCTACCACACTTTATCTTTACAGAGCTTTCAAATGTAAAGAATATCCTCATCTCATATAACTTTTAATTTTTGAAGTTTTTATATGCAGAAAATAAACACTAAAATAACTTAAAATAAAATCCTTTTTGGGTTTTTTTTTATAATGTAGAAAAAAAACAGAGAATAATATTTATTATGCAAATGCAATGCAAAAAAGAAAAACAAAAAATTTAACTAAAATGCATTCTCAGAGAGGAATGAACATCTCAATAAAACATATAAATGTAAAATGTTGTAGCTAGGAAAGAATATATCTGATATATTGCATAAATTTTAGATTTTGAAGAATATGTTGCATAATTTTTTGATTTTGACAAAGATATGTTGCATAAAAGTAGTTATCGGGTTGCCTCCCGAAAATCCGCCCTTTTATTAAAGTCGTCGGATCGACTATGTCCAACCAGATTTGTTAAGTGGTATGGTTGGGACTCCTCTTTAGGTCAACTCTTTTCTTTCTCACTCTAGATACCTTTAGATATGACAAAGATTTTAGATCTGGTACGTGCACACAAGATTGAATTTTTTTAGATTTTTATCAGATATGGTTTTCAGCTTCTTAATTCTCTTTCTTTTTCTAATCTTCTCTTCCTCCTGCCAAGCTTTCTTCTTTTTAACTTCTTTTCAACATTCACCTTCTCCTCCTCTTCCCCATACTCTCCTTTTTTCAGTTCTTTTGATGTGTCAACACCTAACTCCCTATCTAAAAATACTTCTTGTACAAAATTGTTAGACAAATCACAACATGTACTCAGGTAAAGGACTGTTGGTATCCACAAAACTAACAGAAACATTATTAGAAAGAATTTCATCTTCATTTATTTTAAAGTTGACAACATCCCCATCAAACTTCATCGAAAGTGTGCCATTAAAAACATCAATTTTAGTTTTTGCATCTTTCATGAATGGCCTTCCTCAAATGATTGAGTTTTTATTAAAAATGTCCACATCGCCCATGTCCAAGATGTAAAAATCAGCGGAAAAATTTGTTCATTCACTTGGATAGGAACATCCTCCAATACAATTTTTGGATATATCGTTGAGTGATCAACCAAATGAATGATAGTCCCAATCTTTTTTAAAGTTCTCGCATATAATTTTTCAAAAATAGAAAAGGGAAGGACATTGATTGAAGCACCTAAGTCAATCATGCCTTTTGAAAAATTTAGATTTCCCAGTTTACAAGGAATCGAGAAATTCCCGGATCCTTGAAGGGGCGTTTAAGGAAGCGGCCTATAAAATGACCCTCATTGGGTATCCATTCTTACCCACCGCTCTCTTGTATGGTGGAGGGTCATTAGCCGAATTGATTTGATAGGAAAATTAATTCTCATTAATAAGTATTATGCGATTAAAAAGTCACTAAACTATATTCTAAAATCCCACTCTTCGTTACTTTAGGAAAATCTTAATTTGTATGCTAATCCATGAAATTGCACGTTACACTTTATAAGTCGTCAGTGGAGCATGTATGGTTAACCGACACACTAATGAGGGACTAATAAAGGGTGGTAATGGGTTTCTCGAAAGTTGTCGTTGATTAATGGAGCGTGTGTGGTTAACCGGCACATTAAAACGAGATGATAAATGACATCGAGAATACCAAGCTAATTTGCATGGTTATTCACATCTCGTTTTTGATCCTTGACATCTCGGTCACAAAAGTGAGAGCATAATTTGATATTAAACATGCCATTGATTAGATTCAATGAATCTCAAAAGATATATGAATTTCATAAGATTGAAATTGGTAAAAGCATTACCTACCTAAAATAGTTTCAAATTTGATTACGGCATCCCACTTCAAAGTTCGAACTGAAATATGGGTCCTAGCCTTAATTTAAGTTTATGGATTAATAATTAAGGATTAAAGTCAACTAACTTGAATTCTCTTTTCTCTTATTATAGTTGTTAAGTCAAGACAACAATGGTATTCCTCTTTCTTTTGGAAATGGTTTTCCTCTTCCTCCAGAAGATGATCTTCCACTTTCCCATCAAGGTAAAAATGTTTTCTCTTCTTCAGGAAATGTTGGAACTGGACGTCATTCTTCTTCAACTCTTCCTCCTCCAGTGACTCTCCTTACATCACGTTATCCTCTAGTTGGAAGATACGAAACTACTCAAGCTCTATTGGCATGTAGACATCAAGATGGAAAATATGTGTGTGTGTGTGTGTTATGGAAATAAATTCTCACATTGACAAATTAGATAGAATGGGTTTCGTTATCCCATGGGATCAAGCCATTGATTTGGTTCTACTTTTTCTTCCTAAGTCATATAGTCAGTTCATTGAGAACTTTTATATGAGTGACCTCTTCGTGACCTTAATTGATCTGACACATATGTTGATCGTTGTTGAAGCAGAAATGCTTAAGAGCACATGTGAAGAAAAAGTGTTTGAAGGATCTAATTCCAAAGTTTCCATGGTCATTGATGATGGTACAAATGGTGGTCCAGAAAAGATTTTTCAAAAGTGTCAAAAGACTCCACCAAACTTCCTCAAATAGAAGCCAAACGCAAAATCACGAAAATATACCTACAAGAAGTCATGCAGGCCGCATGGGTTTTAGCCAATTTCTTACGCGGGCCACGTGAACTGGTCATGGATGGGCCAATTTCATTTCTTGGGCCTACATTGCCTTAGCCGACCGGTCCACTTCTTCCTCGTTAGATTGTAGCCCATGATTCTTGATTAATTCTTCAACTTTGGCCTGATCCACCTCCTCTAAGCCATCCAAAGCTCGAACACTCACTCGATCAATCAATTCCGCAACTTAATTATCTTTTTCTTTCTTCTTTTAAGGTCAAGCCCATATTGATTGCTAATAAAATGCCTCCAAACTAGCCCATATCTTCCTTTGATCATCTCAACCCCAAATCATCACATATTTTCTTAGACCATTAGCCCAAATTGAATTCCATCAAATAATCTTGAAATGCACCGCAAGCTCCATGTTTCAAGGCTCCACACTCTCATAACCGCTCCATATTGAATAGTCTTTGATAAATCTACAAATAAGCTCAAGAAACTAGAAAGAACCCGATAAAGATGAAAAATAACAAAAAGAGAAAATATACATGAGGATTAACTAAAACGAGATGAAATGATCTAAAATAAACTATAAAATGAAGTAAATAATATGAAACTATATGAACCATTTCAATAACCTTGTGACCTTATGTCCCGGGATGGTAACTCCAAAATATAAGAAGATAGAAAGGTATATTTGGGGTTTTCCCCGACTCATCTAAGGTTTAGTCACTGCCTCAAAGCCAATCACATATGACAATGTTAAGAGACTAGCCTTCAGCCTAACAAATCAAGAGATTTATCGTGGTACGATGGTCGAGAAGGTTGATCTTCCAAATATGGAGAATAGGAAGAGGAACTTTGGAAAGGAATCCAAAGGAAGGGATAGGAAACCAACAGAAAAGAAATAGGAAGCAGTTCAAGCATTTGCGGTTACAATAACCTTAGTAGTGACTACCATTGGAATTAATATGAGATGTAATCAGTGTGAGTATTAACATACTAGAGGTTGTTGGATCTGCACCAACTGCGGCAAGAAAGGTCATCTTGCTAATAGATGCAGAACCCCACCAAATCGAGGAACCGCAGCAGCAGAAAGTCAAAGATGCTATGAGTGAAAGGAAGTTGGACACATCAAGAGGGATTGCCCAAAATAGAGGGGACAAGGAGGTAATACTATGAGTAGAGCGTTTGTGATATGAGCCAGAGAAATCGTCCAAGATCCGACAGTAGTTACAGGTATGTATCTAATTAATGAATTATATGCGAATGTACTTTTCGATACCGGTGCTGATAAAAGCTATATTAGTCCCAAGTTTAGGAAGTTATTAAACCATCCATCTAGTAAACTTAAGGAAGCCTAGAGAGTATAAATGGCTAACGAACAAGTCGGTAGTACCCAGGAAATACTTAAAAATTGTATCTTAACTTTAGATAATCATACTTTTCTCTTCGACCTTATGCCTATGTTCATTGGAAGTTTCGATGCCATCATCAGTATGGATTGGTTATCCTCTAACTACATCAAAGTCTTATGTTTTGAGAAAGCATTATGTCTACCCTTACCAAACGGAGAGCCCTTAATCGTTTACGGTGATAAACCAGTAGAAATTTTAGGATCATCTCCTACATGAAAGCAATAAAATACTTGCAGAAAAGTATTATGCCTTCTTAGCTCATATTATCGATAAGAAAGACAATAAGAAGAAAAAGTTTGAGGAAGTACCTCATGTGTGTGATTACCCTAATGTATTCTTTGAAGATCTACCCGGTTTGCCACTAGATCGACAATTAGAGTTTCAGATTGATCTAATGCTAGGAGTTTCCCTAGTAACAAAGTCTCCTTATATATTGGTACCATCGAAGATGCAAGAACTCTCCAGCCAACTATAAGAACTTCTTGACAAAGGTCTTATTAGACCAAGCTTCTTGCCTTGGGGAGCACCTGTTCTATTTGTCAAGAAGAAGGACAGATCTTTCCGGATGTGTATCGACTATAGAGAGCTAAATAAGTTGACCATTAAGAATCGATATCCATTTCCCCAAATAGACAATCTCTTAGATCAACTGCAAGGATCCAGTTACTTATCTAAGATCGACTTGAGATCTGGATATCATCAACTCCAAGTAATAGAAGAGGACATTCCAAAGACTTCTTTTAGAAAGCAATACGTTCATTATGAGTTTTTTTTGTCATGCCCTTTGTAACGCCCGTAGATCCGGGCTAGTCAAATTAGAGGCAATAGGGGTCGAAAACGACTTTTCGACAAAAGATTATTTAGAATAAATAATCTTAACCAAGTTGTAGAGTATGTCACAAGGTTTCCGTACATATAAGGAACGCCGAAATCCGAGTTATAACGAAGAAGTTATGGCCCGTCGAAGTTTTACGGCAAAACCGGCACGACACCGGGAAGCGTAAATAGTGAATTTATGATAGAGCGAGATTTAGCCTTAGCGATCTAAACGAAATTCGTAAAATATGTTAAACTAAGAACATCGATAAAAAGAACGCCCAAATCTGACTTCGTATGAAGAAGTTATGATTTTTCGAAGTCTCGGACTAGCAGTGTACAGCCCGAAATTCGAATATTAGATCGAGCGGTTTTTAGCTGACACGACCTAAACGAGAATCGAAGATCTCATTGAGAGTAGCGTAACGAGAAAAATATGGGCGAAAATGGATGTCGGATGAAGAAGTTATGAGGATTTAACGGACCAATCGTGTCCCGGCCCGTTGATAATATAAAATTTAAAATCGTGCCAAAATTAGCCGACGAAGTCTAAACGAAAGTTGTAGAGTACATTCCCACCTTCGCGTGGATATAAAGAACGTCGAAAACGGAGGTCGTACGCGAAAGTTATGAATTTTTAAAGATGAGCATGCAATTTGCGAAATCTGATGCGAGACTGGTGACGTGGCGCGTTGTGGGCCGTCGGATGATGATTCAAATCTCGCTTCGGATCATGCCACAAAGCCTCGCCCTACGCCCCGCGTCCGAAGTCTGTACGCCCCGCGTACCCTCGCCCTGATCTACTCCGAGTGTTAGACAGCTGGACCCTCGCTGGCACTCTTATCCGATGACTACGCCCCGCGTAGGTCCGAGGTACGCCCAGCGTACCGAGGCCTCGCAGGGCTATAAAAGGGGGCCGATTTTCCTTCATTTTTCACACCTTTCTTCACTCTCTCTCTAACTTCTTTCTCTCTCTAAGTGTTCTAAACATCCCTAAACCCTAGTTAAGCCCCTTAGCACCCTAGGGAAGCCCTGAGGCTCCCGGAGTCCCGAGAAAAAGGAGTTTTTCGGTTTCGAAACGCTGCTCCAATTAAGTTCCGGTTTTCGATAAAATTCGCTGTAAGTATGCTACGCTTACGCAATTTTTAATATAGCTTTCAAATAATTATAGGAATGTTATTAGGTCCTTAAAATAATTATTTGGGCTATAATTATGAGTTATATCGAGTATTATTAACGCTTAATAATACTCGGACTAATTAATTTGTCGCGGTTATCGTTAAACTAAACCCTAGTGGTATCGATACTAGGTTTTATCGAAGGAATATCGTTTTGAGAGTATCGAAGCGCTGTCCGAGTGTTGAGTCACCACCTACTCAGGTGAGTGCATGGTCCCTTTCATCTTACACATAGATATGAAGTATTTTAATATAAATTACGTGCTATGTGTGCATATTGTTTGAATACTTGTTATCTATGTTGGATGAATGATTTATACATGTTTTAAATGATTTAAATTGTATATTTATTTTATATCTACGAATATGTTGGGATAAAACATGGGTAGATGAAATAGTTGGTGAGTGATGAAATAAAATAATGAGAGATAGGTGATGATAGGAAGATGATGATAATTAGGTGAGGATAGATAGGTGATTATGAATCGGTGATGTAGGATACTACAACCTTGTCCGACAATTTGGAGATGTAGTCATCTACTAGACTATAGATGGCGACCACAGACTATTATAGACAACCCCGTGGAAACACCAGCAGGCTAGTAACCTGTAGGTGATGAATTACGAGTTCAGGCGATGTTGAAACTACGTATTCATGCGATGATAGTCTAACCCTTATTATGAAGTACGAGTCCAGGCGATGTTGTGGCTACGTATTCATGCGATGATAGACTAACCCTTATCATGATTTACAAGTCCAGGTGATGTTGTGGCTGCGTAATCATGCGATGATACCTTAACTCTTGCTAGACACATATTGAGGGAGTAATCCCCGGATTAGTATTGTCTATGCAATGTGGGCGATGATCCTTAGGTAAAGTTCGTAGGAACACTCAAATAAGGAAATACGATGTAAGGAGATGAGAAGTAAATATGATATAGGAGATGACCCTTGAGACAATATCCTTAGGGAAGACTAAAAGAAGATAATGGGGATGGGTAATTGGGTTGATTGTTTGATTGTTTAAACATAATAACTATATTATTGTGGGTTGAAAACCCTATGTACTCACCAGGTTTCCCAACCTGACCCACTCAGTTTATTTACATCACAGGTGACGATATGAAGTGACATTACACTGAGAGATTTAAAGAGATGTAGAACACTAGTGTAAATAATTGTAAGTTCTGTTTATGCTTATGTTTCTGTATTAACAATGACATCCCAAACGTTTTAAAATGAAATAAATACGTTTCTTCGAAAATGTTTTAATAACGTATTTATCGTGTTTTTCTGGGAACAAATTCCGCAACATTTTTATGAAAAGAAGTACTCTGATTTTTATAAAACATAAACAAAATCGGTCTTTTCTGGCCGTGATTTTGGGGATGTCACACCCTTGGATTCACCAATACCCAAACTGTTTTTATGGATCTTATGAATCGAGTGTGCAAAATCTACTTGGACAAATTCGTGATAGTGTTCATTGATGATATTCTGATCTACTCACGAACTAAGGAAGAACATGGGCAACATCTTCGAGTGATCCTAGAGTTATTAAGGAAATAAAATTTATACGCGTAATTCTCTAAGTGTGAATTTTGGATAAGAGAAGTATACTTTCTCGATCACGTGCTAAGCAATAAAGGTATTCATGTTGAACCTTCCTATTGGGTTTTTTATGCATCAAATACACTTAAACTAGGTAGCAGAAAAATCAAACTATGATATACCTAAGTGTACATGCACCCTAGGATCTATGGCTTCTTACTAATTACAGCTACCCTATGAAAACATAAAAACATAAAAACATAAAGAAGAAAAATATACATCTTATGTAGCCATTGATCTCCATGGTTGAGATCTTGATCTTGTCCTCCTCGAAGTTGCTTGGATGAGAGGATCCAAACCATAATCCCTCTAATGGTATCATACCCAATGACACTAAAGAGTGGAATAAAAATAACTAGGAGAATAGTCAATTTCACAAACCCTAAGAGTGATAGAAATCATCCCTAGGGGGGGGGGGGGGAAGAAGGGTTGACAAAACTTCAAGCCAAGGTGTCAAGAAGAACAAAATCCCTAAGGCCCTATTTATAGTCTTACATCCCTTCCTAGGTTTTGTACTCCTTCCCATGTGGGATAGGAGGCCAACAACGAAATTCACTCCTTTTCCCATATGGGATGGAGTGATTTTCATCCAACCCTAATTCCATAAAGGTTCTGGAGTATTCTTGATCAACCAACTATTAATTTAATTAAATATTCAACCCTTTAATTAATTAAATTGTTAATTAGTTCCAAAAATATATTTCCAGTTAGTTTCTAATTAATTATTAACAATAATAATTAATAAACCAATTTCTCTTATATTTATTCTATTCAATTTGGGTCTTAAGGGAAAGCCAAAAGGACCATGTTATTATTAGAAATATTATCAATAGTTAAAGATCTTGTACATTATTTCCAACACTTCCATGATTGAAGTTGTGAAGAATTGGTAAGCGCCAAAGACACCAACCAAGGTTCGTCAATTTTTAGGAATGGCTGGCGATTACATGAGATTCATAGAGAATTTCTCTCGTATAGTCAAACCCCTCACAACATTGACCCAAAAGGAGGTACAATTTGTTTGGGGAGACAAAGAAGAATCAATTTTCCAAAAGTTGAAGGAAATGTTGGGCAGTACACCGATACTATCACTTCCAGAAGGTACTAATGATTTCGTAGTATATTGTGATGCTTCACATCTGGGGTTGGGATATGTATTGATGCAAAGAGAGAAGGTCATAGCATGCGCCTCACGATAACTCAAGGTGCATGAGAACAACTAGATCACTCACGACTTAGAGTTAGGAGCGCTAGTTTTTTCCTTGAAGATTTGGTGTCATTACCTTTACGGAACAAAATGTATAATCTGTACGGATCACAAAAAAAAAATTAATGTCTACTTCTAAATATAAATAAATAAATAAAAACTCTTTTTTCTTTTAATTTTTAGATCATATTTTAAATCGAAAAAAAATATCAAAATTTATATTATTTTGTCTTTTATAACTAGACATTTATAAATTTTGATATTTTTTTCGATAAAAAATATGATGTAAAAAAAAATTAAAAAAAAAAGAGTTGTTTGCTATAATCTCATGCATGTATGTCTACTTCTAAATATACAACCCATTTTTTGTCCCCTAATCTCTAATTTAGATAATGTCTACTTCTAAACATACAACCCATTTTTTGTCCCCTAATATATCTCTAATTTAGATAATGAATGAAGTTATTACAATCCATCTAACTGATTGGAACCCCAATGGAAAACCATTAACATTCATTAAAATATAAAGAAAAAGCTATTAGTTGGAGCGTCATCATCTAGTCCATTTGCACAATACCAATTAACATGTTCCATGACGTTTAGGTCAACAAAGTTCTCTACATTAATGAGAACTAGTTTTAAGAAATTAACAAAAGCTGTTACATTTCTTCCAAACCTAGAAGAATAAAAGGAAGTTGTTGCATAACTTGATGAGCGCTTGTATTTCCGACGCTAGCACATCTAACCAACAATCCATTGTCTCTCCATAAAGATTCATTAAAGTAGTGTCGCTCCATGTTGTCAAAATTTGTAACCTTCAATATTTCACAATCGTTGGAGAATTGCTTGAAAGCGTTGCACCTGAAATATAATAATATTAGATGCTCACTATTTCTTAGTTTTATAAACAACCCCAATAGAAGACTATTTCTTTGTAGCCGCGATGTTTTTCCAAACCCCACTAATTTTCATGTTAGCTTTATAAACAAGACTATTTCTTAGTTTTATAAACAAGACTATCTGCTATAGTCTTGTCTGGAACCTATGGAAATTTCAAAATGACCGAGTATTCAAGCAGGTGTTCATCAACCCTCTTTCCGGCGCTGAGCAGGTCAAATCTGTGACATACTTTTTGATTAAATATAGAAGTAAAAGTGGTATTTGCTCATGGGACGAGTGGCTCTCCTCTTCCTTTTGTTTCTGAAAATACTTTGTACACTCTTGCTTATTCCTCCCCTGCTAGTTACTTGCTAGTCAGGGGTGTAAGTTTTATCTAATATATTATTCTCCGTTTCAAAAAAAAAAATAAACAAGCCCGATATATATAATATGGAATTGGAAAAAACCCGAAAGACATAAAGAACAAAGGATGTAATTTTAAACGAACATACATCTAGTATTCTTTTTCTTGAATTTTATAACCATTTACATCGACAACAAAATTTTATTCATACATTTTCCATATTCTTACTTTCGGCTATATAGATGGGTATGACTAAAGTTACATTGTATGATAATCCAACAAGAGAGGACACTTCCAATTTTAGTCATAAAATAGTAATGTTATAGAATATGTACAAGGAAGGGGGTGGTTGCCTTATTTTTTTTAGAGGAAAAGTTCTTTTTGGAAAAGTTACAAAAAAGTTATGTTTTCCTGACTTTGTCAAAAAATCAGTTTTTCTTATATTAAAAATCCAAAAATAGTTTTTAAAATCCTTTTACCAAACATCTTTTATATTTTATCTTTTCCAAAAAGGACTTTTGTCTCTCAAAATTTGTGCAAGTCAAATCAATCGCATTGGGCTCTAACTAAGGCCCTCGCACAGGCGAACAATCCCTTTCATTAAACCGCTCATATTAAACCAAATTGTTTAGAACTTTCGTTGTTCGTGTTTGGGTTCTCACTTTCAAAAAAGAAAAAGAAAAGAACAACTTAATTCAAGATGTATATATAAAACCTATAGCATTAAAAAACCATAAGCAACATATTTTTTTTTCAGTAAATATATATAGTAAATATATATATGTACATTTGTGATGTGCATAAATACACATTGTAATGTGCACATATGCACAAAAAGTTTTTATTTATTTATTTTCTTTGAGAAAATAAGCATACATTATAGCGTCATGGGGATTAAAACTTTTTTTTTTGGAAAAAAGTTGGTTGAGTAAAAGTTCTCGCATTTCGAGGGAGGGAGAGATTATTTTCTTTGAGAAAATAAGCATACATTATAGCGTCATGGGGATTAAAACTTTTTTTTTTGGAAAAAAGTTGGTAGAGTAAAAGTTCTCGCATTTAGAGAGAGAGAGAGATTATAACATTTTATCCGACCAATTTTTTTTCAAGACAAGAACTTGTTATATTCAGACGTTAACATTCTTAGAAGTTTAAAAATAATGTTTATTTTGTAACGGGCACATTGCAATGTTTATGTATACAATGAAAGTACTATATTTAGTTATTTAGTAGTTTTTAAACCGTATAAAGCATTTTCACTGTACAATATGGGTTGGAACTTTTGGGTGCATGTTTTGGTTTGCATTTCTGACATGGTTTGCTATGTATTTTTAGGGATAATAACTTTAGAGTATAAGGTATTTTAGCTTTCGATCACATTTGGTCATTAAATTTTTTTTTTGTGGTTTGCTATGTACTTTTAGGGATAATAACTTTAGAGTATAACGTATTTTAGCTTTCGATCACATTTGGTCATTAAACTTTTTTTTTCGTGATGTATTAACCCTTGAACTTGTTGAACCGTGTAAATGTTACCTTTATGACCGCTTTTAGCCGGTTATCGGAGTAAAATGTGAACAATTTCAAATAATTCAATGATAAATCAAGCACGAAAAAAGTTCAATGACTAAATGTGAACAAAATTGAAAGTTTGTTATCCTTTCAATTCATTATCCCATAAATGGTTCTAAATGTTATTAAGGATGAGCACAAACGGGAGATGGAGGTCATAAAAGTGAGGATGTTGTAGTAATTGTGTAATATAACTTTTTGTATAAGGTACCAGAAACAACACTTAGAAATGTAGTAGGAGCGGCTTCAATCACAAAGAAACTGAAGAAAAAAATATGGTGGCTTCAGACATATATTTAGGATATATGTGACAGTTTTCACTCTAGAAGATGGAGACGGACGTTGTAGATCTTGCGAGGAAGAGAAAATATACTTAGGACATACGCGGCGATTTTCACTCCAGCAAATGGAGACGGTTGTTGTGAAGATAATACAATGTTAAATTTAAATGAGGGTTTTCTCTAATTAAACCTCAGGTCCTTGTAAAGTGAAAAACCTCATTTAAATCTAACATCGTATTATCTTCACAACGACCGTCTTCATCTTTTGGAGTGAAAATCATCGCATATGTCCTAAGTATATGTTCTGTCTTCCTCGCACGATTTGTAACGACCATCTCCACCATCTGGAGTGAAAACCATCGCATATGTCCTAAATATATGTCTGATATCACCATATTTTTTTCCTTCAGTTTCTATGTGATTGAATCCGCTCCTACTAAATTTTTAAATGTTGTTTATGGTACCTTATACAATAAAGGTATATTACACAATTACTACAACATCCTCGCTTTTGTGAGCTCTATATCCCACATGTGCTCATCCCTAATAACATTTAGAACCATTTATGCGATAATGTATTGAAAGGGTAACAAACTTTTAATTTTGTTCACATTTAGTCATTGAACTTTTTTCGTGCTTGATTTACCCTTAAATTATTTGAAATTGTTCACATTTTACTCTTATGACGGCTAAAAGCTATCATAAGGGTAACATTTACATGTTTCAATAAGTTCAAGGGTTAATACATCACGAAAAAAAGTTTAGTGACCAAATGTTATCAAAAGTTGAAATACGTTACCCTCTCAAGTCATTATCCCTTACTTCTAAACCACACTTGAAATACACATAGTTTAATACTTATAAAGAGAAATATATTCTTATTTTTATAGATATTAATTTTCTAAAATATATTATATATTGACACTTTTTTTTTATCATCTGCATTCTTCATTCAAAATATTTTCAAAACAATTTTTTTGCTTAGACAAAATTTCATAATTGGTCCTAGTGGTTTGTAAAATATCTCACTTTGAGGACTTTCATGGAAAACGTCACATCACTAGTCCCTGTGGTTCGGAAAATTTTATGAAAGGTTCTCCTGCCGTTAAATCTAACTTTTTAGTTGTTAGATTTTTATGAGAAATTTTGTTTTAGCCTTGTACCAAATTTTCAATATACTACAAACCTCAAGGACCATTTGTGTAGTTTTGTAAATTTGAAAATTTGTATCTTAACTAATAAATGAAAATAATTTTGGTATTTGTCATCCTTTTATGCATTATGCCATATGTCACTTTATGGTAAATTCAGATTAAATTATATTCGTGTGTCATTTTGTAGTTTTTCCATTTTATTAAATTTCATTTAATACTTAAATGTAATAATAAATATATATTTAATTCATTAATGCAACTTTCCTTATAATTTCTAAATTTCTAAATTGAATCCAATTATTTTAGTTGTTTATTTATTTAAATTATCAGTTTAAATTTAAAAGATAAATAAACACTTCAACTTTAATATATATATATATATATATATATATATATATATATATATATATAGTTTTTCTAATATTTTTATTTATTTTGATTCAAGTAAATTAAAAAAAAAAGAACTTCAATTTAAAATATTTTAACAACTTTTTTTAGAGTTCGACTCTTATTATTTTTTTATTCTTTAATCCAATCTATTATTAAATTGAAAAATATTATGTTCAATTTAGACTATTGATATCTCATATAGAAATAAGATTTAATTTGCAAGTTACATTTTAAAAATAGTAGCTAGTTTTCCTATTTTAATAATTATAAATCGCAAAATATCACACACTGAAACATTAATTCTCAGTAGGCAAACCATTTGATTTTTTTTTTTAATTTTAATTTGTTGTAACATATATAAAATAACCACTACATAAGAATAAAATATAAAGAAAAGAAAGTGGACCAAAATTACAAATATAAATATAATTTTTTTTATTTACTTGAATCAAAATAAAAAAAGTTACAAAAAACATAAATAACCAAAATTATAAAAAAAAAATATAGAAAACCAAAAAACTCAAACACCAAAATTGTAATATACTCTAATATATTTATATATTTTTACTTTTTCAAAAAGGTAAAAAAATTTATCAAATTGATGAAAAATAAAACGAAACAACGAAAAAAATAAAAATAGAAAAAATTAAAAAATAGTAGGAAAAAATTAAAAAACAAATACGAAGAAAACAAAAAAACTATAAAAAATGTAAAAATGTATTAATATATTAGAGTATATTTCAATTTTGGTGTTTGATTTTTTGTTTTTTTTATTTTTTATTATTTGAATCAAAATAAATAAAAAAAATAGAAGAACAATAAATAACTAAAATTATATAAAAAAAGTAGAAAAACAAAAGATGAAATAATGATAATGATAAATGCAAACATAAAGTTGCTAACGATATTAACTATGCAGCCTCCAAGTAAAAGAAAAACATTAACGGTAACGACATAAAATAAAAAAGAATATTAACGCTTCTATTCACAAATAAGAAAAAAAACGGTTTCGACATGGTTTATCGAATTTAAATTTATTTACTTGAATCAAAATAAATAAAAACATTAAAAAACCAAAACTAACTAAAATTATAAAATAAAATTAAAAAACAAAATGTCAAAAAGATTCAAAAAAAGTTATTAATATGTTGAATTATATATATATATATATATATATATATATATATATATATATATATATAATTTATATTTATAATTTATATATATATAATATTTATAATTTATATATATAAAATTTCAAATTTACAAAATCACATAAATGATTTTTAAGGTTTGTAGTATATTGCAATTTTAGTACAAAGGTAAAATAATATTTTTTATTAAAATCTAACAGTTAAAAACTTAGATTTAACGACATGAGGATTTTTCATTTAATTTTGCAAACCACAATGGCCAGGGGTATGTCATTTTCTATGAAAATCCTCAACATGAGATATTTTACAAACTACAGGAACCCAGAGGCGAGCGTACACTATGCTCAAGGGTGTCCATGGACACCCCTTATTCAGATTTTCCTTTTACAAATTGTATTCTATTTTTCAATTGGACACTCTTGTGATTATAAGAGTGACACCCGAATATCATATCTTGAAAGTCGACAAACAAAACTAATATTTTTTTATGGATTTGATATTTATCATTTTGACACAATAAAAAAATAAGGGAAAAAGGAAACTAATTAATATTAAGATGGTAAACAAAAATAAACAAATCTCTATCAGATAATAGAAGCTAGTTACCGATTTTGAATTTGTGATCTCATTAAATTATAATAATAATAACAAAGATCATAACTATTCAAGATAGGAACATAAAACCTAAAGAAAACAAGAAATGCATATTTTTGGTATTTGAAGCTTCCGGGGAAAGCACCATGCTACCGAGCATCTACCCACAAACGACTCCACTCTTCTTCTTCACGCTCTGCCACTGTCCTCGGCGTCTCAGCCATCTCGCATCTTTTTTGCTTAGTTCGATTGTTCTTTGACTCTTGAGTAAGTTGTAAGTACTTTCTTCTTATCATGTGTTGTTGGTGGGTTAGTATTGCAGAAAATATATTGTGGGTTTATGGGGAAGGCACAAAGTAGGGTAACAAAAGTCTAGATGTACTAGAAAATAAAAGTAAATAAATAATGGCAGCAAGTTGTTTCTAGTATAACTTTATTATTATTTTTTTCATATTTGTTGTAATATCTTATATTGTACTAATTTATTTATTTTGTATTTATAATAGCTATAATTGTGACTTACGTTAAACAATCAAATAACTTAAATTTGATTATCTTTATTACTATTAATTTTTTATTTTTTATTTTACGAAATATGCATTAGATAAAATTAACAACAATTAACATATAAATTATATTTAAAATATGAATAATTCATGGTAGAATATATTCTTTTAGTTATGTTGAATTTTTTACATCGTAACAACAAACTTATAAATTACTTTTAAAATATAAAAATTTGTGGTAAGCAATTATTTATTTATTTATTTTGGTTTGTAAGAATATTTAATATTACTTAATATATTTCATTTAGATGTATATTATTTGCAACACGGTCTTCATAAGTAATTTTTTTTACTCATATATTTTGTTACCTCGCTTAACTTGGACATGCTGTATTTTCTATATTAGATTCGTTACTATCAATTTGACCCGAACCGATAACCAAACTTTTTCAGACATGTTAATATATTTATCTCAATTAAAATGGACACCCTTGAATTTGAATCATGGATTCGCCACTGACAGGAACCAATTATAAAATTTTATCTTTCGCTTATTACTAATTCTCAACTATAGATTTTCGGTTGCCATGCTCCATTGTTTATTTACATACTTTTTATTTACTAGATACTCTTGACATAAAGGTTTTTAGTGATTGATATATGAAATAAATATGATACCTAATAAGAGTTTAGTGATTGAGATATGAAATTCAAGTAAAAAAAAATTGGTGGTTTAAAATTTGATTCGCCCTAAAATATTGCTAATGTTCCTAGGTGTTTAGCCATGGAGCAAGTTCAACATGGGCCCGGATATTACGTTTTACTATATTTAGAAAGAAAAATATGACCATAACTAAATGTTTTTTTAGTTAGTTATACAAGATTTGTTTGGTTGTGCTTATTTAGACATACCGCATAGGACTCTTTTGGAAAATTTGCTTACTTCAATGAAAAACTCATGTTTCTAAAAATACCCGTCGATGGCGTATAATCGATTTCTACTAAACTCCCTTTGTAATTTATATTGCCTACTTTTTTTTTGAACGGCCCATATATAGCATAATATAGCATAATTTAATAAAATAGGGATTTTCGTTTAGCACTTATTTGAAAGAACGCTTAGTGTAAATTAAAAAGAAAAATGTACTCGTATGCTATAGAAAATAATGAACACCTTCCTTACAAATTATTCACATCGATTATCTTTGAAAATCGTTTTTTTTTCGTCCCTAAACCGTCTAACTAAATATGCGTACATGGACACTTTTACCTTTTATCTTATATCCTTCCAGTTCTTATAAACATTTTTTTATGAGAAAACCAAATTTAACCCCAAACCCCTTATATAAATCAAACCTATAATTAAAATAAAAGAAATTAAATTGTTTCCTACCTTTTATACCTACAAATATTCTTATTTATTAAAATTATGATACGTATCATCATTTCACCGTTCAATTTAATGTTATTTAATATATTTCTAATGAAATAGTTAAGTAAATATAGAATTGTGATCATGTCATAATTTCAATAAGTGAAAATATTTATAGTTATAAAACGTAGGAAACAATTTAATTTCTCAAAAAATAAAACCACAAATTTTAAATATGTCGTAATGAGTTTTTTCTTAATTTATATACTATTTATATTTACCAAAATTACCATACTTTTGTAAAAGGTAACAACAAATGACAATATCGTTAGGGAAAAACCTAAATTAGTATCTAGTTTAAAATGTGGAGTTTTGAACTCTTTTATATTTTCAAACTTCATTTGATTTTTTGATTTAATTTTTATTCTTTCTCTTATTTTCTTTCATATCATTTCTCTTCACCATTCTCATTTTTCTTCAAATCTACAAAATACAGTTTGAAAATTTTGAATTTTCGAACTAGATATAAAATTTTGAATTAATTTTTCTAAAGAAAAAACAAGTTGAAATTTTGAACTACTTGTCTTTTCAAGTAAAAAAAACAATTTTCGAACTTACATTTTTATTGGTAGTTAAAATGAATTCGAAAATCCACCTCTAATTCGAAAATTACAAATATTCAAATTTGTTGGTCATTTAGTTTTTTTTATAAGAATGGTTGTCATTTCCTAATACCTCAGAAGATGTGGTTATTTTTTGTGAATATGCCATTGTTTGGATATGGGGTAGTTTTTATTTAAACTTTAGATATATTGCGATGATAGTTTGATTAATCAGATCGACGCATTGCTTTAAATCTGAATTCAGCCTTTCATTCTCTTATGAAAACCATAAAATTATAATTAATAAAATGTTGCTCTTCAAAAGATGAAACCATTAATATAAAATTTTAAAATAAGCTATATAAAATTAACAACATCAATAAAATGAGTTTTGGACTACTTACACCGATATTGCTTTGGCAAAGTTTGATGCTCCGTCATTAGACACAGCGAGAGATGTCATAATACGACGAAGAACATCAAATGGGAGATCAGTTACTTTTACACCATCTTCCTCCATGTTGAATTTTACTTTAAATGCTTTGAAGCTTTAGCTGTTATATATTGAAACCATTAATTAAGTTAATGTCAATAAAAAAAGTTTATTCTTACTTACAATGAAATCTAGACTCAAATATGAAGTTTTTTTATCGATCGACAAAAAAATTTATCTCGACATAAGGAATACTTTGTTAAAAAAAAAAAAAGAGAGACTTCTAAAAGAAAAATGTACATGAAACTCTTACCTTCTTTTGGTTCGAAAAGAAATGTTTGTGACAATCATGAAATAGATGTTAGGTTTTAAGGTTTGTGCCTTTATTAATCTAAGAAGTCTTGTTAGTGTGACAAGCTCACAAGAGTTCATGCATATATGACTGTGTCCTCATGCTTAATGCACCTCAAATTTGTTTTTTTTTCCATGTTTGAAGATTCTTTAAATTTGTTGTGAAGTCATCATGGTAGGCTTAGTTGTATGTGTGTTTTACTTGTGACATTGTTCTTGTAGACGATTGAAGTACATTTTCAAAATATTGATAATAATTAGTTTGCATAAATCAATTGTTGTATAGTTTGCATCGACATACTTTTTTTAATCTTTTGCTTTTGCAAATTTTTATGTTTTTTTATCTTTTTTTTCCACGTATGATAATTTATTTCCAACAAAAACAAAATCAATTGTTATTTATGGTTATGAAATTCAATAACCTATTGGTACAGGGCGGTCCAATGGTTTTTGGTGCTTAAGGTAGGATTAACTAAAAATGCCCCTATATGTGTACAATATAATACAAAAAAGACAAAACTATACAAATGGTCCCTGTGGTTTGTCAAAAATTGACACTTTGGTCCAAAAAAGTTTAGGCTAGCACCATAGGTCCAAAGTTTTCATTTTGTTGCTTGTTTGGTCCAATCTATTATGTTTTTTTTTAAAATGACGGATTTGCCCCTGTGAATATGATTTTTTTTCTTAATTGTTTTTCTGATTTCAAAAAAAATAAAATTAAAATTAAATCTCTCTCTCTCTCTCTCTCTCTCTCTCTCGATTTTATAAAATCAAAATCAATTTTACCATGAATTGATACTGAATCTTCATTTAGAACAAACAGGGAAAAACCACACAGAGAAAAAACCCAGAAGAAACTCTTAGCTCCCACCTCTATCGTCTCCATCGTTGTCCTCTTGCTCCGCCACCTTTTTCTTGTTGAAACCCACCTCCAACACCAATATCATTTTAGCAACGACATCAATCTTCACCGCCATCTCCCTCGTTCTTCAACGTATCTCTCACTGGTGCTTGTTAGCAAGAAGCGTGCTTCAATCTGAATGTATTGACTGGATTGTGTTTGTAATTAACAGGGAAGCAGAGTAAGAAAGGTGATAGATCTGATCGACTTCAAGTAGCAAGGGCTCAACAACATCGTGTCAAATTATCTCAAATCTAGGGTTCTAAAGCACCTAACTATCGACGGAGGCGGAGATGGGTGGTGGTGTTGGTTGGAATATGAAGAGAGGAAGAAGATGATGTTGTTCGTGAGGAAGAAGACGGGTGCACTCCAGGTGCTCGACCTTATGTCTATCTTAGTCTTCAGTCCAATTCCTCCGTTAATTGGCTCTCTAAATCAACTCAATCTTCTATAGCAGCAACACATAGTCGGAGTATACAGTTAGCTGTAGATAGTTGGTGAACCTAGTACCCAACATAGTAGGTGAAGATCCTTTCAAGTTGTAGGGATGGTGCTGAATCACAGCAGCACGTAGCCGGAGAATCATGTGTCGGGGCACAGTGACAGTCCGATTTCCAAACCGCAGTGTTGAACAGAGCCATGGTGTCCGACCGTAGGTTTGTGACTGATTTAGGAATCGGTGGTTCAGTTGGTATTTGGGAGTCGAAGAAAAAAGGAGTGACGAGAAGGAAGATCGAAGAGAGAGAGAGAGAGAGGGGAGAGAGAGAGAGAGAGGGAGATTTAATTTTATTTTTATTTTTTTTAAATTTGAAAATCAGAAAAACAATTAAGAAAAAAATAAAAAATCATATTAACAGGGGCAAATCCGTTATTTTGAAAAACAAATCATAATATATTGGACCAAATAAGCAACAAAATGAAAACTTTGGACCTCTTGTGCTAGTCCAAACTTTTTTGGACCAAAGTGGCAATTTTTGACAAACCACAGGGACCATTTGTGCAGTTTTGTCTACAAAAAAACACATACTAAATAATCTTATTAAATGTAGTGCAATATATTATTTATTTATTATTTTCTTATCAATAAAAGTCAAATTTATAACTACCTACAACTATGTTTTCTTGACAATTTCTTTATTCTAGACAATGTGATTCAAGATTTATATTTTGTTGAATCGCTAACAATTGTTTTTATCATATGTAGTTCCATTACTCCTTAGAATTGGAACTTTCATGAGGTTTGATACATCAACAACAGAAACCTGCAAATGAATACAACAAAAAACATTGTTAATATAAAATCTATAAGATTAAGTACTACTATAAGTAACATATCTCATATGTCAATTACATCATAAAAACTAGTCTAACAATAACGAAATCTCCTAAATCAAGATTCATTATCTTTGTTTAACCTAATTTTCCTTTTTTGGTTTATAATTAGCTGCTTAGACTTCTTTTTTTCAAAATCATAGAAACATTGAACAATTTATAACTCGGATCAAGCAACTACTCTTAAAATGAAGACAAATACTAATATTGAAAGAACAATGTTCCAAAAGGATGAAATATTACTCAAAGAGGTGATGTAACAGCATCATGGGGTGACCAAAATTTTGCTATAATGTTTTTAAAATGCACACTACAACTTTCCACACAGCCGTATCACAATTGTCATCTATAATGACATGTAGCTTTTTCACCAAATGTTGAGTATACTGGTACTGAAAAGGAAACAGTTCTGTCAAAAAGTTGAATGATGTACACAACTAAAAAAATAACTAAAACTTAAAATAGCTATTGTATTGAAGATAGTCTAACACAAAATCAATCATCCAAACAGAAAAATAAATAATGAATATTGCATCAACAACAAATAGAGTACAAACTAACAAAAGCAACAATTGTGAATCAATATTTAACATCAGTATCTACAAATATGTAAATTTCTTCTAAACCTGAACTTTGAAATACCTCAATCCCTCAAAGGTCCTCGTCCTTGAGTTATCAGATGTACAAATAATTCAATCTCAAATTGGAAACCAAAGATGGGGTATTTACAATTTCACGAAGCTAATCACTAAACAAAATCAAAATTATGAAGCCATATCTGAACCAGAATTTACAAACACTTAAAAAATTAAGCACACATCATAAAATTTTAGAACTAGAAATGGGAAACCAGTGTCTGATAAACTGATAAATAAATTGATTTGTTTTACCGGTGTTGGATAACAGCGCCACATTCGAGATTTCAAAGTTTCAAAGCGATGGGAAAATCTGATTGTGTGAATGTCTGTCTTCTCATTTTATGAATTGGCGTGAAGTCTCCTTGTCTTCTGAATTTTTTGCCGCCTTCAAGATGTGTGTGCGTGCACTCATGCTACGATCCCCATATCTTGGATGCCCTGCTGGTGGACTTGGAGCTTTATTTCTATTAAAATTTGGGCCGAATGATTACTAGACCTATAAGAGGTAGACTAAAACAGATGCCCCTGTTAAGTTGATGCCCTGGGCAGTGGCCCAGCTTGCCCTGCCCTTGAGCCGGCCCTAGGTACATGGGACATGGTTGAACGAAACAAGATGAAACAGACATAATTGTACATCTAATAAATTATTTGTGCAACTTTTTTTTGTAAAACTATGACACGATAGGACAAAAGCTTAAAATTATTAAACTTTCCTTGAAACTTAGCAAAAATTTATATGTTTAAATATCTTAATTATAAATGATGCACTACATAAGATTGTTTAATTTATATAAATACAAATTTTTTTTGAACAGCAAATTAATATATGCATGGGATTGAACCCCAAATCTCTTTGTTACAAACACCTTATTAGTCAAGTGGGTTAGCCCCACATGTATATAAATAAAAATACTAATACATAAATTTGTTTAATATGAAAAAATGGCTAACGATAATGGTGAAGAAGACAAAAATGATTGTCGGCTATATTCATCATTTTTATGGGTATTGTTTTCAAGTTTTTAATCACGCCTACATAAATTCCTAAAATAAATTATTTAGGTCATTAGATTTTTGTAAAAATATTGTACAGTGGATTTTATTTTGTGAATCGAAAAAATTGATTTGTTATTCAATCTCACGGGAAAACCATAAAACGAGATGAATTGGCAAAGAGTGTTAGAGAGGTGATTTTGACGAAAATAAAGTTAGAGGGTATTTTAGTAAAAACAATCTTGTTAACGTTGTTCCATGCTTTTAGATTTTTAGTCCCATTTAACTTGGTATTTGTCCCATGTTGTCCTTGGTCCGTCAATGGCAAACATTATCTCAATTGTCATGTTCCGTTTTATTCCTTCCAGTCTCACGTACCAAAAGTTATCTAAGAACCTATTAAAGATTATGTGGTTATTTAATATCACAAAAAATCAGTGAATCATCAAGATCTGAACAAATACTACCAATGCACTTATAATGGAAAACATTGAACAAATATGGAAAAAGTTTGGCTTGATTACATATCGAAAATGATCATGTTGGAAACTTAAAAATTATCAAATTACTAGGTTTTTAGATGGACGTGAAGAAAGAAAGAAATTAGAAAAGTACCTGAAGCTCCTTTAGCACGAGTGTAATAGTATCAAACGAATATTTTAGGGAAAACTGCAAAAAAAAATTATATATTGGTCTCATAATCGATTTAGTTTTTATATTATTTTTATTCAATTAAATCTTAAAAACCGGTAATCATATTCAATTTAACTCTTTTACCCGGTCAACAGGTTTATCAAGCATTCAAAAATCACATTTTTGGCTTAGATTTCAAAATTTATTATAAATTTGGTTGAAATTTTATACTTTTGATCCAGATTTTAAATTTTACTACAAATTTGGTCAAAAATTTACCCCTTTGGTCTAGATTTCAGAATTTTTTGTTATAGATTCATCATAACTTTAGTTTTTTTACAACTTTTTTTCTCAAAAAAAAAATTTCAAATATGTTTTTCTTTAAAAAAAATCATATTTATACAAAATAAACATATTTTCACATAAAAAATCTTATATTTTCTTTATAAATTTTTTTTTAAAAAAATGTTTTTGTTTACGAAACACCTACTTTTAAAAATAAGTATTTATTAAGTACATAAATATATAAAATTCGTTTTTATAAAGAAAATATATACCAACACATTTAACAAATATATATATATATATATATATATATATATATATATATATATATATATATATATATATATATATATATATATATAAACACCTATTTTGCAAAAAAAAAAAAAATCTATACAAACACATATTTTATTATAAATATAACATTGTGTGGGTTGAAATAAGTTCTATGACAATAAATTTTGTTTTTTAATTTGAAGACATATTTTTTATCACTATCAAAATTCCTTTTGAAATTTGAATATGAGTTATTATTTTATGGTATTAATTATTATATAACTATTATTTAGACTATACATTTAAAAGTATAATTTAATTGTCGGTAACTTACTTCTCAAATGATGGTTTTTTTATGAAAAACATGTTTGTATATATTTTTTGATAAAAACATATTTGTATACAGTTTTTTTATAAAAACATGTTTGAATATACTTTTATAAAATTCGTGTTTGTATACATTTTATATATAAACGTGTCTGAATACAAATGCGTTTATTATAAAATAGGTGTATATAAAAAAATATATAAATATGTTTTTACAAAAGAAATGTATACAAACACTTATTTGGGTGCATATAAATATGTTTTTACCAAATATATTTATAATAAAATAGATGTTTGTATATATTTTTTCATGTGAAATACGTGTTTGTATATATATTTTTTATACAAATGGATTTGTATATATTTATATACTTAATAAATACCTATTTTTATAAATAGGTATTTTGTATACAGAAAAGTTTTTCAAAAAAAATTATATAGAAAATATAAGATTTTTTATGCGAAATATGTTTTTTTTGTATAAATCTAATTTTATAAAGAAAAAATATGTTCGATTTTTTTTTGAGAAAAAAATATTGTAAAAAAAAACTAAATTTATAATGAATTCGTAACAAAATTCTGAAATTTGGGCCAAAACGGTAAATTTTGGACCAAATTTCTAATAAAATTTAAAATTTAGGCCAAAAAGTGTAAATTTTGGACCAAATTTGTTTAAAAAAAATTGAAATCTAGGCCAAAAGTGTAATTTTTAAAAGTTGGATGACCTAATGGCTGGGTAAAAAGGATAAATTGAATATGATTACCGGTTTTTTGTGACGTAATTGAATAAAAAATATATAATGACTAAATCTATTATAAGGTCAATATGTGAGGATTTCTTTTGCAGTTTTCCTAATATTTTATCAATAAATGATAAATGTATTAAAGGTGATTGCAAGCAGAACTGTATCGTGTCTATACATACCACCCAATCCAATATATCATGTCTCTACATACCACCAAATCCAATATATCAATGTGTTTAGGAAACTCGGATGGAGGGTTCAAGCATATTCGTCAATAAATATGTATGGGGCTCAAACCTAGTCAACGATGTTATCATTGATGCATTATGGCGACCGAGGGTTTATTTAGCAGGTGGGACCCCAAATCCAAATTCAATATATTAACGTGTTTAGGAAACTCGAATTGAGTCTCTACATACCACCAAATCCACTATATCAGCGTGTTCTAGAAACTCAGACAAAGGATTCAAGCACATTCGTCAATAAACATGTAAGATGCACAAACCTAGTGAACCATGTTATCATTGATGCATTATGTCATTATGTCAATCGGGGGTTTATTTAGCATGTAGGACCACACTTATTTCATCAAAGGTTTGGTTATTGGAAAGGAAAGTTTCAAGGAATTTTAGGCGACTCGGGTGGTGCCAAAGGTAAAATAGTATTAGTTAATATTTATGTGTCTCCATTATCTACATCTAATGAAAGAATTATTGTGTGAATCAGATAGTATTAGAAGGTCCATTAATGATACACATCTTTCTTAGGTAATTTCAGTGAAGTGGGATCATGTGAAGAAAGGAGAATTTCAATATTCAAATCTTATGGCGCAAATTTGTTTAATGAATTTACTAGAAATTCTAAATTAAGTAAGCTCAATAAGTTCTTCGGATTCTCTTCGTATGTCAATAAATGGCCAAATATTATGGTGGTGGCACGCGCGACATAATCTACAATCATTGTCTGCTTGTTCCCGCTGCTTTATTCATGAATTTTGTGCTTATTGTAACAACGTATATTTTCAAACAATTTTTCATTTTTAGGTCATATTTTGATTCATCAAAAACAATATCAAACAAACTGTATCCAATGTCATCATAACAAACAAATCCCAGAATCTCAAAACATAATCTCTATGAGTGTGTACGGATCATGTCGGCGCCTTCCTACGACCCTCGCTAGTACCTGAAACACATAACACAGCAACTGTAAGCATAAATGCTTAGTGAGTTCCCCAAATACCACATACAACACATACACCTTTCCAGGCCATAACTCTGTAGGATCATCCGATCTAAGTGTCTCAAGGGACTTCCGTCCCGAATCCCAGTAGACCTTCCGGTCCTACCCGTATCAACCTTCCGTTCCGTAACCTCTTGACCTTCCGGTCCATATCATCTCGACCTTCAGGTCCTTATCATACATAACATACATAACATACATATCACATAACAACATACAGCTCATACATCTCATAGCATATAAGACCTTCCGGCCACACATATGTACCCTTCCAGGTACAGTATAGTGAGAAGACTCACCTCAATGAAGTCGGATAACTCTCGTGCTCAACGTCTCAACCTAGCCTCCTCCTATCATTCAAATAACATCCTCTATCAATACTCTCTCATAGATTCATATCTAAAGATTGGGTAGAAGGACATTCTACCCCTCCCTGAACTCACTTGAATCAGTCTTGACCAGAAACCTAAGGTCAACAAAATTTAACGGTCAAACTTTGACCCGACTCGTCGAGTGCGCATGGGCGACTCGGTGAGTCCGTGCGGGTCCTCTGAATCCTTCTAGCTTCTCTTGGCTCGTCGAGTCATCCTTCCACTCAACGGGGTCCTACTGACACGAATCGCGGGGCAACCCCGACTCGATTCGTCGAGTCCACTTATGAACTCGGCGAGTTGCTTCCATGATCATACTCAAATGACCTTCTGAGGTCAGATATGCTTCTCTAACCTATAGATCTGGCCTTCCAAGTATAATAATCACGTAAAGGTCGAATCTTGGTGCACATGCAACACAGCTAAAGCTTCTTTTGGTGAAATAACCTCTAAAATTGCCTCCTAGGCTCAAACTCAAAAGGTATGGCATAAAGCAGACTGGTAAGGACTCTCTGGACCTCTTAAGGTCCAGATCTATGAACCATCTCGCCTTGGGACCTCACATACTCCAGATTCAACTAAAAGGGCATAAAGAAAACCCTAGATTTCACTAGAATCATTAAGAACACGAGAATGTCACAGATTGTTACCTCCAACAGCTTCCTCTAATCAAATAGAAGTGGATCCAAGCTCCTCAACCTGCCTAGCTTGTTCTACCTCCTTCCTCCTTGCTAAAACACACAAGAAATGGTGAATTAGCCTTCCTCTTGCACCACAAACGATCTCTCTGCTCTCTAGGGTTTCTCAGGGGTGAAGTGGCCGCAAATGGAGGCCATAAAGGCCTTTAAATAGGGCACAGACCCCAAGAATTAGGGTTTTCAATCCACAACATGGACTCGTCGAGTCCACCCTTTCCGACTCGTCGAGTTCGTTCATTAATCCAGTCAACAATCGCAGTCCTACTCGACAAGTCTACGCCTCAACTCGTCGAGTCCCTCTCTTTTACTCAAAAAATAAATGATCAAACATAATACCTGGAAATCCGGATGTTACACTTATCCATTTAGATTTTATAATTCTTGCTTGCGTAATTATAATCTTATTGATTTGTAAAAAAATCATGATCTTTAGCCACTGATTTGGGATTACGGGTTCCATCGTTTCCAAAAATATCAGTGTACCATCCTAAATCCTAAATTTTTAATGAATAAATGTTAGAAAATTGTTGAATAGTGAATCATGTTTATGTATTTTGCTAGAAAATAGTCAAGTTTTTACAATACATAATTGGGGACAAAAGTGTGAATTATATCAAATATGACCAAATGACAGAGTTTATAAGAAATATATGTCTAAACAAGACATGAGATGTTAAAAAATGAAAACTTTATGCTTACATTTTTGTTTATGCAAGAAATGATAGGATTCATAATGCATACCTTTTTCTATGATAGTGGGACAAAAATTAGAGAAGTTATCAAATGATAGTATAAGGAAGAAAAAAAAGTTATTTAAGGCTTGTTTTACCTATTGCATGTATAACAATGGTGTTAAACACATGAAGTCTTAGAAAGAAAGAACAAAAAGGACTATATGCAAGAATCGTGAAAAATAGGACAAAACAATGGAAATGGTATCAATCATGTCTTATGAGGTATACTAGGGTATAAATTTGATTCATATGAACTATTAGGAGTGAAATGTGGCAAAAAATTTGGTAATTGGACCCAAATACAAAGAAATAGAAAAGTAGGTTTCTATACTTAAGAAAAGGAACAAAATAAATTTCTATATATTCCAATCATTGGATAAATAAAGATATAGTTGAACCAAACTTAGAAATTGATTATACCACATAAATTACATTAGGAAACATTGCTTGTATATGATTCAATACATGAAAGAATATTACAAACACAAAACCAAATCATTAATACTTATCTTCGACTCTAGAGTTTAGTGTTTGTGTATTCACTAGTAAAGGCCATGTCTTTATATATAGAATTGATTATATTTATGACTAAAGGTCAAGTCCTATTATGTATCCACATTACAAAGGAATAAGTGGCAAAAAGAATCAACTTATTTGGAAATGAAACGGAAGAGTTACGGTAATTTGAAAATGATACATGTAACATCATGTTTCGAGATAATCTTGTTTTGGTGGATTGAGTGGTAATTGGTCTCGTGAAGGTCTTTGGTCTCAAAGGATCAATTTTGGACCTTAAGGAATAAGGTTCTTGGGCTGGGTGCTAGGACTTTGGGCTTAAATCGAATTTTGGGATTGTTGGCCCAAGTGCACCACGATGTGGTAGAGTGATGGTCACGACGTGGTGCATGGTTAATGAATAATGCACATTTTATGGTGTCCACAATGTAGTGAAGGAAGTGCCATGAAATGGTGAGCGATACAGCCTAAGCCCATGATTTTAGGGTTTTCTCCATATTTAACGGCTTAAACTCAAGTACTAGGGCATCCTCTTCAGCCTCTAACCCTTCAATATGAAACCCTAGCCTCTATGCATGACTGAGATCTTGTTTACTTGATTTTAGGGTTATTCTTTTAACTTTGGTGAAGCTTCAGGAAGAAGGGAGTCCATTTTGGTGCACGGAAGCAAGGAGAAAGTTTGGATCCAACATATCCTTCATATTTCTGATCTATTTGAGGTATAAAGTTCATACCTTGACATTCCTTTTTATAAATTCAAGTTTAGGATCATTTTTGGGTGGTTTTGGTCCCTTCCATGGATGCTCTTGGAGCTTGAGGAATTCCAGAGCTTGTTATGGTTCTTTAATGGTAGGCGTTGACTTGGTTGACTGTTGACTTTTGTAGACCATTGACTTTTGACCAGTTTGACTTTGGTTCAAACTTGAGGGACTTGGGTTGCTAATTAAGGACTTATACTTGTTTGGTGCTAGTTGGTTCATGGGGGTGATCAGTGCATGAAGTGAGAGTGTTGTTGTGCTTCCTTGGGTCTTCGATTCAGGCGAGTTTCCTCGCTATACTATGTGTTACAGTGTATATCCTTGTATGGAGGGATATAAGAGTAGTGATATGTTGGTTAGAGTACCATTAGGTCAGTAATCATCTAGTGGGATGCCCTGGGGGTTGTATGTATAATTTAAGATAGCCTGAGAACTATTGATCTAAGCTTTCTTGCGTGTTCCTTGTTTGGTTGTGGATCTAGAGCGGGATCGCATGTTCGACTGTCTATCTCACCTCTGATTACATATAGCTATGTGTTTATTAGTGATCTTCCATTTATGGCATAAAGTATTGTATGAGACTCTATATGCGATAGTGGGCTGATAGACAGGTAGAAATGTGTAGATAGTTGCTTATGTTTATGTTTGTTTGATTTATATGTCGATATATCGAGTGGTGGATTGATGCGGTCCTAATGTGTACGGTGGGAAAAGATACCCGGGTGGACCAATTGTGTGTTGTAGGCTAGGTGTTGTAACACCCAAAGTTTTGAAGGCCAAGAAAGGAAAGAAAACCCTAATTTTTAGGGGCGACTCGGCGAGTCCAAGGAAGAACTCGGCGAGTCCGAGCGGGATCCGGGTCGAGGTGTAAGTGACCAACTCGGCGAGTCGGCCAAGTGGACTCGGCGAGTCTGGTCTGTGCGAGGAAAACCCTAAATTCGGGACTTGGAGCCTATTTAAGCGTCTCATTCTCTCCCCTAGGGTTCCTTTGCTGCCTCTCTCACCCAGAATACAGACTCTAAGCCTCCATTGTTGTGCATTCAAGTTTCCAAGACATTTTGGGGGTGGTTTGAAGGAAGAAGAAGAAGAGGAAACATTGAAGCTTCAAGGATTGGCCTTGGACCTGAAGTTTGGGGAAACTTTCTGAGTCATTGAAGGTAATAAGTCGTTTCTTTCCTTTAGATCTTCTTTGGTTGTGAGATTTGGGGCTTTTAAGCCATGGATAGTTATCCATTGGAATTAGAAGCTGGATCTGGAGTTGCTACTTCAGATCTAAGTGTATTTTGGTCTTGGAAAGCATAAAATTTCATTCCTTGAGTTGATTATGGAGCCTCTTTGCTTTAAACCCTAGTTTGTGATGTATTTTGCCTAGATCTCCTTCTCTACACGTAAAGTTTGCAACTTTACGTGAGGAATAGGCTTGGGAAGGGTAGATCTACAGTTTGGAGTCCATGCATGACTCAAAAGTCCTCTGCATGTATAGAGATATGAATGGACTCGGCGAGTCCTTTGAGTGGACACGACGAGTAGCATGAAGATGAGGAGGAACTCGACGAGTGGGATGAACAGCTCGTCGAGTCAGATGAAGTTGGGCAGGAACTCGGCGAGTTGGACGAACAACTCGGCGAGTCTGTTGAAGGTTGTCTTGGACTCGACGAGTCTGTTCTTGGACTCGGCGAGTCAGGTCGCGAAACCCCAAACCCTTCGAGTTTAGACTCGAATCAGTGAGTCGATTAGAGACTCGGTGAGTTGGACAGGTCAGGACTCGGAAATCGGTAGACTCGGCGAGTCATGGACTGACTCGGCGAGTAGAGTCGCGAGTGGAAGGACTCTGAACTTATGAACTCGGCGAGTCAGTAAGGTGACTCGGCGAGTAGGGTTGACCTGGAAGGTTGGCTTTGACCGGGACTTTGACTTTCACCAGAGTTGACTTGGTAGTCTTTTGGGGGTCAGTTAGACTCAGTGTTGCATTGTTATTGGTAGCTCGGGGAGCGGGCGTAGCAGGAGTTTAGAAAGTTGTCAGGCAGCGGCTAGTGGGATCATCAGCAGTTCAGCAGTATCAGGTGAGTTTCCCTTTGTATGAATGGTTCTACGGCCACAATGCCGGTCCATGTAGTTATGAGTAGAAGACCCGGGGGTTAGCCCTAGGCACCGTATGCTAGTATGATATTCGGGACGAGGTCCAATGATAGAGGGCGGGTGCCCAAGGAATGGTTTATGTGATAGTTTATACTTGTTGTCTACGTGATACTTGTATGTGCCTGGTAGGGTGGTGAGTGTCGGCGAGGTCCCGTACCTCACCAATAGCAGAGTGTGGATGGTGTTCCACATCTCATTAGCAGCAGATCAGGGGCGAGGCCCAAGTTAGGGAAAGAGTGAGTGCGGGCTGGGCCCGTATCTCACTATCAGTAGGAGCATGGACGGGGCTCCCTGGCTCATCAGTAGAGATCGGTTGTTAGGACCGGAGGGTAGTCAGACACCCCAGAAACGTCTGACAGTATGTGATGATATGTTTGCATGCTGGCCTGTTATGTTATATGCGATAGAGGTAGTTGGAGGGGACCAGTCCCCAAGTTCGGTTGTTAGGACCGAAGGGTAGCTCAGACACCCCAGATATGTCTGATAATCTATTACGTTATGATATGTGTATGTGACAGTAGTAGAGTTCGGTTGTTAGGACCGAAGGGTGGTCAGCACCCCAGAATGGCTTGACACGGGTAGTCAGCACTCCAGAATGGCTTGACACATGTAGTCAGCACCCCAGAATGGCTTGACACGGGTAGTCGGCACCCCAGAATGGCTTGACACATGTAGTCAGCACCCCATAATGGCTTGACACGGGTAGTCGGCACCCCAGAATGGCTTGACACGGGTAGTCGGCACCCCAGAATGGCCGCACGGGTAGTCGGCACCCCAGAATGGCCGTACAGGGTAGTCAGGCACCCCAGAATAGCCTGGCAGTATGTATGTTGTATGTTTGCATGGTATGTGGTAGGGTGGGTAACTCACTAAGCTTCGTGCTTACGGTTTTCAGATTTGGTTTCAGGAACCTCCGGTAGCGGATGACGGAGCTCGGGATGATCGCATGGAACACACCATATTTTAGACAGCCTGGGATGTAGCACTCTGATAATGAACATGTGTTTTGAAAACTATTATTTGATTATGCTTTGAATCGACGATTTTACTTTAAGTAATATTTTATTAAAAGAAATTTTTGGACGTGAAAATTGGGTCGTTACAAGTTGGTATCAGAGCCTTGGTTTGAGGGATTTGGACATGCTCTCGGGTGTGTCTAAACTCAAACTGAGGAATTGGTATAAAAGTTTTCAAATGAAAAGACAGTTTTGTAAAAAGAGAGTTTTTGAGAAAGAAAACGGTTTTAGAAAAGCAAAAAGAATTCAGAAAGAAAAGAACTTTGAAAAGAGAAAAGAGGTGTGGTGCATGTAATCAGCCGAGCTCAAATAAGTACCCTAAAATACCCATACAAGTTTATGTTATGCTTATCAGTTGATAGAACAACATGCTAGATTAGGACTAAGGATCTAGGAATGATGCCTTATGTGCCTATTATATGTGTTTTGAGTTGCATGATAGTGTTGATTAGACAGTAGTGGGATAGCATGTTTAGGTTATGCCTGAGTTTATGAGTTTGTGTTGCATGCTAGTTCAGTTTCTTGCTATGTGGATATGATTGCTTGAGTATGTTGTGGATAGATTTTCCCTTGTCTGAATGTTGCTTGCTTTGTGCATTGTGGGATTCTGAGTGATGGAAGTTAGCCATTAGGTGGATACGACACGTCACATGTGATCAAGGTTGAATAATCTCAGAGTGTTGGATTTGGCCCTATTGCGTAGCTCTCGTTTGAGTCTAACCGTTGTAGGGAAGAGTCTTTTACTCGAAGGATTATCTGAGCCTCGTCACATGTGATGGTATCCAGGTGATGGCTAATTGGCATCACAAGGAGACCTTTAGCAGCTAAGGACTGGTTGAGTTGAGTCAAAGGTTTCCCTAGGGTAAGCCTAGGATGAGATAGTGCTGGGAGCAGTAGTAGTGGATAAGGGACCTGGTGGAGTCAAAGCAATTCCTGAAGAAAGTACGGATAGATGTGGAAGGTATTATGGGCCCGTACTACTCAAAGCAGAGGATCCGTACTCGATTCGGGAAAGGCCAAGACAAGACCGGGAACCTAGTAAGGAGTGTGCTTAGTCTTGCAGCAGTGATGAGTTTTCTGGTAGTGGATGTATTATATTTTCAGTATGGTGACGTTGTGAGAGAGACCAGCGGGCGGATCAGGCGCCGGAGAGGGATTAGGCTCGGGTTCAGGGGCCGAGCAGCTCGAGGAGCGAATGAGAGAGTTGATATCAGCTGAGGTTACGTGCAGTATTCTAGCTCAGACTCCTATGATCTTTGGCACGGTCAAGGAGGGTATGTTGGAGATTTTGGATGAGAGGCTGGGAGCCTTCCGTGCTGAGATGATGGCTTTGATGGGAGCGCGCACCTTGACATTTCGGGAGTTCAGGGCTTGCGGGGCACCAGATTATCATGGGGCTAGGGACCCCATCGCTAGCAGCAGATGGTTGGCTGATGTTGCCAACGCATTCCGTACGAGCCGGTGTCCTGAGGAGGGACAAGGTCAGACTCGCTTCCTGTCTTCTGAAGGACAGAGCGAGGGATTGGTGGGAGGAGATTGGTCATGCTTTGGGGGATGATGCCGCCTTGGACGCGATGACTTGGAGCGATTTCTCGGCCAGGTTCAGGGCAGAGTTTTCGACGATTATTGAGGTACAGCAGTTGGCCCGAGAGTTTCAGGATTTGACGCAGACCACTGAGACTGTGGCGGAGATCACCGCCAAGTTCAGGGAGAGGGCTCTTCTTGTACCGCAGTATGCCGCGGATGAGGAGATGAAGAAGGCCCGATACCATGAGATCTTGAGGGATGACATCAGGGAGTTCGTGAGCAGATCCAGCTGTAAGATGCTGGAAGATATGATTTCTCGAGCTACAGAGAGGGAAATTGATTTGGAGCAGATCCGGAAGAGGAAGCCGGATGAGGTTCAGGTAGCTGCAGGTTCGGGCAAAAGGCCCAAGGGACCGGATTCGAGATTGAGGGATTATCAGGACCGGAGTCGGTGCGGGAAGTGTGGCAGGGCGCACGGGGGCACGTGCAGGAGTGGTAGCGGTGGTGAGTCTGGCTGTTTCAAGTGCGGTTGGACTAGTCATTTCAACAGGGATTATACTGTTACCACCTCACAGGGATCAGACTTGTTATGTTTTCACTGCAACCAGTGGGGCCACAAGAAGGCCCAGTGCCCCAATTTGTTTTCAGCAGGACGGGTGATGGCACCTGCCCCTGCAACTCTGAGGATCACGGATGGCCGGCAGGGCCGGGCAGAGGCGCCTGCGGTAGGAGGCAGAGCTTTTCAGATGACTACCTTAGAGGCGCGATCAGCACCGGACGTTGCAGGTATGCGATTTCTGTTTTCAGTTCTTTTATTTGTGCATGATTATATTGTTATGGTTCTGCATCATTATCGGTATGAGTATTTTATTTTTGAGCGGTTGATTGTGATCAAGTTATATGCCATCTGCATACCTTGGATGTTCGAATAGTAGTGAGGGGATGTGCCCTATTGGAGAAGGTTACATGGGATGCAGTAACTGTAGCATGCATGGGAGGGACTTGGTATGTCTCGCTAGATCAGAGTTGTATAGTGTTAGAAATGGGTTGGTTAGACCCCTAGCTATGGTAAGCTTGAGTTCCTCAGCAGATCGATTATGGAATGGTAGCAAGGATTTCTTTTGAGTATTGAGCAACAAGGGGTAAGCAGGATCGAAGTGGGGGAGAATCCTCCGAGTGTGCAAAGGTAGGAGCACGCAGACCCAGAATGAGTGCGCGACCTCCGAGAAGGAAAAGAAGTGGTTCAACGTTTGATGGATTGAGGATTTCAGGGCTGGGAGTTTGAAAAACTCCCCCATCAGCTAGTGCGTGTGATGGTAATGGTTGGTACGTGGTTGGGAATTCAGGTTGTGGATCGCCCGTAGGACTCGAGGGAGTCGGAATGAGGATCTTGAGAGCTAATGGCACATGGGTGCCTTCATATTAGCAGTCAATGGTAGGAAGTGATGTAAGACTATGGGGCAGCTGTAGCATTCACTAGTAGTCAGTGGTAGAAAGTGATGTAAGACTACAGGGCAGTCGTAGCATTCACTAGTAGTTAGTGGTGGAAGTGTTGTAAGACTACAGGGCAGTCGTAGCATTCACTAGCAGTCAACAATGGATGGCGATGTAAGACTATGGCTAAGTCGTAGCATTCCTTAGTAGCTTCGTTGGCGGAGTTGGGGCCAGGCCCTTACCTCCTAGTGATCAGATATGGATCAGGAATGGGTAGTGGATGAGAATGATAGGGAGTTTGCCTATATAGCCCTTGAGAGGTGATACCTTGGGAGAGGCCGCTCCAGGATATAGTTGGGAGAGACCTGTGGGCGAGGCCCGTGAGTTTAGCAGCGCAGGTGGGACCTGGTAGGGACTTTAGTGTCAAGTTAGGGGATCGGGGATCCCAGGGTTGTGGTGCCTGAATGGCGGAATAGATTGAGCAGTTATAGGTGGTCGAAGTTTCTTCGGAAGTAGCTGGGAGCGACTAGTGGTGGTGTTGGGACTAGCTACCGGTGGGAGCCGGTAATGCAGACATTGATAGGTTGGTAGAGACCAGGGTGGTCTCAGTTCATCCGGAAGGCAGACAAGGAATAGCATAATTTTCAGTCAGTAGTACTGCGGGTAAGCAGTGTATGGTGGGATTCAGTTAGTTGAATCGAGGGGGTGCTTGGAACCAAGTTTTGGCAGAGAGGAGTGTCAGTGGTTACTGACGGTGATGACCCGTACTGGGATTAGCGGGGGTGATGGAGTTGGTGAAGGATAGGGCCTTCACAGTGACAAAAGAAATAGTTGGTTATGGAGCTTTGCCTTGGGAAGGCAAGGAATTGTGCAAGGAAAGAACGGGTGAACCCCTATAGGTTCAGTGCAGTACTTGGTGAGCACCAAAAGGATTGTCGGTAAGTAAGTTGTGTTTCCAGGATGTTCAGGGTTAGGGTGACCCGGGTCTATTATTCACAAGGATTTGTGTTAGCCGGAATGACCGAGCGGGAGGCCAGCGAAGGTAGGCAGCTGGTGTTGGATTAATTGGTGAGTTATTGGAGGCAGATCGCAGGCGGTGAGCCATAGCAAACTTCAAAGACGAAGTTTAGTTTAAGTAGGGGAGAGTTGTAACACCCAAAGTTTTGAAGGCCAAGAAAGGAAAGAAAACCCTAATTTTTAGGGGCGACTCGGCGAGTCCAAGGAAGAACTCGGCGAGTCCGAGCGGGATCCGGGTCGAGGTGTAAGTGACCAACTCGGCGAGTCGGCCAAGTGGACTCGGCGAGTCTGGTCTGTGCGAGGAAAGCCCTAAATTCGGTACTTGGAGCCTATTTAAGCATCTCATTCTCTCCCCTAGGGTTCCTTTGCTGCCTCTCTCACCCAGAATACAGACTCTAAGCCTCCATTGTTGTGCATTCAAGTTTCCAATCCATTTTGGGGGTGGTTTGAAGGAAGAAGAAGAAGGG
Source organism: Lactuca sativa (assembly GCF_002870075.4). Classification (NCBI taxonomy): domain Eukaryota; kingdom Viridiplantae; phylum Streptophyta; class Magnoliopsida; order Asterales; family Asteraceae; genus Lactuca; species Lactuca sativa. The sequence continues at coordinate 100,264,781 of NC_056626.2, forward strand.
GAAACATTGAAGCTTCAAGGATTGGCCTTGGACCTGAAGTTTGGGGAAACTTTCTGAGTCATTGAAGGTAATAAGTCGTTTCTTTCCTTTAGATCTTCTTTGGTTGTGAGATTTGGGGCTTTTAAGCCATGGATAGTTATCCATTGGAGTTAGAAGCTGGATCTGGAGTTGCTACTTCAGATCTAAGTGTATTTTGGTCTTGGAAAGCATAAAGTTTCAGTCCTTGAGTTGATTATGGAGCCTCTTTGCTTTAAACCCTAGTTTGTGGTGTATTTTGCCTAGATCTCCTTCTCTACACGTAAAGTTTGCAACTTTACGTGAGGAATAGGCTTGGGAAGGGTAGATCTACAGTTTGGAGTCCATGCATGACTCAAAAGTCCTCTGCATGTATAGAGATATGAATGGACTCAGCGAGTCCTTTGAGAGGACACGACGAGTAGCATGAAGACGAGGAGGAACTCGACGAGTGGGATGAACAGCTTGTCGAGTCAGATGAAGTTGGGCAGGAACTCGACAAGTTGGACGAACAACTCGGCGAGTCTGTTGAAGGTTGTCTTGGACTCGACGAGTCTGTTCTTGGACTCGGCGAGTCAGGTCGCGAAACCCCAAACCCTTCGAGTTTAGACTCGAATCAGTGAGTCGATTAGAGACTCGGTGAGTTGGACAGGTCAGGACTCGGAAATTGGTAGACTCGGCGAGTCATGGACTGACTCGGTGAGTAGAGTCGCGAGTGGAAGGACACTGAACTTATGAACTCGGCGAGTCAGTAAGGTGACTCGGCGAGTAGGGTTGACCTGGAAGGTTGGCTTTGACCAGGACTTTGACTTTGACCAGAGTTGACTTGGTAGTCTTTCGGGGGTCAGTTAGACTCAGTGTTACATTGTTATTGGTAGCTCGGTGAGCGGGTGGAGTAGGAGTTCAGAGAGTTGACGGGCAGCGGCTAGTGGGATCATCAGCAGTTCAGCAGTATCAGGTGAGTTTCCCTTTGTATGAATGGTTCTACGGCCACAATGCCGGCCCATGTAGTTATGAGTAGAAGACTCGGGGGTTAGCCCTAGGCACCGTATGCTAGTATGATATTCGGGACGAGGTCTAATGATAGAGGGCGGGTGCCCAAGGAATGGTTTATGTGATAGTTTATACTTGTTGTCTGCGTGATACTTGTATGTGCCTGGTAGGGTAGTGAGTGTGGGCGAGGTCCCGTACCTCACCAATAGCAGAGTGTGGATGGTGTTCCACATCTCATTAGCAGCAGATCAGGGGCGAGGCCCAAGTTAGGGAAAGAGTGAGTGCGGGCTGGGCCCGTATCTCACTATCAGTAGGAGCATGGACGGGGCTCCCTGGCTCATCAGTATAGCTCGGTTGTTAGGACCGGAGGGTAGTCAGACACCCCAGAAACGTCTGACAGTATGTGATGATATGTTTGCATGCTGGCCTGTTATGTTATATGCGATAGAGGTAGTAGGAGGGGACCAGTCCCTAAGTTCGGTTGTTAGGACCGAAGGGTAGTTCAGACACCCCAGATATGTCTGATAATCTATTACGTTATGATATGTGTATGTGACAGTAGTAGAGTTCGGTTGTTAGGACCGAAGGGTGGTCAGCACCCCAGAATGGCTTGACACGGGTAGTCAGCACCCCAGAATGGCTTGACACGGGTAGTCGGCACCCCAGAATGGCCGCACGGGTAGTCGGCACCCCAGAATGGTCGTACAGGGTAGTCAGGCACCCTAGAATAGCCTGGCAGTATGTATGTTGTATGTTTGCATGGTATGTGGTAGGGTGGGGAACTCACTAAGCTTCGTGCTTACGGTTTTCAGTTTTGGTTTTAGAAACCTCCGGTAGCGGATGACGGAGCTTGGGATGATCGCATGGCACACACCATATTTTAGACAGCCTGGGATGTAGCACTCTGATAATGAACATGTGTTTTGAAAACTATTATTTGATTATGCTTTGAATCGACGATTTTACTTTAAGTAATATCTTATTAAAATAATTTTTTGGACGTGAAAATTGGGTCGTTACAGGTGCGGACTAATTGTATGCTGTGGGAGGTAGGCCAGTTGTGGACTGGAGGCTAAAGAGAGCAGACCAAGTGTACTATAGACCTTGTGATGCGGTCCAATCAGACTGAAGGCTCATGTATGTGCATGCATTGTATGTATATTGTGGTGTATGATATTTTAGGAAAACTCACTAATATTTGGCTTATAGTTGTGGATTAAATGTTTTCAGGTACCCTTGAAGATCGTGGGAAGGAAAAGGCGTGATTGTACACATTCATCGGTAGCGAAGTCCAGCATATAACTTATATTGTTACGGTTTTCATATAATTTTATTTCGAACAAATGAGTTTTCTTAACCTGGTTTTTATGAACATAGTGTTTTAACTTAATTAAAAATGAAAATTTTGTTTGTGAAAATGGGACGTTACAATACATCACTTAATTTTTGTGAGAAAATTATACAACATATAATGTTCAATCGAGATATATAGTTTGAAATCAGTAATTTTCTAAATAAAGTTTGAAGTTAACACAATAAGGAACAATTTACCAATTTTAATCAGACTAAATGGAACTATAACAAAGAAGTTATAAGCTTCATCATATGGCGATTCCTATAGCTTAGTCTATACAAGGTGTAGTGTTGTTAATATCTTAATCGAGAAAGGAAGGATAGTAGGTTCACGTGTTGAAAGTTATTATGCATAGTCCTCACAAAAACATGTGTGATCCTCGCAAGAAAATGCAGTAAATACTTGTACACTCGAATTTTTAAACCAAAACACAGCCATTTGTTCCTAAAAACTACTAAAACATGTGTATTTGACCTCTTGGTGTAAAATGTATGTGGGGAAATCTGGTTTTTGGTGGATTCAAGTGCTTCTAAAAATAAACACAACAATATCAAACCCTACAATATGGATCAAAGATAAGTTCATGGATTTCTTGTAATTTAGTAGTCTTCTTGAGGAAGATGCAAGGACCCTAATGTTGGAAATAGATTTGCGAGTATAAATCAAGAATCTTTCTTGATAAACGAAGTTACAATAACAAGTTTTATGGTGATAGTTTATTAGAATGAATCTTGAAATGGTGGATTCATAAGAATAAGGATGAAAGGGTATGCCAAGCTTCAAAATAAAGGTTGAGGACATTTATATTTTCTTTAATTATGGAAACTAACTGGTTTAGAGTTTTTTATGAACTTTAAAGTGAATTAAAGAATCTAATTTTATTGAATATAAATTCAATTTGTATTGAAGTAATATATCTTAATCATAATCCTTGAATGGGAAAGAACAAGCTTAAACCACTAATTATGTGTGAATTTAGGACAATAAATGTGGAAATTGGAACTATATGAACTATAAACTAAACTCTTATTGGAAGAACATCATGAGAATGGTTTATTTCATTATTTATCATGAGGAGGTTAGATATATGTGCCTATGAGCTCATGAATTATCAAAAAGATTGAAAGTGGACTTTAGGAAGTCAATGTTTGACAAATGAGCAACTTTTTGAAATTACTTATGTCCTTATACACAATATTTAAGATAAGTTTTTATCAAATTTTGGTATAATAAAATATCAAGAAAAGTAGGACCACTAAGTTAATTGAATGAAAATGGATATTGACTCTAAAAAGTCAAAATAATGAAGTAATTAAGGTATGGAATGCCATTTATAACAGAAACAGTGCTTCTAATAGAATTATTGTGGAAATATACACTAGGATTGATATGAATCGGTAATAGGTCAATCTATTTGACAATTATTAGATAGGCATCTTACTTTGCAAACAAATGTTGACTAGATTAGTACAAATTTGAATGTATCGACTTAGCTTGGATAATTACTTAGGAAAATGGTTTCATTATGTGTATCAATCCATATGGACGTCATATGAGGGAAATTAAATACATCGCTAGAAATATGGCATTAGTTACATCTTAGAGTGCCTAAAATATGGAAAAATCTTATTTGATGAAACAGTTGAACATAGGTTTTGTATGATAGTTCTTCTTGTGGTATGTTAATAATTCATGAGTATATTGTATTTATGATCAGATTTAGGACTCAAAAATATTGCAAGAGAAGCTTTGGAGGTTTTGGGTTAATCTATCTTTATACCCATTAAGGTAAGTATATCGTGATGTTTTTCCCAACTAAGGGAACATGTCGCTTTTGTTGATATGTTGTTTACGCTTTTCATATATTGAATTCATAATGTCAAATGTCATGAGTGTTTTGTGAGGCTCACTATTGTTTATATGTTGTATATGTAGCTCAAGTTAAGTGTATTATGTGGCCATGGGTAACGGAACAATCTAGAAATTATGAGGCACTATTGGGATGGTACCTCCGTTTATGGAGTAGTAACCTATCCCAATGTGAGAAATGTTCTAGAACAAGGGGCATACTTTAGGAACAAGCTTTAGACAAGGTAGGTATCTTGGAAGTGAAGTACCTGATTGAGATGGTACCTCCCTTTATGGAGTGGTAACATATCCTAATGTGAGAAATGTTCTAGAACAAGGGGCATACTTTAGGAACAAGCTTCAGATAAGGTAGGTACCTTGGAAGCGAAGTACCTGACTGAGGGATGAAACGTATTCTACCTCGAGGCGCATTATGGTCCTTCGAGTGGATCATAGAAAGATTTGTGGTTATTGGTTTTCTTGCATTTTAAGGGAATTCTGATTTTGGCTTGCCTTTGTTGTGTACTTGGCATTTGTTTATGTATTTGTTTTCTTGGTAAATTAATATTCACAATTTTGAAACACTAATTTTTATCTTAAAACTCATGTGCTCATGAGACAATGTTGTCTCACATATCACTTTTATTGACATATGTTTGAGGTTCATGGTTGAAGCATTTGTTGACTTAGATCCTTAGAAGAGAATGTGACAAATGTAAAGACTTGGACATCATGAAACAAACACTAGAATCTTTTGTTTCTAATATGGTAGATTTTGTACTTAGTGCTTGATATGGAATTGGAATTTTGTAAACCTCGAATTGTGCTTTTTCATGCTTTAAAAGTTGAATTATGAGGACTTACCTCCATTAGACATGACATTAGTGCAAGTAACGTGTGTATTATATGTTAATGCCTAGTATTGAAAGTAAGGTGTTACATTCAACAGAGTGAAAAGTATAATAAAATAATGGATGCACAAATAAACATATAATATGGATAAAGAGATAAGTCATATAAAAATAAAAGTGGTCACATCAAGTAATTATTGAATCTAGATAGTTAACCACACAAGAAAGGTCATGTTAACGCACTCCAAAAGGACTTGGAATGGGAAGCATATAAAATCAAGACCTAAAGAAAAAAAATAAATGGGCAATAAAATAGATGAAAAATATTGTATTTTGCATGGAATAATCAGTAACAAATGATGTGCATTATACTTAATGGTCTTTCTATCAATGACTCTTGGATTTCATTAGGATGAAATAAAAAGAGTTTATTTTTTGCATCTAAGATTAAAGAGAAGATTCTCATTCGTCCCTTGTTGATAAGGAATTATTTCAAAACTCCCTCCAACGAATATCAATCGTAGCTTGAGTGTACATTATCATATATATGAATAATGAAATGGAGTGTAGAAGTGAAAAAGTGTCCAAGAAACCGACCTAAATGGTTTCACGTTCACATATTTAAAAAATGAGATGTTATTGGGTAGATATGACTCACTTTATCAAAATAACAAAGTAAGCTTAAATAAGGTAGCAATTTATCCTTTCTTTCACTTATTCCTAAAATAAGCGTAGCATCTCGATTTCCAAAATCACACTATACAAAAAAATATATCATTTTTACTGTCTTAACACATTTGATTAATCGTTTACTTCATTTATATTTATGAAAAAGGTACCTAAACACATGGCATACATGATACATGGCATAAAATACCCTTCCTAACACATTTCGTTTAGTATTATGGTCATAAAGGGACTTGCATAATAACCCCATAAAGGTTTACAAAATTCATGATCATGTGTTTGTACAAAATTGATCAAAAGAATTTCATTATAATCAACAATTGATAGAAGCTATGTAAGATCCTTACCTTTTGAACTTTGACTTTTACCTAAAATTTATCAATAATTTAACACAATATAAAGTTGGAAGCTTAATGAGTAATATTTTATGGTAAATTATAATTTAATATAATTATTTTACACAATCATTTGATCTTTGAAAATCAACACTTATTGGTTAATCAACTTACTTTCCTAATAGCAATTAACTCTCTCAGTTTGATTCTTTGTATATCCATTTATTTATCCTTTAAACATATAAATATTTGTAATGCTTTCAAATAGAACGCAAATTGCCACATAAGTCTGTACACTTAATTTTGTGCCATAATTATATAAAATCAATTTAGTAGTCATAATTGACATTTTTTTCTCACATAATATCATATTTGGATTCTTCTTGAGTGTGTGTATATATGGGTTAATGTCATAAAACCCCAATAATATTTAACCTGTTATTTTAAAAGGTAAAAAAAAACAGTTAAATAAGGCATAAAGCCATGTTTTAACACATTGCTACTGGTTACTTTGAATTTCCACTGCATGTATAGATAATTAATGTCCATGTAGATACCAAAGTGTCAGGTTAGTCAATAGCTTCATAAATGAACTGATAATCGATCCCCAATTAAATATAACACATTGAACCTTATTCCCATTTTTAACATTTCATTGCTTGCACCGATCACATACATAACCCTTGACCTTTCATGGTATCTTCATCCAATTAACTAGGGTCTGGAGACCATACTCTTGTTCTATAGACTAATCTAGAGTTAGTGTGTGATTGTAAGTCCCCACCAATGAACTCTTAAAATTAATAGATATATTCTTGTACTCCTCATCACAGCTGCTATCATAATGACCACCTCTCTCTCACCCTCTAGTGATCCTCCCATCTCACCAACCCCACCTCATCCTCCTCTCAAAGATTAATCTAGTTTGTTCATTTACGGTTAGGATGTCTATTTTGTTTTGTAAAGTTAATGGTAAGTAACGCTTTCTTCAACACGAGCTATTTATGTTCGATTAGATACACCTGATGTACCACTCCTAAGTGTTTCAAACAAATTTAAAGCTATGGTTTAATCCAAAAAAAGGTTTAATAAAAACCCCTTTAACCAAATATCAGAGTTTAAACAAATAGTTTCAAAACAATCTCTTTGGTGTTACTAACATTGTATCTGATGGGTTTTATAGGTTATAAATCTATGCATGAGGCGGAAAAGTACTGAAGTCTTAAGTTCACATGCAACCTATTTGGATCTATGTTTTCTCTATCGATAGCAATAAAATTTGAACCTCAAGAACCTTAAAGGAACTTTATAATAGTCGAAAATAAGCATAGAGTTAGGGTTTACATACCTTTTGATTATTATAATAAATAACCAAACTAAATTTGTGACATCCCGATTCCTAGGTATGAGATTTATGGCTTAAAAGGTAAATTTTCCCTTTTGAACTCGTCGAGTTGAGTGCCTCAACTCGACATGTTGGAAGCTTCCCAACTCGACGAGTTGTTGAGAAAAACTCGACGAGTTGGTGGCTAATTATGAAACCCTAACTTTTTGGGTGTTGCACCCTATATAAAGGCCTTATGGCCTTTGCATTGCCTCCTCATCCGCCCCCTCTGTCAAGGAAACAATAGTCCATGCATTCTCTCTCATTTTTGTGTGTGTGTGTGTGAGCTTTAGGAGTGTTTCTTGGTGTTCTTTTGGAAGGAGTTTGGAGTTTGAAGAAGCTTGATTGAGAGGAAGGCTGTAAATCTAGGATCTTCTATGTGGTTGAAACCATTTTGAGGTATAAAATCGAAACCTTGACCATTTATTGCTTAGATCTCCTCCTTGGTAGTTTATTGTCATTTTGGGTTCATTTTGGAGTCATTCTTGGGTTTGATCATTTTTGGAAGTTTCCACTTCAGATCTGGGCATTTTGTGGCCTCTTTGGGCTTAAAGTTTCAATCTTTATATAGATTTAGGCTTCCTTCATGTACTAAGTCCTTTGTTAAGTCATTTTTGAGTAGTTTAGCCTATTAGTGTCATGCATGGATGTAAAGTTAGCAACTTTACATGGTTTTCCAGCTATTGGGTATCAAATCTACATTCTTGTGCGTTAGAAGGGATGAAAAAGGGTTGAATGAGTTAAACTGGTAAAACTCGACGAGTTGTTCTGACAACTCAGCGAGTTGGATCAGAGTTTTCCCGATTTTCTAGAAAACTGTAGGAACTTGACGATTCGTCCTGAGGACTCAGTGAGTTTGCTTGGACTTTTCCCGTTTCTCTGAGTACTGAGGAAACTCGACGAGTTGGGTCAATATGGACTGTTGAACTTGACTGTTGACTTGACTTTGGCCATGGTTGACCAAGTTTGACTTTGAGGGCATTTTGGGTATTTATAGGTTTTAATAGAATGGTTATATGGTGGTTGTAGGCTGTTGAGTCCAGAGCTGAGTCTTGGAGTTGGATTTTACTGGTTCGGCACTACTTGAGAGGTGAGTCTTCCTCACTGTATTTACGGGTCGAAGTCACCAATGTCGGCCATGTTGGATTGTTATCTTGGATTCTCATATGCTTGTTGCGATAGTAATCTGTTAGATTTATATCCTGGTAGACAGGATGATGCTATGTTTATTGATCTGTATGATCTACGCTTTCCTGTTAATTGATTATGTGTGTATGAGTTATGTATATGTCGACATGTGTTGTGTGGTTGGGTTGAGGCGGTCCTACTTTGTACTCAAGGCCAACAGACCCAGGGTGGTCCAGATAAACTAAAGGCCCTGCAAGGCGGTCCAATCAGGCCGAAGGCCGGACGAGCGGTCCAGATAGGCTGTAGGCCCTGCGAGGCGGTCCAGTCATGTCGAAGGCTCGGGAGCGGTCCAGATAGGTTGTAGGCCCTGCGAGGCGGAACAGTCAGGCTAAAGGCTCATTTATGCATGCCGCGTTTTTTTGTATTTTATAGTGGTATTTTAGGGGAACTCACTAAGCTTTAGGCTTACAGTTGTTGGATTATGTTTCAGGTACCTCCGAGGATCGCGGGAAGGCGAAGGCATGATCATGCACATCCTCATGTTTTTGTTTCACGATTTTGGGATTTCTCTGATATGGATCTTATTTTGGAAACAGTTGTAAACAATGATGATTTTGGAATGTTTTAAAAATTTAAATTTTTCACGAATTTTATGTGTTACAAATTGGTATCAGAGCCTTGGTTTGAGTGAATTGGAGGAACACTCGTGTGAATCCAGTCTCAAACTAAGGAAGAGATTTTCAAAATAGTTTTCAAATGGTTTTCAAAATACTAAAGGAGGATGCGATGTGTACGACCAGCCGGAGCCAGTAAGTAGACCTCAAAATACCATGTTATTACTTGATACTATGATATGTTAGAGCAACATGTTAGTGATAGGCTAGGGATCTTCAGGGATTGCATGATAGATTTGCCTGATTATATGATGCATGATAGCCTAGGACTTTTTCTTTATGAAATTGACATCATTAAGCCTGAGAATGTTTGGTTTGGACTTATTTCATGTTCTTGTTTGTTGAAGGGCTTAGGGAAAGATTAGATATTCAAATGTCTATAGGGTACAATGTTATGTATGGCTAGCATACACGAGTGTTGTAAGGTTGGTGGAAGTTTTTTGGTTGACTTGTGTGAGGTCAGTCGGCCAGTCGTGAGATGTTTAGTTTCCTCTAGGAGTGAGGACTACGCATTCATTTATGCTTATGAGTATTGTTAGGGTGTTGTGATGATCCTCGAGACAAACACGGGTAGGCGTGGAAGGTAGTATGGGCCCGTACTACTAAAAGCACAGGACCCGTATGCGTAGCAAGGAACTCACAGCTCCTATGGCTTTGTTGGGAGTTGGTTCCCTGTTATGTATGTGGATTATCTGATGTCTTCTTGATATATTTTCAGTATGGTGGTTACAAGGCAATTCGAGACCGGATCCGGGTCGGGACCGGGAGCTGGCAGTCAAGATGGGCCAGCATTGACAGAGGACCGTGTCAGGGAGATCATCCGTGCGAAGGTGGTTGCTATTGTCTGGGGTTAGATTCTGGAGATATTCGGGTCTATCAAGACCGTGATGATGGAGTTCTTTGATGATCGCTACGCAACCATTTATGAGATGGTTGCTGTTGTAGCCTCCGCAACCGTGGCGGCTGCAGGTGTTGGGTCAGGTCGGGCTTTTCAGTATCAGGACTTCGATAATACGGAGCCCCCGACTTTCGATGGATTTCAAGATCCGATTGTGGCCATGAGGTGGCTGTCTGATGCGTAGGGGGTGTTTCTTCACGTGTTCATGTCCTATTGACCAGAAGGTCAGGTGTGCTATGAACCTCCTAAGGTTTGGGGTGAAGTATTGGTGGAGACTTGTTACGGGATCGTATTCTGATGGGCAGAGGGTTGCGGTATCATGGTATCAGTTCAGGGAGATGTTCTGCACTCTCTATATTCCTCGGTTCGAGTGGAGAGGTTGGCTCAGGAGTTTTTAGACCTGAGGCAGGGATTGGTGGTGGTTGTCGAGGACAACAAAATTAATAATCCTAAATCTTTTACACTAAAATAGTGTATAGTGGTAAAGGGATTGTATCCACAGAGATTGGTTCAATTTATATCTCTATGAAAATCACTTGTCCAAATACTTGTAAAACAAAAATAAAAAGTAAAATGGGGGTGGGGGGTTAAATCTTTTTGATTATTTAAGAAAATTAAAACTAAGCTAGAATGTAAATATGACAAGTAAACAAGTAAATGATTTGATTAAATTCAATAAAGTAAAGTTGGTTGATTTTGGGACACACCACAGGGATGACATAGTTGACTTATCATTAGACTAAATGGAACAACACTTGTGAATTAATTTAACTTGGCTATAGCAATTCATAAGCAAAAATTACCTCAACTCTTCATTGTTATTAAAATGGTTAGAGCAGCTCTTAACACATTTGCTTAATTAAAGTCACAAAATCAATGAAGCATATAATCTTGTGAAAATCAATTAGCTTTAAGTTCTAAGAGTTACCAAGTCCAAAAGATAATCAAATTCTTACATTATCATTATGGAGGAAACATTTCTATGGTTTAAATGAAATGAAAACAAACATAGAAACCATTTGTTTCTTACTAATTTGATGGTCCATTACTTAACCAAGAAATTAGTCAACAAAAATAAGCATTCATTCATCAAAGCTCATGATCAAGGATAAATAAACACAAGAAGATGTTTGACTAGAAAACATTTCCATAAACTTCAAACACAAGATAACATAAGTCTTCAAAACAACCAATCATCCATGGGCTAAACCCTAATCAACCAAAATATGAGTCTAGCCAAGTATGGCCAAAATAAAAGAAATACAAGATAGTTTAGAGGTACCAAACATGATTCAACTTGCAAAGATGAAAGAAAATTACCCAACTCTTCAAAATCTTCAAATTCTTCCACATCCTCTTGATAGCAAAAAGGAGTTGTTCTTGAGTGTGTTCTCCCCTCTTTTTCTTCAAAAACTCTAGTAAAAAGTGTGAAAAAAATCGGATCTAAAAGTCCCTCAAAAGTACTCCACCAACTTTCCCCAAATAGAGGCTTAATTGCGATCCATGCGGACCATCTGTAAATCCACACTGACCACGTGGATTCTGCTGAGGTAATCAATTTTGCTCATTTGATTGGCCTTCTAGTTTTGCTCCTTTATTTCTTGGTCCAACCTACATGTAAAGGTTCTTGATAGCCCAACATTGTCTTCTTGACTCTCCCAAGATGGGTCATTTCTTAATTGATCTTATAAAGCTCAGAATTCCCTTCACATCATCATCATTCTTCATCTAAAATTAATCCTAACTTGCTCCTTTCATTATGTTGACAACAGGTCCAATTGCACCAATTCAAGTCCACAAGCAAACCGCAAGCTTCCAAAGGTCCCGCATCCCTTCCATACCTCCAAGTCGAATAGTCTTCGGTAATTCCTGCAATTAAGCTCAAAAGACTAGAAAGTACCCGATAAAGGTGAAAAATAACAAAAAGGGAAATATGCATAGATATTGACTAAAATGATATGGAATGAACTAAAAATAAACTAGGAAAAAAGAAGTAATAAAATGAAGCTATCAATTGGAGCCAGTCACGGAGATCACCTAGATGTTTACTGAGAGGGTGATGTTTTGCCGTAAGTTTGCTTTAGAGCATGATCATATGACTCGTTATCTGAGCATACTCAAGACGGACATCAGACAGTTTGTTTCTACTCAGTAGTATGACACTTTGTTGGAGTTGCAGGAGGTCGCCAGGTGGTGTGAGTTGGAGATTGAGTTTCAGTTGAGGGAGCAGAGGCAGGCCCCGGGGCCGAAGCGGTTAAAGGTTGTCGATTTTAGGTCTGGAGGTCAGCATGGTCGCACTTGTGAGAAGTGCGGGAAGGTTCATGTGGGAGCATGTCGAGCTAGTAGTGGGCGCCACAAATGTGGCAAGGGGGAATTAGGTGAGGGACTGTCGTCATTCCGCCCCAGTTCCAAGTATGAGGATTTGCTATCGTTGTGATCAGGTTGGCCATGTGAAGGTCAACTGTCCGTTGCTTGCCGCCAAGCCGACACAGGCCCCTGCGCCAGCTACATTGAGGATCACTGACGGGAGTTAGGGCAATGCGGAGCCCCCGAGGGCTCGGGGTCATGCTTTCCAGCTCATTGCCGAGGAGGCCAGGACAGCACCAGACGTTGTGACTGGTATGTTTCTATCTCTTATCTTTTGATTATGATTGTTTTATGCTTATATTTTTGTACCTCTATTAGGTATGTTCTTAGTGAACTCCTTGTCTGCTTTAGTGTTGTTTGACTCGGGTGCGAGTCGATCTTTTGTTTCTCGGTCCTTTAGTAGGGAGTTTGCTTTTCCCATGGGGGAGTTGGAGTGTCTGTTGCGAGCTTCCATTGTTAACGAACACAGGGTTTCTGTTTCTTCGGTTTATCAAAGTTGCATTCTAGAGATCTTCGAGGTGCCCTATCCGATCGAGGGTCAGAGACAAACTGGCTTAACACATTTACGAAGTATGTAATATCAGGACGTGTAGCTTGCAAATACATCAATCGACCGACCAAGCGTCTGTACTTACCAGCGTCAACCTTCTGCTCTTATTCACTCTTGTAAACCACTATCTTCCAAGATGTCAAGAGTATATTTTTGTTGACTAAGTACTAAACCCTCCTTCGTGCGAGCCACTTCTATACCCAAAAAATACTTCAAAGTACTAAGGTCTTTCATGTTAAATCTATTATGAAGTTGAGACTTGGTGTACTGAATCATGTTCATGTTATTTCCAGCAACAATCACATCATCAACGTAGATCAAGGCTACCACAAAAACTTCATTTTGGTTGTACAGGAACAATGAGTAATCTGCCTTGGACTGGGTAAAACCAAGCTCCAACAAAGCATTTGTGTTATGATACCAATTGTACGATGCTTGCTTAAGACCGTATATGGACTTTTTGAGACGGCAAACATGTGTATCGTTATCTTTTGAAAACCCTTGAGGAAGCTTCATATACACCTCCCCGTTGATATCACCATGTAAGAACGCATTATTGACGTCCAATTGGTGTATAATCCAGCCCTTCTTCACAACCAAGGTGAGGAGAGTTCGCATTGTTACTAATTTTGCAACGGGGCAAAGGTGTCGTGGTAATCCACACCTTCCATCTGTGTAAAACCCTTTGCCACAAGCCTAGCTTTGTAATGCTCGATTTCACCATTCGGTATATATTTAATTTTGTACACCCATTTAGAATTTATCGCCTTCTTCCCATCAGGTAAAGGTTCTATAGACCACATTTTATTTTCTTCAAGGGCCTTGTGTGACATCCCCAAAATCACGGCCAGAAAAGACCGGTTTAATTTATGCTTTTAAAATAATTTCAGAGTAATCATTTGATTAAAAGAGTTGCGGAATTTGTTCCCAAAACAAAATATGATAAAATAAGATTTACCAAAGCATTTCTTAAAGAAATGTATTTTTCATTATATTACAATACTCAGGATGTCATGTTCCGATAAACAGACCAAAAGCATAAACATTTCAATACATACCTTACAACAGTTATTTATAACAACAGGTCTATAATCCAAAAATAACTTGACAAGTCATCCAACTTATGCTCTGGCGCCACTACCTGTAATACAAAGAAACTGAGTGGGTCAGGCTTGGGAGCCTGGTGAGCATATAGGGTTTTCAACCCACAATAAATAATTATATTTAATTCCACCAACCAACAATAACCCAATTACCCATTCACATTATTCTGACTTTACATCCCTAAGACAACTAACATAAGGGGCCTAGTCTAAGAATATTTCATCGGGGAGACAACACATGCTTCGGGGGTTCCTCAGCAATATAAGTCAAATAAGGCAACCATGAGGGAGATGGAGTACAGCGAATGAACACCCAAGTTCATTAACACCTACAGGTGGCGAATCTGCTAGCGTTCCACAGGACTGTCTAGAAAAGTATGTGATCGTCATCTAAACTCCGCTAGATGACTAAATCAAAAACATCGAGGCCTATCATCTTTTTATCACAAGACAACTATCTACCCATGTTCTACCTAACATTTTAGTAGATAAAATATACATTTTTATACATAGTTTAAAACATGTATATTATGTTCATTCAAAACACATTCTAGGTAAAAGATGAGACACATATACATAACACGTATTTCATAGAGAATAAATCATATCCATGAGATAGAAGAAAGTGAATATACATTCACACATATAACAACAAAATATACACATAACATGTATTTCGTATAAAATACTTCATAATTATGCGTTAGAAGAAAGTAACTACACACTCACTTGATCAGAAGATGATCGGACAACACTACGACTTGTAGAAGTAGTATTCTTCGGTAGATCTGGAAGATCTTCACAAAAACCGGACTCCTCGTGGGCAGAGCTTCGGCTCGAGAATTGCACTTCTCGGGATCTTCGGGGCTTCGGGACTTGCTTCGGGATATTTCTTGCATGTAAATCGAGGTAAAACGGGAGAGAGGGGAGAGAAAATAGCAACCCTAAATGGCTAGCCCTTCAAATCTATTTATAGGGCAAATTTGGCCCTTGCCACGTCGTGGCACCCTTTTTCCACGTCATGGGCTTGGTCGTCACTGCATACGTCATCGTAAGTTGCGTCTGGGGGACTCCCGGAGGTGTCAGAAGACTCGCCACGTCATGGCACTGCTTGCCACGTCGTGGTCTCTAACACAGCTTTGGGGTTCGCGCCCTGAACTTCAGAAATTCATAACTTTCGCATACGAACTCCGTTTTCGACGTTCTTTATATCGACACGAAGTTGAGATTATGCTCTACAACTATCGTTTAGACTCCATTGGCTAATTTTGAACTGATTTTTAATATATTATAAGTATATTACTTATATAGTATTTTTAGTGGGCCGGGACAGGAAAACTCTGTTCGAAATTCATAACTCCTTCATCTGAACTCCGTTTTCATCTGTATTTTTATCGTTGGACTAATATCAATGAGATATTAAATTCTCATTTAGAAATTTTTGGCTAAATATCACTCGATCTCTATTTCGAGTATTCGGGCTGCATGCCGCTAAGTCGAAACTTCGAAAAATCATAACTTCCTCATACGAAGTCAGATTTGGGCGTTCTTTTCATGCACGCTCTCGGTTTAACGAACCCTACGACTTTTGTTTAGATCACTAAGGCTAGATATCGCTCTATCTTAAATTCATATTTTACGTCATTCGGCGTCGTGCCGGTTCTGTTGCGAAACTTCGACAGATCATAACTTCTTCGTTATAACTCGGATTTCGGCATTCCTTATATCTCCGGAATCCTTGTTTCGACCACTAAAACTTTATGTAAAGATATCGGGCTTATCTCACACTTTAATTTTGATGCTTATTTTTTATCTTTTATTAATTATATCTTTATAATTAAGTAATAAGCACACAAATACACATAATTCACATAATACTCAAATATTTCATCATTAATACTTCAAAAAGAGTTACAAGGGTTAACCTAGACCGCTCTCCGAGCCATCAGCACATCTGGACCGACTCTCGGGGCCTTCAGCCTATCTGGACCGCTCGTTGGGCCTGCAGTCTATCCGGTCCGCCCTGGGTATGTTGGCCTTCAGCATAAAGCAGATCCGCCTCAACCCAACCCCCAAATCAAAAAATCATGTGCACATAAATATCATATGCTAGCATATAACAGTCAAACCGATCTAACAGATCACTAATCATAGCATCATCCTATATACCAGGATACCGACCTAACCGGTCACTAACATAGCATTATCCTATATATTAGGATACCGACCTACCAGGTCACTAAGCATATCACCATCCTAACTACCAGGATGCAAATCAATAAGCATATCATGCAATAAACCTAGATACAAATCTGAAAAGGGCCAGCATTGGTGCCTTCGACCCTGTTAGTATAGTAAGGACAACTCACCTCACAAGTAGCTCGGGATGATAAATGTCAAACTCCCCAAATACAAATCCAAACTCAATCACCTACATCCACCAATGATCCATTTTCATAAATTCCCAAATTACTAAAATACCCCCAGAAGTCAAACTGGTCAACCCTTGGTCAAAGTAAAAGTCAATGGTCAAGATCAACAGCCCATGTTGACCCAACTCGTCGAGGTTCCTTCTTGGTGTGTATTCACATCGCGGTTTACCAACTCGTCCCAACAAACCAAGGTCCAACCAATTCGTTTCAAGGATTATGAAATGAATATCCTACCTTCTGTTATCCTTTTCCCGACATTACAACTGCAGCCATTGTATTCACATCACGGTGTTGGTAAGACGAAGTCTATCTCATCCCATATGCTTCTCAATTTGGTGTAATAGGTGAAATGGAGGTTCCTTCTTGGCGTGTCTGTGTGATATATTGTTTTAGTTCATATCCTCTTGGAGTACTCTCCTTCCCGAATCTATCATGTAAATCGTTCCAGATCTCGAGAGTCGTGTTAGCGTATTTCACGCTCTTCATATTTCCTTATCCATGGCAGGGGTGAGCCATCCTTTGATCATAGCATCACACCACATCCATGGCATATACTTGCCGTCACTTTTGTTAGGTTTAAGAAGAGAGCCATCGAAAAAGCCAATTTCATCCGTTGCTAACAGGAAGTTGGTCATCTCTTGGCTCCAATCATTGAAATTGTTTTCAGTAAGATTTTCGTTTACCTGGAGTTGCTTAGGATAGTCGGAAGGATGCAGGTAATATGGAGAATTGGCGTCGATCGATTCGCCATCGGTTTTGGATTTGTTTGAGTCATCGACGGCCATGGTGTTTTTGCTGTTTATGATTTTAATCTTGTCGAAACCTTCTCTAATACCATGAAGAAATTGGTAAACAAAGAGAACAAACATTTTCCTTTGTTATCTATTAAAACCAAAGATACGCTTTTTTAATACAAAAGAGGCTAACAAAACAACCCTTAAACAAAGGAAACATAAACAAGATAAAAGAAACAAAAAATAAAGATAATAATAATCAAAGAGATCATTTGCTAAAAATACGATCCAATAAACATACCTTGGATGGCTTTTCTTCAAAGGGAAAAACGTTTTCAGTTGATTTGTGATACATGATTATCATAGGCTTCATGAAATTGAAGCAAGTGTTGAAACGATTGAAGCAATTAGAATGAAATTGAACTCTTACATAGATGGGACGGTTGAGTGCAATGAAGAAGGAAGATCATGGGGGTGGATACGACGGTTTCTTGCATAAAACCGATTAGAGAAGTGGAGTCGATCTTGCTGGATGAGTCTATTTGACAACGAAGGTTTCGTATCATGATGATTGAAGAAGAACATGTATGAAAAGCGATTGAACGTGGGAGAAACAGTCGACTGTGAGGGAACATGGGGAGGAGTTGAAGCCAATTAACCGTAATTCTTGAGTTATTACGGCTGAGATTGAAAGATGGAGAGTTTAAAGGGCTGAGATTTGTTGGACGGTTTTCCACTCACCGTCAACAATAGTATAAATAATTATACATACTATTTCAGAATATGAAAGATAATTAGATAGATTTGTCATGTACATTGCTAATATAACAAATAAAAAATTATACTATAAAACAAAGTAAAATCAATTTATTAAGCTTGTACATTTGTCCTTTCAACATCCTCTTTACAATATCATACCGCATAAACTCCCTCATTAAATGTTTTTTTCGGTTTCTCGCTTTCCTCTTCTTCACTCATCATTGATCGGTTTAAGCCCACGACTCCACTCTTCTGGCTTTCCTCCTTCAGCAGCCTCTTCCGTCTTCTACTCCTCCCTACGATTCCTCCTTCTTCTCCCCCGCGTTCCTCACAATCAGACACCACTCACAACAATTCCTCCTCCTTCAACCTCCCACTTCTGCATAACCCACGATCTCCTCCCGTTTTTCTTCCCCCATGTTTGTCACATTCGACGGTTGTCTCGTCCGACTATCCCAGCAGAAGAATGAGTCAATTTCACCAAACAATCCAACCCCTCACGATAAGGTAACTGCACAACCCATGATCTTCAATTCCGGCTTATATAATGTTCGGATTCGTCCATAGTTATCAGTAACTCCATCACAGAGAACCCTAAATATCGCCTCTCTCAAACCCCTTCATCACCGCCTCCACAGCGACGACCGTTCATTGAGCACCGGTCTGCACTCTACACCTGTGAGTCGGTGACCTTGACTCGGACACCACTCACAACGATCTCTATCTCCTTTTCTCAACCAACGTTCTCCTGTAAATCCATTTCCACTCTTACATCAATTTTACCTCCATTTTCACGGTCCTAAAATCTAGAATGGCAAGTCTCAAACTCTCGATATCTATTAACTTCACTTACACCCCACTCCCGAGTTCAACTTAGTGAGAGAAAAGAAAGGAAATTGGTTCAACTTAATGAGAGAAAAAAAAGGAAATGGTAGGAAGTTAGAGGAAAGTAAGAGAAATTGGTGTTTCGAGTTTCATTAAAGGAAGGAAGTGGAAGGATCACTTTCTCTCCTAACTTTCCTTTTGATTTGAAAGGATTTGAAAAGAAAGAACAAAATGTTTAACTTTCCTTCCATTTCTCTCCAACTTCGGAGCACAAAAGACAAATTTATTTTCCTTTCTTGTCTATTTTTTTTTTTTCTCTCCTTTCTTTTCTCTTCTCTTATTTTCTTTGCTATAACTCTAGAGCTCGATGTTAGCAAAAGTCAACCCTAATCCAGGTAATTAGTTTTTACTATTATTAACACAATCTTTCATTTAATTTCATTAATTTTACTTAACTTTAGTCTTCAATCTTATTCGGTAAAGGTATAGCAGATTTTGATGTGAATTGTTGTTGCTTTGAGGTTTTAAGCAGGAGAAAGCTTTGAATTTCCAAATAAATCATGAGCACTTTCTTATCTAATATGTATATGTTCTTGAATCTCTAAATTGTACGCGCTTTCCATGGGTTTTTATTGTAATTCCACCCTACTTATCACTGATAACAAAGTAGACCAATTAATTAGAAGAGAGCTTTGAATTTCTTTGATATTGAATTCCAGCATGCTTATTCAAATTTGTGCTTACATTCATAACTGATTAGTGATGCGATGTTTCAGAGTCTTTCACTTTGAGTGATTAGTATTTGGTGTTTGTGACCAACGAGTATAAAAGTCAATGGAAGATCAGCTTTCTTTCTTTCTATTGCCATGTACATTACAGATACAAACTGATGATATCCATCCAAACTTCTAAAAGCAACAACAATGTCCATTTAAAAGTGCACATAGTTTATAATTGAAAAAACTGTTAGAATCAAATAATTCAAAATTTAAATTCCTCACACTCCAAAATGAACATAAAACCTCTATCGAGAAGCAACTTTGTTGGTTTCACGTTCCAAAATGACATTCAAAATCTTGCCAGGAACATAAACTCTTTTTTTGACGATTTTGCCCTCGAGATATTTTGATAATTTCTGATCAAGAGAAGCCAATTTAAAAGCTTCCTCTTCTGTGCAGATTACTTCAACTTGTACAGTGCCTCTTGTTTTCCCATTGATCTGAACCGGTAGAGTTATTGTGGTGTCTTTTAAGTAAGCCGGATTAGCCTGGAGAATAAATAAATTCAAAATTGTATCAAATATTAATCACCATAATAATAAAAATAATTAAAGTAGAAAAAAAAATGAAAAAGAAGAACCTTCGGGAAAGACTCATATGCCAATGAAGTCGAATGCCCTAACCGAAACCATAGCTCCTCAGCTATGTGTGGTGCATATGGTGATAGCAACAATACAAATGGTTCCACTATTGATTTCGGAAGTTTATCCCACTACAAATAAAAAAAAATATATATTATTTAAATATTTATTGCAAATTTAAAAATAATTTAAAATTACGAGACCTTATATGCAGTGTTAACGAACTCCATCATTGCAGAGATCCCGGTGTTAAATCGTGTGGCTTCAATTTCATCCGTCACCTACACCATTACAAAATTAAATAAACAACAATTTCTAATTAAAAAATAAATAAATAAATAAAGATTCGTACCTTTTCAATACATCTATGTAACGATTTAAGTTGATCTAGAGAGGGATTTTCATCAACTACCAATGTTTGATTTTTATATGTTCCATCGGATAAAGGTGACCCCACAATTAATCTCCAAGATCTTCCTAAAAATCGATGAACGCCTTCGATCCCACTAGTATTCCATGTTTTCGAGTCCCTGAATAATGGCGTTGACTTAAGTCAACGTGAAACATAATTTATTTATAAGTATTTATATTTATGGTTTGTTACCTTAATGGGCCCATGAACATTTCGTAAAGTCTAAGAGAGTCTGCACCATATTCGGACACAACATCATCGGGGTTCACCACGTTTCCCCTACTTTTACTCATCTTGTGGGCCCGAGCAATTAACTTGATGTTAGGGTTGTCTTTTAATACGAATGAAGCACCGGATTTAGTAACCTAGTAACAAAAGTACCGGGGGTAAATATGTAATTTCCTTCTTTTTTTTTTGTAAACATGGAATAAGATAAGAAGAGCATACTTTCTCATCGGGTATCCTTTCTTGCTTATGATCTCCTGATGCATGAATGGAATCTGCTGACACAAAATTTCCATCTTTATCTTTGGAAGCCATGTATTGTACCTGAAATGAGGAGGGTATTTACGTCTTTTGGTGTTGGGAAAGTCAAGATGTTGACCAAGTAGGGTTGACTTACTTCTCCAAGGATGATCCCTTGGTTTATGACACATTTAAATGGTTCTTTTGTCGACACAATGCCAATATCATAAAGAACCTGAAAAGTAGAATGTAATAATGGGGTTAGATTTTTTGAAATATTAAGAAAAAAGTGTAAAATCAAAATAAATGAAAGTAGATTGCTATTATTGCATGAAACCTTGTGCCAAAATCTGGAGTAAAGCAAGTGAAGAACAGCATGCTCAGCACCACCAACATAAACATCAACTGGACTCCAATACCTGAAAGTTTCCAAAAAACACAAATAAATAAGCAAGAAAAAAACATTTCTATTTCTAAATTTTATAATTTGAAGACATTGATCTTACATTTCTTTTTTCTTGTCAACCAACTGGGATGAATTTTTAGGATCCATAAATCTTAAATAGTACCTGTACAAGAGTACAAAAACCTATGAAGGTTAATTAATGATGTAATTTGAAGAAAACTAGAAATGTAATTTTGCAATGATCAGGGATATTTTTGTCAATAACCATTGTTAAGTTTCAGGTTAATTACCAGCAAGAACCAGCCCATTGTGGCATAGTGTTTGTTTCACGCTTAGCTGGCTTTCCAGAAGAAGACTCTATCGTATTAACCTGAAATATATGAAACAAAGCTTTTTCACATCAAAATTCGTTCTCTTCATTGAATTTCAATTATAGATATAATAAACAAATATATAAAAGTACCCAAGACACAGCTTTTGAAAGTGGTGGGTCCCCAGTGCCAGTTGGAGTAAAATCATCAAGCTCAGGAAGGGTAAGTGGAAGTTCAGTTTCCGGAATCGGAATCGGAATCGGAATTGGAAGAGTTTCACTTTCACTATTTTCATCCAAGAACACAACCGGAATCGGTTCTCCCCAATAACGTTGCCTAGCAAAAAGCCAATCTCTCAACTTGTAATTTATCTGAGAAAGAAACAAAATTTTCACATGTGAATTCTACTCAATTACAGCAATATCATCTAAACACAAAGCAATTTTGAAAAGTAAGAAGAAGAAAAAATAAATTGTTATGACCTTTCTATTTCCATTTCCAGTCTTCTCAACCCAATTGATGACTTCAACAGCAGCTTCTTTACTATGTAATCCATTAATGTGAAGCCCAGATGTTGAACTTGATGAATTTATGACATTTCCTTCACCAGAATAAGGTTTTTCAAAATCATCACAACATTCATCTGAAGTTATCACCCAATGAATTGGGAGATTATATTTTAACGCAAACTCATGATCACGTGAATCATGAGCAGGAACAGCCATTATTGCTCCTGTCCCATAGCTGCAAATGTTGTAACAAACAAATAGCTAAATTAGAAAAAGAAATGAAAGTAAGATGATATATAATAAAGAAATAAAGAAATAAAGAAATAAAGAAATGGAAACCAACCTCCCTAAAACATAATCAGCAATATATATAGGGATAGCTTCAGCATTGACTGGATTTTTAGCATAACAACCACTAAAGACTCCAGATTTCTCCTTTTGAAGCTCAGTTCTTTCAAGATCACTCTTTCTAGAAGCAACTTCTTTGTACTCATCCACCTGTTAACAAGATAACTTTTCCTCTAAAGAATTTTATAAAAAAATAAAAGCCAAAAATTGTGTGTCATAAAGGGTATACGAGTGTTACAATATTTTGTTGGGACTCAGATACTATGGATGATAACAAGGGATGTTCTGGTGCTAACACCAAATAACTGCATGGAAAGATGAAGAAATGTAAAAAGTTTCATTTGTATTGAATATAATGAAATTGGATAAATGCAAGAAATAGGAAAATAATTTCAATTGCTATTTCTTGCATTTAACACTAATGAGGAAAGAAGGAGGACAAAGATAATACGTTACTCCAAATATGGTATCTGGTCTTGTGGTATAAACAGTAATTTTTGCATCTGTAACTTGACAATCTTTACTCAAAACATGAAAGTCCACTTCTGCCCCTTCTGATCTTCCAATCCAATTCCTCTGCATTTCCTTAATACTCTCGGGCCAATCAAGATCATCCAAATCTTCAAGAAGTCGGTCTGCATATGCAGTGATCTTGAGCATCCATTGCCTCATTGGCTGCTTATTGGTCATAAACAATCAACTGTAAAATTATAAAACATCCAATAAAAATGCATAAGAAAAGTTTCAAAACTTAAAAAAAAAAAAAAACAAAAAAGTAAAAAATAAAAAAGCATACCTTTCTTATAACTGGATGACCACCTCGCTCACTAACACCATCCACCACTTCTTCATTTGCCAACACAGTGCCTAAAGCTGGGCACCAGTTGACTGCTACCTCAGCCTAAAGATTGAAAGAAAGAGGATGAGGTGGCGCTGATGTGGACATATGATTATTGAAACAATTTCTAAATAGTAACCAAGTTTTAGTTTTGTTCCAATGAACTCGCCACATCAGCAAAAAAATATGAAGTTACATAGCAATGGAAGAAAAGAATCCAAGATTTCAAAATAATGGAACAAAATGAAATTTCTTGGGAAAAAGTTTGGTGTGAAACTTGATCACTATTTAATGACAATGTCCCTATTTTAGATATCTCAAGAAACAATAAAGAAAAAATGAAAAAAAAAAAAAATTGTGACCTGATATGCCAATCCTCTCTTGAGAAGCTGTAGAAAGATCCATTGTGTCCATTTATAGTAGTCAGGTTCTGTTGTGGAAATTTCTCTCTCCCAGTCAAATGAGAAGCCTAAAGATTTAAGCTGAAAAATAATTTGGAGATCAAATGCATTGACAAAAAATAAAATCTTGAATAAAGGGCAATTTTGTCATTTGCCACTATGTAGATTCCAAATCCTCTAAATAGATTTGTGAAGTAAACAGAACTATACAAAGGAATGGAATTGAATTCCATTACATTTCCAGCCAAACAAATGCATGAAAGATTCCAGTTCCTTCAAATCCCAATTCCTTTGACAAATTCCAATTTCTTCTAAAACAATATGTGAAACAAACACATCCTGACATCCTACAGGTTATGTGTTTGTATGTGTCTGTCTACATATATGAGGTCACAGGTTCAACTCATGGAAAAAGCCTATTCAACAGAGTGAATAATTACCTGTGTACGGAATCTGTCAATGTTCTTGATGGTTGTGACCTTTGGATGAGTACCTGTCTGGAAAACATCAAAAGCAATGATAAGAATGTGGAGCAGATTATAAATCTATTTGTTAAAAGGTATAACAAATACAATACCTCAATGGCATATTGCTCAGCAGGCAAACCAAATGCATCCCATCCCATTGGATGCAGAACATTGAAACCTTGCATCCGTTTAAATCTAGCAAGAATGTCGGTGGCTGTGTATCCAAGAGGATGGCCAACGTGTAAACCAGCTCCACTGCAACAAAGATGCATAAGAAACTGAAGAACTACTAATGTGTACATCAATTTGCAAAAAGGGATATTATCATTCATTCATTCCAATAAGATATTGAGCAAACAGCATAAAGGACGGATTAATGTGATTTCGAAGTTGTCATCATGCTCAGTCGATTTACATACCTTGGATAAGGAAACATATCCAGAACGTAAAATTTAGGTTTAGAGGTGTCAAGTTCATCGTCATCAGGTGTACGGAAAGTTCGATTTTCATCCCAAAATTTCTGCCACCGCTGCTCAATTTCGTGAAATGGATATGCCCTGACCTTAACAACTTCATTTGATTCTTCAGTAATTCTCTCACTGTTGACACAATTACACACTCGAAACCCGAAGTACTTTGTTGAAACATTGGAGAAGGTAAGAGTAGAGGAGGGCTTAGGAGGTAGAGACCGTCGGCGGGAGGAGAATAGAAGACTCCGGCGGTGGTGGTGTAGAGAAGAAGTGAGTGGTTGCGGAGGAAGAAGCCACTGAATTTGAATCATTCTGTTACCAAAGAACTGGAAGGAGTGTGTGTTTGGGGATGGGGATGACTAGAAGTGGATAATATTGGCGCTAAAAAATGTTTGGGCCTTATCTGAGTTTCATTGGGCTATTATTAGTTTGGGCTTATTGAATAAAGAGTTAGAAAAGTAGAATCAGAATAACTTGGATTATTTATGGTGCGTTTGGTTGTAGAAATTTTTTTTTTTAGAAAATGTTTTCAGAAAATAGGGTTGACTAATTTTCAATGAAAATTTTAAAAAATATGTTTGGCTGAAACCAGGAGAGTTTTTATTTTCCATCTTAGAAATTTGGAAAACTGTAAAAAATCACTTTTATAATTTACATACAATTTGGAAAACTGAAAATTTTCGTTTTGTTGGAAAATTTTGGAAAACTGAACGAACCAAACGTGTTTTCAAAATTTCCGTTTTTCTTGAAAAATTTTCCTAGAAAACGGGAAATTTTACACAACCAAACGCACCCTTAGGGTGCGTTTGGTTGTGGTAAGGGTGCGTTTGGTTGTGGAAAGTTGTTTTCATTTTCTAAGAAAATGTTTTCAGAAAAGAGAGTTGAGTTTTCATTTGGGTAAATTACACCAATCGTCCCTCGTGCATATGCCAGAAAGCATGTTTAGTCCCTATTTTCAAAAATTAACTCGGATGGTCCCTTGTATGTTTTAAATTTGCACATTTCATCCCTATTGACTTGAAATGACTATTTTGCCCTTAATAATTTCTTTTTCCATTTTCTTTTATTTGTTTATTAGTTTTAAATCAAAAGAAAAAAACAATTAATCCCCTCTCTTCCCCAAATCCCAGCTCCTTCTACCTAAATTCATCTCCTTCTTTCTCACCTTCCCTTCACCAACGCCGACAAAAACCCCAACACAAATAGACAAGATCATAAAGTCGTATGAAATCAAACTGATGCAAAAACCCATTAAAATCAAACCCAAATGAAATCAACTTAATCTTCTGAAATCGGCTTAACCTAAGAACAGATTATTCGTCGGAAGTGGAAAGGAGATAACAGAGATCAAAAATGCTTTTTTAGATGCACAGATGAAAACGAAACCAACACACATGTTAGAACACCTGACACATCAAAAGGCATTGCAGATGAAGAAAGGGAAAACGATTGGAAGTTTATAAATTTAGAAGTCAGAAAGTGTAAAGAACCGACCTTAGAAGCATGGGTGGAACCTGTAATCGGGAAAACTTCATTTAAAAGACCTAAATACAAGAAAATGAAAATCGGAAATACAAAAGCTTTGGAAGCAGCATTGTGTGCATCAATGGCGAACCTAGACTTAGGAAAACGAAGGTCGCATTAGAGCTTGCTCACCGATATTATCAAAGATACAAGATGGTTTTTACGGGTCGGAGGGGAAGCTTGTTATTTCTGATCGTCGTGAACCCACTATCGATATCCTTCTCCTGCTTTCTTTTCTAATTTTCATAACACACCACCTATCTCCTCCCAGAAAACCCATCCTAAACCACAACCATCGATCTACAACTAGTGTGTTTTTGGTTTTCTCGATCAGTAACACAATGAAAGGGGTGGGGAAGTTTCGTCAGAGGATGGTCATCGGTGATTGGACAATGAGTTGAAGGTCTCCGTTTTCCCTCTGATCATCGATTTTGTATGTGTGTTTGTATCTCTCTGATTGTGGATGAGTTGGGGCGGATAAAGGGGTGGGTCCTTTTATTATTTAGTTTTTAATTGAAAATCATAATAAAAGCATTAAATTAATTTAAAATAAAAATACAAGGGTATTTTGGTCATTTCAAATTTGGTATGGACTAAGTTTGCAACAAAATTGTCTTTCAGGGACGAAGTGTGCAAGTTCTAAGAAAACGAGGGACGGTCCGAGTTAAATTTTGAAAATAGGGACTAAACACGCTTTCTGACATATGCACAAGGGACGATCGGTGTAATTTACCCTTTTCATTTTTAGTTTGTAATGAAAATCTTAGAAAACGTGTTTGGCTGGAAGCGGTGGAGTTTTCATTTTCCGCCTTAGAAATTTGGAAAACTTTGGAAAACTGTAGAACTCGCTTTTCTAACTTACATACAATTTGGAAAAGTGAAAATTTTCATTTTCTTAGAAAACTTTGGAAAAGTGAACGAACCAAACGCGTTTTCAAAATTTCCATTTTTCTTGGAAAAATTTTCTAGAAAACTGGAAAATTTTCCACAACCAAACACACCCTTAATGATTGTGTATCAAAATATTTTTTAAAATTTGTAATTTTAACCCTATTGTCTGGTAACACAATCTAGATTTCAGTCAAAATCCAAGATCAAAATACTAAGTACCTTTCTTTTGTTATATGTTCTCTGAAACAATATTTTTGTAAAGTAAGGTTATAAGAAAGAGTAAATCTACAATAACCGAAAATCATAAATATATACAACAAATGGTAGTTATTTCTAGATATTTGGTGGGAAGAAATTGTGTTTACTAGGAACATACAAAATGTTAATGATTTAAATGTTATTAATATATTTTAGTATAGTTATTATTAATTTTGAAATAGGTCGACTTCTATTTATTCACCGAAGTTACAGGTGCGGGGTGCACACTCAGAGTTATAAATGTGAGCTCAAGAATACGGGGGGTCCGAATGCAGCGCCCCTAGATACAGAGTTCCAATGGGCAGCGCCGCTTGCAGGGTTCAAGGTACAGAGCGCCTGGCGGTGCTTCCGCTAACCAATTAGCGGACATGGTCAATGGGCAACACCCTTGTGGGGTTGTAACATCATTGTGATGTAAAACCTATAAGAACATAGTGAATGTTCTAATATGTTTTAAGAATTGAAGTTTTTATATATCAAAAAAGAGTCTGGACATGCATTTTCCCGCCAAACACAGGTTGTGACATCATTGTGGTGTAAGAAACAGTTATTTCTTATAAACGCTACTGTTGGCGCCAAATAGATGTAATAACTTTTTAACCACTTTTTCCCCTATATAAGAACATAGTAAATGTTCTAGAAAATAGTTGGATTTTCTAGAAAATTTATCATTAGAATTTGTTTGGACTCTCAAAAACGCAAAATATAAAGGTATTTTCTATGTTTCATATTTTGAAGCGGTCTGACTTCTAAATTGTCAGGTTTCGTGATATCCTAGACAAAACGGTTGAAATCACAGATTTTAGAAAGTGATTGCAATCACGATTCACGAATTATCCAAGTTTATATTGATATTCTTAAACCCAAATCTGACACACAATTATTAGGTTTTGTCGAGAAAGTAACGAACAGATAAATTCATTGCAAATGAACAGATAAATCCATTGCATACGAATTTACCATCACCGGGGGCTATGAGGCTCGGACACATTATCCTTGAACTATGCCAATGACATTGCTCTCCAAACCTTGTGTTCCTAAGTTCACTTTAGCTTTCCGAACATGTACTTCGCACCTTCAAACTTGTATTATAGGTAAAGATAAATCCGGCTTGTAATAATAGTCGATCTTGATTGTACTAAAAGGCTTCATGTCTTATGACACTAAAGTCGCAGATATAAAGATGGTCATTATCAAACCAAGTCAAAAACTTTTTGAAATGACAAATTTAAAGATTTCCATATAATAGTTTATTTTATTTTAAAGTTTGTTTAGTAATCATTTTTAGCTTTTACTTAGTTCATTAATCCCTTTGGATGCTCAAAGATGATGGGTACCTTCAACACTAATCTTGTGAAGCCATTAGCCAATGTTAGAAATTATATCATTTATTGTCTAGTGTCAATATTTAATGTTTTGCCTTGCTACACAGGACATATCACATTTATGAAAATATCACTTACTACACAAGAAACGTAACGTACCATATTTGCTTTCAAGTAAATTTACAATATTACCCTTCAACTCATGACTTCTTTACGTAATTTTACCGTGTATTTTACGAACGAAAAAAAATGTTTGGTAAAACGTTTTTTTTTTCTTAAATTAAAAACTTGAACAAAAGGTTATATTAGTCAATTTACAACCATTCTGTACCACCTCCTTACTCCAATGCAAAAGCTCTACCATCCATCCATCCATGGGTTTGCATTTCTTGAAAAAAAATCTCTCTTACTATACACAAGTAGCACATAAATAATATCTGCTCTCAAGTAAAATTTACAATATTACCCTTGAAAACAACCTACCCCTCCAAATAAAAAACTTATGGCTTATCCTTCTCCCGAATCTCAGGTAGGTTTGGTGATGAGCCTGCACTCCTTTTGCTAGGCACGGGTGTGTTTTTCCTAGACTGTCTTTTGGTGGGTACCAACACGTTGTCCTTCTGCCATTTCTGATCATTCGTTTCATCATCGGAATCGGAATTGGAATCGGAATCGGAATCAGCTTCTTTGAAAATGGGAGGGACGTATGCATTCTGAAGGTACCCTTTTAGGTTCAAGTTGGGTTCTCTTGCTCTTTCAAGAGTGTCTTTCATCATGGCTTCCTGAAAACACATACCCCAAAAAATACATGTTATATTCACGCCATTTGCATAGATACAACGATCAAGAGCAAATCCTTTTTCCAACTTTTTGAGGACAAAAAAGTGCAATTTTTGGCCAAAAAAGGGTAAAAGGGTCTTTTTACGAAAAGTATAAATTACCTGTAAGGGGTATCTGACAAACGCAGGTTCAAAGCGACCTTTACAATACATATGGAATCCAATTGTGAGAATCGGAAGTGCAAGAAGGAATGGAGTTGATGAAGCCGCTTCTTTTGTGCTCAATAATCCCATCAAAAGCAACTGTGAAATTACCAATGCCGAAACTACCCTTCCATGGACATCCGGCCAAAAGGCTGCGCTGCTTTCGTATTCTTGGTTGTAAACATTTATAATCTGTATTACATTACTTGATTATTATCATTAGTAATCTTTCAATCGCAATAAAAATTGTAATTCAATCAAAATCACGAAGAAAAAAAAAAAAATACCTGATGACGATAAACAACATACGCTAGGGCAAAGAAAACGAGGATGAAAGGAGTCAGAAGCGGAGTGACAACAGCATAAATAAGACCGATTAGAAAATATAATTGAATCTGAGGTTCCCCAGTGTTGAAACCAATGCTTCCAGGATCCATGGCTTCTTCTCGATCTTTTTCAGTTTTAACCAAGAAAAAGTTCTTCAAATGATAAATTATCAACGGTTTTAACCTCAAAATCTCTCCTGCAGTTCCACTCCAACCATCGACCATTATATATGTTATAAAAAAAGTTGCTTTCATTGGGATCGCTACTCCGATTGTCTCAGGGATCCTATAAGATATAAACATATAACCAAAATCAGATAATAATCACTTGTAATATAGCATCAATTTTGTTGATTATGAGACGTACTTATTCACAGACTGATCTAGAAACGTATTCAGTTGTTCTAATACAGTCCCTGCAATCACACTCCCAAGAAACACGTTCACAAAGTTGAAAAGATAATATCTTGATGCAGATCTTCTTTCTAGAAGTGATATACTCAAAAACCCTTCAAATTTTGACATTATCATCAAAATTGTAGGTAAAAGTATGAGGAAGATCTTCAAAGCAATCCCGGGTAGAAAACCTTGGATAAACGACTTGATTGTCTTCCTGTATGACATTCACAAGATATTTTGTCAAAAAGTAAGTCCAATAAATGCCACCTAGTTTTGTTGATTTGTTTATTAAAGAATTGTACTTTCACTTCTTCCTATTGCAATAAGGAAAGGAACTTACACTTCAATAAGTGGCTTTAAAAAAGGCGCAGCCTTCTCAATACCTTCAATGTTTGCAAGCGATTGCACAAAAGCAATAGGAATGATGAAAAAGAAGGTGAGGAAAAAGAAGGCGACTGCCATTAGAAGCTTCCGGATAGTCAATGAGACGTATGGAATCGCGAGGTTTTTCCAATACACGTCACGCGGTTCTGGGGCCCACTCAGTCAACCACAGGGTCGGGTTTCGGGCCTGTTGTGTTTGGGCACAAACCGCAGCCCCCCAACGGGTTTTGAACGACACAAAAGCTGCTGGCATGATTGCTTTAGGGTTATTTACAACATCTTCTTTCTCTTCAGCTATCTGTAAGTTTTACAAAACATTTATCAAATACGTTTCTGATGAAATTAAGAGTAAGTTACATTTTTTTTTGTAATGGATTACATCTGTTTTTTTCTTTCTCTTGTAATTATGGTCCTTATTTGTGGTTGTAACTTTTTTGGTCCTTGTTTTGAGTAAAATCACTACTTTGGGACCAAAATTGCAAAAATCGGCTATGCTTAGGGACCAAAAACGTTAAAATTGAAAGAGAAAACTTTTCGGGAAATGCAAAAACCAACTCAATTATACTTTGAGACCAAAAACGTTAAAAGAACCTCAAATAAGGGCCAAAACTGTAAGAGAAAAATTTTTGGGACGAAAGTTGCAGAAATCTGGAATTCTCAGGGACCAAAAATGTAATCATAGTTTCTAGGAAAAAAATATCATTACTTCATTTGAGAGCCTTTCAATTTCAGATATGTGATGTTGTATAGCATCCACTTTCTCTCCCCAAAGTCCAAGAAAACCAGTCTGTTAATCAACAAAACAAAGTTAAATATTGTATACATACACACATACATACATACATACATACATACTTATACATACATACATACATAACATATATCATACCTTCATTATGGGTCGTTTTGCTTGATTTCTTTCAAACTTATTCTGATAATAGTCAAGCCAGTTTTGCTTACTTTTCTTCTCTTCCACCAATTTTGCAAGCTTGTTTGCATTTAACACAACCTGCAAATTATTTTTTAGCAAATAAGTTGTATTTTAAATCAGTTTTTATATAAAAACTGATTTATAAACTACCCCAAAAGAACATCTTTCTTTTGCATCACAAAATAAATGCAACATTTTCTTTGGAAAAGTGTCATTCCAAAAATTATTTCAATGTGCTAATACAATAACAAACCATCAACAGATATTGTTAGCATCGATTATTGTCCACAATATTCCTCTATTTTTCTCATTATTACAAATATATTAAATTAATATTTTTAAGATGAGAAGAAAGTGGAACCTGATGCGTAAGATAGTTATCAGGATGATTGACTAGAAAGAAATGCTCCACAGCCTCACTCACGGATTCATCAGCATCTGGTGGCACGTTTTTCACAAGAACCTGAGAAAAAAAAATTATAAATTATAGCTAACAAAAAAATATATATATATTTTTGTGCATTTTTCCCATTTTGCCCTTTTCAACTTACTGTAAATTGATCAGGACGACGTTTTTCTGATTGAAGAAAATGCAACCGCATATTTGCAACTGTCTCATACTCTTTCTTTAACGCAAAGCATGTCCAAAATGTAACAGCATATGCCATTATCACATGAGTCCAAAATCTGCAATCATCAAATGAAATTGAAATTGGCATACTATAAACCCTAATTTGAAAAACAAGAAGGAAATAGGGGGATCATTTTCTTGCCTGTGAGAGCCTTGTGGAATGTTTGATATAGAAAGCTTATCGATCTCACTATAAGTTGCTTCCCCTTTTAGCTTATCGAGTGTGTCATTTGTCCAATTAACAGGCACCAAAATTGCCCATGTAAGTACAAGTATGGGAATAAATATCTTTAACCTGTATACATTACATATTACATACAAGTCATATATCAAAAAAAGCAAAAAAATTCGATCCAATTATCTAAAAACGGGTGGGTTTGAGTTGTTTTTTTTACTCCAATGGGTCGAAAAAGAAGCAATCAATCAACTCAAATAACCAAATTGTAAAGTTTTAATGGGGGACAGAATTTAGGACAAACTTTTTACAAATTTGTCCACTTTTATATAGTACGCTGTCATCTTTTCCGATATATTTTAAAAATCGTTTATCCTGACAACAAAAAATAGTTAAAAAATGCTTAATCAAGACTAATATGTAGTGAAATTATTTATACCCGAGCAAGTAAATCCTCAAATAGACAGCAGAATCCAAACCAGCATGATCAATTAGCTCAGGCTCAGGCATTTTTAGGGCATCCGGCATCCAATTAAGGAATTTCATATACGATCGATAATCCAAATTGATAAACTTGCTTACAAAAGCACCAGAAGTTGCAGGGCTTGATCTTAAACCCTTGAGATACCATTTTGGAAAGTATACTCGATCGTTGAAAGGTTGAAGACGAAGGATAGCAAAAGCTATCAGGAAAATAAAAGCGGTAATGATATTAATGGCTGCCGAAAGTCCGATATCTGCTAGCGTAGCCATTTACCTGTTTAAAATTAGCATAGATCAAGAAGTTCTTGGTTAAAATTGTTGATATATTGAAACAATTTCTGGGTATCTGAAGGAAATCTGTAGTTCTTGATGAGTTTGTTCACATGGGAATATGATAAAATTGCTGTTTAAACTATCTTGATACGTATTTACTCATAATCGAGATCTATGAAGAACATAAGTAGATAAAAATTAAAGGTTTCAAGAAAAAGGGTTCATATGAAAAGGGAAAACGTAAATCTTGAAGAAACTTTGTTCATCATTCCCTTTCTTTTCTAGTTCTTACAAGCTTGTATGATGTAAATCGATAAAGAAAATGTTTAAAAATCTGAGAAATAGCGCCGACAATAGCAACAATGATGATAAATATCAACAAAATCCCTAACTTTTTTTTTTAACTGGGTGACGATAAAGATTCAACAAAAAGGTTTAATTTCACTTGAAAATAATATATATTCAAGGGAAATCTATATAAGAAATTCAAGGGGTTTCTTAATATATGACTCTTAAAAGACATATTCAAACAAAATTCAACAAAGGATTGAATTTTTGATGAAAAATACAGAAGGGTTCAAGAAAAAGCTTACTCTTTGGGGTAAAATTGAAGTTAAAAACCCAACTTAAGAAAAACCCAGATCAGAGAGAGAGCGTAGCAGAAGATTGCTTCAGACTTGAATCATATCTTAAAAGAACATTCTGGAGATTTTAAGTGGAGAAACTGCATAAACGCATGCTTAATATGTAAACATAATAATTAATAATATACTAATATATATTATTATGTATCACAGTGTTGTTTTCAACTCGAAAGATTTTTTGGATGAATTGAAAGGGACGAAAACGGAAGGGGAAAGAGAAAATGGACAGCAGGTGAATGGAGTATGATGTTTACGTTTTGTTCGTCTATTTACGATGAAATAAAGAAAAGTGATGCGGGTTGTCCCTTGATAGTCGTATAGAGCGACAACTCAATTACTAAAAGACCATCATCAATAATCAATAATAATAAAAATAATAACACGATTATAAAAGCAAAAGTTTTGGTTTTATGCCCTTGTTGTTTTGAGATAGTTAATGAACCTCCTTGTAGTTTTTAAAGTTGTGTTTGTCGAGATACTCATGAGAATGAGAGGTGAGTTCACATTTTTGCAAAGATATATTCTTTGTTCCATCTGTATCTATTAATGTTGGTCTTATTAGTCGTGAGATTCATATATTATATAGGTTAATTTTTTTAAAAAAGTTAGATATAAAAGTCATAATATTTGAAAACTTTAAATTTATAAGAAAATAATAAAAATAATAAATTATTAAAATTGAAATTTTTTATTTATATTTTAAATTTAAATAAATAAATAAAAGAAATTAATAAGCTTGAATTTGGGAAATTTGAAATTAAAAGGTAAATCCATTAATGAAATTGGTATTTATTTATTACTATATTTATTGTAATTATTACATTAAAATATTATATGGAATTTAATAAAATAAAAAACACATAAAATGACATGTGAAAAAAATTAATTTAAAATAATCAAAAAATAACATTTTGTAAATTGAATGAGAATGTAACATGTGACAAGAAAAAATTGTTTATTAAAGTAGATTGATTGATTTCAATCTCAGTCTCACTTTGATGTACGTAAATGTAGTACAAAATTTTCATATTTTATTATATATTATCTCGTTCTATGTAAAAAGCAGACATCGCAAAACGATGGATTAAACCTCATGTGCTTTGTTTTCATTTTCTCCAGGTTTATATTTACGAAAGGGATATGTATATCGTCATTTAGTAGTTCCTTTTATTTCATTTTCTTAATAGAAATGTGATATCTTATTAGAAAAACAACTAAAGGTGTTATATATTCAGAAAGAAAAAAAAAAAGTCATAAAGTAAATATGATATCTTGAATAAGGTAACAACAATACATAATTGATACGAGCCTATTATGGAGCTAGGATGACTATTGTGTTACATCATATTAGACTCTTCAGTGTAAAGAGGCTTGTTTTTTAGTTATATTGAAGTTTGAACTATTTTATGACCATTGGTTATATTTAGGGGTGTTCAAAAATATCCGTATCCGAAAATCCGATCCAAAAAATCTGAAATTATCCGAAGTTCCGTATATCCGGAATTTCAGATATCCGAAAATTCGGGTATCCGCTTTTTCGGATTCGGATACAGATGTTAGTTTTATAAAATTTCAGATATTTCGGATATCCGATATCCGAAAATATACACTTTTCTATATTTTTTTTAATTATTTTATGCTATTATTTGAAAATATAAATTAGGAAGATTTAATGTTAGGATTAATGTTTTTATGCTATTATTCGGTGATGCCATGACAAATTGTTAAAACTGATAGATATTTCTTTTGTTTAAACCATGCGATGATATTCTAATGACTAACAACATGTTACTGTATTCTAATATACAACAATTTAATTTATAAGTCATTGAGCTTTTTAAGAATGGAGTTTCATCGTTAATGTTTTTTGTTAATACTTGATGATTCCATGTTTTTATGTGTCTTAAATTAATAATCGATGGTTTTGAATTTGTTTGATTTAAGTTTAATCAAGTAGGCAATCAACTTATCATTGGTTGATAGTTTAATGTGTCTCAAACTAGTAATCTGTTCTAATAAAACTTAATAGTGGTTGTTTAATTAATTGGATTGATATTTGATAGTGACCAAAAGTAAGAATTTCGGATATCCGATTGTAGTATCTGAATCCGTATCCGAGATTTCAGATATCCGAAATTTCGGATACAGAATCGGATACCAAATATACACTATCCGAATTTTCGGATATCCGGTTTTGAAAACCCCTAGTTATATGGACAAGTTATATATGTAGATGTAATAGTTTAAGCTTTTTTTTTTGAAAATGTTTCGTTAACAAATAATAGTTTGCTACATTGGTTGTGTTATTGTAAGATGACTGACAAGAACAATTGATTAAGACCCAACATGAAAAGTTGGCTAATGTTTTTAGTTTGTTAATTAGTTGAATATTTTGAGAAGAATAACTCATATCTAAAAATCAGTTGCCTAAGACCATTATATAACAACAAACTTTATATAGTTATACAACTCATTCACAATCCATTTAAATATGAGGTAAAAGAATTTTTTCCAACTCTTTACTTTATTCATGTGGATACCTATTATCTTTTACGTAAGTTATATATTTTAATGAAATGCTTGTGAATAATGTATAGACTAATGTATGTAATTGTTGTAATAAAACTTGAAATGGATTATATTTGTCTTAAGTTGGATTATGGACATAAAGAACATGTTGCGTTCATGGAGAGCAAGAAACATCTACGATAGGTAATATGAAGGCATACATAAGACTATATTAACATCATAACGCAAAGGTATCCATGAAATGGCTCGTTGAGAAAAAGTGTAATCTTCAGTACACCAACATGTCTTTAGATGATAAGGTATTAGATGCGTGTTTTGGGTTCATGACTCTCCACAAGACAAGTTTTGGGGTTTGCATAGGTTTTGCGGGTAACATTCACATGTTATGAAGGATTTTGTAGAAATATATGTCGATATTTTTGTAGGTGTAGGTAGAAAGACAAAGGTATATTTCTCATTTTATTTTTATTCAAAGTTTAATATTGATTATAGAAAAAACTTGTTTTACAGATAAATATCCTAAAATGAGGCTATAGTGTTTAGCTATAAACAAAAAATGTTTAAATTTTAAATAGCTTCTTAAGTATATAATTTTATTTTGGCCAAATAAATAATAGAGATTTGAGTTAAGTTATTACGTAAACAAATTGAAATGAGTTTCAGTATTTTTTGAGAAATTAAATATACTTTTATTTTTTGTTTCTACTTTTCTTTCTACTTATTTAAGATGATGATAAGTGTATAAATTTAATATCTTAATTAAATTTAAATTAAATTGAAAACTATTTATCACCATTTAAAATAAATACGAGAATAGTAGAAACAAAAAAAATATAAAGATATTTAATTTAAGATAGGTAGCGATTTGGCAATGCCTTCTTGTCAAAGCATTGTCTTTGAAAGCTAAAATGCAAGTCTAAAGACTTAAGTCCATATTCTATAACTATAAGGATTAATGTAAAATATCCTTAAAAGTGTAAGGCCCAAAATGTAAATACATCATGAATGCATTTATACAAAGCTTAATAACGCTTTTATCTCACCAACCATGTGTCTCAACGGCTACTCGAAACAGTATCTCTAACATCAATCCCACGCTTCGAAGAGCGCGTGTACCTCAGTCAAATTTGATGTGCACACATGTCATTCCAAAACAAATAGTTGGCGTAATTTTATTGGTTTTCAGACCGCAAGATAATATTTTGTAATTTACCTAAATACGTAACAAAGTCAAAGTAACTTTATTGTATTTGATTCTTCTATTTGAAAACATGATTCTTAATGTTACAATATTTTTGTCCATATCGTACAAGTTATGTGAATAATTAATTAATATATAAAACTATAAAAATGATTTTTTTTAACAAGCGAAATTTTATAAAGAATCACGCGTGTCCGGCACGGAGCGTTTAAGAGCTTCTAGCTTCTAGTGTTTGACAAAACGTTATGTTTTAAATAGAAAGTCTCGTTCGGCACTACAAGCTTCTAGCGTTTACGTTAAACAAAACGCTCCAAATCTAAATGCAAGCTACCTGTTACCCAGCTAATTTTGTCGAACACGCCCAAAGTCCCGCCTAAGAGAGTAAGGCGGGGCAAAAGAAACAAACAAAACAAACATTAGTCTTACGAAACAACAAAAGGGCTACAAATCCAATTTGCCCATTTACAAATACCAAAATTGCCCTAAATTTAACCAAATTAAACGCCATGATTATGATATTATTTGCCACTTTAGGAGGTGTAGAATCGATCTTGTTGAAAAGTTTTTCGTTCCGAGCATGCCAACCACACCAAAGATAGCCATAGATGATGGCTAAAACGTCTTTCTTTTCTTTGGGCATCGACCTCATTTGGTTGCAAAATTGAGAATCTCTTTTACCGTTCCAAAGGTTTGAATCAGAATACCGCACCAATTAAAAATCCAAGATAAAACATTGCGAGCAAAAAAGTATCCTGGGCTAAGTGTGTAAAGCAAAAAACTTTCCTTTTTAATTGGGTTTTGGAAACATATGGATGCTCTTTTGCTCCAGACAACAATTACATACATTAATTTATATATTATTCACTATATAACTTACATCCAACAAGCAAAAGAGCATCCAACAAGTAAGTGATCTGTGGAATCCAAACCTCCATGACAAAAATGGCACGAAGTGGAAGAGACATTTATACCTCAATGTTGTAAAGCAATACTTGAAGGGATGCGGTCTTAACAGACTCTCCAAACAAATCTGATAACTTTAAGAGGGGGTAATTTAAACCAAATTGTGGGGTTGTTGCTTGAGGTCGTGATCTTGGAGTCTATAAGTCTTCTTAAATCATGAACATAAAATTTGTTGTCTACTGCCTGCAGGTTGCCCTTCCAAGCATCCTCTATTTTTGAAGGAGAAAAATCATCTAGGCTAGAATAAAGTTGATTCAATTCATGTCTCTCATAATGACTTCGGGGAATTTCGTGCCAACTACAAGTATACCCTTGTTGCAAAATCCTTTCAGACACAAGACGAGATTTTTGTTTGTCAAGATCGAAAAGGGTAGGAAATCTAGAGCAAGGGGACCGTCTCTTATCCAATTGTTAGACCAAAACAAAGTATTTATCCCAGAACCAACAACACAACTAATAATTTTTGAGGAATCAATCTCGAGTTCATCAAGATCATGTAAAATATTATTAATATTTAATCAAATACTAGGTAGAGTCTTTTTCGCCATGTGAGAACTAGGCTTTCTATAAAGGTTATGTATCCTACTGATAACGCGATTCCAAAGAGTATTATTGTTTGACTTATAGCGCCCAATCCATTTGTAAAGGAGCGAGAGATTGTTGCTTCTAAGCGACCCAACTCCGAGCCCACCAGAGTCTTTAATGGTGAGGACAACCTTCCAAGAAACCTAGCACATTTTTTCTTGTCCTCGTTACCTCCCTCATAAAAATCTTCTACGGGTTTTCTCAAGAGTTTCAAGGATTGAGGACGAGGCTTTGAAAAGGGAGAAGTGATAGAGCGGCATACTACCAAGGATAGGTTTTATCAACGTGAGGCTCCCACCAAAAGAGTGCAACTTTACCTTCCACAAAGAGAGCTTGCTCTAAATGCGCTCAATTATCGGACTCCATTTGCACTTTATAACCATATTAGTGCCAACGGGAACCCCTAAATATATAAAAGGAAGAATAGCAGCGTCACACCCTAGGACACGGGCGCACCTAGAAACGTCTATGTCTTGAACTCCAATACCAAACACCATTGACTTGTGAAAGTTAACTTTAAGACCCGATGTGGAGTGGAAAGACCGAAGAATCCGAGAAAGATTTACAAAGTTTGATCTTCTCCATTCTCCCACAAAAAGTACGTCATCGGCATAAAAGAGATGGGAGATAGTTGGCCCGTTATTAGGGATTTTGACACCGTGAAAGAGGTTACTTTGATTAACCGATTTCATGGCAGCGTGCAGACCTTCCATTGCAATGATAAAAAGGAAGGGGGAAAGGGGATCACCCCGTCTCACCCCTTTAGAAATCTGGAATTCTTTAGTTGGAGATCCATTTATCAAGATAGAAGCCTGTAAAGAGGCAAGGCAACCCCTAATCCAAAACCTCCATTTGTTTCCAAAACCCAATTGAGACATCATAGAATCTATATAATGTCAATTAACATAATCGAACGCCTTGTCGAAATCTACTTTAAAATGAAAGTTTTTTGCTTTACACATTTAGCCCGGGAGCAAATTTCGTTGATGATCATCGGCCTATCGAGGATGTTTCGGTTCTCAATGAAGCCAGCCTGGGTTTCATCAATTACCATCCCAATAATTTTCTTGATGCGGTTGGCGAGAATTTTTGCAATGATCTTGTAAAAACAACCGATAAGGAAGATGGGTCGAAAATCATTAAGGGTTAGATGATCTTTAATTTTTGGAATCAATGTGATAAATAATGAGCTGCAGCCACGAGCTAACTGACCTCCAGCTTCAAAGTATTTCACGAATCTCCTTATCTCGTCTTGTATTAGGCTCCAGTATCGTTTGAGGAATTTGAAAGTAAAGTCGTTAGGGACGCAGGCTTTTTCACTTCCACAATTCCATATGGCTTCTTTGACTTCTTCGACCGCAAAATCATGTTCGAGAAAGAGATTATCAATATCTGAAATTTGTTTGAAATTTGGATTTAGCAGCAGGGGCGAACAGTCTGTGTCTGCTTCAATTTGTCCCCAAAAAATCGAATGGCCTTGTTCTTTATTATGTTCACCTTGGTCGTCCAATTCCCGTTGATCATAAGACTGTGAATGTTCGTCTTGTTGTTTTTGATTTTTAAGGATTTGTGAAAAAAAAAACCCCGATGTTTTCGTCTCTATCCGTAAGCCACTTGATTTTCGACTTTTGTTAAAGATCAAGATTTTCCAGATTCTCCAGTTCCAAAATCTTTTGTTTGCCAATTTGCCTCTCATTCTGCTCAGTCTCAGTGAGGTTTCGGCAGCCAACTCAAGTGCATCAACCTTGAGTCTGGTATCATGAAGCTCCTTATTTTCTTTTTAATGATCCAATCATCTCCAATCCTTAATTGCTAGTTTGGTGGCTTTGAGTTTTTGTAAAAGGTATTTGTTTGGGGGTCCTTTTCCTTTGAAGTTTGACCATGCAGTTTTGACAATCCGGTCAATATCGTCACGAAGGATCCAAGATTTGAAGAATCGAAAAGGTAGGGGGAATCTTTTAAAAGGGTATGGAGAAAAACCGGAGTGTGGTCGGAATACTCGCGAGGCAAGGCGGTCGTGGAAGCAGAAGGAAAGGCAAACATGAAGTTTGAAAAAAATAAAAACCGGTCCAATTTGCTTTGCTTAAAACCAACTTCACTCAAGAAAGCAAAACGGTGTCTCCCTATTTTGAGTTCAATGAGCCCGACATCCTGAATAAGAGTGTTAATGGCAGAGGCAGTGTATGGGCAAAAAGACGAATTTAATATCTCTTCTAGAATCCGAAAAGAATTAAAGTCCCCAAGCACAATCCAATTCTCAGGTCTGTAAATCTCTTCTCCGCGAGGACTTGTGGGGCATAGATATTGACAAGAATGGTCTCGCCCATAATCCCATTCCAATACCCGACAATAGCAAGAAAATGCCTAAACTTGATAGAAACTATTTTTCGTGGGTTTCTATGGTGTATGTGTGTGTGTGTGTGTATATATATATATATATATATATATATATATATATATATATATATATATATATATATATATATATATATATTGGTCCAAACTCCGATTTTTTTAGATTGATGGTCCTTTTGAATTAGTTTTGTTGCATATTTGGTCCCTTTAAATATTGAAATTACTGTAATGCCCTCCTGATATTATTTTTTTTATGTTTTTTCTATTTAATTTAGTGTTTTGTTAATTAAAAATATAAGGTCCACCCTCTCTCTCTCTCTCTCTCTCTCTCCCTCTCTCTCCCTCTCTTTTAAGAGTATCGCTGTTAGTTACTTCCCTTTCAAATTTTCCCTTAAAAATCCAGACCACCATACACCTTTCTCCCTTGTTGCCTTCTCGCATTTGATCACCTCCCACCTCCAATACAACCACATCCGACAACCAAATTATGTCATTGACAAAAGATGGGGTGAATCAGGTTTTTGGGTTTCAATCATCATATCAAATTGTGCCCTGGACAAAACGAAGAAAAAATCTACAAATGAGAGCAGACGCGAGCTACACACACCTTTTGTTTGTTTTCTTCTCATGTATACCTCCGAGATTCACAAACCATGAAGGTCCGTCTTTGTAAACATTGGTTGATCTCTCTACAATTCCCACTGCAAATCATCTGAGTGTGTTAGGGTTGCAACTCGAGAAGATGGGGTTAACAGTGACAATTGACATGGACATTTTGGCTGACATATCAAGCATTCTAACCCTAAAATTGCAAACAAAAATTTTAGAGGATCATTGTATGATGTGAGGAAAATTGGGTTGTTGAGGATTATTTATTTATCAAACAACAACTTTTCAGGGGTGATTGGGAACGATTTGTTTGTTAGAATGAGTTTTGATATGGAAACTTGAAGTTCAGAGTAACAAATTCAGTGGCCGAATTCTTGAATCGCTTAAAAAGATGAACATTCTTGTTGATTTGTAGA
The DNA here is from genome assembly GCF_002870075.4 of Lactuca sativa. Classification (NCBI taxonomy): domain Eukaryota; kingdom Viridiplantae; phylum Streptophyta; class Magnoliopsida; order Asterales; family Asteraceae; genus Lactuca; species Lactuca sativa. The sequence continues at coordinate 100,307,589 of NC_056626.2, forward strand.
TGTATGATAATGATTTTCAAGGTAAGGAGACTTTAAACCCAAATGGAATCTTTTGATTTTGGTTGTGTTTTTCTTATTATATTTGATCAATTTTGTATGGATCAAATTTAAACATAGTATTGTATCGATCGAATGTTCACATTTTGTTGGTAGATATCGATTTCATTGAGTCAGTTGTGCTTAGTTCATCTCATCTGACGAGATCTGAATTTGGGAAGAAATTAAGACAGTTGTGTAACGCCTGTGTTTCCGGGCTTGCCGTTTTTAGCAATGTAATAGTCTAGGTTAACTTTTGTAACCCGTTTTGAAATAATAGAAGTATATTATTTGAGTATTATGTGTTTTGTGCCTAATTGCTTAATTATGTGGTTTGATTAATTAAGAATAAAAATAAGCGTCAAAAGTAAAGTATGAGATAAGTCCGATATCTTTACATAAAGTTGTAGTGGTCGAAATGAGGTTTCCGAATATATAAGGAATGCCGAAATCCGAGTTATAACGAAGAAGTTATGACCTGTCGAAGTTTTGCGACAGAACCGGCACGACCCAGCGCGACGTAAATAGTGAGCTTAAGGTAGATAGATAACTATCCTTAGTGATCTAAATGAGAATTGAAGATCTCATCGATAGTAGTGCAACGACGGAAAGACGGACGGAATCGGAGTTCAGATGAAGGAGTTATGAATTTCGAACGGAGTTTTCCTGTCCCGGCCTACTAAAGATAATATATAAGTAATATACTTATAATATATTAAAAATAAAGTCAAAATTAGCCAATGGAGTCTAAACGAGAGTTGTAGAGCATAATCTCACCTTCGCGGCGATATAAAGAACGTCGAAAACGGAGTTCGTATGCGAAAGTTATGAATTTCTGAAGTTCGGGGCGCGAAACCCCAAAACTGTCAGATGCCACGACGTGGCAAGCAGTGCCACGACGTGGCAAATCTCCTGTCACCTTCGGAAGGCCCCAGATGCAACTTGGGATGACGCATGCAGTGACGACCAAGCCCACGACGTGGAAAAAGGTTGCCACGACGTGGCAAGGGCCAAATTTGCCCTATAAATAGATTTGAAGGGCCAGCCGTTTATGGTTGCTATTTTCTCTCTTCTCTCTCCCGTTTTACATCGTTTTGCGTGCCAGAAGTACCCCGAAGCCCCGGTAATATCCCCGAGACCCGAAGCAAGTCCCGAGATCCCGAAGATCCCGAGAAGTGCGATTCCCGAGTCGAAGCTCTGCCCGCGAGAAGTTCGATTTTTGTAGAGATCTTCCAGATCTGCTGTGGATTACTACTTCTGCAAGTCGTAGTGCTGTCCGATCATCTTCTGATCAAGTGAGTGTATACTACCTTTCATAAACACGATAATAATACAAGTGCGGTTTGAGTGTATTAAGTAAATTGTGGTTTATATGTGTGTGGGCGCAGTTACTTTCTTCTAACAAGTAACTATGAAGTATTTTATGCGATATACTTGCTATGTGTATATTTTGTGATTGTATGCGTGAATGGATATTCACTTTATTCCATCTCATATATCTGAATTGCTTTCTATGAAATACGTGTTATGTGGTATGCCTCATCTGTTATATGGAATATATATATTGAATGAAAATGATATATAGGTTTTAAACTATGTATGAAAATATATTCTTATCTACTATTATGTTGGGTAGAACATGGGTAGATAGTTGGTGTGTAATAAACAGATGAGAGGCCTCGATGTTGTTGTTGTTGTTGATCTAGTTATTCAGCGGAGTATGGATAACGACCACGGACTCCTTCTAGACAGTCCAGTGGAACGCTAGCAGGTTCATAACCTGTAGGTGTTGTGAACGATGTGTTCACCGGAGTACTCTATCCCCCTCATGGTTGCCTTTAGGATATCTATTGTTGAGGAAACCCCTTCGCAGTGATGCCCGTCCCGATGAAAATCCTAGATTAGGTCCCTTGAGATAGATGTTGTTTTAGGGACGTAAAGTGAGGATAACGGGAATGGGTAATCGGGATAGTGATTGGTTGGTGAAATTAAATATAACTATTTATTGTGGGTTGAAAACCCTATATGCTCACCAGGCTCCCAAGCCTGACCCACTCAGTTTTATTTGAATCGCAGGAAGTGGCACTAGGGCGTAAGATGGATGAATCATCTTGTTGTTTTGTTTACAAGTCTGTATATGTATATATTTGTTGAATGACTTGTAATGTTATCGTTTATGCTTTATGGTCTGTATCGGAACATGACATCCCGAGTTTTGATTATATAATAAAATGCATCTCTTGATGAAATGCTTTGATAAATATTATTTTATCATGTTTTGTTTTGGGAACAAATTCCGCAACTCTTTCAAATCAAAAGGATTTACTCTGAAATTATTTAAAAGCATAAATGAAAATCGGTCTTTTCTGGCCGAGATTTTGGGGATGTCACAAGTTGAATATGTATTTTTATTTGAGCTTATGAGAAATCTTTATTTGAGCTTATGAGAAATCTTTATTTGAGCTTATGACAACTGGAACTTTTAAATGTGATTTATGAGTATATGCCGATTACGACAAAAAAGAAGTGTAGGTAAGGTGAGGAAGAAAACAAAGGAGGTGGTGATGTTAAATTTGTTGTTGCATTTACTGCACACACACACATACAAACATACAAAGTAGGGGTGGATCTGTAACACTCTAAATTTTTAAACAAAATTTTCATTTTTAAAACCACATAAAACACAATCTCACATTTCTCAAATCACAAATGTATAAGTTGTTCAAAACACAAGTCAAAAAATGTTTGATAATATCCCAGAATCCTCATAAACATAATCTCTAGCTGGTGTGTACAATCAAGCTGACGCCTTCCCACGATCCTAAGAGGTACCTGAAACAAATTTCACACAACACTGTAAGCACGGAGCTTAGTGAGTTCCCTAAAGTACCACACACAATAATTAGTCTCTCATCGCTATATCTCAATACGGACCCTCCGGTCATGTGTCTTAGTGAATACCATCCAGTCTCACAGATCGGGTCGGACCCTCTAGTCCGGTATCTCAGTGAAGACCCTTCGGTCTCACAAATCAGTTTGGACCCTCCAGTCCTAACTCAAGTGTGAAATCTGGATTCAGAAATTACAATACTTGGTTCACTTGATTATCCACAAAGGTATAATGGTCGACCCAACAAATCGAAGTTGTTATGAAATGGGAGACGTTGAAACGTCCCACCAGAGTTCATAGTTTTTGGGATTAGCTGGTTACTACCAAAGGTTAATCAAAGATGTCTCTTCTATTGCTGCTCCACTAACAGTCTTGACTCGAAAAGGGATTGCGTACATATGGAACAAGAAGCAAGAAGTAGCTTTTGGTGAAACAAAAAGCGATTGTTTTAAGCACCAATCCTAATCTTACTAGAAGGAATTGATGACTTTGCAGTATTTAGTGATGCTTCTGGAGTTGTCTTAGGATGTGTTCTTACCCAAAGAGACAAATTTGTGGTTTATGCCTCAAGAAAATTGAAGGTTCACGAACAAAACGATCCAACACATGATCTAGAGCTTGTGGCTGTGGTTTTTGCTTTGAAGATATGGAGACACTATCTTTGTGGAACTAAATGTAAACTGTTTACATATCATAAAAGCCTAAAATATATCTTTAATCATAAGGAATTGAACGTGAGCTAGAAAGATGGTTGGAAATACTCAAAGACTATTATTGTGAAATACTTTACCGTCCCGGTAAAGCAAACATTATAGTTGATGCTTTGAGTAGAAAGGTGAATCCAGAATGGAAAAGAGCTAGATCATTGAAGATTTAAGTAGACTCAATGAATTTATAGAAGGTTAAAGAAGACCATACAAGATATTTAACATAGGATAAGAATAAATAAGAACGTCTGAGCAAGACGTTTCGAGGAAGACAATCAAGGGGTGAAAGTATTCATTTGGGTGTCGTAGATGGGAGGTATACGATATCTTATCATGGAAGACTCTCATAAAACCATGTATTCTATACACCCGGATATCACCAAGATGTATTTGGACCTTAACCCTTATTACTGGTGGCCAACAATGAAGATCGATGTGGCAACATACGTGGTTGAATGTTTGACTTGTTCAAGAGTGAAAGCACAACATCAGAACTCAGAAGTCATATGGGAACTTGGAGCCTTTATTGGTGCCCATAGGTAAGTGGGATGACATTACCATTAATTTTATAACAAAGTTGCCAAAGGCAAGAAAAGGCTAAATCATGATCTGGGTTATAGTAGACCGGTTGACGAAGAGTGAACACTTCTTAGCCGCATGTGAGACGTGGTCTATGGAAAAGTTGACAGAAACCTACGTAAAAGAGATTTTCAAGATTTATGGTGTACCTTTATTGATTGTACCAGGCAAAGATAGTCGAATCACTTCCAGATTCTGGAAAAGTATGCATGAAAAAATGGGTACACAATTGTGTTTAAGTACTGCCAAACACCCACAAACGAATGGACATAGTGAAAGAACTATCGAAACATTGGAAGACATGTTGCGGGCATGTGCTTTAGAGTTTCTGGTAACTGGGATGATTACTTACCACTAGTAGAATTCACTTGCAACAATAGTTATCGCTCAAACATCAACATGCCTCCTTATGAATCGTTGTACAAAAGAAAGTGTTGTAAACCATCTTGTTGGATTTGATATGTACAAAAAACACTTTTCAGGGCCTGAGATCGTTCAAAAAATTGTTGATAAAGTGAAAATCATCCGAGAAATAATGTTATCTGCTCAGAGTTTTCAGAAGAGCTATGTAGATCTGAAGCGTTGACTTGTGACTTTTGAGGTCGGTGATCAGGTGTTACTTAAAGTCTCTCCATGGAATGGAGTCATTAGATTTGGTAAATGTGGGAAGTTAAGTCCTCATTTTATCAGACCATTCAAAGTACTTCGGAAGTTAGGGAAGCAAGCATACAATCTTAAGTTGCTAATTGAACTGGACGATATTCATAACACCTTTCATGTTTGTTATTTGAGGAAGTGATTTTGAGTGGAAACCGACATGATTCCACTTTCAAAATTAGGAGTTGATGAAAACAAGAGGTTGATTGAGGAGCCTTAAGTGATTTTCAATCGTAAAATGAAAAAGTTGTGACACAAGATGATCGATTTAGTACTTGTGCGATGGAAGCATACTGTTTGGCCAAACCTTACTTGGGAAACAGAAAGTGACTTGAAAAGTCGCTATCCGCGACTATTTTTTTGATATATGATTCTGAGATGGAATCATTAATTGGGTGATAATTGTAATGCCCACGTTTTTGTTAGGCATGTCTTTGAAAGATCCTTAATTACGTTAGTAAATTAATGTAAATTTGATTAAAAATAAATAAGAATTTTCTTACATGTTAAGTGTTTACAAAATGTTATTTGTATATAATTACTATGTACATGTTATACGGATAACTATTATGGTGACATAATATTTGTATAAAAAAGTTATAAACTTAACAAATAGCGATTAATACCATTTATAATTAAAAGGTTATTTTTGGTAAATAATCGATATGAAAGTTATAGTAGTCGTGATTACGAACCCGTGAGTATAAAGAACGTCAAAATCTGACGTCGTATGAAGAAGTTGTGATTTTTCGAAGTTTCACGTTCAATAAAGTACATCAGTATTTGTCATAAAATACGAAATGATGATAGATTAATTTTTAGCCAAAGTAGTGTAAAGAAGAATCAATGTCCTCGTAAATACGGATCCGTGGAAATAAAGGACTTCAAGAACAAAGCTCGTATGAAAAAGTTATGAATTTCACAAAGTCTTTCACATTGTAATCTTTATAGATTGTAAAGTGAAAATAGATTGTGAATTAGTCGATGAGATCTAAATGAAAGTTGTATTAAACGTAAATATGAATCTGTGGATATAAAGGACGTCTAAATGGAACATATGTGAGAGATACGATTTTTCAAAAAAATAAAAAACGAGAAAATACCCGGCAAATGAAGAGACCTCTAAACCCTACCTAACTAGGGATGATATGGCAGCACCAGAGGCCACCATTTGGCAACTGGAAACACTAAACCCCCCACCAAAATTTTGATGACGTGGCACCATGAACATGATGATGGGTTTTATAGGTTACATTAAATACATTTACACGGTGGAATTTAACACATAATCTAATTTTCGGTACATGCAACCTATGGATCTATGTATTTGCACATAATAGCAACACACTATTGAAACCCTAGGTATAATCGAAACTCTCAAGTAGAATAACATAAATTTAGTAATAAAATTTTATGTATCACTCTTGATCCTTAATTGGTCTTCAGAAAGCTAGCACCAAAACTATGGTTGCCTTTAATGGCTCACACTCAAACCTTAGAAACTATGGAATCGATTTAGAGAGAGAGAGGGAGGGAAAATAATTTTTGGCCTAAAATTCTCAAGAGACAAATGGCCGAAAATTACAGCCCTTTGGGTCTTTATATAGTTGCCATGTGTCAAAGGATAAACCCTAACTAGAATATTAAATATTTCATTTTAAACCTTATTCAAATTAGTTTCCTTTTATGCATTTGGAGGCTTCCTAAACTCCTTGGAGGAGCCTTCAAAACCGTCCCATGCAAGGAGGTTCTAGAACCTCTAATTTGCTCAACGTTTAAACAATTGCAATTTAACCTTTGTACCTCTAATTAATTCCATTTAACCCAATATTAATTACTAACTAATTCTTATTAATTCTAAATTAATTTTAAACAATTTCTAATTAATTTATGGATATGAGGGAAACCCAAAAAGGACTTTACTTTTATTCATAAAAATATACCAATTTAGTTAAGACCATAGACATTTTAATCCAACAATCACCCACTTGGATAAGTCGCTAACTACAATTGCTAATACAGACTTTGAATAACCACTGTCGTATTAGAAATTATATCCAACGATGGCCCTAAGATAAGTGATCAACTATACCTTCCTTTTACATGATCTCATATGGAAACGGGACATTGATATAAATCAATCTCATAGCCCAACCATTTGTTTATCTATTTCTGATTTATGATGACCATAACATCAAATAAACAATGGGCCCAAATATATCACTTTTTCCTTTAAGGAAAAAAGAACAAATGAACTTTGACTACATAATTAGAACCTTTACTCATCATGTCACACATAGAACTACGTTTTATAACATCAAGTTAAGGATGCATTTACTTAATACCAATATACAATAGATTTGTAAATCATTACTTACGTATCTCCATTTGAAGAATAGAAGATATTATCTTCTTAGAATTACTTGTGATTGAATCCACGAAGTAATCTCTCATCATGGATTTAAGCAATACTTAAAATCACCATTTTAAGCACTCGTGGGTAATAACAACAATCTTCATGTCATGTCCTATCTCTATGGAAAATCTACTACTACCCATGACAGTCTTAAATCATCGCCCACTCCCTAAAATCACGACTGACTGTGGTACTTTGAATAAAATAATACTCATGAAGTAAACATGCAAAAGGGAAATAAGAACAAATAATTGAAGATGGTAGTACACATACTCTTAAACAAATATTTATTATTTAATCACCAAAACAATTACATTTTATATTTTTTTGTTGTTTCAAAACCATCAACTAACTGTTGGGTTTTGAGCAATCTAACACTTCCTAAGTGTGCATGAAACCCTAATAAACCTTGGATCTATGTTTGTCTAAATACATGCAAAATAATAATTTTCCAAGGTTCATAACCTATCTAACATGGCATGGGGTACTTTTAAACATAAAAGAATTAGATGAGATTACATACCTTTTGATGATGAGTTCGATTCCTAAGGAGTTTGAGGGCCAAGCACCAATAGTGTGATTGCCTCAAATGGAATCACAAATCACCACAAACTCTTGGAAAACTTTGAGAGAGTGTACACACACTTGTAACTTTCGGCCACACACAGCTAGTGCCACTAGTGGCTATTTCATGCAACATAAGCATGCTTATATAGTGTACATGATTAGGGTGAAACCCTAATAACCCATGTCTTTTCCTTTTCAAGGATCCATGGGTTAAAAGCTCCATGGATCATCCATGGACTTCCATATAAGCCTAGCCCATTAACAAATGAGTGTTAGCCCACACTATATAAAACCAATAGCCCACAATCTAATTAGTCTTCCTTTTAATCTCTAAATTAATTCATAATTAATTTAAGACTAACACTAATTAAATAACTTCATATTAATATATTATAACTTACAATATATTAATAAACATATGTGTATAACTCTCATAAAATTATCCATAAATAGTTTGGATGAAATGCAACCCAAATGGACCATGCCGGGTCGGGTCAAGTATATACCAAATAAGTTATGGACTTAGACACCTTATCCAACAGACTCCCACTTGGATAAGTCTAATAACTATATTTGCGTATGTTACTTCAGTAACCAACCAACAATCGTAGCTCTCGAAAACTCTGTTGAACTATGAAGCGCCATTTTAGATAAGTGATCATATAATCCTCTGTTCTCATGATATCAGCCGGACAAATACATGGAACAACGTCGTACTTATTGTCCAGCAGTTTGTTTCCCGATTTTCGATTTGTTTGACAAAGAACTTAATCGAACACATCAATTTTAGTTCTGACCGGCCGGTACATAGGTCACAACAAAATCATCGAGGGGCCCAGATATCGCTTCTATTTCTAGAAGGAACAGATAAACTTCGATTCATATGCTTGTTCTACTACTTGTTGAATTGTACACAAAGGCACGTTTTATAACATCAAGTTACTGATGCGTTTACATGCAATCAATGCACAACCAACTCATAGGTAACAACTCACATATCTAGGTTTGAAGATTTTATATGATATTACCGTCTCACGATCACTCGAGATAAATTCCATGAAGTGATACAAGTGAGCGTGGGTTTAATCCAATACTCATAACTTATGAGCACTCATGAATGTTGTAGCAACCATTGCTATGACTAAACCCATTTAGCCATCTACAAACTCGATTCATGACAGTCTTGATTCATACCTACTTCCAACATATGAACGACTGTGGAGTGTTTAAATAACTTAGTCATTCGGAAAGAATAACCTAGCTATTTAGGAAGTCAAAACATGCAAAGTGACACACAATAATAATCGAATCCCATATGGTCTCAGAACCCTTTTGAATATAAATAGAACCACCTTTTATTTATCACCATATTGATTACACATTATTCATTGTATAATGTTTCAAACAGTCAACTTAAGACTTGAATAAAAACAACAGTCGTCCCATGCTCCTAGCATGTACACTTTGTTTTTCTAAACAATAGTTATGCCATACTCCAAGTATGCACACTATGTTTGTCTATGATCCTTACATTGTGATGTACATCAATTGAACATGATTCCAATGATACTCATTTCACAATCCCAAATCCTTATTGTAAATGTGAGAATCCCCGATTCCTATCATTTACCAAAAATCTGTTAGATTTTAAACTTTTATGCAATGTTCCTCTTGTAATGATTATGCACAAAGTCACCAAAACCTTGTCACCAGTCATTACAGAGTATTCCAAAGAAGGTCAACTTCTATGGAACGGAAGTCTCATATTCAAAGTACATTGCTTTGAACATCCTTCTTGCATTAAGGTTTTCTAATCTTACATAGATTGAATAACTTCCACCTACGGAGACATTTCCATAGTCCCATTTTGACTATCACTTCCGAACAAGAATTACTTCTTTTCAGAATATGTCAATATGGTCCTTTCCGACAACTTACATCATACTTCCAACTTTCCCCGAGCAACCAATCTTTGGCGAACCTCATATTGTCCTCGACAATTGCTTAATCACTTTAGTCATATCCAGTTCTAGACTTTTCCTTTCTAAATGCCCTGAGCATTTGGAAAATTTAGAAAGGATGAATATTATAGCACATGCAATCGATCCTATATCCGAAGCATATGGGACACGATTCATGATGTTTGACATAAAGACATGATACTAGACCAGTCTTTTGCTACAATATTTTTTATTTGCCATGTTTTCAAAATTTAACTATGAAGAGGGATGCCGTAATCATAATCGAATTTTGAAAACGCAATATATATAGAATTTCTTCAAGTTTGAACCATTCCAACATAAAATTCACATATATATTCTTGATTAAAGATGATTAAAATCTCAATCTAAGCTTTAGAATTGAAATGAAGTATAATTTCCTCTCCCTTAATTATAGCAAAACAACTTTTCAACCCCTGCAACTTTACGAATTGAAACTTTGTTTTCTATAATTAACATTGCTAACTTGCAACACCAAACGTAATAATCATGCTCCCACTAACATGATGATTATCAGCATAACACTTATGCTCCCACTAGCTCTGACATATTTCCAGAAATCGGCTGGACTTCTGAAATTTAGATTCATACACCCTTTCTTAGATAGCTCACATGTGTGTCTAAACAATTTTCAGAACTATGAAAAGGGATGCCGTAATCATAGTCTCAATTGCTTAGTTATTTTCCATTTCTCACAAGTCCATGTTAGTGTGCCGGTTAACCACACGCGCTCCACTAACGACTTTTGAAAATGCAAATAACACAATTGATATCTACGTAAAATCTACTTAGTGAAAGCGTTTCCTCACCATCATTTTCATGAATCGGAGAGAAACCTTATGACACTTAGATTTTATAGTGTATGAGTTCCTATCCATGTGAATTTGTCAAAACCATAATCACAAGATAAGGTTAGTGACAAATTCAGCCTTACATGGATTAAACTTGTTCAATATTAGTTTCTTGTCACCTTGGTAGCACAAGGCCCACCAATGCTTCCAAGTTGAACTCTGATAACTCACATGCAAATTCAACTTATTTGAAGTAGGTACAGAAACAAGAATTATGTCAACACGATAGGTTGCAAACCTTAAGTTGTGTGCTAGTGATAAATTACAGGTTTTACTCTTAATTAAATCTTGAAACTCTTTCAGGATCTTTAAGACTCCCACTGTCCCCTTGACATATAAGTTTCCCCAGTCAAGAACCATTCCTTGACAAAAAAAATATTCAAGGTATAGTGCGGATTCTTATCAAGACTAACACTTCACACAATTGGTCTTAGTTGGTCTTTGTCTCATCCAAGACATCACAACTTACCAATCTCAGATGTACAAGGGTAGAAACATTCTACACTACATTTGATAAGTGTTTTAAACCTTACTTTATGTCACTCAATGTTACAATCTTGGAGTATGACTCTAAGAATTGTTTTGGAACGAAGTATGACTCATCTTCTCTATCTTAACCAATCCAACAATTCATGACCTCTCTTCTTAGCCATAACAATGCACTAAGACGTTCTTAGAGTATGAATTTGTGATATGGTTTCATAATCATTAAGATGATCATGAAATATGATACTAAAGTACTCTCCCATCCTTTCAGATTTGAGAAACTTTTATCTTTCTGCCTAATTTGATTCTTCTCATTTGTTTTGTCATACATTGTAACCTTTCCAATGTTATACTTAACCTCATAAGTATAATCATATTTACTAATCTTTAGTAAATCATGACAAATCAATCTTTGTGGTGGACCTTGACCAGCGCACACCCAGTGTACCTAATTCCTTAGTCCTTTAATTGACTCACATATACATGTGATCAAAGAATTAGTCTTAATTTTCAAAGATGAAAATTCTCATTCATCATACAATACAACTTGTATGATTCCAAGTTTCTGTCCAATTGAAACTTGGGTGATGAAAAACTTTCTTCATTTGGTAAATTCAGACACTACCACAAATGAAAGAATCAAATCCACTTTCCAATATTGCTATTACTGGAAACATATATGCAACAATTTTCCACAGATGCCATTGTAAGGATATTTTAAAATAAATAAAATTAAAACCCTTTTTTTCTTTTATTTTAAAACTTTGCGGAAAAACTTACAATCCACATGAAAACCTTGTTGTTATCTATTCATAAGCAATATATTATAACTCTTAAGCAACAACTCAAAATTCTGATTGCCGAACCATGCAATCGAAACCCACCTTTGCAATCAGAATCAACATCTACTTACTTTAAGCTTCCTATCTTTTCTTTGATTCTTAAAAACCATCAACATGTGACCCATTCACATTATGTAATAAGAATCTCTAAATAGGAACTTAATAGAGTCAGTCAGTGGACTTTAACTGAAGTAGAGTCAAACCTCTTGACTTGATCAACCTTATGACCTTTCAGGTGAATACGGCAGCTTCGCAACCAATGCCCCTTCCTTTGGCAACAAAACACATGGACCCTTTGGTAATGGCACATGAGACTATCTCAGACTCAGCCTTTCTCTTTACCATTTGGTCAACCGAGTTGACTATGGACGATCCCTTTCCATTGGGAAGAGAAATCTTTTTCTAGATATCCAATGCTACCATTGTCAATGTCCATTTAAGACTTGGGGAGTTGTTCTTTTAATCAAATTTGCTTTACTGGTGTTCCAAATCATTGCTGATTCCACAACACCAAGCAAATAGATAACATCATTAAGGGTCATGTCATATTCTGCCTCATAGTAGTCCCAAAGAGACTCACTATGTTACTAAGAAAGTGATTGAACATCCAACTTTCACGAGACTTTGACACCCAACTCTCCCGGCTTGTCAATATGTGACTTTATCTCCAAGATGTGAGCACACATAGACTATGCTTGCCAATAGGGATTGAGTGACTAACCTTTTCAAGAACTTGTGGGTGAGGGAGAATAACTGGAGGAGGTGGAGGAAGTGAAGCATGATGTTGAGGGACACCATCTTCAAGAGATTTGGGAAGATCATAGTTGTCTGAACCAGACATCTATAATGGGAGAAAATCAAGTTAGTTGATTCAAAATCCTTAATATAACACCCAATATGAAATATTAAGGCTAGGACCCAACACAATATTTTATAATTTGGAAGAGGGATGCCGTAATCCAAGCTATAAAATATTTGAAGGTAGGCTAATGACGATTCACCAATTTCCACCATGAAAAACGAAATAATTTATTAGGTTTTAATTGGATTTGAAATTCCTAGATCTTTTGAGATTCATTGAACTTTTCAATGACATGTTTCAATCTCGAGTGTGTCCTCTCAAATTTTGTGACTGGGATGCCGAGGATCACAAAACAAGGTGTGAATAACCATACCAATTCACTTGGTACCCTTTAATATTATCACCTAATCAATGTGCCGGTTAACCACACACGCTCCATTGATCTATGACAAACATTAAGTCACCCTTCGTGATCCTTACTAGTCCAAGTTAGTGTGCCGGTTAACCACACACGCTCCACCAACGACTTGGTAAGGTACAAAGTGTGAATTCCATGGGCTAGCACCAAATTCACATTTTTCCTAAAGTAACTAAGATTGGGAATTAAATAAAAAAAATATTTAGTTACTTTATAATAATAATTATACTTTTAATGAGAATTTAAAGTCATTGTCCTACCCGTTCGGCTAACAACCCTCCACCGATCAAGCAAGCGGTGGGTGAGAGTGGACACCCATTAAGTCGCCATTTTATAGGCAACAACCTTATACCCACCTTATAGACCAGCTTCGTGAATGAGGCCTACTAACGGTAAAACGACTTGTTCTTATACATATATATAATAATTAACCATTAATCTTATAATAGTATAAGGGTAGAATTTTAACTTTTAAAACTTCTAAGGGTTGGAATTAAAGTTTATTAAAGTGTGTGAAACTTTACAAATTCCAAAACTTGAGGGCAAGTTTTGTAACTAACCAAAACTTTTCATTTCATAACTTATGAATTAAAGGTTCATAAAAATGAAGACTCTTCATTTTCATGTAACTTATGTGTTTAAATGTGTGTGTTAAAGAAAAGTGACCTTTGGATATCCATAACTTGAGGACAAATTATGGACTCCATTAAAACACATAAATGATCAAGAATTAATTCTAAACAATTCAACAAATAATTCCTATCATCTTCTAAATTCATAAGAACATGAACATGATAATCAAAATTTCAAGAATTATATGAACACATAAAAAACATGGAATTTTGATATATGCTATTGTAAATGGATTAGAACAACCATTACACCAACTAAAACAAGTTTTAAAACACCAAAACAGTTTAGGGTAATGTTTCTAGTCCATTTCCAGCAGCAAAAGTCGAAATTCTGCATTCTGATCATTCTACTCGCCGAGTGCACGAACCTACTCGCCGAGTAGGATGAATTTTGCCTTGAACTCGGCGAGTCCCCCCATGGACTCGGCGAGTCCATCAGCTAGACAGCAACAATTTCAACTTTTTTCACTATTTTGCATCAATTATCAAACAAGCAAGCCTAGGCTCTGATACCACTGTTGGGTTTTGAGCAATCTAACACTTCCTAAGTGTGCATGCAACCCTAATAAACCTTGGATCTATGTTTGTCTAAATACATGCAAAATATTAATTTTCCAAGGTTCATAACCTATCTAACATGGCATGGGGTACTTTTAAACATAAAAGAATTAGATGAGATTACATACCTTTTGATGATGAGTTCGACTCCTAAGGAGTTTGAGGGCCAAGCACCAATAGTGTGAATGCCTCAAATGGAATCACAAATCACCACAAACTCTTGGAAAACTTTGAGAGAGTGTACACACACTTGCAACTTTCGGCCACACACAGCTAGTGCCACTAGTGGCTATTTCATGCAACATAAGCATGCTTATATAGTGTACATGATTAGGGTGAAACCCTAATAACTCATGTCTTTTCCTTTCAGAGGATCCATGGGTTAAAAGCTCCATGGATCATCCATGGACTTCCATATAAGCCTAGCCCATTAACAAATGAGTGTTAGCCCACACTATATAAAACCAATAGCCCACAATCTAATTAGTCTTCCTTTTAATCTCTAAATTAATTCATAATTAATTTAAGACTAACACTAATTAAATAACTTCATATTAATATATTATAACTTACAATATATTAATAAACATATGTGTATAACTCTCATAAAATTATCCATAAATAGTTTGGATGAAATGCAACCCAAATGGACCATGCCGGGTCGGGTCAAGTATATACCAAATAAGTTATGGACTTAGACACCTTATCCAACAGTAACTACTAAAACTAATATTATCACTCAATCTTATGATCTTAACATGATGTGCTTTGCCTTGCTCAACACCTTGGTAAAAGGATCAGCTGGATTATCCTATGATGTCGGACATAATGGTACTGTTAGGTGCTTAAGTTTCACCTTTTCATAGGTTAATTTCATGTTTATTTGTAGCATTGCATTGCATATTTAGTGTAATTTTCATACATTTTGCATTTAAGGACATTATCGAGGATCTTTCGATATTTAACCATTTTTTGTGGATGTTTCAGGGTGATTTGAAGATTGGAGCATGCTTAGGATGGTCAAGGGAAGCTCTCGGTGAAATTTCGGAACTTTCAGAGCTAAATTAAAGAAATGTAGAAAATAGGGAATTGGCTATTTTACAGTTCATTACACGGCCCGCGCTTTGGCAAGACATACGTTACGCGGCCACGCTTTGGAAACTTGTGACATCCCCAAAATCACGGCCAGAAAATACTGATTTAATTTATGCTTTTAAAATAATTTTCAGAGTAATCCTTTGTTTTAAAAGAGTTGCGGAATTTGTTCTGTAACGACCCAAAAATCCTGACTAAAAATTTCTTTTTAAAACATTACTAAAACCAGATTTATAAAAACGTATCATAAGTCATAACATAACTTTCGAGTATTAAATTAAAAACATAATCTCATTATCAGAGTCAAACATTCCCAGGCTAATTGACTATGGTGTGTACACTACAATCTTCCTGAGCTCCTCTTTTGCAAACCGAGTGTCTGAAACCAAAACTGAAAACCGTAAGCATGAAGCTTAGTGAGCTCCCCCAATCTACCATATACCATACAATAACATATAAAGCACATACTGGGCCTTTCCCACTGCATCAGACCGAAGTCCGGACTAACTGGGGCCTTGCCCCCTGCATCGGACCGAAGTCCGGAAACTGACTGGGACCTTGTCCCCTGCATCGGACCGAAGTCCGGACTAACTGACTGGGACCTTGTCCCCTGCATCGGACCGAATTCGGGACTAACTGGGGCCTTGCCCCCTGCATCGGACCAAAGTCCGGAACTAACTGAACATCACATAACATAAACATATCAACTAGCATGAACACACATATACTGCATACTGCATCGTGCCGTAGCCCGGAACACATAACACATAAATCCTGTCTGAGCCACGAAGGCATCAAACATACTAACTACTGCATCGGATCAAAATCTGGAAACTACTGCTAGCTAAACGGGCCGACATTGTGGCCTTAGACCCGTTCCTACTAGAAGGAAACTCACCTCGTGAACTGGCTGCTGAGTGTATGGCTCTGGAAGCTATCTGTTGCTGCTCCGGTATCTCCCCGGCTACAATTCCATAAACACACTCAATCAAATACTAATAACTGAATTGGGGTAAAATGACTCTTTTACCCCTGGTCAAAGTCAACTCTCCCGGTCAAAGTCAACCTACAGTTGACCTGACTCGCTGAGTTGGGCCGCCAACTCGCCGAGTCTCTATTCTCACTTCTCAACCCTACTCGCGGCTACTCGTCGAGTATGGCATCAACTCGACGAGTTCCCTTTCGATTCTAGAACTCAGGCTATCTGCATCCGACTCGCCGAGTCGTATGAACAATTCGACGTGTTGTTCTTGAGCTAAGAAGATTGCCTTGGACTCGCCGA